>NC_085134.1:2694285-3367857 GCF_030269925.1 Bombyx mori
TTTGCAGGATAGCCGCCGGAGCACCATGGTTCCTAAGGGTCGTGGATCTCCATGATGACCTGAAGCTTGACCCAGTCAGTAAGTATTTACACTAGGCATCATTGCGTCACTTTGAGAAGGCGGCTCGACATGAAAACCCTCTTGTCGTGGCCGCCAGTAATTACATACCCAATCCTGCGGACCGAATGGTAAACAGTCGACGTCGCCCTAAACACGTCATTACGGATTCTCCCGATCCATTAACGGTGCTTTTACCACCAACCACCACCACTTAAGCCACCGGATCGGAAACGCGACTGACTGAGAAGATGCGGCGAGCAACTCAGTGTGCTGTGTCTGTAGGTTAATTTACTTGCCGAACCCTTCGTCGCAAGCGACGGTGACCGGTGCTTGAGGTACCTAAAAGCACCCTTAGTGGACCGGGAGGAACCGTAATGACGTGTTTAGGGCGACGTCGACTGTTTACCATACGGTCCGCAGGATCGGGTATGATATTTTGACGAGATCGGTATTGATGTATGTTTACTGCGTGCATTTTCCGTCCCTGATAGCCCTACCGCACAATGTTTTAGCCACGCTTTATCCGCTACCTAAACCAATGTATAATACTTTGACAAAAAAAAAGTTAATGAGCACGAAAGTAACTCAAATTCAGTACCTGTATTTCTCTAGCTTGGAGCAAGAACCCACCGATAGGCACAGGGGCGCCGGCGGGACTTCCGATGGTGACGTTGAGCGTGTCGCCTTGCCTGACTTGAGCACTGGACGTCAGTATTAAGTATGGAGGCGCCGACGATTGTGGTACAATAGATTCGTGACGAGGCAGCTGATCTTCGCAGGCCTGGAAAGTAATAGAATTTTTACTGGTGGTAGGACCTCTTGTGAGTCCGCACGGGTAGGTACCACCGCCCCGCCTATTTCTGCCGTGAAGCAGTAATGCGTTTCGATTTGAAGGGTGGGGCAGCCGTTGTAACTATACTGAGACCTTAGAACTTATATTTCAAGGTGTGTGGCGCATTTACGTTGTAGATGTCTATGGGTTCCAGTAACCACTTAACACCAGGTGGGCTGTGAGCTCGTCCACACATCTAGCCGATAAAAAAAATAGTGTGAGTGGTTTTTTTTTTCTAAAATTAATAAATCGACTCCCAGATTGCATAGCGTTGAACTAATTTTAAGTGAAATAGATGTTTATTCTAATTGTCTCACAACTTACAGGAAAGATGTGTCGCGGATCATTTCCCAATTAAATATAGATTAATCTTAAGCAATCAATCAAATGTAATAGAATCTTAGTTAAATATACATTTTTTATTTTTGTTGTTAACGCACTGTCGATTGCACCTATAATTATTATTGAAATTAACTTTTCTCAGTTTGTCAATGTTTTCTATTTGATCACATTGTTGGTGCAACTTAAGAAGAAAGAAAGAAAGAAAGAAATCATTTATTCGCCAAGCATAGTGAAAATGAGTTATTACATAAGTTAAAAGCAGCGTGTATGCTTTGTCATTATTTGACATGCGAATTTTTGTGCAGTGCATAGTTATAATATTATATAATTTACCATTCATTCATCCATAATTCAACTAATAATTAAAAATATAATAAAAATAAATAATTATAATAAAAAAAATAATAATAAAATATTTACCAGAACTGATAGACATTCTGATACTTCGCGCGGACGGGTAGGTGAGCTCACGGGCTCAACCAGAGAGAATTTACCAACACTAGCCCTAGCAAGAGCAGTGCTTTTCAGAATTTACCACCGGATAAGAATCGCGACCCACTGAGAAGTTTCGGCGAAGGGTAATGATTGCACGCGGACGCCACACGGGCTATACACGCCTTTGAGTGGTATAGGTATACTCCGGTGGTAGATTCTGCGAAGCACTGCTCTTGCTAGGACCAGTATTAGCAACGTCCTCAGGTTAGACCCCCGTTTTTTTTCCTACTTAAGCTGATAGCCTTGAGAGGCTATTTCAGCGTAACCTTAACTAGTAGGTGAGCTCACGGGGCTCAAACCTGACGACGTTGCTAGCACGAGCCCTAGCAAGAACCGTGCTTCGCAGAATCTACCACCGGATCGGAAACGCGATCCACTGAGAAGATCCGGCGAGAAATTCAGTGGGCTGTGTCTGTGGGTTAATTTACTCGTCGAGCCCTTCGTCGCAAGCGACGGGTTCGTCGAGAACGATGACCAGTGCTTCAGGTACCTAAAAGCACCGTTAGTGGATCGGGAGGATCCGAAATGATGTGTTTTGGGCGACGTCGATTGCTTTCCATTCTGTCCGCAGGATCGAGAGTCCCGTGAGCTCACCTACTCGTTCTGTGAATCTAAAACATAACCTCCCGAGGTTACTAGAATAGGCAGGGGGGAAAAAATAGGTATACTTACTCCAGGAGGAGCTCCGGAACTGTACTGTTCAGAAAACGGAACCAAAACGAGCAGCGCGAAGATGATATTCCTTTTTCTTGGCAACATTTTGACTGTCCTGAAAACAGAAAAAAAGATTTTGTATAACAGTTGCATTATGAAGCGTAGAGCCAAAGAGAGCTAGCTGTCTTGTCTGGGCAAAAAGTGGAAAAAGCGTCCAGCTGTGAGCGGCAAATTACATTTAAAAAAACCCGTCAAAATAGCGCTAGCAAATGTGTGATATGAGTCGTCTATTATCAAAGGTGGCAATCTGTGCATTTGGACAAAAAAATGTTATTGATATGTCAATACAGATTGATTTGAATTTATTCGTCTCCTTCAAAGAATACGGTTCAAAACCTGCATTAAATAAAGGTTAATAGTTAACCTGTTATTTATCTAAGATGTCGTTCCGAAGAGTTTTGTGACTGCCAATGGAATACAAAGTCAATAATTAGTTTTTCTGATTTACCAATCATTGTCCAAAAGTCAGATTGCCGGCTTTGATAATAGTCGACTCATATGAAAGTAGTAGTTGTCAACGGAGTGAAGTGTGCTGAGTTGAAAGATTTAATGTTGTAGTTTTTTTATATTGCTTAGGTGGGTGGACGAGCTCACAACCCTTCTTTTTTTTTCTCAATCGGGTCACTCTTGACAGAGTGGTCGTGATCGTCATGTAGTGTTGGAAGGGGCAGACTTGATGCGTCTCACGATGTCCCGCCACCTCTCCCTGCTTGAGGCCATTCTACTGCACTCGGACAACCCACCTGGTGTTAAATGGTTACCGAAGCTCATGGACGTCTGCAACGTAAATGGCACCGCCCAACTTGAGATATAAGTTCTAAGGTCTTAGTATAGTTACAACGGCTGCAGAAATAGGCAGGGTGGTGGTACCTATCCGTGCGGACTCACAAGAGTAACCACCAGTAAACATATTTGAAATATTTGGCGCCATATTTGAAATTACATTACTTGCTACTGCGGTACTGCCCGAGTCGGTCGCTTTTACATACACAGAGATTGTGCCCTATATCTCTAAACTGCGTAATTAATATCTTAAGTGCATTATTCACTAGTACCATTACATTATTGTAAATGAAAGTACTGTAAGCAGTTCGTAGGAATTTGATTTGGAATCACATTTAGAACGAAAACGTAGTTCATATTATTTATGTATTTCTTTTACATTTAAATTGTATATAAGAATTCTTGTGATTCGAAACTTAATTTACAATTGTTCGTGTTCACGGAAGTATAAATACTTTATAATTGTTTTTCAATGCCAATCTACTGTTTACAATTTACTGCAGTTGCGTCACGGTCCGCCGCGGATTAGGTGGTTAGTGTAAATCGTGGAGATTAGCCTAAGGATGCCTTTTTTCCTACCTATTGGTTGGTAGCCTAAGGGGCTATAACAGCTACGCGCGAGTAATTTTAGTTAAGCTCACGGAGCTCAATCTGTGAGAGTTGGTAACACTGGCCTTAGCTAGAGTAGTGCTTCGCAGAATGTATCACCGGATCGGAATCGCGACCCACTGAGAAGATCCGGCGAGAAACTCAGTGTTTTAAGAATGCCGTTCACCGTCTCGAGATATGAGTTTGAAGTTTCTATTGCACAAGGCTGATTCAATATATTCAGGAGGCAAAGTGATTTGCCGTAGAAATAGAAAGGACAGTAATCGTACAGGGTCAGAATTGTGAGCACATTTCCTAATTAAAACTATTTTTAGAGTTCCCGCGTCTTTTACTGTCCTTATATTAAGTAATCTAGACGTTTTGAATAATTCTCATTTTTCGTTTAAGTGTATTTATTATCTATGGTCACGGACCAATAAAGTTTGTAATGGCGGAAAGTTGTTCTGAATATGACAATTACGTTCGACAGTTTGATAAGATAATTAAATAAATAACCGTATTGTTGATTGTTGTAAAACAATTAGGTACCGAATATTAAAATATAAATTAAATAACTGATAAAAAAATATAAAGACTAATACACCACTTACGGTCAATGCTTTACAGTTTCTTTGAGTTAAATAAGACGTTGCTTCGAACAGTTAAATTCTTTTGTCATTAACGCATAGTGAAAGACGCGAGGTAATAAATAATAAACACCTGTAAAAGAGACAACAGCATACCGTAACCGTGCGATAGACAGAGATAGCTTAAGGAAGTAAGGTCGGAAAGTGAAGGGACAGGTGCGATACCTATAAGATAAACTTGGACTTTAGAATACTTCTAGAACGTAAAAGAAAAGGACGGGTAGAGCATAAATTGAAGTATCGTCTATGGATTTGACGGTTAATGAGATTTAGGAGTAGGCACATGGAATGCTAAAGTATCTGTGTTGCATTACGCAATTTGCTTTGGACTTTTGTAAATTAAAGTGAAAAGGAAAAAAAAACGCGTTGCTTATGGCGGTAGTCAACCCATGAATTGTGTCAATGACCACTTAGATATATTGCTGATTGTTTTAACCTTTCGCGGCTATTTACATTATAAACACTTTTAGCTTACGCGTTAAACATTGAGTTATCGATATTTCGATTTTCGGTGATGTTGCAAACACGGGTGAAAATCGTGGTAAGAACTCGTTTAGAATGTGCTTAGAATGTCCAGTATGCTTATTGAGAGTTTTTTAACGTTCTCTATAGCGTAAAAGTTAACTCAAATTTTTATGGAATTGGAACGTTTGCCTACGTTTGCCGCTAGAGGCGCTGTTCCAACTGAATACAAATTTATTGGTGATAGGACCTCTTGTGAGTTTACTGGTGGTAGGACCTCTTGTGAGTCCGCAGGGGTAGATACCACCGCCCCGCCTATTTTTGCCGTGAAGCAGTAGGTAATGCGTTTCGGTTTGAAGGGTGGGGCAGCCGTTGTAACTATACTGAGACCTTAGAACTTCTCAAGGTGGGTGGCGCATTTACGTTGTAGATGTCTATGGGCTCCAGTAACCACTTAACAAGATGGGCTTTGAGCTCGTCCACCGTTCTAAGCCATAAAAAATAATTTTTAACTTTTACGCTATCGAGAATTTTTAAAAACACGCACTTAGCACACAGTATATTATGTCTTCTTCAATATTCACAACTACTGGCATCATTGGTTATTAATACCCAATCAAAGCACAATGAAAATTGTTTAGTCACTTCTATCGCTTCTAAACTAGTAACTGCCTGCGTCACGTTTATCCAAGGTGATTATTCTGCGTTCTGGCTTGCCTCTTACCAAAACTGACCCTTCGCTACTGATAGCTTAATCAAATTCACGTGGCGTCGAACTTCCGTTTAGCGCTGCGGTATAGTGACTAAGGTCTTGAGATTTGAATTTGAAGTCGTCGTGGCCTAACGGATAAGACGTCCGGTGCATTCGTGTTGAGCGATGCACCGGTGTTCGAATCCCGCAGGCGGGTACCAATTTTTCTAATGAATTATATACTCAACGAATGTTCACAATTGACTTCCACGGTGAAGGAATAACATCGTGTAATAAAATTGAAACCCGCAAAATTATAATTTGCGTAATTACTGGTGGTAGGACCTCTTGTGAGTCCAGGTCCTTAACACCAGGTGGGCTGTGAGCTAGTCCACCCATCTAAGCAATAAAAAAAAGAGATCTATTAGGTCAAATATGTATGTGCATTAATTGACGGCATCGACATTTTTAACGACATGTGTCCATTTGTCCTGGTCTCAAAAACAAACTAGTATCCAAGTTCCTTTGTTTATAATTGATGAGAGAATGTTAAATAGTTAACTCTTGTTTTTATGTTCTTTTCAATATAATTGTTATGTCGTAATGTTAACATTTAAATTTAACCTATTTTTCCGCTGTTTGTAAAATAGCTGTAACATGTCATAGTGTGTTATAAGAGATTGCTGTACATGCCTGTAACTGGCTTACATACCAGTAATTAATTTTATACATGTTAATTTTAAGCTTGAATGTTTTGTGTGTATTGCTGTTGGTGTGTCTAAATAAACTAGAGGCCCCGCAGTAGTCGAAATTCGACTATAATTAATTGGAATTGTAAGTTTGTACACTATTATGATTGTATTTTATACTCCTATAATCACAAATTTCGCCAAGACTACACTATAAAAAATATTAACAAAGACAAACAATATTTAATCTATTCTCAATTTGACAACTGACGTCAAGAACAAAAGTTTGACAATAAACAGTATGCATGCGTGTGTGCGTCAAATACATGGTATGTAGTGTGTGTAATGTTTTCTTTATTGGTTTAATGTATCTTTAATGCATTATTGTACAAAAAAAATGTAGTATTGTGCAATTCTTCTCTATATTCTCTATAAGTGTGAAAAATTTCATACTCCTCCGTCCGCGAAATTTTCGTAAAAAGGGATACAAAGTTTTTGCTTCACGTATTAATATATAGATAAATAAATAAATTTACGCTAATTCTTTTTTGAAATTGGTCCGCCCGTTCACGGCCAAAAAAACAAATTCTACTTTAATATTAGAAAGTTAAGGTCGGATTTCGTTCGACAATTATAGTATAAAGACCATCGTGAGTATGTATTCGATTATCAGATTCGAAAAGTCGTCGTGGCCTATGAGATAAGACCGCCAGTGTACTCGTATAGAGCGATGCTACAGTACCGGTGTTCAAATCCTCCAAGCAGCTCACACTTTTTTTTATTAAAATACGTAGTTAATTTATAATGATAAATGCCTTCCACGGAATAACATCGTTTAATAAATATTAAATCCGGATGAGTTCTAATCTGGGTAATTACCATACAATGACGTCATATAACTCAAGTTTCAGATTAGGTAACGTCTTAACATTAACATGCTGTAAATAATAATATTGACATCAATAAATTTTTTACTGGTTGTAGGACGTCTTGTGAGTTCGCACGGGTAGGTACCACCACCCTGCCTGTTTCTGCCGTGAAGCAGTAATGCGTTTCGGTTTGAAGGGTGGGACAGCCGTTGTAACTATACTGAGAACTTACAACTCATGTCTCAAGGTAGGTGGCGGCATTTACGTTGTAGAAGTCTATGAGCTCTCGTGACCACTTAAAATCAGGTGGGCCGTGAGCTCGTCCACCCGTCTAAGCAATAAAAAAATAAAATAAAAAAAAGACTATACGATATTAACTCAACTTTCCAAAATGTATCGACGAGCTCACAGCCCACCTGGTGTTAAGCGGTTACTGGGGCCCATAGACATCTACAACGTAAATGCGCCACCTACCTTGAGATATACGTTCTAAGGTCTCAGTATAGTTACAACGGCTGCCCTAACCTTCAAACCGAAACGCGTTACTGCTTCACGGCAGAAAGCAGACTCACAATTAATATAATTCATACAAACCGAATCATATCTTAGGAGCCGTGACTATTACGTTTCTAAGCTACTACTGTTTAATTTGCATATCCTTCAACTGTTTGAAGGTCACATCGTTGATGGCTTCTTGTGATACTGCGAGTATTACGAATGATTTATCTGTTACTGTGTATGATGTCATGACGTATGTATCTTTGGTAGGCAGCGGCTTGGCTCTGCCCCTGACATTGCTGAAGTCCAAGAGTGACGGTAACCACGCACCTGATCAGGTGGGCCGTATGCTCGTCTGCCTACATAGGCAATAAAAAAAAACTAGCCTTAAATTATCTGATTTCTTAACACATTTTCTTAGTGTATATTGTTTGTTCCACCAATCGGAGAGATAAAGGATTGTTGTACCTATTTGGCTTGCGTACTATATACCTTATATACTTACATCTACTTTTAAATGTATATTTTTAACCGACTTCAAAAAAGGAGGAAGTTTTCAATTCGACTGTATTTTTTTAAAAATGTTTTTTACCTCATAGCTTTTGATTTGGTGAATCGATTTTGATGATTCTTTTTTTTTATTAGAAAGCTGACCCTTCTTGTATTATCCCATTACAATTTAGTCCAACTCTGATAATGGTATCCATGAGAAAACCATATAAGTCTTAAATTTGCATTAAGTACGTGCGCGACAAATAGATGAATAACTCAATAACTCAATATCACGTCAACCGATTTCGATGATTATTGTTTTAGTGTATATTAACTTGTTTTGGAACATCTTTTTCTTTCTATTTGTAGTCGGGTTTTTTTTTAAAACATGTCTATTTACAATTATTATTATCTAGCTGCTAAACGTAGTACAATAATTAACAACGAATGATTGTAAGCAGGACAATAGAAATGGCTCAAATACACGACAGTTTTGCTTTATCCCTCGATATTTTACTGGTGGTAGGAGCTCTTGTGAGTCCGCGCGGGTGGGTACCACTACCCTGCTTCTTTCTGCCGTGAAGCAGTAATGCGTTTCGGTTTGAAGGGTGGGGCAGCCGTTGTAACTATACTTGAGACCTTAGAACTTATATCTCAAGGTGGGTGCCGCATTTACGCTGTGGATGTCTATGGGCTCCAGTAACCACTTAACACCAGGTGGGCTGTGAGCACGTCCACCCAACTAAGCAATAAAAAAAAAATTAACAACTAATGATTGTAAGCAGAACAATAGAAATGCCTCAAATACACGACAGTTTTGCTTTATCCCTCGATATTGTTCTATTAATTGTAATAATTGATCAAAATCCGATTCGATTTTTGAGACGACATTGTATTTAAAATGGCGCAAGGACATCGACCGGTTGACCTCACCGTGCTACGTGTCCTAAACTGTAATGTATACAAAATGACTTAAGATTTTTTATTAGTACTCATCGAGGTTAAACAGTTGTCGAGGCTTGAATTTATTTACTGAATTTAGGACTAGGTAGTTTTCCAATCGGGGCAAAAGTTACCATTCAAGTTGTATGTAAGTGTACGTAAAATTGAAACTTAAAAGTCATGTTTTAAGATGGGTAGCGGCATTACTTTGTTGATGTTTTTTTATTGCTTACGGGTGGAAGAGCTCACGGGCCACATAATGTTAAGTTGTTACAATAGACATCTACAACGTAAATTACGCCACCTAGGTTGAGACATGAGTTCTATGGTCTCATTTTTTAACATTAAGCGGCTGCACCGCCCTTTAAACCGAAACGCATTACTGCTTCACGGCAGAAATAGGCAGAGTGGTGGTACCTATCCATGCGGACCCACAAGACGTCCTACCACCAGTAATTATGCAAATTATAATTTTGTCTATGGGTTCCTATTGGGCCGCGATTTCGTTCACCTAATTCAGTGACAAAAAAAAACTAGAACCTTGTAAATCCAGGCCCTTAGAATTATTAATTAATAATCATCGTGATATTCTAACAATGTACGTAATTGTTAGTTTTAATGAGCAAGAACGCGATTGTTATTCTTGTTTTTTTATTGCCTTTTGCCTTGCCTTTTATTACCTAGACCTTTATCTATCCAACCATCTCTATAAAGGAATCTTTCATTTTCACTAACTTTTATGCGTCAGATTAATGCGAAAATTTGCTAATGCATCAAGGACTGATGTTATTACAAAAATCCTGTCTACCTTTTAAAAGACTTCACCCTCGTTTTTTAATATTTTATTATTTATTGCTTAGATGGGTGGACGAGCTTACGGCCCACCTGGTGTGAAGTGGTTACCAGAGCCCATAGACATCTACAACGTAAATGTCGCCACCTACCTTGAGATACAATTCTAAGGTTCCCGTTTTTACAGTATAACGGCTGCCCCACCCTTCAAACCGAAACGCATTACTGCTTCAAGGCAGAAATAGGCAGGGCGGTGGTACTTACCCGTACGGACTCACAAGACGTCCTACCACCAGTAAAAGAGTCGTCTGAAGAGGTACATGTTATAACCATGAGAAATCACCACGGGGAGAAGTTAATTCCCGAATCGCTTAGCGAGGCCGAGAAATTACTTACCACTGAAGAGAATGTTCCTTTTGACAATGTAGTGTGTGCGTTATCTGATTCTCGGCCAAATATTTAAACAGCATGATCATTAGGCTAATTTTAACAATTAAAGTGGTTTTTAATGAGCAAGATATTATGGAAACAATAAGTTTTTGTGAATCTATTTTTTTCTATTATTTTTTTTGCTTATATGTTTGGACGAGCTCACAGCCCACCTGGTGTTAAGTGGTTACTGGAGCCCATAGACAAAGTAAATGCACCACCCACCTTGAGATATAAGTTCTAATTTCTCAGTATAGTTACAACGGCCGCCCCGCCTTTCAAACCGAAACGCATTACTGCTTAACGATCACGACAGAAACAGGCAGGGTGGTGGTACCTAGCCGCGCGGACTCACAAGAGGTCCTACCACCAGTACATAAATATATAAAACCTTCGCGTTCCAGTGCTCTGGTGATCTTGACTAAACATAAAAAATGCTAAAAATTATGAAAAATATTCATTAAGTAACAAATATCGCATAAAAGAAAGCCACGGACGGATTAAGTCATAAAACACGTGTCTCGTCAAAACTAATCTGTTTGTCTCTGTTTGAAGAATCTTAATTTTTAATCCTGTTTTTTTATTACATATCTACATAGTGTCGGCGATGTGATTTTTTGTATAAGGCAGGTGTGCTTCGAAA
The DNA here is from genome assembly GCF_030269925.1 of Bombyx mori. Classification (NCBI taxonomy): domain Eukaryota; kingdom Metazoa; phylum Arthropoda; class Insecta; order Lepidoptera; family Bombycidae; genus Bombyx; species Bombyx mori. Next base: position 2,705,254 of record NC_085134.1, read on the forward strand.
CTTTTTTAAAGGGAGGAGCAATAAAAATATGAGTCTAGACCACACGCGTTAGAAGCCGCCGAGACATTCTATATCATTCTGGCACGCGCTAAATCCTATTGATACAAAGTCTGAGTGTTTCTCTTGTCGTTGGTACAAGAGAAGTTTTTGCTTACAAATTAACTTCTTAATTGACAAAAGCGTGAAAAATGAATCCCAACCTTTGCTTTGACATTGTTATTCTGTTTCGTATCTATATATTAATACGTGAAGCAAAAACTTTGTATCCCTTTTTACGAAAATTGCGCGGACGGAGGAGTATGAAATCTTCCACACTTATAGAGAATACAGAGAAGAAGTGCACAATGCTAATATTTTTCTTAAATAATGCGTATAAGATACATTAAATCGATAAATAAAACATTACACACGCTACATATCATGTATTTGACGCACACACGCATGCATACTATTTATTGTCAAACTTTTGTTCTTGGTGTCTGTTGTCAAATTGAGAATAGATTAAATATTGTTTGTCTTTGTTAATATTTTTTAGTGTAGCCTTGGCGAAATTTGTGATTATAGAAGTATAAAATACAATCATAATAGTGTACAAACTTACAATTCCAATTAATTATAGTCGAATTTCGACTACTACGGGACCTCTAGTTATTATAATTGTCGCAGTATTTCTACCGCGAAGTAGTTTTTTTTTAATTTATTGATGCACAAAACAAGTTACAATCATTACAGTATATATTAGCTAAATCGTACAAGTACTACCTAGATCTAATCTGGATTGTAATCTAAATAGTATGTGCACTCAGCAAATCCATATTAATGTGCATAGCTTTACAGGAGAGCCCTCTCACTATACAATTGAGATTTAGACCTCATGTTTCGGCGTGTTTGACAGCATCCAGTTCGTGTGGTCTATAAATAGCTAGTTAAAACTTCGTGGTTGGCGGCATCTAAGTTGTGAGGTCCATAGAGTAACTAGTTAATCTGTTTGCACATTAAAAAAAACTCGCAATCGTTCGATCCGCTGGCAGTAATCAGGATTCTTATAAACTGGATTTTACGAAGATCGGCCCAAGGAAAGCATTGATTTTTTGAATTCTGGGTCACGAATACAACGTTAAAGATCTTGTAAGGAAAATGGCCTACTTGATGGAGCGGGGGCGTGTCTTAAGTTTTTTTATATAGATTATAATTGTTTAATTTAACGCAACCGGTCGTGGTGAAATTGGCATACACCTTGTCAACGTACAATCTTATGAAAATTTTAACAAAGAAGAAAGCCGATTTCAAGGTAACTTTGATACTATCATCAAAATAAGTTCACTTAGAAACAAGTTCTGAGGTAACATGCGTATAATTCTTTATTTAGCCTGAAAATAAAAATATCTCTTGGGCTTGATTTTTTTCCTTGGCTTTGAAGTTACATAATAACTAAAAAAAGACAGAAAACCAAAATAGGTTTAGTTTAGTCGTTAAATAGAAAATCAAATGAGTCCAACCGTATTGCCGATAATGTGGGGGTGTGAAGTGGCCGACATGACATTTAAACCATTAATTCACTGACCTCGTTCAATACAAGACTTTTGGAAGCACGCAAGTCATTTTGAAGTCCAATGAACGTAACAGTTTCATATTTAATTGTTTTTTATTTTTTTTTATTGCTTAGATAGGTGTACGAGCTCACAGCCCACCTGGTGTTAAGTGGTTACTGGAGCCCATAGACATTCACAACGTAAATGCGCCACCCACCTTGTGATACAAGTTCTAAGGTCTCAAGTAAGTTACAACGGCTGCCCCACCCTTCAAACCAAAACGCATTACTGCTTCCCGGCAGAAATAGGCAGGGTGGTGGTACCCACCCGTGCGGACTCACAAGAGGTCCTACCACCAGTAAATTGTCGGCGCAAAGCATTATTTAACTACAGCTGTAGTTATAAGTTGGCTTTAGACCTTTAACGCCTAATTGTTCATGCCTGCATCTAAATAAGCCAGGCCCTGCTTAGAATTTAGGCTTAGTGTGTGCTGACGTTCATGTTTGTAGTGTTTAAGGGCCTTAGTGAGGAATACTGTGTCATTTTCTCTTTATTACACTACAATGGCCTAATTTACTTGCACGCTCTCTGATCTCGGAAGGGAGTGACCAAGAAATCTAACAAAAAAAAAACTGAATCGAGTTAATTTTAAAGACTCCTCGAAGTCGAGTTTTGAAGTCGTCGTGGCCTAAAGGATAAGACGTCCGGTGCATTCGTTGTTGCGATGCCCCGGAGTTCGAATCCCGCAGGCGGGTACCAATTTTTCTAATGAAATACGTACTTAACAAATGTTCACGATTGACTTCCACGGTGAAGGAATAACATCGTGTAATAAAAATCAAACCCGCAAATTTATAATTTGCGTAATCACTGGTGGTAGGACCTCTTGTGATTCCGCACGGGTAGGTACCACTGCCCTGCCTATTTCTGCCGTGAAGCAGTAATGCGTTTCGGTTTGAAGGATGGGGCAGCCGTTGTAACTATACTGAGACCTTAGAACTTATATTTCAAGGTGGGTGACGCATTTACGTTGTAATATAAAAAATAAACATAAAAAAAAAGACTCCGCATGCTACTTTACTACAATAGGATACTATGTAATAACTATTCTTGACACCAGGTATTCCATTAGTACGATACATCTCAAATACTAGTTGTTCTGTATTAGCGTAATCTGTTCACTACATCCGTCACATATCCGGTAATATTAAATGATAAATAATTATTTAAAGAAGAACGTCTGCTGATATTTCCGTACCAAACAACATCATTCATTTACCACTTCTAGCTGAATTAATTAATTTGTTGTTAATCTATAATTTATACTTACTAAATGTGACGTAACTTTCGGTTTTGTTTAGATAGTGTTTTTATTTTAAGGTATATGATAAAATAACGTCAATGCACTGTAATTCGTTGCTAAATATTTGATGTTTATTACATTTTTTTTCTTACCTATGCTGATAGCCTTGAGGCTATTTCAGCTTCACCCTAACGTGTGTAGGTGAGTTCACGGGGTTCAAACCGGAGAGTTGCTAACACTGACCCTATCAAGAGCAGTACTTCGCAGAATCTACCACCGGACCGGAAACGCGACCCACTGAGAAGATCCGGCGAGAAACTCAGTGGGCTGTGTCTAGGGGTTAATTCGCTCGTCGAGCCCTTCGTCGCAAGCGACGGGTTCGACGAGGACGGTGACCGGTGCTTATGGTGCCTAAAAGCACCGTTAATGGATCGGGAGGATCCGTAATGACGTGCTTTGGGCGACGTCGACTGTTTACCATTCGGTCTACAGGATCGGGTATGTAGTTTCCAGCGGCCACGACAAGAGGGTTCTCATGTCGTGCCGCCTTCTCGAAATGGCGCAATGATGCCGACTGTAGACACTTAACTTTTATTATTACAAACACACGATCGACGTGTAGGACGACGTATGTGTCTTTATTTAATTTTAAATAGCATTGAACGGTACATAGCCAAACAGTGGAACGATTACTCTTTTTCTACTGAGATTTATGTAAGAGAAAAATGTAGCCGAGTGTACATAATTACAAAATTAAGTTGTTATAATTGGTCATAATAATATATCAATCAATATCAACCGTGGGTTGTAACAAAAACAGCTCAATGGAAGACTTTACCTTTGTACTAACTAGTACAAATATATTTTTGGAACGAAGTTGCTTATGGGACGATGCGGAGGGGTACTCTAACCGGAAAAAAACGCCCGTAACGTAAGATTTTATGTTTTATATATTTTATATATAAAATATATATTTTATATTTTACCTCATAACTTTTGACTAGGTGAATCGATTTTGATGATTCTTTTTTTATTAGAAAGCTGACGCTTTCCGTGTGGTCTCATTACAATTTAGTCCAGTTCTCATAATGGTATCCATGAGAAAACCATATAAGTCTTAAATTTGCATTAAGTACGCGCGCGACAAATAGATGAATAACTCAATATCACGCCAACCGATTTCGATGATTATTGTTTTTAGTGTATATTAAACTATGTAAATACTAGGAAACTTCCTAGTTTGTACTAAAACGTACCGGTTCGATGCCTTGTTCGATGACTTGCTTTATTATGTATGAACATAATAATATAATAAAGCAAGTAATTGAATTGAATTTACATCCTAACGTAAATTACATTACCTGTGCTATGGCTTTAATTTGATATTAGTGTCAAGGTTCTATTTTCGTTACCAGTTTTGTCAAATAATCATAATCGTCATAGCGGTAGTAATATTCATCATGACGGTGCGTTGACTTGAAACACGATAAACCACTTTTCGACATTTAAATGACCCGTAATGCCAGAAATAAAATACAAAAGCCGGTGGTTTTGTGAGTCCGCACAGGAAGGTCCTGCTTATTATAATCACAAAAAAAAACACTATTTTAATTCAAATTTATTACAATTTATTTCTATTTTTTAGTTGGATTTTCTATAAAAGCGTACTTCTATAAAAGCTCCGACTGCACATACAGCGTCAGCGCAACCACGACCACTCTGATAAGAGTGTCCGACTGAGAAGAAGACTGTGTATGAGGTCTACCTAGACTGCGTCTTTTGGGCGGCCGCTTTGCTTACTGATCCAAAACGGTTTATTTTCAGTCACTTTTTGACTTGATAGTACCTTTGAATATTGCTGCATTGTGTGGAATCCTTACTATGACATATACAAGAAACGATTGGAAAGTGTCCAACAACGGTTTCTATGGTACTTGTCTTACAACTACAATCTGGGTAGGAAGTTACCCAGCTATGAAGATAGACTTTGCCACTTTAATTTAGACTCTCTTCTAAACCGGAGGAAACTAACGGGGGGTATATTTCTGTACAAATTAATTCATGGAATAACCGACACACCTAATCTATTAACCCAGATAAAAATATCAGCCCCTAAGTACCTACCAAGAACGAAGAAATATAAACCGTTTATAAGAAAGCCCGCTCGTTCGAATTTAGGTGCTTACTCTCCCTTAAACAGAATCCTTTGGGACTACAATAATGTCCACGGTAACGTGGTCTCCGTCGATGTTCCTTCGGAGTTGTCCGATTGCGCTGAACTAATTTTAAGTGAAATAGATGTTTTTTTCTAATTGTCTCACAACTTACAGGAAAAATCTGTCGCGGATCATTTCCCAATTAAATATAAATTAATCTTAAGCAATCAATCAAATGTAATCAAAACTTAGTTATATATTTTATTATTTTTGTTGTTAATGCCCTGTCGATTGCACCTATGATTGAGGTGACATCTGCCATGAACTTTTGTCAATTGTTCAATGTTTTGTATTGATGATGACTTTGTTGGTGCAACTTAATAAATAAATAAATAAATGAGAGTGAGAGTCTTAAATTTATTATGTCGGTGGTTTTAGCGCTAAGTTAAGCTTTCACAACTCAAGAAAAACTTGCACGGAAGTGTTATAGAGGTTGACCTTGCAAGCAAATACCTACCTTTTACCTCCAGACTACATTTCTGTAAAACGAATTACTGTCATTATTATTGTACGTACATGCACAGACGGATGAACGAGCTCGCGACTCACTTAGTGTTAAGCGGTTACGTCCACGGACATCATCAGATCTTCACGTAGTTTTTCCAGTAATAATGGAATGATTATTTTTTAAATTTTTTAAGTATAGTGGCTTAAAGGATAAGACGTCCGGTGCATACGTGTTGAGCGATGCACCGGTGTTAGAATCTCAGGCGGGTACCAATTTTTCTAATGAAATACGTACTCAACAAATGCTCACGATTTACTTCCACGGTGAAGGAATAGGATCGTGTAATAAAAATCAAACCCGCAAAATTATAATTTGGGTAATTACTGGTGGTAGGATCTCTTGTGAGTCCGCGCGGATAAGTACCACCACCCTGCCTATTTCTGCCGTGAAGCAGTAATGCGTTTCACCGTATGAGCGCGTCCACCCATCTAAGCATTAAAAAAAAAAAATTGTGGGAGGCTTAGTGTTCCTGGGATTCCCAATGCGTCCATGATCGGCAGTGACCTCGTATGTTTGCATGCACCGCCAGAATTGCCAACGGAATTGAATAAATAAGAACCCAAATGAACAACCGGTCTCAATATAGACTGCAATTAGAAATAAACCAGTTTTTAAAACAACAAACTAGCATTTGACCTCGAACGATATTTTGCAAAAAAAGACATTGATGCTAATTGAAATACTAATAAAAAATGTTTGTTGGCAATAAAATTTAAATCTTTCTCACGTGTCGTAACCAGTATTTTTGTAATCTCAAAATGGAACTTTATAGATGGAATTGCATAATTCGATATTTTTTATCATCAACAAACTGATTCATATTTAATTCGTGTGTTCTTCTACTTCGCGAGATACATAGGCGGCACTGAAAATTTCGGGAATTAACGAAGTGACACAACATTACTATTTAAAAATGTATTTATTGCTTTTCGAAGTATTCTCCGCGAAATTTGACACATTTTTCCATACGATGGAACCAATCATTGAAGCAACCATTCCATTCAGAAGTTGGGGTCTCCAAAATGGCCGTTTTGTAGGCGTCCACAGCTTCTTCAGGTGATGAAAATCTCTGTCCACGCAATTTATTCTTTATTTTAGGGAAAGTATAGAAATCATTAGGGCTTAGGTCGGGGCTGTACGGCGGATGGTCTAATAATTCTATGTTTTCTTGCTCTAAAAACTCTTTTGTTCTGTGCGCGGTGTGAGAACTCGCATTGTCGTGATGGAGGATGATGCGGCGGTTGCAGTTCTCTTTACGGAGTTCAGAAACGACCTGTGGCAAACAAATGCTAGCATACCATTCTGCATTAACCGTTCTTTGTCCCTCAAGAGGAATAGTCGTAACATGGCCGGTTTTGGAGACAAACGTGGCCACCATTTTTTTTGCAACACTCCGTGAACGAACAATTTTTGTTGGCTTTAACTCATTTTCGAACACCCAAACTTGTGACTGGTTTTTTGTTTCGGGTTCGTACGCCTATATCCAGGATTCGTCACCTGATACAATGTTGTATACAGCATTTGAGGATCCTGCGTGGAATCTTTCGAGAGTTCTGACGCACCAAGTAACACGAGCCGCTTTTTGCTCTTCACAGAGCGAATGCGGTATCCATCGGGAAAACAATTTTTTTACTCCTAATTGTTCATGCAAGATTATTTGTATTTGACTCATGCCAATGTCTAAAGTTGCCTGAATTTCGCGGTATGTCACATGTCGATCTTCCTCAATCAGCTTACGCACAGCATCAACGTTTTCTTGGGTGACTGCAGTTTTTGGACGACCTTGACGGGGATCATCACTGAGCTTGACACGTCCACGTTGAAACTGAGCAAACCAACGATAAATTGTGGTTTTGGATGGGGCTTCATCACCAAATGCAGAAATCATCCGGTCAACACACTGTTTTTGTGTTAAACCACTTCGAAAGTCATAATAAATCATCGCTCTTGAATTTTCTCGAGTCAATTCCATTTTCTCAACGACTAAACAAGTTTGACAAAACCTCGTGACAAGACCGAGAATCTTTTTTTAAATAAATAAATGGTATTCGATTTTTAAAACCAAGGAGTTTTCAATTAAAAAGATTTTAATATGACAGGAACAGTGGAAATATTCCATTCCCGATACTTTTAGTGCAGATCTCGTATAATGTCTTTCCCATTCTCAGTGCTTTTAGGCTCTTTAAGCACGACAGATATTTCGACGAGCGAACTAACTTAGAGACACAACCCACTGAGTTTCTCGCCGGATCTTCTCAATGGGCCGTGATCCCGATCTGATGGTAGATTCTGCGAAGCACTGCTCTTCCTAGGGCTAGTGTTAGCAAATTCGACTTCGTAGTGCCTCAATCGATAAACAAAAGACCTACACAACAAAAGACGGCGGAGACATCAAAGGAAAAACGAAATTGGTATTTATTTTATTTTATTTCGAGCATTTTCATATTTATCTATCTACCTTTTAAACATTCTCTGGACTTCCACAAATAAATCAAGACCAAAATTAGCCGAATCGGTCCAGTCGTTCTCTAGTTTTAGCGAGACTAACGGACAGCAATTCATTTTTATATATATAGATTAATCTCAATTTTTTTTAAATTGTGATTGTAAATTTTGATTTCTGACGTTTCGAATGCTTTACGAATTTCGTGGTCACGGTCGAGTTTAAGTTCTTCTTGTAGATTCATTAAGTAATTTAAGTTCAAAACAAAACATAATCAATTGTGTGAAGTGAGAACAAGCTCTAACAGTTGTGGCTTTGGACTATTGTCTCGAATTTCCAGCGTTCATACAACTCTCAGGCTTAGGACTAGTCTTTTGGATACTCTTATTGTCATATAACTTTTAAGTACTGGTACGCCGGTAAAGGTAGTGCCATCTATCGCCGAATAGCGAAATAAATATCAAAGGAACTAGTAACGTCGAGAACGCTCGCGAAGTACAACGCCATCTACTATCAGATAGCGGAAGCACACATCGAAGCTACTCGATTTGCCCAGATTGTTCTCGATAAATCTAGGGATGGCGTATCAACTATAAAAGCATTGCAGAAATGGCACGCAGTCAGAAAGCGGTTCTACTTGAAGCGAAACAACGAACAGATCACCTGAAGCGAAGCGGAAGTGAATTGAGAATTTTAAAGTGTTCTAAGTGTTTAATTACACTTATAATTTACACTACGGTAGGATTTTTATTTATCCCGAAACCCAGCGCGTAGCAGTATATTCAATTGTTCACAAGTGTTCGCGGTTGACAGATTTCCACTACCGCATTTGTATCGTCAATCAGTAAAAACAAGGTCATCATGTCACAGAATCGTCAAACAAAATTTCAACAAATAAACACTGCACGTGAGAATACACGAAACGTACCGAACTTTCCTAAGATATTTACCAAATTCGTTAAGTCAACAAATAAATACTGCACGTGAGAGTACCCCAAACGTAAAGAACTTTCCTAAGATATTTACAGAATCGTTAAGTCAACAATGTAAACGTGAATGAATGCTATTGACGAAATTATTATTGTCGTACGAGGGAAGCCACGTTTTTTTTGAGCAAATTTTTGACTAATCGTATTCTTTGTACACAAAATCATAGGATTGGGAGGCAGCAAGTGCAGAACGGCCGTTGACTGTATCTGTATCTGATTGAGGCTTCTTCTTCTTCTTTTTCTCCACCTTATCCCACTAGGTGGGATCGGCACAGCTAATTTTTCTCTTCCATTCTCTTATGTTAGCCGTCATCACAATACTCACTCCTCTCTCATATCGTCATTCATACACTCCATCCGCGTCTTCTTCGGTCGACCTCTTCTCCCTCTACCTTGTACTACCATTTCCATACATCTCCTAGTCACATTCATCTTCTCTCTACGCATCACATGTCGCATCATGCATCTGATTCAGCCGGTCGACGCTAAAATCCAGCTCTGATAGAGCCGTTTTGATTTGTTGTTTTCATTACCAATAAATTTATCTTGGCACAGTGCTAGTACGGTCCTCTTGTCAAACTTTATCTCTCTCGATTGGTGCTTTTGCATATCACGCAAACGCTTCCGCGACTTAGTTCCTGCGATCTTAAGGTTTTAGGAGTAGTCTTCAATATTATACTTTTTTTTTGCCTAGGTGGGTGGATGAGCTAACGGCCCACCTAGTGCTAAGTGGTAACCGGATCCCCTAAACATCTACAACGTAAATGCCGCCACCTACCTTGAGATATGAGTTCTAAGGTCTCAGTATAGTTACAACGGCTGCCCTGCCCTTCAAACCGAAACGCATTACTGCTTCACAGCAGAAATAGGCAGTATGGTGGTACCTACCCGCGCGGATTCACAAGAGGTCCTACCACCAGTAAAGTCGTATGGATAACGCATAAAGAACAAACATATTTACAAAGAAATTCCTATAAAAAATCTTTCAACCCCTAATCGCATCTTCTTAAAGGTCAAATTTAGAAAAATGCCGCCATATTACGTGCACATTTATTTTTGACCTCATGAGGCTTTCTTGGGAAATTACACATGGTGGTGAGCCGTGTCCTTCCACGGCAGTGCTTTTGGAAGAAATATAGTTCTTCGAGGTTGCTGAAGCCTTATTTGGCTAATTAACCGCCGCCAGACATTCGGCGTTGACTGTTTTACCTTGGAAAGGTCAAAGTCCAACTCAACCCCCTCTTTTCTCGTCCGGGCTTGGGACCGACGTTGGCAGGGTTATTTTTAACCAGAAACATTCTGTATACATAAAAATGAATTGCTGTTCGTTAGTCTCGCTAAAACTCGAGAACGGCTGAACCGATATGGCTGATAATTATAATCTGAATCTCGGAAACGGCTCCAACGATTTTCATAAAATTTAGTATACAGGGGATTTCGGGGGCGATAAATCGATCTAGCTACGATTTATTTTCAGAAAATGTTGTTTTATTCGTGTTTTCAATAATCAACTCTTCCCGATATCTATCGGCGAATAATAATACTATTTTTCTTAATTGAGGGCAACTAACAGCTTTAGAGACACAACAAGATGGCGTTATCAAAAAAAAAATCTCATCATCATCATCGGTCATCATCTAGTATTATTTATTATTTATTATTATCAGACCAAACTGTTCACTCATCGTTGTAAAGCAGCGCTCTGGATTTTGAACGCTACCATCAAGGATAACGGGTTTTGTACGTTCAAGCGAGTCGTGTTCCGCCTATAAATAAATCCTCTCCTACTATTTATAAAAAAATAGTAGGAGAGGTTAGTTAGGTAGTAGGCTTAAATGGGTGGACGAGCTCACAGCATACCTGGTGTTAAGTGGTTACTGGAGCCCATAGACATCTACAACGTAAATGCGCCACCCACCTTGAGATATAAGTTCTAAGGTCTCAGTATAGTTACAACGGCTGCCCCATCCTTCAAACCGAAACGCATTACTGCTTTACTGCAGAAATAAGCAAGGTTGTGGTACCTACCATAACACGAGTGTGTTGTAAAGCAGCGCTCTGGATTTTGAACGCTACCATCAAGGATAACGGGTTTTGTTCGAACGAGTCGTGAACCGCCTATAAATAAACCTCCCACTACGAAACTTAATGACGTTTTTAACCTTACTAAGAAAACGAAAACAAAATTGTTTTTGTTGTGTAGCGGCTGGTTGTATTAGCCATTTACAGTTTGTTGTTTTAAAGAATAATTCGAGGTGTGAAAGTTGGGTTTGAGCGACATTACGCTTAATACTCGACATTTATCTTGTAACTAGCCTATTTCTGCAGCCGTTGTAACTATACTTGAGACCTTAGAACTTATATCTCAAGTTGGGTGACGCATTTACGTCGTAGATGTCTATGGGCTCCAGTAACCACTTAACACCAGGTGGGCTGTGAGCTCGTTCACCCACCTAACCAATAAAAAAAAACTTTAATGACACTCGGTTCAGTCCTTGTTGGAGCTCCTCGAGACGCTAAGCTGGGTATTAAAAAAAAAAAACAATTGTTCACACAATTAGTTCAGGTCCAGCGGAATCGAATCGGGCGCTAGTATTCTCGTATAATATATTCATATTAGTGAATAATTCGAAGAATAATTCACACGATTCGGACACTGTATTTTGAAAACAATGCACAACCGTGACGACGGTCTCCTTGTGGCGGTAAACGTGAATACATTCTCATCATTAACGATCGGGTGGTCAGAGGCGGCTTTAGTTATAGTGCAGGGTGTCTGCTGTCCACGGGCGCAGCGGTGTTAGGGGGCGTCGACCTCGGTACTTTTAATGAGCCTGTTACATTTGTTATCACCCTCCCGGCTGAGCTTTTGCTCGCCTACATGTCCTGGTGAAACTGGATAGGCCTTCTGGTTTGCTTAGTGCGAGTTTTTTTTGAACAGCGCCCATAGCGGCAAACGTAGGCAAACGTTCGCACTGCTGCAAACTCCATAGAAATTTGAGTTAACTTTTACGCTAACGAGAACGTTAAAAAACTCGCAATAGGCACACGGGCCACCAATAATACTTCAATCCCTAGAATAATCAAATAAAAAACCTATCTTATTTTGAGCGTATGTTTACTAGAGGTCGTTAGGGTAAATACACACATAACCCCTTGTGGGTAAATATAACCCCCTTATCGGTGGGTAAATATAACACACGAGCGCTACACGGGCCAGAGACGCCTTTGCAGCCGGTATATTGCCCGAAATATCCAAAATATCGCCTTGTTTTTTAATAGGTAGAAAAAATAAATTTCAAAAAGGCGGTATTTGAAGGAATAACATCGTGTAATAAAAATCAAACCCCCAAAATTATAATTTGCGTAATTACTGGTGGTAGGACCTCTTGTGAGTCCGCGCGGGTAGGTACCAGTACCCCGCCTATTTTTTCCGTGAAGCAATAATACGTTTCGGTTTGAAGGGTGAGGCAGCGGTTGTAACTATACTTGAGATCTTAGAACTTATATCTCAAAGTGGGTGGCGCATTTACGTTGTCGCTGTCTATGGGCTCCAGTAACCACTTAACACCAACAAAAAAAATATTAGATTTTTCGGACAATACGTATCTGCGAACCGCAGTCTGACATTAGCCGAGAGTCCTACCATCAGTCGAGGTCGTTGCTTAAAAGATTTCCGTGCCGAAGTACACCACTTGTGTCTGAAGATGAAAAACTATGACGAATTAATTATATTATTAGCAACGGAATCTTATTTGTACGCACAGTGAGTTTCTCGCCGGATCTTCTCAGTGTGTCGCGATTGCGATCTGGTAGTAGATTCTGCGGAGCATTGCTCTTGCTATGGTGTTAGCAAATTCTCTTAGGTTAAGCTCGTAAGCTCACCTACCCGTCCGGACGTATCTAGAATAGCCACCTAGGCTACCAGCCAATAGGTAGGGGAAAAAAACACAGAATCATAACAAAAAACAAAATTGACTTCAACAAAACGAAGTGACAGTGTCATCAATATCTTAGATGTTAATTAAATATGTATTATTATAGGCGATTACTGTTCAAATCTTGATCAAATTTAACCGAGAATATATAAAAATACTTAATGTGTTGCAAGTCGTTCCGTTTGTGTGTGTGTGTTTTAATGCTTATTGTGCGTATGTTTGTTTAATGTGTTTCCTGAATCGTGAGCTTAGTGTTAATAAAACAAGCAATGCTATTTTACGGCAGTATCAGCCTCTATGGATTTAAGAAAGGTCTTATTGTCTAAAATATTCGGGGCTAAATTTTCTATAATATGATTGCGGAAATAGAAAAAAAGTATATATATCCGTGAGCAGTCATGTTAATTGAATAGAAATATTGGTATTATTTCCGTGAATGTCCAGTATTTGTAATATCGTCGTTGCCAAACCAAAATCTGCTATGTGCACTTTTTGAGATTTTAACTTTTCGACCTTTTCGTATAGTTCACAGCCCTATCTACCGCATAAAAAAAACTGTTATGTGTCTATAGCTTTAATATTTATCTATAGCTTTCATTTGATATAGTTCTTAAAAATTTTACCTTCATATAAAATTTTGTACGAAAATGTTTTTAAGTACTCGTTAATTCAAAATGAGTTTTTGCACATAGCAGATTTTGGTTTGAGAGCGACGATGTCCAATTCCAATGTAACTAAAAGGTAGAAGGTAGATAAAGCGATCTATGGCGCAGTAAGCTTGGCTACTTCGAGCCTCTCATTCGTAGGGTACGGTACGGTTTTTAACGGTAAGCAGAAGATTGGCTCTACCCCTGGCATTGCTGACGTCCATGGGCGACGGTAATCACTCACCCAAAATTGGGTCGTATGCTCGTCTGCTTACAAGGAAAATTAAGTAAAAATAAATAATAGTTTAAAAAAACTAACAAAAAATCCAATTAAAAAATTAGAAAATAACTCTTAATTAATTTGAAATAAAAATAATGTAATTTACTTACAATAAAATCATTTTTTCATTTTTTAGTTGAATTTCAATGTTTTCAAAAATTTTTTTCCACTTTTTTTTTAATGTGGAATTGTCATCGGTCCTTAATAATTATACCAAATTTCGAGTTAATCCGTCGTTTTGATGGGGGTCAAAATCATGTTCAAAGATTCCGTTACAAACATACATAATAACATACAAACGTCTGAAGTTAATAAAAGCGTATTAAAAAAACTTATGACTTCTGATGGATTCTGTTTCTATTTGTTTCCAACGCTTAATCTCAAATAGCCTCTACAGCACAGCACACAAACTAAAACATATCAAAAAATTCATTTACATTTTGTTAATTTAATACGGTAGTTACCAAACCAAACATCAGAAGCCGAACTAACTAAAAACCCAAAACATTATTACGTCACTTAGAAAAACCGTTAGGAGGAAAATCAAGTTTTTTATTATGATACAACATAAATCGGAAGGATTAAATCTTTCAATATTAATTTATCTATTTAGTTTCGTCAGTTAACGCAAATTTGCAAACATTTTACTTTGCCAGGTGAACTCATGGAGTTCAGCCTGATAGTCGTTGCTAACACTGGCCCTAACAAGAGCAGTGCTTCGCAGAATCTATCATCGGATCGAAATGGTCACTCACTGAGAACATCTGGCGGGACACTCAGTGGGTTGTGTCTATAGTTTAGCTTGAAGAGCCTGAGGGAGTTCATATAGAGTCCCTTCTTTAATTCTCCGTAAAGTCGTGTTTTATATAATTAACACCACAGTTGAAACAATATAAATTTTATTGTTGTAGCGGCATAAACAATTCTAAGTAATTATATTACATTAGTTATTAAACACATTATAAATTATTTTTTACGTTTTAAATATTTGGCGGTAAAAAGGTCCCGTGTCACAGACTATATACCGTTTCCCACATCTCGTGCGTTCCGGCTTACGCAAGCCTAAAAGCACCGAGACTGGATATATTATTTTATGGTTCCAACATCTGATGGACTTCGGAATTTCAATGTAACACCTAGCTCAGTGGGCCTTACAATCTTACAAGGCAGATCATTATAATCAATACGAAATGGCTCAAATTGTGCATGAAACTTCTAAGATGTTCAAGTAAGCTTGTTTTCCTTGTTGTCGCCAATGGAAACGCAAGCTCCGTGGAGACGACATACCTTTTTTGACGTCATCAAATTTAGTTTGGCTTAATTGATTTGTTACGAATTTGAAGTTTAAAAACCGCGTATAGGTTATAAGGTATGTTCTTAAAATTATCTATATATATAAAAGAATTTTGTTTGTTAGTCTCGCTAAAACACGAGAACGCCTGGACCGATTTGGCTAATTTCCGCCTTGTATTATTTGCGGAAGTCCAGAGAAGGTTTAAAAGGTAGATAAATATGAAAATGTTCGGAATCAAATAAAAATAACAATTTTGTTTTACCTTTGATGTGTCCCCCGTCGGACGGAATAATTTTGTTTGTTTTAAGTTTAATTTATACATAAGTTTAGGTCTTTTATTTATCGATTGAGGCACTACGAAGTCTGCCGGGTCAGCTAGTTAAATTATAAAGATTTTACTGTTTATTGTAGTTTATTTAGTAACTTTAGAAAGGCGGACCTTGGTCAATTCTTCTGTTCTCAGCGGCAGACATTCGATTGAGCCTCTGACCTTGTTTCTCACCATGAGCGCTGACCGATGCGGTGGTGATTTACATATCAGTACAAGAAATAGATTCAAGACAACAGAACGAGCCTCTGAGTAATTCACGTTTAACGATAACTTTATAATAATATGATTTTAACACGAAGCTTAAAGATTCCAATTTGGGCAGTGAAATAATAATGGCATTATCAATGTATATGGCTATGGGGTTCACATTACATGTTGTGCCGCAGAATTAATTGCCAATTTAAATGCTGGTGATCTCTTCAAACTAAGCTCGATTTCTTTCGGTACAAATTCTCTTTCTGTGAACAAGACTTAGAAAGATTAAGTTAAGATATATGTTGTTCCCTAGAATTGCCGATGTCCATGGACTTTCAATATAAAATACCTTTTTTATTTTCAGTACCGGTAGTCTCTAAGAGGATAGTCAGCTACGCGCAGACTAAATATGCGGATAAAAATGTGAATGTTTAACTCAGAGTTTAATAGATGGGTGGACGAGCTCACAGCCCACCTGGTGTTAAGTGGTTACTGGAGCCCATAGACATCTACAACGTAAATGCGCCACCCACCTTGAGACATAAGTTCCAGGGTCTCAGGTATAGTTACAACGGCTATCTCACCTTTCAAACCGAAACGCTTTACTGCTTCACGGCAGCAATAGGCGGGGTGGTGGTACCTCCCCTAGCGAACTCACAAGGGGTCCTACCACCAATAAAAAGAACTGAAGAAGACTGGGTAAATTCATTTTTTTTTATCCCTAACTATTCGTTGATAATGTAAGGGGCTATTCCAACTTCGCGCGGACCGGTAGGTGAGTTCACGGTCTCAACCAGAGAGAATTACTAGCCCTAGCAAGAGCAGTCCTTCGCTGATCCGGCGAGAAACTCAGTGGATAAAATTCATTAATGCCTCCATTAGTATACAAAGATACCACAAACGAGACGGGCTGGTGTTATCACAATCATTAAATAACAATAGCGCTCTCAGTACGTGGCGAATCTGTTGTGACGAATCTATGTCATTGACACGACTCGAACATAGAGCGGATTCTATAGAAGGGACAGTTTGTTTTATTTTTACCAATTTTTTAGTTACAAATCTGAGTTATTTATAGGTACTGAAAATGTGGGGCTCTATTCGTGTTACCACGTAAACGCATAAACCCAGCCCTAGGAGTGTGTTGTGAGATTTTTAACCGACTTCAAAAAATATGGACGTTCTAAATTCGATTGATTTTTGTGTCAGAACGTTTGTCTAAGTGAACCGATAGTTTCTTGATTGATTTTCATTTAAAAGCTTCTGTTTCTCGGATTTTCAGTTATCCATATTGACGTATATTTAATTGACTTCGACTGAATAGTTGATAATCTCATTTTAAAACAGTTTTTGTTTAAAACATTAATTTTGCTGAAGTCGGTTTTTGTTTTTTTTTTTGAAGTGAAAACTTCAACTTTTGTATCGACTTTTGAATCACAACGAGACTAACTCGTTGTGATTCAAAAGTTGATGAAACGAAAAAGCGAAAGTAAAAAGAGATAGGCACATAAATTCATAAGATTTAACGTGAGAGAAAATGAGATAGGAAGCATTATACAGTGTTTCGTATATATGTGGTTATTTGTGCTCTACTTCGTACCTCATATTCGTACTTAATACATTCTAAATTAATCTATGTAATATATACGAATAGAATGTAAAATAATTATTACACTTTTTTTTCTTTGAGAGGCTATGTCAGCGTTATCAAACTTTGTTTCACCATGATCATTACTAATACCTACAATAATCCTCTTCCCGAAATTTTACATTCGTCAAATTATCTTGAAGCCAATATTTTTTTAGGTTTCACTTCTACCACGTGCGAATTGCACACATGTTTTTTTTTTATAAGTTGTATTTAATTCATGACACCTTCACTGACATTGCACGTCTAGTCTATAATACTATATTGTCTAATCTGTGAACATCCCGCCGGCGTCACCTAGCGTTACAACCTTCGTTCGCTCTACACTCTGTCAGTGTGGAACTTGCAGTTTTTGTTAACTGTTCTCATCGAAACTTCCATAATAAATGTTAAATACATAAATATAGTTTGATTAGTACAAAAATTACGCTTAAATAACGAACCGAACTAAAAAAAATATTTTTAGCTTTTTAATAATAATTCTGGCCGAAGAAATAACATTACTGCATTGTCAACGGTCCTTGATACGTGTGCTTATAGGTTCATGGCGTAACAATATATAAATTATTAAAATTACTCTTTAATATTACAATATTACAATTAATTAAATATCGAAGGAGCATCCTTGTTAATGATAAAACATCATTAGTCACTTTTTTAATAAATGACTACGTTATTGTGTTTATATCATTTCCAGGGATGACTTAAAACACCCGGGGCCACAGAATTTGTTTCATTGTTAATAAAAAAAAAACCTATAGGTAATTCTGGTTATTAGATTAAAGACAGTTCAGTTCATGTATTGAAAACCGGTTTTCTTACACTATTAGATCTTCTGTCCTGCTCGCACTCCCTGCACACGAGCGAGAGTAAGAAAGACAATCGCAGTTCTTCATTAGGCAGCAACGTAGTCTTTCGTAACCTAACATAGTAAATACTATTACGTAAATATCTTGCAATAGATTTGCTATCGTTCGAAGTAATGTTGCTTGCTGTTCAATCGTTAAGGCGAAGATTTAAAATAAATTAAAAATCTTATCATAGACATCACTTACTGATTCGCCTTATCTTAAATTCGATTGTGAATACGTAATATTAATGTACGCATTGGTGATACAAAGTTAGCACCGAGGATCGTGAATGGCAACACTGATCTATTATACACTTACGAATCTGGAATTTAAGACCGTTTTTTTTATTTGCTATGGCTATGCTGATAGCCTTGAGAGGCTATTTCAGCTTCTCCTTGACGTGTAGGTGAGCTCACGGGGCTCAAACCGGGAGTGTTGCTACCACTGGCCCTAGCAAGAGCAGTGCTTCGCAGAATCTACCACCGGATTGGAAACGCGACGTGGGCAATGCTGTGTGCTTAGTGAGAGTTTTTTTAACGTTCTCGATAGCGTAAAAGTTAACTCATATTTGTATGGAATGGGATCGTTGGAACAAAATTGGCTTAACTTTTATGCTATAGAGAGCGTTAAGAAACTCGCACTAAGCACACTGACCACGCCCGATGTTGCTTGACTTGGACGAGAATCGGTGTATTCAACATGGTATGGACGTACCACGTAATACGTACTCAATAAATGTTCACGATTGACTTCCACGGTGAAGGAATAACATCGTGTAATAAAAATTAAACCCGCAAAATTATAATTTGCGTAATCACTGGTGGTAGGACCTCTTGGGAGTCCGCACGGGTAGGTACCACCACCCCGCCTATTTCCGCCGTGAAGCAGTAATGCGTTTCGGTTCGAAGGGTGGGGTAGCCGTTGTAACTATACTGAGACCTTAGAACTTATATCTCGAGGTGGGTGGCGCATTTACGTTGTAGATGTCTATGGGCTCCAGTAACCACTTAACATCAGGTGGGCTGTGAGCTCGTCCACCAATCTAAGCAATAAAAAAAAAAAAAAAAAAAACGTTGGCTTAAGACCTATAATAGATTCCGTGTTTCCCTTCCTCAGTGACAGACAATTTCAAGTATAAACGAATGATACAAAAGAGACGAAAAACTAAGATAAGTTGTAGCACAAATATGACTATAGATGGCAGCACTTTTAAAGACTAAAATCCAGTCGCGCGTTGGAGTTGAAACGCGCATTTTTTTTTCTTTTTTTTTTTTCCTTTATGTTTTGCAATGGATACGCCTGACTGCTAGTGTCAAGGTTTGAGTTCCGTCAATGACTCAACTTAAGGCTACTAAATATAATCAGTGATACTGATCGCCTCATTGGTTTAGTTGTACGCAGCCAAGACACTGTAATGGCCGAGCTTGATTCGAAAGCAGTGTGCTTAGTGCGAGCTAGCAAGAACAGTGCTAAACAGAATCTACCACCGAATCGGAAACGCGACCCACTGAGAAGATCCGGTGAGAAACTCAGTGGATTGTGTCTGTGGGTTAATTTACTCGCACCCTTCGTCGCAAGCGACGGGTCCGGCGACGACGGTGACCGGTGCTTGGGGTACCTAAAATCACCGTTAATGGATCGGTAGGATCCGTAATGACATGTATAACTTCTCTATTTAGCGGAAAACGAAGGGAAGTTGTTCCCTTCGGTTGCCGCTGGGGGCGCTGTTCCAACTCCATACGAGTTTGAGTTAACTTTTACGCGATAGAAGAATTTAAAGTTAAAACTCCCACTAAGCACACACAGTATACTAATATGTTCCAGAAGTTTGAGGAAATATTTCTGTTTCTGGCGTTCACGATACCGACGAAAGCCGTTGAACGTTTTTATTTTATGCTTTGGCTTTGTACATTATTTAAAAACGTAATCTTCAAATTACTGGAAGCTTCGAAATATTATCAAACAAAATTCAAAGAGATTTTCATTTGAACTCCAAGAGAATATCGATGCGTTGTTTCAAAAATGACAGTTCGATCGTGTTTTTGCAACACACGCACCAAAGAAAGCTACTGTGAAGTGAAATCCTTACAATAATTGACTACATTTAAATGTTAATTATTAGAGAAGATTATTCAATTGATTACGAAACTTTCCATCATATATTCTCTATCCATCTCCAGATATCAGGACGTTGGATGCGTACCGCATTGTCCGGACGTCAATTACCTCAATGATGTCTATAGGCTTTGTTAGCCAATTATCATGAGACAGCCCTCTTGTATAGTGCTATAAGCACAAAACATTTTCATTACGTTTTTTGTGCATTATAATTTTAGTACACTAGTAGTAGGTATGTAAGTGTTAAAATTCATTCGAACGATTCAAAGCAAAGACGCAGAGAAATTAACTTAAATTATGTACGATGCAAGAATTTTTGTAACACACGTTGTAAATAAACAGACTTTTACTTTTATGACTTACATGCGAGAACTGCACGCGATTTAATTTCGAATTTAATATTATTTGGTTCACAATTTTCACACGCCTCGTTGATTCAAAGCAAGACCAACAAGAACTTGATCGAAAATGTTTTCAACAAATGTACACTTGCACTCTACACTCCGAATTCTGAACCAAAAAAATTGTATTACACAAAATGCATTTTACTTTGATACACTTAAGTTGTATTTAGCTAAAAATAAAACTTTCACGAATCGAATAAACACGAGATTTAAACTTCAAAGTTTTCATTCGCGACACAACCTCTCGCATTGAACGGCATCGGGCGACTGTTTAAAATGTAAATTGAAATGTTGAATCAAGTTGTACGGAATTTCGACTAGTTAAGGCTGAGTTGCACTCCAATAGAAACCTCACGATTTCACTGTTTGTTTTTAATGTTTTTACACATATTAAATATACTAATAGGAACATTTCGGACATACAATATTTTTAGTGTTGCTTAAACTAGCTCGCGACCAATCTAGTGGTGAATCCATAGACGGACGGATAAATTCGGTTTCTATAATATCGAATCCAGGCAAAAACTCGAATCGAGCTGAATACAAATTAAAAAAATACCTATACGTAATTCGGAACAATAGCATGCGGATTCCTGGGAAGAAAATAGCGAATGTCTTTTTTTTTTTGGTGTCAAAGAATTATATTAGCAAACAAATTTTCTAATAAGGTTAAGCGATGGATCTCATCGCATACCAAGAACTTAATTGAGTTCTAAGTCTCAAATTTAACAGCACATAAAGAGCTTTTGTACGTGATGACCATTGTGATCCAGTCGTGAAGCGCACGTACTACATCCTCACCAATTAACTGTATAAATATAATTAAAACAATAGTTGATGGTTCGATATGGAAACCAGTGAAAACGATCCTTCGCTTACAAACATTTCCTTGCAGTGTAGAGGTATATTGTGTGCAATAAATCATCAGTCACAATAATAATATCAAACTAAGCAACATTCTAGCTGTGAGTAAGTTACTGGCTTATTTTTTTTTTTTTTTTTTTTTTTCCTACCTAAGCTGAGAGCCTTGAGAGGCTATGTCAGCGTAACCCTAACTTTTGTAGGTGAGCTCACGGGGCTCAAACCTGATGACGTTGCTAACACGAACCCTAGCAAGAGTCGTGCTTCGCAGAATCTACCACCGGATCGGAAACGCGACCCACTGAGAAGATCCGGCGAGAAACTCAGTGGGCTGTGTCTGGGAGTTAATTTACTCGTCGAGCCCTTCGTCGCAAGCGACGGGGTCGACGAGAACGGTGACCGGTGCTTGAAGTACCTAGAAGCACCGTTAGTGGATCGGGAGGATCCGAGATGACGTGTTTTGGGCGACGTCGACTGCTTTCCATACTGTCCGCAGGATCGGGAATGTAGTTGCCGGCGGCCACGATGAGAGGGTTCTCGTGTCGTGCCGCTTTATCGAAGTGGCGCATTGACGCCGACTGCATATACTTACTGGTGGACTCTAAGTCCAGGTCGTCATGGAGGTCGACGTTCCTGACGAACCACGGGGCTCCGACGGCTATCCTGCAAAAACGGGATTGAATGACTTGGAATGATTTTAAGTGTATGCGGGCCGCGTGAGCGAACACTACACTTGCATAGGTCATGACGGGACGTATGCAAGTTTTGTAGAGTGTCACCTTATTTCTAAGGGACATTTTACTTCGCCTACATATCATCGGGTAGAGACGTCCTAGAATGAAGGCGGCACGGTCGCGTACCGTCTTGATGTGGGGGCGGAATGTCATCCTACTGTCGAGGGTGACGCCTAAATATTTGACCTTCGGGGCCCACGGTATGGGCTGGTCGAACATCGTGATTGGGCGAACGGCGGGGGCGGGGTTATTGACGCGCCTAGTCGGGAGGGGGATGCTCAGCGTGGTGTTCGGAGGGCGACCCCTTTTGAA
Organism: Bombyx mori; assembly: GCF_030269925.1. Taxonomy (NCBI): domain Eukaryota; kingdom Metazoa; phylum Arthropoda; class Insecta; order Lepidoptera; family Bombycidae; genus Bombyx; species Bombyx mori. Next base: position 2,727,858 of record NC_085134.1, read on the forward strand.
GAGCACCGCTGTGCTTTTCGTGGGGTTGATGTCGATGCGCCACTTCCGGAACCACTGTCCCATGGTAGTAGCTGCGGTCTGAAGTCGTCGATGAAGCAACGCCTTCTTCCTACACGAGTAGTAGATGGCGGTGTCATCGGCGAAGAGCGCCAGATGGGTCTCCGGAGACCGGGGTATATCGTTGATATACAAACTGAATAGTAACGGGGAGAGGGCGGAGCCTTGCGGGACTCCGGCTGTGACGTGACGGGGCCGGGAACGCGTTCCCTCGACTCGATATCGGAACGAACGGTTCGACAAGTAGTCTCGTATGATGAGCACGAGTCTGTCTGGCACTCCCATGTTATACAGTTTGTATATCAAACCGTTGTGCCAGACTTTGTCGAACGCCTTCGCTATATCGAAGAAGAGGGCTCCTGTCGGAATGGGTTTCCGCCTGTTCAGCCCTAGTAAGATGTGCTCCGTGAGGCGGTGCACTTGATGGACGCACGAGTGTCTGGCGCGGAATCCAAACTGCTCGTCTATAAGAATTTTATTCGCGGATACGAAGTCCCAGAGGCGTTTACGAAGGAGCCGTTCGTATAGTTTGCCTATCGCCGGGAGGAGACTGATGGGGCGGTAACTCGCGGTTTCGTTCTTCGGTTTGCCCGGCTTGTGTATGCCGATAACGTCCGCTTCTTTCCACGCCGCGGGAAAGATGCAGTTCGTCATAGCAGCATTTAATATGGTGGCCAACATCGTTATCAGTTGGGCTGGTAACAGTTTAAGCGCGCGGTTGCGGATGCCGTCGGAGCCGGGAGCTTTCCGTGGTTGCAGGCTATCGATCGCCTCCTTGACCTCGGAAGTGGTAATGGGGGGTAACGCGTCCGAGGGCGGCAGGGAAGCTCTACGCTCGACCTCCCTGTCGACGAACTCGGTGTGTTCGGGGTCCGCGTGTTGAGTGCTGGTGGTGCACTGCTCTTGCAGTGCATCGGCCAGCAACTCTGCCTTGTCATCGTCATCGTAAGCCGGTGATTGGCCTGAGGGGCGTACGAGAGGCGGCATAGTGACGATAGTTTCGGACTTGAGGGTCCTAGCTAGTCGCCAGTATGCTTGGTGAGTGGGCGCGAGTTCTTTTAAATAACTATCCCAGTTTTCGTTTCGGGCGTCGCTCAAGCGGGATTTGACCTCCCGCTGTAAGCGACGCATCCGAGTCCGGTTTGAATCCGTGGGATATCGATCGTAGGCCCGGATTGCCGCGTTCCTAACTCTAACGAGGTCCCTAAGATCGGGGGAAAGTCTGATGCGGTGGAAGCAGTCCTCCACATCAACTTGCTTTGAAGATCTTGTGATCGCCGTCGAGACGTGATCAGTGAAGATATTTATGGATTCGACGGTGTCCTCGGGGGATGGAGTTGAATCCGGGCCGCAAGGGAGGATTGGTGGAGCGGTGTCAGCTAAGCACGTGGTTACTGGCTTAAATATTAAATGTATTATTTATGGTCACTGGGAACTGACGAGAAAGCGGACAAACGGTTGAATAAACCTATAGTAGGGTTGCCAGATCTGTTATTTAAAACTCCGGTAATTCATTAATGAATTGTCTGTTTCAATTATATTTGCATTGTCACAGTACGATGTAATTTATTCTTAAAGTAACAGATAACTTACTGACATTAACGTATTCTTGTTTGAGACGTTTTATTGATGTTCAAAGCAAATAAGTTTACAATGCAGACATTACGTTGCATTTGTTTTACAGTGCCCGGCGATAAATATTGCATAATTACCTTGGGAAAAAGAGAGAGTCACCTAATTTCGGCTTGAAAAACGTTATCGCTGTGGCACGAAACAAGTTCGACTGAAAATTACTGCACTTGATTGACCTACAAACGACATCTAGGTAGTGTGCGACAGAGATAGCGCTACTCGCAATTAGCCGATTGACTCTTTGCAGAGGTCGAGATGCAATATTTATCGTCGAGTACTGTACTTTTTTTCTTAATCTTTAGATACGAGCTCACACTTGGTTTTTTAGGGGTTATCAAACTTAGCAAGGCTTAAACTTAGTAACTTGCCACCTTGCAACATGAGTTTTATTTCTCAGTTTAGCCGTAGGTACGGACTCACAAAACCCCTACCACCAGTAATTACGTAAATTATATATTTTGCTTGTATGATTTTTATAACATGATTTTATTCCTTCATCGTGGAAGTGAATCGTGACCATTTGTTAAGTACGTATTTCACGAGATAAATCGGTACCCGCCTGCGGGATTCGAACACCGGCACAGTCGCATCGCTCGATACGAATGCACCGGACATCTTATCCTTTAGGCCACGACAACTATATTATGTATTTCACAGAAGACAGCGATTTTGATATTATTATTGACGATTTTAGTTTATTTACAAAAAAAAAAAATCTATACTTAGTTATTTACTACAAATATTTTTATAATTCAAAATCCGTCTCTCTAAAAAATAATGAACGAAAATAATGTATGACGAATACTTACTCGGTATAGTAGTGCGTACTGCGTGTATGGCCACAGGTTTTTACGCTCGCATTGAGTCACGCTTGCTCGGCGATTATAGCCCTTGTTTTCCAATTCAATAATGAATTTATTATTTAAACAGTTGAATTGAATATACTTTGATAGTTTACGTATTAATTTAATTTTGGATAAGTTTAAACAAATATTTATTGTTTAATTTAGGAGATAGTGAAGCATTAGGGACTAGGTGGTGATGCGCATTTCTGTAGAAGGCGGCTTCCCCCCGGTGAAGGCCATTGGGCGACCTGAGGGTTTGAGGCCGTGCGGCGCGCCACCAGCACTCTAGCACGCCAAGGAGGAATAAAAAGTGCAACTGATTGGCGGTCTATCACGTCCCGACACGGCAGGCTGGTTCTGATGGGCTGCCGTACCGGAACGGCCGACGTTTCAGGACCTTCGATTCGAAGGTTCCGTCGGCCGGGCGTCCTTGGGGTGAGCTGCGCCGTCTGGTTGTAGTGTTGACCGCGGTAACTCCCTTACCTCATCTGGGTTCTGACCTCGGAGGGGATCGGACGCTTGGGCGAAGAGTGCAGGGGAGTCGTTTAGTGGGTAGGGTTCTACAAACATCCTTAGGCCCGCGGTCCATCGTCGCAGACCAGTCCTACATACTCCGCGCGCTCCCTAGGCGCGGGGGACCTCATAAGAGGTTCGGCCTCCGTCCCGAAAAAAAAGGTGGTGATGCTATTTCACTTAGTATTTGCTCTGGTTTTCTTTACTTTTACGGTTTAATCTTGCGTTTTTTATCGATCGACAGTCTGCAAAGCCCATTTGCATGTTACAATTGTGATACATATTACCCCAGACTTCTCAATGGTCGCCTTCGTAGATTATCGACTGATTTGGTGGCGTAATAGTGAATCCCCTGACTGTAGGCTGTGTTAGTGCATTAGATTCTCACTTCGAGTGCTTAATATCTTTATTTTTGTATATTTAAACGTATTTAAGTATGTATTTGGAGCTAAAAGCCAGTATCGTGTGTGATTGTTTATTAACGAGTGTGGCGGTAGCGATTATAGAACACAAGATATTCGACAGACGCCTGAATCTCGCTTACTACATTTTTCTTAAGCAATAAAAAAGGTACTCCATTTTTTAAATAAGCTTGCATCGAAACAAGTTTCGAACGACAACATTCAGCTTATCACCCGCTCGGCGGAAGATCTTCCCTTCGTCGTAATTTCCACACGAGAAACACGGAGGAAATAAAACTCACCAGGGATCGGTTTTCATTAAATTTTATTGATATAATTTTGTACAAATAACGGCATATAGTACATCGGACAGGTTTCACATACAAAACTAATGCTAGACAAAGCTATATGTCACAAATATGTTAGCGTCAAAATGGCGGTCACCTTGAAATATTAAAAACGGAACTGTCAAAATATTACTATCAACTATAAAATTAATTATGGCTGATCCATATAAATTACATTTATACGTATTTCAAATGTAGTACATAAATATAAATTATATTAATATGGTTTGATTAATAAACATTTTCGATTTTACATAATTATAGATTAAGTAGATTGTGATCTTTGTTTGATTATGTACGAATTTATGGTTACGAGTTCCGTTAAATATTGCATAATAATGTGAAGATACAATATTATTTAAATGTATAAAATAATATGGAGTATTGCAACGTCGATAAGCTTACTCTTGAGTGACTGTAAGCCTATCTATTTCAACACTCCAACTTTTCCCGCCAACTCTAGTTGTTAATGTAACCATGGTAACCATTTACAATCACATTAATAAAGACTATGTTATCAAATAAAACAAAAAGAACTTAGGATTAATAACGTAGAATCTGTCTTTGTTTTTACGACAGCTCTGACTAAATAAAATGTATCGCAAATGTACTCTCGGAAGTGTTAATGAGTTTTGTTTTTAGTTTTACATTTTAAATTTCAAGGTAATTACGCCATTTTAACACTAACTAAAAATATCTACGTATTATATATTTATATTGATACACCAAATAAATTGGTACTGGAGTTATCATTTTATATTAAAAACAGTTTCTTATCAAAAGCGATTGGATGTAATTTTTTATTTTCAAAAAAAGTCTAAAAATCGTCCTCTTTGTGTTTGTTGAAATGTACGACTAACCTATAATTTTGATGTGAAACAATTGGAGATTGAATGTGGAACAAGACTGATATTTATATTAGCGACACATTTTTTTCTATTTATGTTTGAATGAGTTGAATGAGATCGGAAAATAATCGATAAAAGAAATACTTATGAAATAAGTCATTCAATTGGACGTAGTTAGGCAAATAGTACGCGGGTTCATTCACCCCGGACAATACAAAACTTTATTTATTGAAACTTAAAATTTTTTGATCTTTATTTTTATATTTTATCACTACTGAATGAATGAAAGCTTAGTGGCCAAAATATGTCGATCATGGTACGTACATGCGCCGATTTGCAAGACGCTGTAATACTAGAAAAAAAAACTACCATGAATGACTACTATATGTTTGATAAAATTTAGTAAAATTTTCTGTGTTGCAAGCGCAGAACTTCTTGGCGATTCTTCAGCGTAATGGGATTGCATTTTAAATCACAGTTATGATAATTTTAAAACGCCTATAAAGGCCTTATTGAATAAAAACTTTTTGATTTTATCCTAATACTCTTTGTCAGATTCGTCATTCCTTACGTCATTGTCGTTTGGGTATTTTCTGCTTAACTACGCCCTCCCTACCAGTGTCGTTGATCACACAAAAACACTACATGATTCAGTACGTGCATTTCGAAGTTCATTGAAAAATCGATTTTTTTTCGATCATTGAAAGATCGGGTTTTTTTTCTTTATGACGCATCGAATAAACTAACAAGCAAGACAACCTACAAATCCTTTTTAATTGTAATTAAGATATAAAAAAAAAAACTTATTTACTGAGATCATTTAACTTATAATAAAATTACACAATAATGCTATGTATTGGTGTTTAAAATGAAAACAAGTCACTTTTAAATAATATGTATATCTACAATACGCATTTTACGCAACTAAGCGCTTATATAGACGAGCTTCGGAATATCGGTGTGGTAAAGGTTATTTTGTCCAAATAATGAGAATATATTTAATATCAGGGTAGTAGGGTATACCGCACTGTTATTGGCACGTCCACGGAATAGATAAACAGGGTTACCTTACTTATCTATTCCGTGGGCACGTCGGTCCGCGAGTATTTCTACCTCAAAATAAATAGCACTTTACTTCTGTTTATTGGAAAATTATTTTATGACTCTTGTTACTATGAAGAAGATAATTTCTTTCTATTACTAATTACTATGCTCAGCTTACAGCTGATAATTCCTGACAGTGGAGAAATATGGGTTTTATATTTGGCAAAAATCGCTGCTAGAAATATATTTTTTTGCGTTTAAACAATCGACATCAAGTCTGCAGTTTTACATTAATTATTTAAAGAAATATTAATCTAAGTGTTGTAATGTTTATACAATATAAGTGAACATAACTGATGCGTTCAGTTTGATAATTTTAAGCCTACCCAATCTTTTGTCTCCAATGTGAAGGATTGTATTTCAGTGCCAATAATTGTGTGGTTTACCCTATTCGACTTCAATTGCTTTATACTTTAATAAATATCACGAGAGCCAGATAGTCTTATGCCGAGTATGTATATCGGTTGCACTTATTTTTTTTTTAATAAAAAAAACAGCAATTTACATTACCGTTGGTTTTATCATGTCAAATGTTTTTTGGAAAGATAAATGGATGCATTCGAGATATAAAAACGAAAAAAAAAAACACGGACAACATATAGATATGTACGTTATTTTGTAAATAATTGTCGCACCCTGTCGAACATTGATAATTGACGAAATTATTGGAGTAAATAAAAACCCAGGGCAGGGCTCGCAGGGCGTGCTTACATAGAATACACTTAAAATACGTTTCGACCATTCAATAAACTGACTAATAATGTCAATGATAATGTCAATAATTAAATTGGAAACCTTACTGTGTTCACACAATACGGACATAATGGTTGATTTCGATAAACATAAAAAAAACTCTTTTTTTTCTTAAACTGAAATGTGTGTATCGAAATCATAATTATTAAGTAGTCGAAACGTTAATAAATTCTTTAATTTAATTTATTTATACATACAAAGCGCATATCCCAATTATACTACATACGTTATTTAATATATATATATTATGCTATGATACACATTTACTATAACTATATTATGTATAGAGAACAGTGCTGACGTTATCTTTGGAAGGGAGATAAATAAAGTGCACATTTATAAGATCGTTTAATCAAGTAGAACGCTAAACAGATTTAATTATTTTCATTTCTCAACCGAACAATACTTTAAATAGTTCAAATATTAGCACACTGACTTGTATTTTTGATGATTTTTATAATCAAACACGATTACAAATATGGACACTGGTAATTGGAAATTGTCGGGTAGTTCGCTTAATGAATTATTTGGTATGTAAAAAATGAAACATGATGCTGTGGGATGCGATTTCGCTAGCTAAGTCTGTTTCACTAATAAACAGTCAAAATAAAAGACATGTTGATTCACGGGTCACCAGCCGATACTATACAATGTCCACGAGTATATTATAGTTTGCTACAACTGGACTTTCATTCCACTTTGATTAGACGATTTAAAAATATTGTGAGTTCTACGAGATTAGTTAATCGATAAATTTCATATTACTTAAAGTCTTATTAAGTGGCAAAATCAAACTAAACAGTACGTGTTAAAGTTGGCGCAACAATATAAAGAATTCACCTCGTAAATTGTCCTCCAGGAACGAAGGAATACATTGAAACAGGTAAGAGGTAAGATTTTAATTAATACCTTTTGAAACGAATCATCTATACATAATTATAAAACAGAGAATATGTTCATATAATATTATCTGATTTCATTTAATAGCATCTTTAGGAGTCTCGGCAGTGTCATGGCCGACGGTGATTTTAAGTAACAATCAGGCGGTAAACTAAGTTGTCTATAAAGTAAATAATAAGTCTTCCTTAAGTTACCTATCTTAAACGCCGACCCGTGAATCAACGAGATCGAAACAGTGAATGAAATATTACAAAAACAAAATATAATAAACACGTGCAAAACACTCGTAGACAATTCTAAAATTTGTTTTCATTTATAACATTAGAAATATTCTTCTCATTATATAACTACTAGATAGTAAAGCACTTTGAAAAGTTATTCCATCTTAATATGACAAAAAAAAAAGATGGCCGTCATCATAATTCCCAATTTTTTTTGGGTATTCGAGGAATCTATTTGATGTTTAATATCTTAAAACATATTATTACTAACAGGTCAATTGAAATTACTAATGTTAAATTATAATACACAAAATGTTTTTCTGGTTCAACAAAAAATTATTAAGTTGTTTGTTACTAAAATATAATTCTACGATTGTAGGTAAATAAATTCGTATTGCAACACTAAGGCTTCTGATATTTGAAAAACGAACGTCAAATGGAAGTCGCAGCGCGACAGCGGCGTCCATTGAACCCAGCGAGAATCAGTTTAGTTTGCTTAGTGCGAATTTTTTAACTTCTCGATCGCGTAAAGTTTAAGTTAACATTAACGCAATCGAGAAGTTAAAAAACTCGCACTAAGCACACATTTCACACATTTCCGGGCGTTTCATAAATGAAGCCTTGTTCTTAAAATGATTCGGACTCTTGACAACAAAACGCATTTGAGTCGATGCGTTACGCAGGCGGGGCCTCGTGTTTTTGTTTTACGACAATAAACATAAGTTAATCGAATTCAATTAAAAGTAATTTTCAAATTATATTCGAAGTAGGTATATACGGCGGATTTAAATGTGTTAAAACTTTGAACTTCAAATCCACTATTGAAATATTGTGATTGTTAAAACAGTGGCAGCACTGGCAACACAATTTTTTTTTTCGTATTATCACCGAGACCGTGAGAAATAGGAAGGAATAAATCTCTTATCAGGTTTTTGGGATTTTTATAAACCAAAATTTTATTATTATATTAGGATGCCTATATTATTCACACAACTGAAACTATATGCTTTATTCAACAAGCATTGTTACTCAGTGTTAGATTGCTGATCGAAATTCGACCATAATCACTGACACCTCAAAATTTAAATTAATTTTAATAAAAAAAAAATCGTTAGCAGAAAACAGTGAGTACAGTAATTAAAAAATCTATTTGTGATAACAAAACCATTACCGCCGTTAAATCTAATCGACTCATTTATACAAGTTATTTTTAGAACAATCACTTTTTATATAAAAAAAACCTAAGTTGCAATGTTACATTAATCTGATATGTTACTAGCGGTAATTGGGATTTGGTCGCTGTCGTAAAAAAATTATAAGGTAATAAGCATTCGTCAGCACAATGCTGACCGATCGATAAACGATTACGCTGACGGACGCTCAAAAAATCCGTAACACATATTTCTCACAGTTGAAAAGAAAGTCTAACCCACATTCTTATTTTATTTAAATTAAAATCATAGCTCTTTTCACGGAGCGCATCTGCCGACATTGTTCGTAATGGTGTGCGGGAGTTTTGACAGTGAAAGCGGAATGTCAAAGTCACCACTCAAAGATATCTGTGAGACGCAGCCGACCAAACCGCTCTTGTATTTACCTTTAGTGTTGACCTCTATCGACGGTAAGCCACCTGTGAACATTTAGCGTTAATTAGACACCGCCGAGCAAAGGTCAATGACCCTACTAGGTGCCTCAATTGATAAGTATGACATGCTCTAATCAAACTTTAGCCCCTTATTTTATCAGTTATTAATAACTTCGATTTGATTTTGCATAGGATAGAGGTGAATCAAAGATGTCCGATTAAAATACTAACTATACTGTAACGGAGACCTTAGAACTCATATCTCAAGGTGGGTGGTGGCATTTACGTTGTAGATGTCTATGGGCTCGGGTAAGCACTTAACATCAGGTGGGCTGTGAGCTCGTCCACTTATTTATACAATAAAAATACAGAATGTTCGCTGTTGATGCTACCAAAATGCGTTCTGTGAAATCATCATCGAAGTTAGCACGGTACAACATCTAGCTATCTCTGTCGCACGTCCTCCTTGTTACGGCAGTGATGTCACAAAACCATAGATTTTTAACCGCCTGACTTATACTCATAGCACCAAATTCCAAAGGTACATTACGCCTTGTATTTTAAACAGAAATCATTTTGGTGAATCATTTTTATCTGTCAATAATATTCGTGTTTCTAATTCGATGGTCGATTCAGCGAAGCACTTCTCCAGCTAAGGCTAGTGTTAGCAAGCTCTTTCAAGTTGAGCCCGTGAGCTCACCTACCAAAAAATGGCCACTTTAAAAATAATAGTATTCCTCACGTACTCACCTATATACAAACCGTTCTCGGTGTTGAGCTGTTTGTGTTTCCCGGGCGATATGTTCCCGACCGAACCCAAACCGTCCACCTCCAGAACACCAGCCTGGCGGTTCCTGGAAGCACCGAGTCAGACGAGCTTGAACTAGAGGAACTTTATGATAATTAATGTAACGTGCTTACACGAGTCTAAAAAATATTTATACCGATTATTATATCGATACCGGGTTTCACACCCGGAATTCCTTAAGTATTTATTTGACGTATTTCTAAACCATTTAACACGTATTTAGTTTATTAGTATTAGAAAAAAAAACAATACATATTATAGCTTTTCGGGACATCCCCAGTATAAATAAGTCTCAGTTTCGTGAAAATAAGAAAAAAATTCGTTTGGCTAAAAGGTCGAGTGATCACAGGCACAGATAGGTTTTATTTAAAAGAAAACCTTTGCTCTTTGCATTGCTTTTTTTACTGTGTCCCTCCGGCATAACCAAGCTGTATAAAATGTAAATAAATACAAATAAAGTTTTTTTTCTTTCTGATAAATTTCTGGAATAAATATTAGAGAAACTGACGACAAGCTGAAGCAAGCTGATTGGGCAATGACTTATAGATCGCTAAAAAACATATCGGTTTTTGGTGTCGTTTTGTAATTGTTACACTGTTTTCATTGTAGCCCTTCGGTCCGCGGACATCACATGCAATAATGAGCTTCGTTGCTCTAAAAATGTCCTAAACTATTACTGGTGGTAGAACGTCTTGTGAGTCCGCGCGGGTAGGTACCACCGCCCTGCCTATTTCTGCCGTGAAGCAGTAATGCGTTTCGGCTTGAAGGGTGGAGCAGCCGTTGTAAGTATACTGAGACCTTAGAACTTATATCTCAAGGTGGGTGGCGGCTTTATTTTGTAGATGTCTATGGGCTCCGGTAACCACTTAACAACAGGTTGGCCGTGAGCTCGTCCACCCATTTATGCTATAAAAATAAAATGTCTCGTTACCTTGTAGCTCGCGCTCTGTGCCACAAGCCGTCGTCAACTTTGGTGCGGTTAGCTATGATGACCACCTCGCCACTGCCCAAGTCGTATCTGAAAGAAAATTATGATTTGAAGGTTACGGTTGGGGTGAGGGGGTAGGGAAAGGGGGGTTGGGGGCAGGGCGTTTGTGATCACGGGCTATTAAAAAGTTTGGTTTATCAAACCATTTAACTATAAGCGCCAAGACTGAGGAGTAGCATTCTCTTCTCGACCGATTGTTTTATTGGTTTTATAAGCTTTCAAAGAGACTTCGATATTATTATTAACGTTAATATAAAAAGCAGAGTTACTGAGATGTTCATCAGAAGAGATGTATTAATTGAAGTCGTCGTGGCCTAAAGGGTAAGACGCCTGATGCATTCCAATAACGAAAATCAAATTAATTGAGACTGATATTTCAGGTTCGCACCAGCTTCGATTCTACCGTCTATGGTGTCATTAGAGTAGCCAAAGACAAGTTGAGACAACGGCGCAATATCGTGAAGACGAAACTACCCTCAGACATGAGGAGCATGGCTGAAGAAGGGGTCACATATATACGGTGGAGCTACCAATTCTCGTGTTACATAGACGATATTGTTGTTACCTGAAGACGAGCACGGAGCTCTCGACGGCGAGCGAGAGGAAGTCTCCCGGGGAGGAGAGGGGCGAGCGGCCGCTCCACACCAGCAGGCCGTCTGACGTCACCGATCGGAAGCGGATGTTTATGTCGAGCGTGTAGCTCAGTAATCTGGAACCACGTTTTTTTATTATTGAACAACATGAGATTTAAGTCGAAAAATGTATAGGCAAAGTTACTTTTAGGACTGAATCGATAAATATAATACTCATAATATCTATATATATAAATGAATTACTGTTCGTTAATCTCGCTAAAACTCGAGAACGGCTGGATCAATTTGGCCAATTTTGGTCTTGAATTATTTGTAGAAGTCCAGAGAAGGTTTAAAAGGTAGATAAATATGAAAATGCTCGGAATATAAATAAAAATAACAATTTTGTTTTCCCTTTGATGTGTCCCTCGTCGGACGGTTTTTTTTTGTTTGTTTTAAGTTTATTTTACACAAAAGTTTAGGTCTTTTATTTATCGATTGAGGCACTACGAAGTCTGCCGGGTCAGCTAGTAATCTATAAAATTCCCCCACTTCGACCGGGTGGATATCCGTAAATGGATTCCCCGACGTTAATAAAAGGACTGAATCTCGAATAAAATCGTTTAAAATAGTAAAATGACATTTAAAAAACGCAAATTAAAAATTTACAATTCATTAGTTTTCGTTAAGATATCGTGATGGAAGTTTTACATTGGGCAGACGCTTTACAGCTTTATAGTTATCGAAACGAAACCGCTAAGAAAACTGTAAAGTGTTCGAAACGACAGAAATAACAAAATTAATGCGAAATTCAGTCGTAAAAGTGGTTTTAATTATGACAATGAGATATCGTCATCATCGTCATCCTCATAGTCTGCTAGTCTTGACAGAACAGTGGAGGTCATGTGGAATCCTTGTTTATTATAGCCTTGACCACTGTTCTCCATATTTTGCGAACTGAGGCTTAGCGCACGAACTCCTTAAGTGGGGTTTTGGTAAGTATTTACACTTATAGAGATATCGTAAGTTTATATATTTGACAGAATTCTGGCTACAGTAAATATTTGTTCTATCTGATACACTACCGTAGATTGGGGGGAATAGGGACCCTTTCCAAATCCAACACAAATTTTCAATGGTTTCTTAGGGTAATACCAATAAAACGGAGATTAAAATGGTTCCGGAGGCTTACATTTTTGTAAACGATGCCTTATTATACACAGTTCATTACAAAATATATACAAAAAAAGCTGAAAAAACCAGCTTGACCCGATTCACCTTAGCTTTGGAGTGAATCAGGTTACGTATGGTGAGTTTCTCGGTAGGACTGGCACTATTTAGTTGTTAAGTAGGTACCTAACTTTAGGTAATTAACTTTTTAATATCTTTAATGAGTTACAAAACCCTGATGACTAAATTAAACTATTTAATATTCTTAAACACTAAATAAAAGTCATTTTCAGTTCAACAAAGTTACTACTATTATTATATTATATTATTTTTATTAAATCTGACAACTCAACAAAAGTATTGTGACATCCCAGATTTGTCCCTCTAGTCTCTATTCCCCTCAATCTACTGTACTATAGGGTATAGTTTTAATTTATGTTAATTGGTGGACGAGGTCCCGGCCCCCGGGGGTTGGGGGGGCGCGTTAGAGGCGCCCCCCCAACCTAAAGACTAGTATTACCTTTTCATGGTCTCGTCGTCATCGATGTGTATGAAGCTGTCAACGCCACTGAAGCTTGGGTACGAGTTCGTGTCCCCCCAATTAATTTCGTTCGCATTCAAGTACTTGACTTGCATGTACGTGTCGCCCGCGGACAGCACCTCGCCCCCTTTAGTGTAGTAGTCGTGCTTCTTGACGGAGTACTTGGTCTTGTAAGCCTCGCGGGCCCGACTACGTTTCTTCGGCTTCGTTTTGTGCGTTTTCAGTTTGAAGCCCTTCTTCGCGACTATCGAATGGCGTACGTCCAGCTCTGTCTCGTTCCGCGGGTACACCGGCATCGGGTCTAATGTTTCCTCGCACAGTTTCCGGTCCCTGAGAACGGAGCGGAACGCTAATTAATAATTCGAAAGGAAATCGCGAAATCTTATTCTGGTAAATCAGTGTGCTTAGTGCGAGTTTCTTAACGTTCTCGATAGCCTAAAAGTTAAGTCAATTTTGTATGCAATTGGAACAGCGTCCCTAGCGGCAAACGATCCAATTCCATACAAATATGAGCTAACTTTTACGCTAGCGAGAGATGCGCTAACAGTCCGACCGCACGCTACCGCACTTGAACGACAACTGACGAACGTCACATCGACAGTGTGGAACAAAGACAGCGCTCTACGAAGTCGAAATTAGCCGAACATCTCTTTCCAAATGTCGATGTGCAATATTTATCGCCGAGCACTGTACGCCTGAACATAATATCGCTCTTAAAAAATTCAGAACATGCTTCGGTATTATTTAATAAAATTACAACAAATTTCACTAAAGCGAAATGTATGAGTGCGACGTCATCGACGGCAAATTAAAAAAATAGCCAAACTGTGTACAATACAATAGTAAAATTAACCACACGTATTATTGTCGTATGTCTTTGATGCGTGTGCAAATTTTCAATTTAATCGAACGGCCTTATAGTCGGTGAAAATGACGTTTAATGATTCCGTTACATACAAGTCATGCTGTTAAAAGCGTGCTAAAAAGCGTCTTTATTAAAACGTAAGAAAAAGCAGGCTTATAAAAGCGTGTTAATAGAAAACATTTGCAAGTCAAGCTACTGGAGCGAGTATTCTAAAGAGTTAATAACGTGTTATAGATTTGTTTTCCTCTCCCTGTTCTTTGGTCTGTAGCCTGCCTTATTGAAATAGCACCATTTTAATAAGGCGCGGATTAGTGGCTCAACCTGAAAGAATTTGCTAACACTGGCCCTAGCAAGAGCAGTGCTTTGCCGAATCTACCACCGGATCGGAATCGCGACCCACTGAGGAGATCCGGCGAAAACTCAGTGGGTGAAATTCATTGATAAGCTGAGTTGGACTCACGTGCACGTATTGTTGTGAGGCTCGTCACAATTGTCCACGTTGAGACCGCCGAGAGCCGATGCGACCACCGATAGCTCCTCATCGTTTATCACCAACTGTAAGCGCCGAGAGAAGTATGTGTCAACACGTAAAATCATCAGCATTCGTTGAAGCACAAAGACAATTCTTCGAACGTTCATGTAAAACGTTATAGTTTTAATCACTTCTTTTCTCACATTTCGTTCAGTTATACATATTATATCCTATTTATGTAGAAGCACACAAATTAAATTATAAATAAAATATGTTGTAAATTTTAACTGGTAGGTAACGCTTTTTTTTAACAACGTTTTTTTTAAACGCTTATTTTAGTCAGCAGCCTCAACACTAGTTCTAATGTGTATAGCCGCGCCAATAAAGAAACGAATCTAAAATGGCGGCGGCGATCATGCGCTCTCACTCTAAACTATTGCTGTCTTTAGTCGCACATGACGCGTACTGGATGCAAAAAAAAATCAGTTCTGACTTTGTTATTGAGTTCGAGTTTTTTCACTTTCGAGTTGTGCGACTTAGATGACTGGCAGCAAAAGCGTCTACGCAAGTTGCATCCCAGACGAGACACCTCCCCTCTGCCAGGGCATAAAGTAAGGTACATTCTCATTTGTTTTTTATTATTTTTTAACAATAAACAACTTTTTCTTTCTATCTTTCTTTTAATTTGTTGACCCTACCGTCTGTCAGTGCAGGTACATAGACGCCATTTTCGATTCGTTTCTTTATTGACGCGGCTTATACTGTAAGCCTACCTGTCCAATGCATCCGCTGAAACTTTTCCGCAGAGCCAACCTCGGCGGAATGGGGTGGGGGGCGCCCCCCAGCAGCATCGGCTGGTGCATCGTGAGACGCCTGGACGTGCCGCGTGACGTCACAGCGCGTGACGTCACTCCGAGTGCGGTCCTCACCCGGAGGGTCGCGTGTCTCCCCGACCGACTGACAGACACCCGGTGCCATTCATTAGGCTTCAACGGGAACGCCGATCTGTTCAAATGGCAAAGATAACCAGGGAAATTTGGTACGTGATGTTTTTTTATTTTTTTTACTGTCGTAATTTTTTTTATTACTTAAATGGTTGGTTTTTTCCCTACCTAAGCTGGTAGCCTTGAGAGGCTATTCCAGCGTAACCTTAACTATTAGGTGAGCTCACGGGGCTCAAACCTGACGACGTTGCTGGCACGAACCCTAGCAAGAGCCGTGCTTCGCAGAATCTACCACCGGATCGGAAACGCGACCCACTGAGAAGATCCGGCGAGAAACTCAGTGGGCTGTGTCTGAGGGTTAATTTACTCGTCGAGCCCTTCGTCGCAAGCGACGGGTTCGACGAGAACGGCGATCGGTGCTTGAAGTACCTAAAAGCACCGTTAGTGGATCGGGAGGGTCCGAGATGACGTGTTTGGGGCGACGTCGACTGCTTTCAATTCTTTCCGCAGGATCGGGAATGGAAAATGGTTGGACGACCTCACGGCCAACCTGTTGTTTAGTAGTTACCGGAGCCCATAGACATTTACGACGTAAATGTCGTCATCCACCTTGAGATAAGACTTCTAAGGTCTCAGTACAATTACAACGACTGCTCGACCCTTCAAAACGAAACGCATTACTCCTTCACGGCGAATATAGGCTGGGTGGTGGTACCTACCCGTGCGGACTCACAAGAGCTCCTACCACCAGTATATGAATCAATAACCCGCCATTAAACGGCCGTCTGGTGTAGTGGTAAGTGACATGGTCACTACACAAGGGGGTCGCGGGTTCGAATCCCGCCAAGGGAAGATATTTGTATGATAAATATTAATGTCTTTCCAGGGTTATGTATGTATATTAAATATATGTATGTGTATAATAAAAATATTATACATATTTATTTCCGTTATCTGGTACTTGTAACACAAGTTCTTTACGAACTTAGCACGGGACTAGTTAACGTGGCGTGATTGTTAGTAAATATTTATATTTATTTATTTATTTTGTTTATTATAAATATATTAAAATTTAGAAAATTCTCGAATGTCATTTACAATTTTACCTCACGAGAGCGATCCCTGAGCCGAGATCGAAGGCAAACTCCACGAAGTAGTCCCTCAGGTGTAACGAGAAGAAATCTCCGTCGCCGCTCGCGCGTTCCGAGTCGTACAGCACCAGACCGTCCCCGTTTGTGGGCTTCAGTGTTAGCTGGAAATGAAATTGATATACTTATAAATACTGGTGGTAGGACCTCTTGTGAGTACTGGTGGTAGGACCTCTTGTGAGTAGTGGTGGTAGGACCTCTTGTGAGTACTGGTGGTAGGACCTCTTGTGAGTAGTGGTGGTAGGACCTCTTGTGAGTACTGGTGGTAGGACCTCTTGTGAGTACTGGTGGTAGGACCTCTTGTGAGTACTGGTGGTAGGACCTCTTGTGAATACTGGTGGTAGGACCTCTTGTGAGTCCGCGCGGGTAGGTACCACCACCCTGCCTATTTCTGCCGTGAAGCATTAATGCGTTTTGGTTTGAAGGGCGGGGCAGCCGTTGTAACTATACTTGAGACCTTAGAACTTATATCTCAAGGCGGGTGGCGCATTTACGTTGTAGATGTCTATGGGCTCCAGTAACCACTTAACTCCAGGTGGGCTGCGAGTTCGTCCACCCAACTAAGCAAAAAAAAATATTTTCTTACAAAGAACTCAGAAGAAGAACTTAGAAGAAAGACACTGAAAACTAAAGTTTGAAATAGTATCGGTTTCTTTTTACATATTTATTATGCGTTTTCGAATAAGACCAGAATTATTTTGCGAATAATGACGAGCCCGTGATTTTTAATCTATCAGACACAAGGACCGTTTTCTTCATAAACACAAACACAGACACACAATCTTCCGTCAAGTTAAAGCTCGTGAAAACTTCAACAATGACTAAACATTAAATAATTATAACTTTAAGAACGTCCGACGACGCTTCTCCTGTATTTTTTTCTCGGCAAAAGCTTTTAAAAACGTTCCGAAAGTTTTCTTTAAAAATTACAGAATAAATTCTTATTTTTCGTTTTTTTTTCTTTTCATAATGATGTCGGTGTTGGAAGAAGTAAATAATGAAGTTAATTCATGAGTTTATTAAGAGTTTCTTACTTCGGGGAGTTCGTGTTTTAAGAATCCCAGTCTTGTAAGATGCTTTTTATATGGCGCAGAAATATGAACTATGAATGATGGAGCACTGTGAATTATTGACGCGTCAACCCTCAGTGTTTCGCCGGATCTTCTCAGTGGGTCGCGATTCTGATCTGGTAGTAGATTCTGCGAAGCACTGCTCTTGCTAGGGCTAGTGCTAGCAAACTCTCTCAGGTTGAGCCCGTGACCTCACCTAGCGGTCTGTGCTTACTTGCGTATTTTTTACGTATTTTATATACCTAGTATTTTTTATTTCGGCTAAGTTACTTCTCATTATGCTCATATTCATGTTGTCACTTCTTTTTATTATCTCTTCGATTTCGTGACGTTTCATTTTATTGCTTACTAGCTGACCCGGCAGACTTCGTAGTGCCTCAATCAAGAAATAAAAGACCGAAACTTTAGTATAAAATAAACTTAAAACAAACAAAAGGAATCCGTCCGACGTGGGACACATCAAAGGAAAAACAAAATCGTTATTTTTATTTAATTCCGAAGATTTTCATATTTATCTACCTTTTAAACCTTCTCTGGACTTCGACAAATAATTCAAGACCAAAATTAGCCAAATCGGCTCAGCCGTTCTCGAGTTTTAGCGAGACTAACGAACAGCAATTCATTTTTATAATATAGAGATTATTTTCCATCTCTTCTTCATCCACAGTGCGTTTCCACAGGCTTAAAGCGAGAGTGAATCCGGGGATACATCAAGACATGTTTTGGGCGACGGCGGCTTTGCTTTGTCGGATATGTAGTTAGCAGTGGCCACGATAAGAGGGTTACTTCGCGAAGAATATCCCGATTGTTGACTAAAAACAATTATTATTTCCGACGAAAAACAATCAAAACAAATCAAATCAAAAAAATATATATATTCAACATAAATGAAAGTACATACTTGTTGAACGTCAAAAGAACTACCGCCAATTCACAAAAACTAGCCGCCGTCTTGAGAAGAATTATTATTGGCCAGAAACTCAGCGGGCATGTCTTTTTTTATATATATATATTTTTTTAAATATTCATTTTTACAATCAGTATTATAACGTAACAATTATTACAATATTGAAATACCCGGAGCGAACAACTCATTCCCACTTTGTGGAATCTTCTAAATAATCATTGACTTTATTGCACAGATGTTCTTTAATAGTTTTCTTAAGCCTATGGATATGTAGGTTCTGAACATCTTGTGGGATTTTGTTGTACAGGCGCACAGACAAACACCCGAATGAATTTCGTATCTGATGTAACCTACTCATCGACACCACAAGCTTGTGTTTGTTCCTAGTATTTCTATTATGTATGTCAATAGATCACAAACCTGAATGTCGAGCCAGGACTGAGCCGAGTTGCCGAGGCCTGGCAGCCGGAGATACGACGACCCGTTGAAGCGAGGCACCTATAGGACACAACTTTATTTACGTATTCCTTTTTAACCCTTTGGCTGACATGTAGGTCACCAGTGGCGCACTGAAGTAATTATGTCGATTTCTGTCTTTGATCTTCTTACTAAGGAATATCTAGTAGACTCCAGGAAATACGAATCGGAAGATACTAAGAATGAATCTTAGACAAACAAACAATAGAAGGCAAAGTTAAGTAATCCAGGCGCTTAGTAGCAGAAATCCACATAATTACTTGAGTGCATCGCGTAGGGCATCGGTGACCTACATGGCAGGCAAAGGGTTAAGGACTGTTTATTTCAGAATTCACGGGCCGTGATTAAACAAATGACAGATGCACTTAAATTATCTGTCAATGTCAAGGGATAAAACAGTCGCCATTGTTTTCTTTTTTAACAATAACATTTGGGCGCGAAATAATTTCGTCCATCACAATTTATCTATTCCGTGAAACAACTTTTAAAGCCGATTTTTGTATTTTACAAATTTTAATATTTTATATTCATATAATATAATATCGTAGCAAGAACACATTAAATAATAGTGTTTATAAAGTAGATAACCGCCAAAGTTTATAACCTAACTGTTGATTCCGAAGAAAAATTATGTTAAATTAATTACATCTCATATAATTCATTTAGTGTAAAACTTATTATACTTATACTTTTACTGAACATATGAAATTATGAAACATAACAATTACAACGAATCTAAGGATAGAAGATTTTAAATACGCGTCTGTAAATTGTTAATTATACGAAAGATTTACCGAAAACCATTGAAAGTTTCGTGAATTACCTACACTTTGTCTCTCGTCTTTGGTTTATTTTTGGGAGTTTCTCTAATACTTTGGAAAGTTTTTAACACAAATAAATGCTTTATACAAAAACAGCTGTATCTAAAAGGGTTATATATGTTTTAAAATTTACAAATTTCTCAAACTTTTTTTTCGTTAATAGATAAACGAAACCACTGATCATCTGATGTCAAGAGGTAAGCTCCCGTGTGGACTCGATTTACATCTTTACCGACAACATTTGTAACTTTTTCTATAAAAAAACTTGGATCTGTGCGGAAGTTTCGAGAAAGATTGAAAAGAAACATTAGACACTAGATTATATGTGCCTTTTTAGTATTTTTATTTTAAATACTAGACTTTTTAGCGGGAACGCGAGGAATGAAGTTTGTGATTTGTTTTATTTTGTCTATTTAATGTTTCTTCTGGTTTGAATGTGTAACAACGGTGGTTTATTAACTGTTTAATATCTGTGAAAGTGCACAAATGTGGGAAAATGAAACAAAGCCGCTGAACGTAACTTCTCGGGATCCTCCAAAAAGTCCACTGAAAAAATCTTAGTAAATGGCCACCATTTTACTGAGATTATATTTCATCTCATCTCATTTCATTTCATTTAATTTCATCCCAGTTGATTAATGTCTCAAATTAATCATCTTCATTTCATTTCACTCCATATTATCATTTTTCATAAAAATAAGAATACAAATTAAAATAAGACATGACTTAAAGGTCTTAGTTACCAGGTCATAAAATCACTTAAAAAAATTTATTTTAAATACTAAATGAAACAGATAATCTTGAATCATCTTGTCTATTTCCAATTAGATACAGCGAGCGGCATAGCTATAGTTTACTGTCATAAGTTTGTTTGGCCACCAATGCGAATAACTTTTAGGGCATTTTTATCAAACTGTTAAATAAAGTTGACAGCGTTTGCTATTTGAAAACTAAAGTAATACTTTTAAACAAGAAACAAAAAAATGTCTGCTGATTTTACAATCAACGCACCAACCTTCAAATCCAATGTGATTTCACATTTGACTCCCGCGTACCCTAATGGACACAGGCAAACACCGTTGACGCAGCCGCCGCCATGATGACACTCGCAATTATCATTATCTTCTTTTATCGTTTTAATCCCATCACTTTTTATATCGTTTTCATTACCAGCCGCTAATTTATCGTTCACAATATTCGTTTTAGTGTGTATTTTGGTTGTATAATCGTAGAGCGATGGAACAACGGAGTTATCAAGTGTGTTCTGATCTCGGGGGTGCGTTTCGGGATCTCTCATAACGAGGTCGTTGTCCTCGAAGTGTACAATGTCATTAATGTCGTAAATAGCTCGTGTTTGAACGTCGTTGCTGTGTTTCGAGACTCGTATCGTGGTGGCTTCGTTTGTGGGCCTCCATGGCGCTAAAGTTGGCGCGCATTCACCTGTGAAAATGGAGGTTAAAATGGTAAATATGGATAATTCCACTACAGACTTATTGCATACAAGCGGAACGTTCCGGCTCTGCTCGGGTCTTTAACAAAAATTTCAACGATATTTGACGTTTTTTTTTTAAAAAGAACACTTATTGCGGCATAACTATAATAGTTAGACATATGCTGTCGCGACACTTTTCGTAAATAATAATGAGTTCTACAAAGTCGTAGTACATTATTTTATTCTATCATCAATCAATCAATCAATCAATAGTTTTCGCAGGGCACGCGATGTAAAGAATATTTTAGGTAGTTTTCTTACACCTTGGGTTACATTATTGGAGTTTTAGTAAGGATCCCTAATTTTTTTCAAAAAATATTATAGCCTATATCACTCGGGAATAGTGTAGCTTCCAAACAGTGAAAGAATTTTTCAAATCGGTTCAATTTTCAATTCCTCTTTATAATATTAGTATAGACAGATCGCATAATGAGATATTAACCATAATACTGCGATTTAGCTGATCCTGCTTTGAAATCATTTCTATTTTTGTAACATTATGCTGTGTTAAAATGATCTTAAGTCAATACGCTAAATTTAGAGATATTGTTTTAAAATTCGCTAATTAAAAATGCAGGGAAATCTGTTTAAAAGTTTGTATATATAAAACAAACAACTTATTTACTAACCATGTCAGTATAAATAAACAAAACGGCGATAGGAACTCACTCAAAAGCTCCAATAGTATTATCACTAATACTATTATTGTACTCAGGTGGCATCAAAATTTTCATTAGTTCAGGCCAATAATTTTGGCTGTAATGAAACGTCTAGCCCAAAGATAATTAAACGGCAATTTAATATAAGACACATAAAATTAAAATCAGTAAATGACTCCATTATATTCTTGTCACAAATTTAATTTCTATTTCGAAATTAATTGCTTTTAAGTTATTTTGACAAAGCAAGCGAGCAGCAGTTCTTTTGTTCGAAGGTAACGCAAAAAATAATAGCTTGTGCAAATAAAACTAAATATCTTTTATGGAACGCTATTTAGTATGGGAATTACACAGAAAAACACTAAACTTAGTATACCTGTAGCTACATTTTACAGTTTATTATCGCTTTTTTTACTATCATTTGACAACTGTGTGTGAAAAGTGGAGTGACCTCGCTCGCTATCACGAACACTGGAAATGTTCGAAACGTTTCTAATAACAATCAAAATAAATAAAAAAACGCCAGACTAAACTGCAGAAGTACTTTTAACTAGATTTGTTATTCTCTCTTAAGAGTTCGGGATTTGTTCTAGAACTTTCATGTTGGAAGTTTAGTTTCACTACCGCGTCGTAATAGGATGCACACTTCACTTCAACAAGATGTGTGCAATGTAGATAAGCCTTTAGCATCTATCTATGGCCGAATATTAGAAAGCAGGTATAGTAATTGTATATCTAAATAAGAATATTAGGCCCGTCATTTTAACGACTTCCCGATGACATTCCCTATACATTATTAAATACTTGTTTTTTCCCTTAGCTAATCGTTGGTAGCCTAAGAGGCTATTCCAATTATTCTCAGACCGGTAGGTGACCTGAGAGAATTTGCTAACACTAGTCATAGCAAGAGTAATGTTCCGCTGAATCTATCACCGGATCGGAAACGCGACCCACTGAGAAGATCCGGCGAAAAACACAGTGTATGGTGTCTATGGGGCAAATACTAACCACATGCTTCATGGACGAGAAATTTCTTAAATGACATCATAGTTTCCCTTCTTTTTTTAATTTTTCTTGCCCTTGTAGGCAGACGAACATACGGCCCACCTGATGGTGAGTAGTTACCGTCACCCATGGACCTCAGCAATGCTAGGGGCAGAGCCAGGCCGCTGCCTACCGCTTAATACTCTCCGCAAGCTTCTTTTAAAGAAGGACATGTCATAGCGCTCGAAAAACACCGTGGAGGGGAGCTCATTCCATAGCCGGATGGTACGTGCCAAAAAAGACCTCTGGAAGCGCATTATCGATGAACGCAGCGGCTCCAGATAAAATGGATGGACTCTGCTCCGATGGCGGGGATGCGATGATAAAAAGGAGATAAAAGGATCATCTCGAACATTCCTTCTCGGTAGATTTCTCGGAATCATCAATAGAAATTTACAAAACGTTTATATATTAATGTGTTCATAGCTATCTATAAACTTACATTTCCCTGTAGGTGTACGACATCATTACACATTCAACGCGAAGCGACGCGGAATTTCATTATACCAATATCCGCGACGTATATATTTTGGGACATGTTAAGGGGTACGAACCTTGGTAAGGAATGTACGTCAACTTGATACGGCAAGAGTTTGTCTTCATTGTTTAAATTGATCAAAGCGAGACACAGTAAGAAAGTTTAAAATGTTACTGTAATTTTAGTTATTATTTCTTTCCTTAGATGATTTTTGTCTACCCGACGCCTGTCTGAAGTAGATCGCGCTTAGCGACAAGACCGCCTTTAAAAAAAATCTTTTTGGTATTGGTGTATCAGTATCATTGGTACCATTAACATACCCGATCCTGTAGGCCGAATGGTAAACCGATGGTAGATTCTGCGAAGCACTGCTCTTGGTAGGGTCAGTGTTAGCCTCACTCCGGCTTGAGCCACGTGAGCTCACCTACTAGTTAAGGTTACGCTGGAATAGCCTCTCAGCTTAGGTAGGAAAAAGAATAAATTAATTGGTTTATCAGTATCCGTGATTTTTATCATCTTCTATAAGCACAAAATTTCATATCCGAGCATTCATAGCCAAATCAAGTAGTTACTGCAATCTATAGAATAGCTATTAGATATTTAATTAATTAATTATTAGATATATCAACGTAAATGGCACATACCTAATTAAATTGTCAATGAGGGAACATGAGTTTTCGACTCCTAAGACATTTCTTTCTGTTAAAAAACTGGCAGGATAATCTGGTTTCGTGAAGATTTAAAAAAGCACGTTCAGACAAATTGAAGTTATATTGTCAGAGCGGGTACACTCTTCTTATATTACTAGAGGTCCTGCAGTAGTCTTAAGTCTTAACTTTTAATACTTATAATCACAAATTTCGCCAAGGCTACACTATTAAAAATATTAATAAAGACAAACAATATTTAATCTATTCTCAGTTTGACCACAGACGTCAAGAACAAAAGTTTGACAATAAATAGTATGCATGCGTGTGTGCGTCAAATACATGGTATGTAGTGTGTATAATATTTTCTTTATTGATTTAATGTATCTTTTATGCATTATTTAAAAAAAATATTAGCATTGTGCACTTCTTCTTTGTATTCTCTATAAGTGTGGAAAATTTCCGCGCAATTTTGGTGAAAAGGGATACAAAGTTTTTGCTTCACGTATTAATATATAGAACTTTTAGAACGATGATAAACCGTCGATTAACTCAGTGTTGACACAGAAATGCGGAGTATATTCTCTGAATAGAAGCAGATTAAATTTCACACTCGATTGAAAGACGTGAATCTCTGAACCGACAGCTTAAGGCCAAGTTATAAATAGACCAAAAAAGAGCACGAATCGTTTGAAATTGAAATATGTTACTGTTTATAACTAAGAGATTTTTAATATGTCTAAATGTGTTTTGTTACTAGATTTTTATTACTTAAGTACCAGTCGTAGTACATTATTTTGTTCTATCATCAATAGTTTTCGCAGGGCACGCGATGTAAAGAATATTTTAGGTAATTTTTTTACACCTTCGGTTACATTATTGGAGTTTTTGTAAGGATCCCTAATTTTTTTCAAAAAAGACTATATATAACCTATGTCACTCGGGAATAGTGTAGCTTCCAAACAGTGAACAAGATTTTTTTAAATCGGTTCAGTAGTTTCGGAGCCTATTCAATACAAACAAACAAGCAAATCGTTCCTCTTTATAATATTAGTATAGAAAACGAATGGAGAAGCTATCGGATTGCCTGGAGTTTGGTAATTAGTTGGGGGTTCATAGACGATAGCGCGAATAAAGCGGCATAGAACGAAACACGGGAGCAAAGTTACGGACGTCTACTGATAGACATAGGCCTCCCCTGAGTATGGCCATAATGGATGTTCTAGTTCTGAAGTGTACAAGAAGTGGAGAGGCAGCAAATAGACACTCTAGATAATATGTGGTGCTGGAGAAGAATGCTTGGGAAGAGAACGATAATAATGAACTCCAAGAACTCTTTAACAAGCAGTGTCTATTTCTACAATGTAGTCTCAGATGGTAGTTTTCTTAAGACACTTTTTCCATGGGATAACCAGTGTATAGAACATTTCGTCTGGTATGGAACGGTGGAAGGCACGAAACCGCGCGGGATTTCCTATGGTGGACCGTTCAAATCAAGACAACAGTGTATGTATGTAGTTTTAAGTCTTTATATGAGTGTAACGCAATAACCTCGAGCAGAGACAGATGTCGGGGCATCATTCGTCTTCTTCTTCCAGTGCCTCTTCATTCCTGAAGGTTGGCCGTTAGCTTCTTGTGTTCATCTCTATCAGTAGCCAGCCGGAACAGCTGTTCGACGGAGTCAATACCGGTCCACTGCCGGATATACCGGAGCCATGACTTTTTTCTTCGCCCAGCACGTCTCTTACCGTCCACTTTGCCCATCATTATCAACTGCAGCAGCGTGTATCTATAGTTCCTGAGCACGTGTCTGAGATATTCTATCTTGCGCTTTTTGATAGAAGGCAATATTTTCCGGGAACGCGCTGAAGCACGGTTTTGTTCCTGACCCTCTTGGGGCATCATAAGACGCATCAAATCTGTCCCCTCCAGTGCACTGCTGGAGGGATCGAATAACAATCACAACCGCTCTGTTAAGAGTGAGACGAACAGTATCAAGAGTATCGAGACTTGAGATATGAACACTGAACAGTCATAATTACAATTTGTAAAGACTATTCTGTAATTATTTTCATTCGCGCTTGAATAAAACCGCGTGAACAATCAACGACAGAAACAGACAGTGATACTGTATGTGGTAGTGGTAATCTGAAATATTAAGTGTATATTTCAGATTATAATATATTATTATAATTATAATATATTATAATAGTCTATGGTGGTAATCACTGTCAGAGAAGACCAAATTTGGTCAGTTTAAGATAGGTGTTACCTGTGTACTGTCTACTAAAGTGATTTCTCGTGATTACGGCGTATTTCGACAAGCACACGAATTTTAATTTATCGATGAAAAATCGATAAAGAACTTAAACACACCACAAAGACTCCGAAACCTCTAATACAGTTTCATAGAACTATTTCTCCAATTTGCTTTCATTATACCTACCCACCTACATATAACTCACCAGGAACTGATCCGAATATAGAGTAAAAATTCAACATCCTAAATTCGAATTAATATTCAAACAAATTGCCGATACGAAATCTGAGTTCGCATCCCGCGATGTCCGAATAAAACGGGTCGGTGTAAACAGTTTTTAGCAAATCCACGAACCGTTTGCCTCGACTGGATTTAAAACGTTCCATTTGACACATCAAACAGAATCGTTCCGGAGCGTTTTTAGATTTAGCGCCGTATTTGAAGTTCCTATTTAATTGATTTTATCTGTAAACTGCTATTCCAGTCATATTTGTTTTGTTCAATAGAACAATGAAAAAATCCTGCAGAGGCTATCATCGTCAGCGAATGCCAGTGTAAAGTTAAAGGGCCATAGTTCATACAGCCAAATCTTATAATCTTTAGATAAGTTTACAATTTGATACGTTTATCATTGAACTATTTTTAAATAGCTTTTTGGATTTGTTTCAGTGCTTTTCCAGAGAATTTAAATTTGACCTTTCTAAGGTTCTAGGTTTTGTTTGCGTTTCAAAGTTCACTTTTACTTTAAGGCCTACCAGTAAATTACATTACCTTAAAAAATTTTTTGTAACTGATAGGCATAATAGTTGTTTTAAACTTGTAAAATACTTTATGACAACAGTTGAATTGCAAGAAGCCAATCGCCATAGATACGGAAAAACAACTAAGAAGGTCTCGACCTTTTCAAAAAGTGTGTATGCCAAGACTAAAATAATAATATTGTTCCATGATGTCTATCAATAACCGGAAGAAGACCTTGAATAGAGGAGAATTCTGGAGAGACATACTGGACCAGGCTAAGGTCACCCTGGGCTGTAAGGTCTAAGACATTACCAGACCTATGCAGGATACTTCTAAGCAATCACCTTAAACTTTATTAGAAGAAGTCATCGCTTTTAGGAAACAGCATAGAAGGAAATTCCAAAGCCGGATCTTACGTTGTAAGTACATACATAAATAGCATCTTTACAACGGCTTCTTCGATTTGCTGACCGAAACCCTAAAAATTCACGTCCCGAACCAAATCTACGTTGGAGGTCAGCAAAACACACCTCGTAACCAAATTTCAAAGAGACATTAATTTTTTTGTTCAAGAATTTATTTGCCTGTATACGCTGGGCTTATAGATCAGGTTTATGTCTCGCAGTTGTAGACTATGACTTGATTCGTATCCAATGGAAACTAGATTTGATTTTACGCTCGGAGAGTTCGCGTGTTATGAAGTAAGCCTGTATATTTGGTTCTTTCGATGTGATACAGTCTCTTGAGATGCAAAGTCTTTGATATCCAAAACTAAAAGTCTAATAGTCTAAAGTACTCTAAAGTATAATATACTAGTGGTCCCACGGTAGTCGAAATTCGACTATAATTCATTGAAATTATAAGTTTGTATAATATATACTATTATGATTCTATTGTCAAAGACTACATACACTATGATGGTTATATTTTATACTTTATATAATCACAAATTTCGCCAAGGCTACACTATTAAAAAATATTAATAAAGACAAGCAATATTTAATCTAATCTCAATTTGACCACAGACTGTGAGCATTATGAAAAATTTTACAATAAACAAATAGTATGTATGCGTATGTGTGTCAAATACATGGTAGTGTGTGTAATGTTTTTTGGAGTTTACTCCTTTAGAATCGATTTACATATATAGGCCCGGGGTATGAAAATTATGGGGACCAAAATCGTACTAGCATGTCACACGAAATGCGTTATGCGCCTGATTGGCTCCTGATTGCGTGATGCGTGCGCGCGCCAATCAAAATCGTACTAGCATGTCACACGAAATGCGTTATGCGCCTGATTGGCTCCTGATTGCGTGATGCGTGCGCGCGCCAATCAGGAGCCAACGCGCGGCCGCGTTATTGCAGGTGACGCCGGGCTGCTGCGCCGGCAGTCCGCCACAAAGCCTCGTACTGATCGCGCGTTTCTCTCATTATTGTATTTTCATATATTTGTTAGTCGTTTGTTTTGTGTCTCGTTAATTTGTTAATAATCTGTAGTGTATCGTGTTGTCGTAATATAGAACTATTTCTCGTATTGTTTCGTTTAATTTTTTATATCCAGTAAACTCCAGTCGTGCGTCGGAGCGGAAACACACACTTTTTTTTTTTTTATTGATTTATTGTATTTTTTATGCATAATTTAAAAAAATATATTAACATCTGCACTCCTTCTCTATATTTTCTATAAGGGGAATTTCATACTCCTCCGTCCGCGCAATTTTCGTAAAAAGGGATACCTACAAAGTTTTTGCTTCACGTATTAGTATATAACTAGTCAGATCATAAGTATTGTCACACAGTAAAAACTTTTCTTTTAGAATGCTGGCCACAAAAAAGTTTATTGAATGTATACTTTTAGAATTTTACTCATTTTTAAATATGAAGTGGACGCTTAAAGAAGACCGTGTTGCAGTTATTGCGTTGCATCGTTGCGGTTACGCGTCATTCAAATTTTTAACATACTGAAAAATTTGAATATAACCAAAAGATTCGTTTATCGTACCATCAAACAATACAATGAAGACTCTAGTGTAGATGACAGGTCAAGAAGTGGTCGCCCTCGGTCTGTTAGGACTCCAGCAGTGATAAAAGCTGTGAAGGCGCGAATTCAAAGAAATCCCAAACGTAAGCAGAAACTGTTGGCCCTTCAGATGGGGTTAAGCAGAACCACGGTGAAAAGGGTGTTAAATGAAGACTTAGGGCTTCGGGCATATCAAAGAAAACAGGACATCGTTTGAATGCTCGTCGAATGGACCTGAAACTGAAGAGATGCCGCGCTTTGTTGAAGCGGTACGCGGGAAAAAAATATCGGGAAATTCTTTTTTCGGATGAAAAATTTTTTACCGTAGAAGAGAGCTACAACAAACAAAATGATAAGGTGTACGCACACAGTAGTGAAGAAGCGAGCAACCGTATTCCGCGTGTCCAAAGAGGTCATTTTCCATCCTCGCTCATGGTATGGTTGGGAGTTTCTTATTGGGGCTTAACAGAGGTACATTTTTGTGAGAAAGGTGTAAAAACGAATGCAGTTGTGTATCAAAATACAGTCCTGACGAACCTTGTGGAACCTGTTTCTCATACCATGTTCAATAACAGGCACTGGGTATTCCAACAAGATTCGGCGCCAGCTCATAGAGCGAAGAGCACACAAGACTGGCTGGCGTGCGCGTGAAATCGACTTCATCCGGCACGAAGACTGGCCCTCCTCCAGTCCAGATTTGAATCCGTTAGATTACAAGATATGGCAACACTTTTAGGAAAAGGCGTGCTCAAAGCCTCATCCCAATTTGGAGTCACTCAAGACATCCATGATTAAGGCAGCCGCCGATATTGACATGGACCTCGTTCGTGCTGCGATAGACGACTGGCCGCGCAGATTGAAGGCCTGTATTCAAAATCACGGAGGTCATTTTGGATAAACTTTAGTGTCATAAGAATCTATGTTTTGTTAAGTTCATTTTGGTATATGAATGGTTACATAATGAATAAACTTATTTCAATTATTTTACATTAAACATGTGACAGAATTTATGACCTGACTAGGTAGATTACTGTGCATAACAAACAGCCTGGGAATACTTTTCCTTCTGTCTCCTTTGCATCGAGAGTTCTAAGCTGAAATATTTGGATTAACCAATATCTGCCCGATGACTGAAATTCGACAATAACCACTGATGTCCCAAGATTTTGTTTCATTTAATGAATCACCCAAATTTTGTTGTTGTTGTTGACTCTAAAAAGACTTGATCGTTCCTTTTTTTTTTATTGATCTTCACTTAAGTTCTTTAACACCTATAAAACATTTATAACTGTAGTTTATGAAACAAACTAAAAATCACGCTTCATAGTAAACTGATCTAACAATTATTTTCATCTATTTTTATTAAATTAATACCGAGTATAGAGCGAAGTTATAAAATTATTGTATTGACCGATGGCATTGCGTGTGTAAATTTTGAAGTTGGCGAGACGTCTTGAAGTCGTTTATAATTATGTTCAAAGATTCCAAGCTAATAACAGCGTGTTAAAAATCTGTTTTCAAACATAGGGGGTAAATTTAACTGCTTTGTCTTGGCCTATTCATTTTGGAAATTAGACATGGCGTGTTCTGTAGTAATTAATCTGCTTCTTTCTGTCGCGATCCAAGCGTGTGTTCCGGCTTATTTTGGAGGTTAAACCAATTTGGCATTGAAATGTTGGGAGCTAACAACATAACGAAACCGTACTTGACGCATTAACAACGATAAAAATCGTGCCTGAATTAAATATATCCTTATTGAAATGACTAGTATTTATGCTCATAGTAAATTAATACTTACTGGATACAATTAAATTTATGTTTTATGTATGGATTGGTAAAAACGGAACTTATGAAAATAGTGTGGAACGGAGCGTTAAGATGTGAGTGAGAGAAAACGGTAAGAAAGGGAGAAGATAATGACAGACAGAATGACAGAGAAAAGGATGGTGTCGAAGATCATAGACCTATATCTTCAGTGCATTGATAGGTTTCATTTTTCAGTGTCGAAGACGGTTGAAAAATGAGCAAGACGTAATAAAAGTGTTAATTTTTAATTATTATTATAACAAAAGATTTTGGAACAGTGGAAGTTTTATTTTATGTGCTTCGATCCCTATTCTACATGTATTTATGTGCTTTTTTAATAAACATAATAAGTATATTGTATGACATCTGTTTTTCCTGTAATTTGCCAAGCGACGCACCTACTAGGTTCTTTTCAGCATCACCCTTGGTTGGAGAAAGGAAGATGCCTTATGCATTAAATCCGCCAATGCACATTCACCTACATTTTCTTCTTCTTTTCCTTATCCCGTATTGGGGTGGGATTTTGTTAGTTCGTGGGCGCTAGGAATTTCTATCTTGGGTTGTCACACTGTCGAATTGGGGCTCTTAATGTTTGGGTCATATTTGTGCCCAAGGCTCACGGGAGATGCCTTCTTCCTCGCCAATTTTCAGGCAATTCCAGTGCCTAATGAGAGCCGTAGCCATTGTCGCTCCGCATAACGAGTCCATAGATTCATACGCGAAGTAATTGCTCTTGAGTTGTTAGGTTGTTTTCCGGAGGCGTTCGGGCAGCTGTTGGCAAATCGCTTCCCACCTTGCTGAGCCTTTGCTCGCCCGCCTGTCCTGGTAAAACTGGACTCCTCTGGGCCACCAGTAATCCGCCTTCATTTATAAAAAGAATATCAATAAAATCACGTGTCCATACCGTCCAAGATTCCTACTAAGACCATGATTTTTTCAACAATTGGAGCGTCCTTAAAGCTTCTCTGTATGATTTAGTTTCATCCTTTGCCCATTCTGGTTACACCCCTTGACCCCATCTCGTTTGTATGGAGTTTGTGCTTGGTGTCTCGCTCCGTAGTCCAACATTCGACATTGGGAGGTCGTACAGGTACGTGAAGTGTAATAAAAAAAATGGTTTTTATTTTTTCCTACCTATGCTGATAGATTTGAGAGGCTGTTTTAGCGTCAATGAGCTTACGGGGCTCGAACCAGGTGTGTTGCTAACACTTGCTCTAGCAAGAGCAGTGCTTCTCAGAATCTACCACTGGATCGGAAACGCGACCCACTGTGAAGATCCGGCGAGAAACTCAGTGGGCCGTGTATATGGGTTCATTCACTCGTTGAGCCCTTCATCGTAAGCGACGGGTTCGACGATGACGGTGACCGGTGCTTATGGTACCCAAAAGCACCGTTAATGGATTGGGAGGAGCCGTAAGGACGGTGCAACTTCGCTCACGTGAAAGAAGTGAAACTTCTTTTGCGTGTAGTATTGTGGTTCATCTTGGCTTCATTTTTCATCTTTAAGTCAAATTTCTCTTGTAATAGGGACTGCTGTGTATAAGAGAAACGATCTAGCTCCTTTGTCCTTTCCCTCTCTCCACGGTCGAGTGGTTCGCGAGACGCTCTGTCTACTTTCTCACTCTCGCTCTTTCTAAATTTTATCTTTTCTCTCTAGCCGTAACGAATTTGTCGCGAGTTATATTTTACTCTCAACGTGTTTAATCATTCGAACCTAGTCTCATTTGAGCGAGTCAAAACAACGAATAACTTTCTATGTCGGGCGCACTTCGCATAACTCGATGCGATATCAAAAGATAGATTTTACTACAGTTCTCGGTTCCAGTAAATTCTCTCGTAAATTAAGCTTCGTTAAATGTACAGAATTAACAGCCCGGAATCGGATTTCGGTTTCTGATCAACTCGTCAAAGGGAGGGGTGATTATTTTTGAGGATTCGTCACAGCTGTTGCTATATGCTATTCGCTTTTATATTATTCGTTTTTAAAAAGCTTTATTTATTAACTCGGTGTTTGCTTCTATGCGACGCAATCTTTCAACGCCAATTTCACTGACTCCAAGTCGTCGGATTATTCACTGGTGGTAGGACGTCTTGTGAGTCCGCATGGGTAGGTACTGCCGCCCTGCCTATTTCTGTCGTGAAGCAGTATGCGTTACGGTTTGAATGACGGGGCAGCCGTTGTAACTATACTGATACCTTAGAACTCATATGTCAAGGTGGGTGGCGGCATTTACGTTATAGATGTCTATGGGCTCCGGTAACCAACAATATCAGATGGGCTCTGAGCTCGTCCACCTATCTACGCAATAATAAAAAATAAATATAAGAACTTGAAAATTTGCCAATACATCAAGGACCCATAACGATACAATAATGCTATACATTATATCTTCGCTCTAAAATCCTGTATCAACTAGTATAAGCAGAATTTTAAAAAGCCGATGCAATTAATTATTACTTCAGTTTCCTATATAAGTGTGTCTTTCTCAATATAACATATATGTATATAATTTTTTTGCAAGCGCAATTAAGTCATGATTAATACGTCCATTGAGTAATAATAACTAACGTCTAAATAAATTTCACGGCGGACGTATCTATTTTAGTTATTAAAGGAATTGTTTACCGTACTTTTTACGGAAAACTAAATTATTTTAGCATTCTATTCTGTACCAAAAGCTGAGCTTCGAGCCCATCAATTCGATAAGATCTCATTACACTCAAAATTGCCACTGATAAATCTCCTAACATTTCATTACGCGTCGAGCAAACATAACCGACGGCATTATTATTCAGGGGATGAAATATACAGCCCGGTTTACGTGTAGGTAATACTATTGTTAGTTCGAGACGTTTGTCGTATTATGAATACCGAACAATGGGGGATGCTTTGCGTTAAGAGCATTTCTGGTTTGAACTAGATGAATATGCCAGTGAAAATTTAATAAAAAAAATTCACGACCACGGACGTCTATGGGCACCAGTAACCACTTAACGCCAGGTGGGCTGTGAGCTCGCCCACCCATCTAAGCAGTAAAAAAAAAAATATGTACCGCTAATACCATAAATATAAATATATTATTGAATACGAATAAATTTGAAAGAATCTAGATAATTTTTATTATAGTTTCTGATTATAATAAAAAAAATACATTGAATAATCTAATGTAAATATTTATACACTAGCGACCCGCTCTCGCTTGGCTTCGGGAACTGTAATTTAGTTTTGGTTAAGAAAATAAAATGGCAGTTTTTTAACCTACTTGACATTTATCGTATTCTTTTGGTAGTTCACACTAGAGTTGCCACGAATAGTGGTTTGGCCGAATACCGAATATTCGGCAACGCTGTCGGCCGAATCGCCGAATATTCGGCACAAAGTACATGCTAGTTAGTCGAGTGTGTAAAGAATAATACGACAAGTCCTGCCCGTCATTTTTCGGTATAGTATGTTCTATTCGGCCGAATACCGAATACCAAACAAAGTGGTCGAATACCGAATAGTAGCCGAATATTCGTGGCATGTCTAGTTCATACTATATCATTATAAGTTATAGTATATCTGTATATATTCTGATGTGTAAGCTATATTCTTGTAAAGTTTCATCAGAATCCATCCAGTAGTTTTTGCGAGAAAGAGTACCAAACATACATCCATACATTCTTACAAACATTCACGTTTATAATATTAGTAGGATTATTTTATTTATCGTACACGACCACTGATTCATTTTACTATTGTTGTTCTAGTCCTACTACATGCAATAGAGAGAGATAGCCAGAGGGTTGAATTTTCCCCTTGCCACAACTCTTTCCTTTATTTCTTACTAACCAAACCCGACCGCTCTACTGCCGAAAACGGTAAATTACAAAATATATTGCGGTGCCATTATGAGGTTTCCTTGTTATTTGTTAGCTTAGTATGTTTTCCGAATAGTAAAAACGTCGCATCCATGCAATAATAACACACAAATAAAAATATAAAACTCAACAATAACGCAGTGCATGTTTTGAGTGATTTTTTTACGACATTAAAAACGAAGTGAATAACAACAAAAGAAAACCCTAAAGCTATTTTTATAGTCAAATTTTTAGTGTCGCTTCGACTGGGACGCGAGGTTTTCAATCAAAGAGAACGACTTATCAAAGTAAAATCACCAAAGTGCGTTGGAATTAAAAAGAAAATTGTGTTCGCAGATTTTAAATGGTTTTTTTAAGGGTTGTTTTTGGAACGAAGTTTTGGAATGAAGTTCCTTAGGGGACGATGCGGAGGGGTACCCTAACCGGGAAAAAACGTCCGTAACGTAAGATTTTTATTAGTAATGCACACAGTGTAGTAATGTACCAGTATATTACTGGTGGTAGGACCTCTTGTGAGTCCGCGCGGGTGGGTACCACTACCCTGCCTATTTCAGCCGTGAAGCAGTAATGCGTTTCAGTTTGAAGGGTGGGGCAGCCGTTGTAACTATACTTGAGACCTTAGAACTTATATCTCAAAGGTGGGTGGCGCATTTACATTGTGGATGTCTATGGGCTCCAGTAACCACTTAACACCAGGTGGGCTGTGAGCTCGTCCACCTATCTAAGCAATAAAAAAAAAAGAGTACGACTCAACTTTGTAATAACGTACAAAAAATAACCTATTTTTTTAAATATTTTTTATAAATCATTGTGAATTAAATAAAGTTGATAGCTTTGTAAAGTGGTTTTTTATCAATAAAAAAATCATAATAGAAAATGTATACCGTATAATGTCATCATCATCATCATCATTTCAGCCTATCGCCGTCCACTGCTGAACATAGGCCTCTCCAATAGATTTCCAGTGCGACCGGTCCATTGCCACCTGCATCCAACGAGACCCAGCGCTTTTTACTAGGTCGTCGGTCCATCTAGTAGGTGGCCGTCCCACACTGCGCTTGCCAGTACGTGGTCGCCACTCCAGGATCTTTCTGCCCCATCGACCGTCCTCTCTTCGTGCTATGTGGCCGGCCCATTGCCACTTCAGTTCACTAATTCTACGTACCGTATAATGTATCATAATAGAATAATTATATTCTTTATACCTCGAATAGAACTTAAAATTAATATTTAATAAGGAACTTCGTTCCTATCCGGTGTCCCACGACACCACACATCTTTTTTTTAAATAATTACCTATAGCTATTATAATTTGTCTTACTTAAGTCGTGCGCACATGGCTTATGTTGCAAGTTGTATTTTGTTTTTTTTTTTTTACTTGTTGTAATTTTTTGTGTATCTTTTTAGTTGTGTATTGTGTGTCTAATAAATAAATTATGGATCAGATTTACAGATCAGATCTAGTAAGAGAAGCACCTGGTAGTCTGTACCATGTGGTCTATGTCACCCGTGATCGAACACAGTGGACAGTGGTGGATTTACATTAGAGGCGGTCGGGGCAAATGCCCAGGACGGCAAAATTTGTAGGGCAGCAAAATTTCGAAAGTGAAAAAAAAATATTTTTAGTTTTATCAATATTGCTCAATATAATTAATTAATTATATTAATTAATAATTTTCTGTTTAATTAATAATTCAAGAAATTCAATTCATCGATTATTTGTGAATTATAATCTTGGTACTTTTGGTAAAAATTTATAATCAAAATGATTTAATCAATTTATTTCCTTGGACATTTAAAATAATAATCGATATTTTTATTTTTTGGAATTAAAGAAATTGAATTAGTTTTTTTTTCTAGGTAATATAATTATGAGTAGGTATAGTTAGGTACCCTTAGTGCAAAATTTATAATTGTTAGAAAAAAAAAACAAATATTTATTCATGTTTTTGGAATATATGTATAACATATGATAACGTTTCAAAGTTTAAGTAAAATTCCACTATTGGGGCGGATTTCTAAGTTTAAATCCGACCCTGGCAGCGGAAGAACGTCACATGTGGTCGCGATCCTCAGCAGTGAGGGAACGATCTAGAAGAAGATTGTGTGCCTTATAAATAAACTAGCGACCCGCCCTCGCTTCGCTTCGGAAACTGTAATTTATTATTGATTTCTCCACTATTTAATGGATGTTATTATACATATAAACCTTCCTCTTCAATCACTCTATCTATTAAAAAAAATCGCTTCAAAATCCGTTGCGTAGTTTTAAAGATTTAAGCATACATAGGGACAGACAGATATAGGGACAGAGAAAGCGACTTTGTTTTAAACTATGTAGTGATAGTGATTATAAATAAACAACTCACTGATATCCAGAGTGGCGACGGAGTCCTTGATCAGGCGGTACGTGTCACCATTCACGCGCAAGAAGTCGACGCAGCCGAGGAGACCTTCAGAGAGGCCGAGCTTGTTCTGAAGCCCGGTCGTGTTGCCCGTCCCGCCCAGCCACACCGGCTCCCGGAACGTCATGCGGGAGAACAGACCCTGATCGAAAAAAGCTTCAGTTAAAGCATAGACGTATCGGCAGTCGGAATCGGTATGAAGTCGTCGTGGCCTAAAGGATAAGACGTCCGGTGCATTCGTATCGAGCCATGCACCGGTGTTCGAATCCCGCAGGTGGGTACCGATTTTTCTAATGAAATACGTACTTAACAAATATTCACGATTGACTTCCACGGTGAAGGAATAACATCGTGTAATAAAAATCAAACCTGCAAAATTATAATTTGCGTAATTACAGGTCTAGGACGTATTGTGAGTCCGCACGGGTAGGTACCACCGCCCTGCCTATTTCGTGAAGCATGCGTTTCGGTTTGAAGGTTGGGGCAGCCGTTGTAACTATACTGAGATTTTAGAACTCATATCTCAAGGTGGGTGGCGCATTTACGTTGTAAATGTCTATGGGCTCCGGTAACCACTAACACCAGGTGGGCTGTGAGCTCATCCACCAATCTAAGCAATAAACAAAAAAAAATGTGTATATTAAACTAAACGCCAATACTAATTCTTTTTACAGTCTTTTTTTCTCCCTACCTAATCGTTGGTAGCATCAGGGGCTATTCCAAATTCGCGTGGACGGGTAGGTGAGCTCACGGGCTCAACCTGAGAGAATTTGCTAACACTAGCCCTAACAAGAGCAGTGCTTCTCTGAATCTACCACCGGATCGGAATCGCGACCCACTGAGAAGATTTACAATGCTAAAACCGAACAATTCGTACATGTTATGTCAAAATCTAATCTACATAGAGAACATTAAGTATATCTGTGTACGCCCTTTAGGCACCTGATAATTTGTTTGGTAACCTTGGTAAAACTTGGTAAAACTTGGTAAATTTAGTAAGACAAACTTGGTAGGTTTGTTGTTCGCATTTCTGAAATGTTTTTGTTACGTAAAATGGCACCAGTGATGTTTAAACAGATGGTGTATTTCATATATTTAACTGTGCTCACCGAAATTCCTTATCATTTTTTTTTATTGCCTTTGTGGGCAGACCAGCATACGGCCCATCTGATGGTAAATGGTCACCGTCGCTCATGTACAACGGCAATACCAGGGGCAGAGCCAAGCCGCTGCCTACCATTAAGTACTCTCCGCAAGCCTTGTTTGAAGAAGGACATGTCATAGCGCTCGAGAAGCACCGTGGAGGGGAGCTCATTCCAAAGCCTTTGGATGGTACGTGGCAAAAAAGACCTCTGGAAACGCACTGCCCATGAACGCAGCGGTTCCAGATAATATGGATAAACTCTGCTCCGATGGCGGAAGTTGCGATGATAAAAAGGAGATGAGGGGATCATCTCGAATAGTTCCTCAGAGCATTCTCCATGGAACATACAGTATAAAACAAAGACTTTTTTATAAATCGTGACCGAAACTCGGTCCACACGTTTCAAACTCAGAGAGGTTTTTTAATGTTAACATTTAGAGCGCGAGCCGTCGATATATCGACTCTTTATTAATGCGTATAGAGTTATTATTGCGTATAGAGAGCGTCGGAATACCAACTATTGCGCAGTTTGGTACTGATAGTACTGGTGGTAGGACTTCTTGTGAGTCCGCACGGGTAGGTACCACCGCCCGCATATTTCTGCCGTGAAGCAATAATGCGTTTTGGTTTGAAGGGTGGGACAGCCGTTGTAACTATACTGAGAGACCTTAGAACTTGTATATCAAGGTTATATCAAGTGGCGCATTTACTTCGTAGATGTCTATGGACTCCAGTAACCACTTAACACCAGGTGGGCTGTGAGATCGTCCACTCATTTAAGCAATAAAAAAAAAGTTTGGTCATAGGTATTAGGTATAAAAGCCCTCTTAAAAATATTTTGCTGTGAATTTAGCATTGCTTTTTGTATATTTTTTTAAGTAAAGCTTTTTTATTTTCTTTCAAAAATCCTTTGGAAATTTCTGGAAAATATGTGAAAATAAGCTCAAGCACTAAAAGGGTTAATTAACTTTTTGAACGATAATTCGAAACATTACTTAACCAGCCTTCGCCAATAACAAATTAAAGTCTTACGGGCCGTTGAGCCTGAAACGTGTCCTATTGTTAACGAATTGACTAATGAATTTTGTTTTTGCCAAGTATCGACTGTCATTCCTGATTAGTTTAGAAAATAAGCAACCGTAAAATGATTGTCAGTATTATTATTTTATATTTATTGTGAACGAGCTCACAGCCCACGGGGTGTTAAGTGGTTACCGGAGCCCATAGACATCTACAACGTAAATGCCGCCACCTTGAGACATGGTTTCTAAGGTCTCAGTATCGTTACAACGGCTGTCCCTATCCTTCAAACCGAAACGCATTACTGCTTCACGGCAGAAATAGGCAGGGTGGTGGTACCTACCCGTGCGGATTCACAAGACTATTTCCACCCATGTCGACCGACAAAGTCAATGCCCCAAAGTGTAAATGGAAAAAAGTGAAAGTAAATATTTGATTTTAATAAATTTTAATCCGACTAGAGTCGTTAAGGTTAGCCCAAGCGACCGACCTCTTTCTTGGTTTTATTCAATTTGTAGATAACCACGCCCTCAAAGAGCGTCCCGAAATTTGTGAAAACGCTTTTGGTGCTTCATTTCAACGCCACTCGACGCGGCAATTTATTTCGTTCTAATTGGGACTCTGGTAATGCGGTTTGGATGCGTGCTTCTGAATAATTTGTATTCGAATGTCGCGTGTATTGGAAATGCGCTCGAAGACTACCGTAATCACTACATAGTATAAAACAAAGTCGCTTTCTCTGTCCCTATATCTGTTTGTCCCTATGTACGCTTAAATCTTTAAAACTACGCAACGGATTTTGATGCGTTTTTTTTTTAATAGATAGAGTGATTGAAGAGGAAGCTTATATTATGTATAATAACATCCATTAAATAGTCGAGAAATCAATAATAAATTACAGTTTCCGAAGCGAAGCGAGGGCGGGTCGTCAGTCATCAATAATTAACATCCTATTAACCTTTTTTCAGTTTTTTTTTATTGCCTGTGCAGGCAGACGAGCTGGCCTAAAAAAGCGATGCACCGGTGTTCGAATCTCAGGCGGGTACCAATTTTTCTAATGAAAATATAAGCGCTATGACATGTCCTTCTTCAAACGAGGCTTGTGGAGAGTACTAAATGGTAGGCAGCGGCTTGGCTCTACCCCTGGCATTGCTGAAGTTCATGGGCGACGGTAACCACTCACCATGAGGTGGGCCGTATGCTCGTCTGCCTACAAGGGCAATAAAAAAAAATACGTACCCTACAAATGTTCACGATTGACTTCCATTGTGAAGGAATAACATCGTGTAATGAAAATCAAACCCGCAAAATTATAATTTGCGTAATTACTGGTGGTAGGACCTCTAGTGAGTCCGCCCGGGTAGGTACCACCACCCTGCCTATTTCTGCCGTGAAGCAGTAAAGCGTTTCGGTTTCAAGGGTGGAACAGCCGTTGTAACTATACTGAGACCTTAGAACTTATATCTCAAGGTGGGTGGCGCGTTTACGTAGTAGATTTCTATGGGCTCCAGTAACCACTTAACACCAGGCGGGCTGTCAGCTCGTTCACCAAATAAGCAAAAAAAAAATTGTTTATTGTACAATAAAAATGTATAAACTATATAATAAATGAAATTGCGGAAATGCTTTAATATTCAATTCAATTCAATAGTTCAATGGGCGACATTCAAATAAAATTCCTTGTGGCCTAAGAATACTCGTATCGAGAGATGAAACTTCGAATCCCTCAGGGCGGCACAGATTTTTCTAATAAAGTACTTACTTAACACGTGCTCACTAACGACTTCCAAAATTTCGTAAATACAAGTTATTTCAATTCGAAGGCATTAGATTTTATGTGTTGGCAACACATGTGACCATAAACATTATCCTAATTTTTATTCAGAAGACGAACTCTGCGGTCTGTCCCATAATGTTATGTAGACGTAGAAAAATGTTATTAACGTGATAGCCGATAGATATATAGGTTTAAAATTTATATAGCTTAAATAATCTAGATTCATTGATATGATTATAAAAGATTTTAAATTGATTACAGTAACATGGTTACCGCTCTGCATATTTTTGGTGCGAAGCAGTGTACTTAGTGTGAGTTTTTTAACGTTCTCGATAGCGTAAAAGTTAACTCAAATTTGAAACAGCGCCCCTAGCGGCAAACGTACGCAAACGATCCAACTCCATACAAATTTGAGTTAACTTTTACGTTATCGAGAACGTTAAAAAACTCGCATTAAGCACACAGATCTGTGTTACTTTTTGTGGGGTGGGACTGTCATTGTAAAACACAATAATTGAGAGTTTGACTTCACTTGTCGATGTGGGTGACGGCAATCAAGATGTGATGTCTATAGACTTCGGTGAGCACTAGCAGGACTGTGATTATTGATCCGTTCAAGAAGCTGCAAAAATGAATTACTACGTGCATGAAATGGAAATAGGATAGGTATGTGATCACAAAATAAGGTTGTTTTTATTACGCTTTTATTAGCTTCAGACGTATGTGTGTTAGTATGTAACGGAACTTTTGAACATGATTTTGACCCCCTTCAAAACGTCGAATTAACTCGAAATTTGGTATACTTATTAAGGACCGATGACAATAATCAACATTTTAAAAAATATACTGAAATTCAACTAAAATATGAAAAATAAATTTGAATTCAAAATAGTGTAAGGAAAAATGATTTTATTGTAAAAAAAAGCGTGGGGTGCTTGGTATTAGTAGTTATAAATATTTTATGAACAGATATGAGTAGAAGGGTTATTTTTATAATATCCTGAAAAGCACCCTACGCTTTTTTTACAATAAAATTATTTTTTCTTACACTAATTTAAATTCAAATTTATTTTCTATTTTTTAGTTGGATTTTTATAAAAGCGTATTTTGTTAGTTTTTTTAAGCTATAATTTATTTCTTCGATACTCACCTTCGATCGTCCCCGAACTCTCTTCCCACTGTTGAGCCTCAACCAGGCGTCCCATCGGTGGCGGTAGATCGATATGGTGTTCCAACGTCCGAGACGGACCGGCTCCGGCGACCGGAGCACACCAGCGCCGCTCCCACAGTCGAACCTAGCCGAAGAACGAAGCTTAAATTATATCAATTTAGTATTCTCTTCAGTTAACACGATTCCTATGTATGTTTTACTGGTGGTAGGACCTCTTGTGAGTCCGCACGGGTAGGTTTTTTTATTTTTTTTATTGCCTTTGTAGGCAGACGGGCATACGGCCCACCTGATGGTGAGTGGTTACCGTCGCCCATGGACTTCAGCAATGCCAGGGGCAGAGCCAAGCCGCTGCCTACCGCTTAATACTCTCCACAAGCCTCGTTTAAAGAAGGACATGTCATAGCGCTCGGGAAACACCGTGTAGGGGAGTTCATTCCATAGCCGGATGGTACGTGGCAGAAAAGATCTCTGGAAACGCACTAAAAAACCACCACCCTGCCTATTTCTGCCGTGAAGCATACATTTCGGTCTGAAGGGTGGGCCAGCCGTAACTATACAGAGACCTTAGAACTCATATCTCAAAGGTGTGTGGCGCATTTACGTTGTACATGTTTATGGGCTCCGGTAACCACTGAACACCAGGTGGGCTGTAAGCCAACAAAATACCCTTACGCTCCTCTATATCCTTACAGTGGTGGACTTACACTAGGGGCAGTCGGAGCAAGTGCCCAGGGCGGCAAATTTTTTAGGGCGGCAAAATTTTGAAAGTATTTTTTTTTTAGTCTCATCAATATTATTGCTCAATATAATTAATTAATTCATAATTTTCTTTTTAATTGATAATTCAAGAAATTCAATTTATCTATTATTTGTGAATTATTAACTTTGGCACTTTTGGTAAAAATTAATCATCAAAATGATTTAATCAATTTATTTCCTTGGAGATTTAAAATAATTATCGATTTTTCTATATTCTGTAATTAAAGAAATTTAATTAGTTTTTTTTTTATATAATATATTTATGAGTCACCCTTAGTAAAAATTTATGATTGTTAGAAAAAAAAACCAATATTTATTTATGTTTTTGGAATATATGACACGTGATAAAGTTTCCGCAATAAATTATAGTTGTTTTAAATTTGAAAAATAAAATATATAAACTATGTATAATATGTTTAGGTAAAATTCCAGTATTGGGGCGGATTTTTTTCCGGTGCCCAGGAGCGGCATTAATATGCTTTTTTGAGACACTGTGTTGTTTACATATTCATGTACCTGGTGCCTCAAAGCAACGCAGATTTATGAATTAAGTGTTTAAATGTTTTTAATAATTTTGCTAATTATAATTTTAACTTTAATTTTACTAACATAGTTATAAGAATTACTCTACTTACAACATTCGACGCTTGAAAGGCAAACGTGACTAAGCGACAATAACTACTTTGTATATAAATGATAGGCAATAACCATATTCGATGCGCAAAAAAAATATATATTTCTGGGTCTATTAAAATCATTTCAATCCTACAGCTAGATTCGTTAAAATATAATTTTTTTCAG
This sequence comes from Bombyx mori, assembly GCF_030269925.1. Taxonomy (NCBI): domain Eukaryota; kingdom Metazoa; phylum Arthropoda; class Insecta; order Lepidoptera; family Bombycidae; genus Bombyx; species Bombyx mori. The sequence goes on from NC_085134.1 coordinate 2,771,934, forward strand.
GTATTTCAACTTTAAATTAGTCTACTGTAAAGTTCACGCATTGTCGCTTAGTCACGTTTGCCTTTCAAGCGTCGATATATGGACTTAAGATGGTCTGACTTAAATTATTTTGTTATTGAAGTTATACTTCTTTAGGCGCTTTATGAAAAATTGACGAGAGTGAAATTTTACGATGCGCGTGACACAAAATTAACAGAAATGAAGTTGCTCACAAGTGCTCCAATACAATTGAGGTTAACTATCCGTATGTATTATTTAGTAATATAAATGACAAAATTATTATTTAATATAATTCATACTAACAATTATTAAATTATTAACGTTAAATATTTATTATTAATTATTTAATATTTAAAAAAAAAGTGATTTAATAAAAAAAAGTATAACTTCTTACGCGCGTACTTAAGTACACGCACTCTTTAAAATTTTTTTTTTATCAAGTTTAACTCCGGCCCTGTATCATTACCTCAGTTCCACGTGTCCGTTCCTCAACAGAAGCGCTAAATAGTCGCCGGACAGGTCGTCGTGTTCGCCGGTAAGCAGCAAAACGCCCCTGGCACGCTCGGGTCGGACTCGCAGCCGCGCCCTGACCCGCTTGTAAGCACCGCGCAGAGCTTGAAAAGCTATCCAAGAAGCTCCCGAGAAACGCGGAGTCGATACGTTCAGATCTGGAACAACGGTGTCATCAAGTTCGTCAGCGTGCCGAAGTCGTCGTGGCCTAAAGGATAAGACGTCCGGTGCATTCGTGTTGAGCGATGCACCGGTGTTCGAATCCCGCAGGCGGGTACCAATTTTTCTAAAGAGATACGTACTCAACAAATGTTCACGATTGACTTCCACGGTGAAGGAGTAACATCGTGTAATAAAAATCAAACCCGCAAAATTATAATTTGCGTAATTATTGGTGGTAGGACTTCTTGTAAGTCCGCGCGAGTAGGCACTACCACCTTGCCTATTCCAGCCGCGAAGCATGCGTTTCAGTTTGAAGGTTGGGGCAGCCGTTGTAACTATACTGAGACCTTAGAACTTATACCTCAAAGGTAGGTGGCGCATTTACGTTGTAAATGTCTATGGGCTCCAGTAACCACTAAACACCGGGTGGGCTGTGAGCTCATCCACCAATTTAAGCAATAAACAAAAAAAAATGCAATTAAGGCAAAGTTACTGGTGGTAAGGCCTCTTGCGAGTCCGCGCGGGTGGGTAAGTACTACCACTCTGCCTATTTCTGCCGTGAAGCAGTAATGCGTTTCGGTTTGAAGAGTCGGGAAGCCGTTGTACTGTTAAAACTGAAACTTTAGAATTTATGTCTTAAGGTTGGTGGCGCATTTACGTTGTAGATGTTTATGGGCTCCTGTAACCACTTAACACCAGGTGGGCCGTGAGCTCGTCCACGCAGCTAAGCATTTTAAAAAAAAAGAGATGGAATGTCTTTTTTTTAAATTAAATTTTTAAGTTAAATTTTTAATTTAAAAATATATATTTTATAAACTGATAGAATACTCCTAAATGTTTATAAGTCGTTTAAAATATAAAACTCATTTTCTTAAAATTTTTATTTAAGCCACTTCAACAAAAACGTATTAAACTCTAAATAAATATTAATAAATAGTTACTTACCTATCAACCTACGTAGGTGATCTCGGTCATTAATATCTTTGATGGTAGTGGTTGTCATAACATGAACCATGTCAGCGGCCGAAAGGCAGTTCATGAAAGAACGCTAACACCAGGGTTTGCTTGGTAGGTAAACTAAGCAGCCCACACTATAACAAGTAGTATTTTGACCTTCTAGTTCAGAAATATTTTAAATATTTTACCGAGATCACCTACGTAGGTTGATAGGTAAGTAACTATTTATTTATTTATTTTATTTAAACTCTAAACGTGCGAAATAGGACTCTAATAGAGTAGTAATAGTGTAAAAGTAATTTTAATTACGCTTACTACACGCGGTTACTAATTACGCGCTTAAGACGTGTGTATCTTTTTTTAAACGTGTACTCCGTAATACCGGGACGCGGATTAAAGTTTATGACGCCGAACGATCCCGGCGGAGCGTAATAAAAATGAAAAATCTCGTAAAATACAAGTGTTTCACCTCTTAATTACGTCAAAGACGTCGCCCCCGAGTCGAGACGGCTTATAATCCCTGAGATATTTGCATTACGAGGCTCGCCGAAAATTCACGAAATATCAAGAGAAATATTCAGTGAAATGCCTCCTTCGAAATATGTGTAAGCTAAAACCGAGAGTAATTCGCTTGAATGATTTAATAGAGCGTTTGTTTTATTATCTCAAATTTAATTTTAAACATTTATATGTTTTACACTCGAACAATCTGCTGGGAAACGTACGAAAGAATATCGAATCATTTGAGAAACGGTCAGAAGATAGCTTGGATAGGCTAATTTGTTTTCTATTTACAACAGTGAAAGCATTTACATAAAAACAAAGAAAGATTTAGTAGTGTTATAAACGATATCTTAATTTACCGGTAGGGGACCGGTACTACGGGAGATTTTAACTATTTTTGTCCTAAAGCAATCGTACTAAATTTAATGCTTAAATAGCGTTAAAATATGTAGAAAAAACAATATGGCCGCTGAGTTTGTTTCGTCTTCAACCGTCGATCGGTCGAATCTACCAGCACAGCTACCATTGTTTTTTAATTAAACAACAACGTAATTATGATTTTAAGTTGAAATAAATTGTATTTTATGTTACGAGGATGCTGCTTATTTACGACCTTAACATAAAGTTGAAAATCGCATATCAAATTTGATGTTTGCGCTGATGAGAATGAGATATTTTTGATCTTCAATTCATTTTGTTTAGTTAATAATTTAAGAAAATAATCAATTTAACACAAATTCTTTACTTCAACATTAATTTAGAAACAATTATAAGCGCACTATTAAACTCTTAAGGTAATTTTGATTATATACACTTATTGAATATGTATGTATGTTTTATTTGTTATTGCTTAGATGGGTGAACGAGCTCACAGCCCACCTGGTGTTAAGTGGTTACTGGAGCCCATAGACATCTACAACGTAAATGCGCCACCCACATTGAAATATAAGTTCTAGGGTCTCAGTAGAGTTACAACGACGGCCCCACGCTTCAAACCGAAGCGCATTACTGCTTCATGGCAGAAATAGGCGGGGTGGTGGAACCTACCCGTGCGGATTCACAAGAGGTCCTATATATGTGAAAAAATTGAGCTATATTTGAAAACTTAAATATTTTTTTTCAAAATCAGTAATATAATAGTTTCCGAAATTAAGTTCAAGTTGATCCAGGTAATCTGGATAGCCTTACAAATGCAAATTTAAATCAAAATACCTTTGTAGAATGTTCTGAAAGGTAAAGGCATTGAAAATCGCGTTGTACTTTATTCGAGGTGTAAGAGCCGACAGCCTTCGGGGAGCATAGATCAAGGACCCTCGATATCACTTAATATAATTCAAGGGCCCTGCATTCTTCGAGAAATGTCGATTAAGGGCGCGCTACGAACGTTGGTAATCGAAAAATCCAGCCCTCTGCTCCAGACTAGGGCTGGCGGGAATTTTCTTTATATATTTAGAGTTGAGAATCGAGATTGAACACCAAGTTAGAGCCCCGTTTTGTTTTTTTTCCCTACCTATGCTGATAGCTTTGAGAGGCTATTTCAGTTTCCACCCTAAGGTGTAGGTGAGATCACGGGGCTCAAACTAGAGTGTTGCTAACACTGGCCCTAGCAAGAGCAGTGCTTCGCAGAATCTACCACCGGATCGGAAACGCGATCCACTGAGAAGATTCGGCGCGAAACTCAGTGGACTGCGTCTATGAGTTAATTCGCTCGTCGAGCCTTTCGTCGCAAGCAACGGGTTCGACGTGGGCGGCGACCGGTGCTTGTGGTGTGGATAAAGCATCGTTAATGGATCGAGAGGATCCGTAATGACGTGTTTTGGGCGACGTCGACTGTTTACGATTCGGTCTACAGCATCGGGTATGAAAGCCCCGTGAGCTGACCTACTCGTTTGGCGAATCTAGTATAACCCCTCGAAATCACTAGAATAGGTAGAATAAAAAGGGAATGAAGTTTGCGTCAAGGCACCTGAAGGCCTATTTCAGCCGTGAAGCAGTAATGCGTTTCAGTTTGAAGGGTGGAGCAGCCGTTCTAACTATACTGAGACGTTAGAGCTCCTATCTCAAGGTGAGTGGCGGAATTTACGCTGAAAATATCTATGGGCCCCGGTAGCCACTTAACACCAGATGAACCGTGAGCTCGTCCACCCAACTAAGCAATTAAAGAAAAGAGGTGAGGTTATTGTACAACGTATAACTGTCGTTTGAAACCAGAACAGGATTGATTTAAAAAAAAACCAGCAGAAAATGAACCTTCGCGCCATCCCTGAGCAGATACCGTCAAAATCACGCAGCGTTCAGTGAAAAGGTGTTATCGATTTTATTGTTTGCCTCAGTATTCGTGAATAACAGGTGAAGTTCGGGCCTTTGAGCGGAGTAGCTCCTAAACGTAAATTGAAGTTCGTCCTTGTAACGTTTTATAGAAAATAACGCGTTCTTAAAACACATAGGTAATTTCACGGTATTTACCTTATTGATGTCTATGCGTTCCAGTTATTACTTAACATCGGATTAACCCTAAGTCCGTACATCAGTCGAAGCAATAAAAAACAAAAAAAAGGCACATCCAAATCTGGAGATAAATGGTCAGCATAAATTAACCTCAACATAAACCGTCGAGCCGAATAAACATAGAGTATGTATGAAATTAAGACAGATTACCTCGTTAAACAAATATTGTTACCTAATAAATATAAATTACGTACCTAAATTATTACTGTCAGAAACAGAACTGTGTTTCGGCTAATGAAATTGTATTAAAATTATAATTTAAGCTGTCTTTTTATACTATTTCGTCACAGCATAAATTTCTCGTGAATACCTACGTAACACATTAGAATATCTATAAGTACATATCGAGGAGTCAAAGGGTGTTTGGTTTTAAATATGCTTTTAAAAATTTTAAATCTCGAAAAATATCATAACAAAAAAAGTTCTTCAGCTATTGAAATTCAATTAAAAACATCGAACTGTTGCTGCTAATATCAAATAAATCGCACCTTTAATTACAAAGATAGATGTCGCGTAATAAGCGAAATGTCGTTTAAACCGAATAGCTTTTTACCCCTCGATAAGGATAACACAAAACGATAGTTAGTATATTATTATTTCGAAATTCTAACATATCCGGTTTTCGTATCTAGCAACCCTGTACGAGGTTCGGCCAGCGGAAGTGGTTGTCCGTAATGGCGGCCGCAAATTCCGCTCCCTATATTTTGTTAAACCTAACTAACTTTAGGAAGTCCGGTCAGAATATAACTGGTAGTTAGTATTTTCACAAAATTTACCTCATATTAAAGTTAGATTTAATTTATTTTTATCAAAATTTCCGTAAATAAAACTATTATCCACGATGCTCGACACATCAGTCGCTAACTTCTCCATTACCGAGTCAGTCAGAGTTTAAACTCTTTAAGTAGTTATTCGTTTGTTTGTCTATGCACGCCAGTCTCCACATTGGACGACCAAAATAAGTTTTAAGTCGACAATTATCAGATTCGAAGATTTTAGGAAGACGATAGCGTTCATAAACTTTAGAATTCTAAAAGTTAATTACGATCGCTCGATAAGCGGGCACCGAATTTGTATTTTATCATACACGAACGACGGCCATTTTGTCGAAACTTTAACAAACAAATTTCAAAATGTCGGTCGCGTTTCGGGAATACGAGTTCGTTTATGTGTTAAATTGTTCTGTTAATTTATCTGATTCGAATGTTTTGAATCGAGATTACTTTGAACAGGCGCCGTAAACAATTGTGCTGTATATTATAATATATATTTTTTTATTGCTTAGATAGGTGGGCGACTCACAAACCACCCGGTGTTAATTGGTTACTGGAGCCCATAGACATCTGTAACGTAAATGCGCCACCCATCCATCTTTCACCCATCATCATCACATTTTGAGATATAAGTTCTAATGTCTCAATTATAGTTAAAACGGCTGCCCCGCCCTTGAAACCGAAACGCATTACTGCTTCACGGCAGAAATAGGCAAAGTGGTGGTACCTACCCGTGCAGACTAACAGTACGTCCTACCGCCAGTAAATAAGCAAATTATAATTTTGTGGGTTTGATTTTTATTAAACGATGTTATTCCTTCACCGTGGAAGTCAATCGTGAACGTTTGTTAACTACGTATTTCATTAAAAAATTTGGTACCCGCCTGGGGATTCGAAAACCGGCACAGTGTCATCGCTCGATACGAATGCAATGGGCTCATATTTTTTAGGCCAGGACGACTATAACCATGTGAATCATGAAGTTATTCAATGAATTAAGAGAAATTAGTCCAGTACATTGGTCGGACTAAGTCTGCACTACCCTGGATTCCAACAGTTACGATGGTCTCAAAGTAGCGAGGACAGGACAAGATGGCGCAACATCGTGAGGACCAAACTCATGGATAGAAGTAGTCGTGACCCTCAGAAATGGCGAGCATAACTGAAGGAGTGATTAAATGTACTTCTCTATTAAGTTACCGTAAAAAGTATTTAACCCTCAGACGCAACCCACCGAGTTTCTCGCCGGATCTTCTCAGTGGATCGCGTTTCCTATCCTGTGGTAGAATCTGCAAAGCGCTGCTCTTGCTAGGGCCAGTGTTAGCAACGTTCTCAGATGAAACCCCGTGAGCTCACCTACTCGTCCGTTCCGGCATAATTCTAGGTTACATAATATTGGGGACCTTGGCCCTCCTCGTTCTCCTCTTCCTCTCAGAAGGCACCGGAGTCCGACATAACCCGGATCGTACCCCCCCGGACCGGGTATCCGTAAATGGATTGCCCAGCATTAAAAAAAAGGTTGCATAATATTTTCTACAAGAATATTTATTCTATATCTTTGATCTGGAAAGAAGATTATTACCTGATTTACACCTTCCAGGGTTGAGGTGGCATAAGCACCTTCCTTCCGTGCAGCTGTCGCATTTGCAGGTCTCGACTGCAGCAGTCCAGGCTGGGGAGCCTGTTCCGCCTGGCACCTGGACGAAAGACAGCGCTTGAAGCTATTGAAGGGATGTCGAAGTAGTACATGCCGATGTTTAATTAAACTTAGTAATTATGATGCAAAGTGTACTAGCAGTCTTAATAAACATCATTTTACATTTTGGCGGGCTTTTTATCTCCCGACCACAGCTTATAACACTGTGTGACGTGACGTTGTCAGAGGTAGAACATAGATTTCCAGAATGTTTTTTTTTCCATGTTTTGTGTTTTATAATTCAAAATCTATTTTCATTTTCATTTCATATATTATTTAGAAGTTGTTAGTGAACGAAATGACAGACTCACGTTTATTTAAGGAAAATCGATGTACATATTTAATCAAACCATAGCATAATTATATGACTATCAAGCATCTTAACTTAGATCTCAGACGTAGCACAGAGACGAAAAATAAAAATAAACTCACCTTCTGCTCTAGATTGGGGCCAAGCGTCGTGTATTCCTTTGGGTCTTCTTTTTCCCTCTCATCGTCAGCTATGATATTAATATCCGCTCTACTGATTCCGTCTTCGATTAAACTCTTCAAGCCATCGTTCAGTTTAGAAATCTCCCCGGTTACTGTGTAATTATTGTTTTTAATCATCGGCAGTGTTGTTAGACTGTTCGAATCTTCGATATGTTTATTGCTTAATGTAGGCTTATATCTACTGGACGGTGCTAACTCTAGTTCAGCCGAGAAAGAAACATCTTTCTGGTATAGTATATCTTCTTCCGCATCCAAACTTGTTGTTGTTGTTCTAGTTGAGTTTAATTCTGCGGGCGAAAAGACCACGTTTAATTCCATAAACTTATGGGCTACTACAGAGTATAGGGACAGTGGTAGTCTGTGGTTGACACAAAAAAACTGTCAATTGATTTTAAGCTATTGATTTTGAGCGTGGCGACCGAATCAAGAAATTTCATAACGAAAATAAAACCTAACACCTCCCACTCCGCCTACCATGTATTCGCATTCGACACATTCACACGTTGCGCTTGTGTAGTGTTTGTGAATAAGCGCGCGGCGTGACGTCGCACTGCATGTACGTCATGAAAAGTTTGCCCATCCCTCTCTCACGCAGTCTAGCTTATGAGTGTGAAGGAGATAGTTAATGTTTTGCTTTTGTTAATGTTTATAAATATAGCGTGGTCTAATTATATTATTGTTTTAATATTAAATTATTATTGTCTAATCATAATTGCATAAGTTTTAAAAAATGCTATGCAATAGCTTTACCGCGCCAGTTCCAAGTGCTACACGTGTATTTTGTGATTACAGGCATACTCACCAAATTTTTTTAACTAGTTACTTACTTGTATTACTCAATAAAACAGATAATAAGGTAATAAATTTACAACTATTGCAGTATTTAATTTACATTATGAGAAATATGAACTGACAACGTTGAAATCTTCTCCGTTTGCCCTCAACAGAAATAAAAAAAAAGATGTGTGGTGTCGTGGGACACCGGATAGGAACCAAGTTGCTTATTATAAAAATATTAATTTTAAGTTCTATTCGAGGTATAAAGAAAATATAACTGGAGGTTTCGCAACAACCCACGGTCATTCGGTAACGTGCGAACTTATTGTGGTACACTTCATTCACGGTTGTTTGCATAAGAGTTAGTGTATTGCGCAAACGAACGCTCTGAGATCGTGGTCAATGAATGATAAAAAAATATGTTATTTTTGTACGTTATTACAAAGTTAAGTCGTACACTGTGTGCATTACTAATAAAAATCTTACGTTACGGACATTTTTTCCCGGTTAGGGTACCCCTCCGCATCGTCCCTTAAGGAACTTGGTTCCAAAAAATTGTCATTCCATTAAACATTAAAGTTCTTATTCCAGTCAAATTATTTCGTAATCACATCATTACGTACTGATTTTCATCAATCAGCTACGATTCATCACAGATTACCCCAAAAATAAATTCTCAAGTTCATACATTCGAACGCGGGAAATCGTTTGTGAAAATTTCAAGAGGCACTTCCGTCGCACACGAAGCTCCAACGGGCAAAGTGCGCTTTAGAAAGCTACATCGTATTGAATACGCGAAGGAGATTCACATACTTACAAGATTTATCTTAGGAATAGCGAGAAGTTCCTTTTATTTCGCTTTCATTGCTGTCACGCGACCGCCGTTAAGGTTACAAGGCGAACGAATGGTTTTGAATTGAAGTTTAGTTGCAAATCAAAAGCTGCACTCAACGAATAGCTGTATAATTAAATAGATTGGTGAAAACACCGCGTGTTAAACTGTTTCCTAAAACGAAGTTAATTTGATCAATTTCGTGACAAAATATTGAGAAACTAGCTGACCCGGCAGACTTCGTAGTGCCTCAATCGATAAATAAAAGACCTAAACTTTTGTATAACATAAACTTAAAACAAACAAAAGGAATCCGTTCGACGGAGGACACATCAAAGGAAAAACAAAATTGTTATTTTTATTTAATGCCGAGCATTTTCATATTTATCTACCTTTTAAAACTTCTCTGGACTTCTACAAATAATTCAAAATTAGCCAAATCGGTCTAGCCATTCTCGAGTTTTAGCGAGACTAACGAACAGCAATTCATTTATATATAGATGGATTACGAACAAAAAATGAACTTTTAATTTTAATTTAATCGACTTAAGGCCAAGGCAGCTATGGGACTGTTAAAGATGATAATGTTATAAAAATGTAACAAAATATAACATATCCATAATAAGGAATTCTGATCCGGCATGAGCCGGAATAAGGCGCATGGAAAAACTTTAGTTGGCTTGTTTAAATGACTTAAACTTCGACTTATCACCCTTTTTTTTTGGATTGGGTCTAAAACTCACCTAGTTTGAGCCATAAGGCTTCAATCGAATTGATACAATATATTGTTACGCCGGTAAGAGTAACGCCATCTATCGCCGAATAGTCGAACGAATATCGAAGGATCCAGAATGCTCGAGAATTACAACGCTATCTATTGACAGATAGCGGAAACTACGACTAGATATATGTAGAATATTCTCGATAATTCTAGGGATGAGGTATCGGCTATAAAAGCGTTGTAGAGATAGCACGCAGTCAGTCAGCAATCGAAACTACTCGAAGCGAAACAGCAAACGAATCACCTGATGCGAAGCGGAACAAGCAAATTGAGAGTTTTACAGTATTTGTTGAGTGTTTTAAGTGTTGAATACAGTTTTAAGTTGTACTTTGGTTATCCCGAACCCCAGCGCGTATCCAATATATTATTATATATATTGTAGATTACCTAGGCAGCCGTAGCCGTCGACTTGGAGCACGTAGCCAGGTCCACATCCACATTCGTATGTACCGTCGTGGAGCTCTCTGCAAAGTTGCTCGCATGGGCTACCTTCGCCGCACCTTCCTGTAACAAGTTTTCATTCAACATTTTTTTTCTTACTAATGCTGATATCCTTGAGAGGCTATATCAGCGTTACCCTTAGCGTTTAGATGAGCTCACGGGGCTCAAACCGGGAGTGTTGCCAACATTGGGCCTAGCAAGAGCAGTGCTTCGCAGACTCTACCATCGGATCAGAAACATGAACACTGAGAAGATCCGGCGAGAAACTCAGTGGGCTGTGTCTATGGGTTAATTTAATCGTCGAGCCCTTCGTCGCAAGCGACGGGTTCGGCGAGAACGGTGACGGGTGACCGGTGCTTGAGATTGATAGCCAGAAAAGCTGAAAACCTTGACATATTTGGCGATTCCCTTCCAATATTCAGGAACAAAATTATAAAAAGTTGTTGTTGAACCTCAGCCTTGGCCTTGGTCTGAGTATTCGGGTATTACTGTCCTTGTTGTCTTTCTTTTGTTTTTAATTTTTTATTATTATTAATAGTATTGTTAAATCTCTATTGATATATTAATGTAATGCATGCTGTGATTGCCTCTAATTAGAGTTGCAGTTATCAATTGCTCTATACATGTCAATGTTATTTTATGTCTTACTGTAAACCCTGTCCGTAATCCTTAAATAAATAAATAAATAAATACCCAAAAGCACCATTAATGGATCAGGACGATCCGTAATGATGTGTTCATTCAACAGTCAACGATTTTAATTTTAGAAACAATTCTCGTTCACAAGTCTCCCGTGGATACAGTGTATTTTTTTTTTATTTTGTCACTCTAGACAGGCAAACGTACAGCCAAATTCATGGTGTGTGTGTGTATGTGATCTTCGCTCATGGAGGTCAATGCCAGGGTCATAAGTACTACATAAGTCTACCGGGCTAACTGAATAACAAACTTCTAATGTTTTATGTATCTATATATTAATACGTGAAGCAAAAACTTTGTATCCCTTTTTACGAAAATTGCGCGGACGGAGGAGTATGAAATTTTCCACACTTATAGAGAATATAGAGAAGAAGTGCACAATGCTAATATTTTTTTAAAATAATGCCTAAAAGATACATTAAATCAATAAAGAAAACATTACACACACTACATACCATGTATTTGACGCACACACGCATGCATACTATTTATTGTCAAACTTTTGTTCTGGACGTCTGTTGTCAAATTGAGAATAGATTAAATATTGTTTGTCTTTATTAACATTTTTTTATAGTGTAGTCTTGGTGAAATTTGTGATTATAGAAGTATCAAATACAATCATAATAGTGTACAAACTTACAGTTTCAATTAATTATAGTCGAATTTCGACTACTGCGGGACCTCTAGTCATATTTGTTTTGCAATTGTCAACATTTACATTAAAGCCTGACAGAGGTGACAGAGGTGACAGAGTTGCAAAAATGGCGCCTAAATTAAATTTTTAATCAAAGCCTTTCACCCTTCGATATGGTGGTACACTTCCGTGGAACCATATTTCGATTAAAAAAAAATCGGTTGTCTGTAAAGTCGGTTTACTGACGATAGTTGAACGTGACAACGTCATAAGAAAATACTGATGGAATGGTTTCATTTTTCAATTATCGTAATTATCGTTGCTATAAACAATTGACACCACATTCACTTTTCTCTGAACTTCATACTTGACGAAAACATGTAAATTATGTATTGTATAGCAGCTGTCCACGCGGATGCATCGCTCACTCAAGTAGGACAGAGACAGATGTCGAACGCTGCCGAACGCGGAGGCCGATTGTGCCTCTTTGTCGCTCGTTGCGCGCTCTCGCTTGCACTTCAAGCCTTAAATGGAACACCCAGAGCGAGGTAACGCCGCATGAGTCATGTTTATTCGTGCGAGTAGCCGGCTCCATCGAATTATAAGACGTTATCACGTCAAAACAACTAAGGAAATTGAAACTTACGAAGACTTACAAAAGGCGATGTAATCAACATAAGCAGTGGTTTAGATTAGAAGGTTAGAAACCCTAATGCGGACGTCACTAATAAATAAACCAAAGGTAAACCAAAGGAAGCTACTAAATTAATTCGTATGGGAGCAAACGCGGAGTCCACATTCATCTCGTTTAAGAAAGCAATATATGTTTCAGGGAAATGCGTTTCAAGTTTCATCACAGTACCTAATCTCATATTTATGAGCCTACGATATTGATGTTACAGAATTCTTTCATTTTCCTCGTTTATTTTTTATTAAGTAAACATTATTTTGGAACCGGCCGTTTCCAAACGTTCCGTTACTGGTGATAGGACCTCTTGTGAGTCCGCGCGGGTAGATACCACCGCCCCGCCTATTTCTGCCGCGAAGCAGTAATGCGTTTCGGTTTGAAGGGCGGGGCAGCCGGTGTAACTATACTTGAGACCTTAGAACTTATATCTCAAGGTGGGTGGAGCAACGTTAAAAAACTCGCACTCAGCACACAGATCGGGTCACAAAGCCATATAAATAAGTAGGTAGCGATAGAGTCAAATTTTGTTATAAAATTAACGCAACCATTACGACAAAATAATCTATCTATCTATCTATCTCTTTGTTTTATGGCGTTTCCTTTTAGATTTCGCCAATGTCAAGTGTATATAATACTCTGCTTTCTATAGCGGGCTTCGTGAACGAGCAAGGTCACAGATATTCACTAAGAATTAAGTGAATAGCTAAGAATGTTTGATGACAGGATCTCTGTTGATTTACCTACAACAAATAAGACGCACACAATATATATATACAGGGGTTAGTTCGATAGAAGACAGACAAACTACAGCTTAATATTATTATGGTTAATGAATGAACTAAGAATATAAACGAAAGGAGAGTTGACAAGGGAAAGAAGAGATTTGAGATCAATGGGGCGAGGAATATCAGGAGGAAGGAGATCATAGAGGGAGGAAAATAGACGAGGACAGCTGAAAAATATGTGATTTGGAGAGCCTTCGTCAAGACCGCAAATAGAACTATCCCTGATATGAAGTTTAGCCAGATGGACGGAGGGACACGTATGGCCTAGCCTTAATCTACAGATCGTACTTGTAACGCGTTTATGTAGACAAAATAATCGGTCGTGATCACGAAAATCAGAGTAAACAGTTACAAACGTCAGAAATCATAAACAATAAAAGTACTTTTAATTCCTCTATTCGGCAATTTTGTAATCCAAAAGAGCCAAATATAGTAAATAAACCTATAGATATTTATTCAAGTCCAAGTTTTTAAGAAATGCTTTGCGTTAGTGAGAATCATTATTACGGGAATAATTACGTAACAATTAAATACGGAAACTTTTCGCGGAAAGACCGTAGCCGATTTGAAGAGAATAAGAATGTCTGGCGGCGCTTAATTGGCCGAACCCAAATAAGGCTTCTTCAAACGAGGCTTGTGGAGAGTATTAAGCGGTAGGCAGCGGCTTGACTCTGCCCCTGGCATTGCTGTAGTCCATGGGCGACGGTAACCACTCAGCCTCAGGTGGGCCGAGTGCTCCTCTACCTACAAGGGCAATAAAAAAAAGACCTCGAAGAACTAAATCTCTTCCAAAAGCACTGCCATGGAAGGAAGCGGGAGTGCGGCTCACTCTTAAAACACATAGTTACACGAGTCAGTTCGAGTTGAGCTTCTATGATCACAATCGAGAAGATTTAAATCCTTTTTTTTCCTACCTATGCCAGGAGAGGCTATTTTAGCTCCAGTCTGACGTGTAGGTGAGCTCATGGGGCTCAAATCGGGATTGTTGTTAACACTGGCCCTAGCAAGAGTAGTGCTTCGCAGAATCTACCACCGGATCGGAAACGCGACCCACTGAGAAGATCCGGCGAGAAACTCAGTGGGCTGTGTCTATGGGTTAATTCACTCGTTGAGTCCTTCGTCGCAAGCGTTGGATTCGACGAGGACGGTGACCGGTGAATCCCTCTAAGTTGTGTGGATAATAGCTTTATTGTATGCAACAAGGGAACGCATAAGGGCAAGGTCGTCGCAATATCGTAACGGCACACACATTTCAAAGCTTTTCTTTCGTTTTTATATTGTCGGCTTTTATCGCCACCCCGTATTCTCATTGAGCGAACTTTGTTTCTTTTTAATTAATATCGCCGATTTGTAAATAAAGGACTTCCACTAAATAAACGGACCGCTTTAATAAATTAAACATCGCGGGACATTGTTGAAATTCGTTGAATTCAAGTCAGGTATTTCATGAAGTTCAGAGGAATTTGCTGTAGTGCTGTTTGTTTTTTGGAAACGAATATAAAATAAATATGCGGTGGACCGACCAAATTAAAACTGCAGTGGGAGGTCCCCTAAATGAGTGCAGTAGAATGGCCTCGAGCAGGGAGAGATGGCGCGACATCGTGACACGCATCAAGTCTGCCCCTTCTAACACTACATGACGATCACGACCACTCTGTCAAGAGTGACACGATTGAGAAGAAGAATAAAATAAACTATAAGATATTTAAAAAAAAAAGAATACGGATCGCAGCGCATAAAACGATTTTGTTTATTTCACCCGGGAACCATTCAAGCGTTCTGATTAAAACGTTAGGACACTGTTTCTAATTTATTTAAATGTTGTCAAGTCGTCGTGGCCTAAAGGATAAGACGTCCGGTGTATTCGTGTTGAGCGATGCACCGGTGTTCAAAACCCAGACGGGTACCAATTTTTCTAATGAAATACGTACTCAACAAATATGTTCACGATTGCCTTCCACGGCGAAGGCATAACAACGTGTAATAAAAATCAAACCCGCAAAATTATAATTTGCGTAATTACTGGTGGTAGGACCCCTTGTGAGTCCGCGCGGGTAGATACCACCACGCAGCCTATTTCTGCCGTGAAGCAGTAATGCGTTTCGGTTTGTAGGGCGGGGCAGCCGTTGTAAATATACTTGAGACCTTAGAACTGATATCTCAAGGTGGGTGGCGCATTTACGTTGTATATGTCTATGGGCTTTAGTAACAACTTAACACCAGGTGGGCTGTGAGGTCGTCCACCCATCTAAGCAATAAAAAATATATATTAATTAGTTGCAGGAACAAAGTGATCACCAATTTAGGGCATCTGTGATTAGACTTTATCGCACATAATAGGTGTCAACTATGATATGAGTTAAAGTCATACTCAAGGAGTAATCAAATGCTCGAGCGCCTGGATAAGAGACTAAGCGACGCACTTCACTGTGCCACTGGCTGACATAAGTGGCTACAGTGTGCTTAGTGCGAGTTTCTTAACGTTCTCGATAGCGTAAAAGTTAACTCAATTTGTATACAGTTGGAACAGCGCCCCTAGCGGCAAAGTTCGGCAAACGTTCCAATTCCATACAAATTTGAGTTAACTTTTACGCGATCGAGAACGTTAAAAATTCGCACTAAGCACACTGATTACCCGAAAAGGTCTCAGGAGGCCCCATGACGATGCTCAAAAATTATGTAATTCAGACTTAGACCTCAAGATGGTGACGGCATGAGTTCCGGCGAGTGGGTCGTCAACTCGATGCGGTATCAGCAATAAAAAAAACTTAGCTTAGTTATAACAATAAATAGTAGGTATGGCTTGTTATGTAACTAATACCTTTCACGTGAAATAGTTTTACGAAGAAAGAACACCAACAGTACCTAAATAATAATGGCCGCAAATCGTATATAATAAACTTCACGGGTATTATATATTAGAAATTACCGGACTTCTAAACTTGGAAACCGTGGGCGTAGTCTGTCGATCTCAAAGATCTATCGCTGTGCTATAACGTACTACTGAGTACTCTATGTATTATTTAAATTATATCAGTATAAGGGTCCTCTATGTTTTATTCAAAACGCTTTAGGTATACAGTATACACACTTTTTGGCGGGAACGCGAGGAGTAAAGTTGTGTGATTTGTTTTATTTTGTCAATTTAGTGTGTCTTCGGGTTTAAATGCGTAATAACGGTGGTTTATTAACTGTTTAATATCTGTGAAAGTGCACAAATGTGGAAAAATGAAACAAAGCCACTGGATGTAACTTCACGGGATCTTCCAAAAAGTCCACTGAAAAAATATCTTTAATAAAAAAGCTTTAGGTATACAAAGGCACAGGCATTCTTTAATATATTCTTCTTCATAATTTTTAGTATGGCAATCAACTTCTGGCGACGCACATTATTGCCAGCGTTGAGTTTATAAAATCTTCAATTCTTTTTATGTGTTGTTTTATGAAAATGATAGGACACGAAATAAAATGAACTTGATTTATCTGAAATTATAATCAAATGGTATGAAATTGAATGAATCGAGATGAGATGAAATGATGCGATGAGATGAAATGAATTAATATGAAATTATATCTCAGTAAAAGGTTTTAAATTTACTGAGACTCCAATTGACTTTTTTTTAGTATCCGAAAAACCACATTCAGACGATATACTCCATTTCGTCACACTCATGGTCGTATTTTCACAGATGCTAAGCGGTTAATAACCCCGTGTTACATGTTTATGCATTAACATTAATCTATTTTTACTAAATTCACTAAAGTTGAAATATCGTGTTTCGGCCAAACAGTCTAGGCACAGACCACAGACCTATTGAAGTCCTCGTGGCCTAAAAGATAAGACGTCCGATGCATTCGTGTCGAGTGATTTAACGGTGTTCGAATCCCGTTGGCAGGTACCAATTTTTCTAATGAAATATCTACGTACTTAACAAATGTTCACGATTGACTTCCACGGTGAATGAATAACATCGTGTAATAAAAATCAAAGCCACAAAATTATAATTTGCGTAATTACTGCTGGTAGGGCGTCTTGTGAGTCCGCGCGGGTAGGTACCAGCGTCCTGCCCTATTTCTGCCGTGAAGCAGTAATGCGTTTCGATTTGAAGGGCGGAGCAGCCGTTGTACTACACCTTAGAAGTCATATCTCAAGGTGGGTGGTGGCATTTACGTTGTAGATGTCTATGGGCTCCGGTAACCACTTAACACTAGGTCGACTGTGAGCTCGTCCACCCATCTATGCAATAAAAACATACTAACTAAACATACAACTACTTTCTACCATTAGATGTGTGGTCTCCTTAATCTAAATAACGCCAATAAAATAAGTCTAGTTAGTAGAGTACTTTCAGTGATAAAGATAGAACTTTATTACAGATTATCGATTTACTTTATTCGACGGTCAATAAACTAAAAGCCAGGGTCGATTAAAAACCCTTAAACTCCAATGGCTCTCAAACTTTTTACACAATCTCGTGTTAATTAAGTGGGGATTATACGTTGGAATCGAGCGTTAGAATTACGGTACATAGCGGGGACGACAATTAAAATAATTAAACCGCTCGTTTGAGACGCAAAGATCGCGATAGTCTTATTCGGATGGGGGCGAGCTAATTTGAGAAACTGTGTTATGTAATTGTGAAACTTCGAAGCGGAGTAAAGGGATCTGTTTTGTTAATTTGTTCACGATAATACGGGGTTCGATTTAACGTAGGTAGTAGTTTTTGTATGCAAATCTTCTTTTTACTTACTTAAAATTACTTTATAGCCTAATTTCGGGTTTTTATTGTCATTATATAGGTTTTTAACTTCAAATTAAATTTCTATCCCACGGTTAGTTTTTTATTATTATTCATCTTTTCAAATTAACAAAACTAAAAAAAAAGAAAACGCAAGAAATACATGACTTAAAGATTAATTTAATTGACGGTTTGACGTTGACATTGACGATTAGACAGGGAAATAAAAATCACCCAGAACGTGGTGCAAGAGAGGCGATCAAAACCTGTGGCTGAAGGACTTTCTGGGGCTAGCCTCCGAATGAGGTGTGTGGTTCTACCCCTGGCGTTTCCTATGGTGCTATTATAAAGACATATACTGATTCCTTCCAATCTATAGGCCCAGCTCGTGACTGCATTATCTATCTATATATTACTATATAAAAATGAATTGCTGTTCGTTAGTCTCGCTAAAACTCGAGAACGGCTGGACCGATTTTGCTAATTTTGGTCTTGAATTATTTGTGGAAGTCCAGAGAAGGTTAAAAAGGTAGATAATATGAAAATGCTCGGAATTAAATAAAAATAATAATTTTGTTTTTCCTTTGATATGTCCCCCTTCGGATGGATTCCTTTTGTTTGTTTTAAGTTTATTTGATATAAAAGTTTAGGTATTTTATTTATCGATTGAGGCACTACGAAGTCTGCCGGATCAGCTAGTTGGCAATAAAATATATACCTTGGAATGCGGCTTCGAACTGCGCCGGGTCCTGGGTGGGCGCCCGCGCGGTCGTCGGCACCAGCAGAGTGGCGAGCAGTGCAAAAACCGGCGCGACCCGCGGCGCGGCCATCTCACCACTACGCCATGCCATCTCCGCCCATGCTCGACTCCACCACGGCTTCTGTTTCAACCAATACTACTATAAGATACGGTAGGTGCACGCAAATTAAATAATAATCATTCAAAAATCAATTATTGCTAGGTGCTATTGACTGACTCGTTGGAGCAGTAGTCAGTGCCTCTGACTTGCACTGAGGGTCGTGGGTTCGATTCCCACATCGGGCAAACATTGTGTGATCAGCAGGTTTGTTTGTTTTTGTCTAGGTGCTTATTGTCTATGTATATTTAAAGTTATTTTTTAGTGGACTTTTTGGAGGATCCCGAGAAGCTACGTCCAACCAGGCTTTGTTTCATTTTCCTACATTTGTACACTTTCATATATATTAAGCAGTTAATAAACCACTGTTATTACACATTTAAACCTGAAGAAACATTATATAGACAAAATAAAACAAATCACACAACTTCACTCCTCGCGTTTCCGCCAAAAAGCCTATGTTGTTCTAATGGACATGGCTATGGACAATGGGCTAGTTTAATATTATTCCACTTATTATTATTCTGTATGATCGTAAATCGTATGCCCGCCTAAGCTAAAAAAAAAACTGAGACTTCAAGTCAACTTCAAAAAGAATCTAAATGTATTTGTACAAATAGATTCCCCGTTCTTTGCACTGCTACAGTTTTATTATAGTTAGAAAAACTTTTATTTCTTTAACCTTCTGTTCGGAAGTTTTTCCGTTTTCAGTAGGGTTGCAAGTAGGGGAATTAGCTACGAAAACAAAATCAATGAATTCAATTAACATTTAGCAGCGATATTATTTCTATTGTGAGGTTTAATGACATTCAATTTTTCATATTGATAGCAGACAAGCTCGGGATAATAAGCCATAATAACAGTAACGTCGGCATTTGTCGAAATCTATTAATTGCTCCATTGGCTTTAACAATACCACTGTAGGATAATGTATCTTTGCGGACTCTTCTTCTTTTTCTTCACCTTACCCCACTAGGTGTCGGCACAGCTAACTATTCTCTTCCATTCTCTTCTATCAGCCGTCAGTTCAACACTCACTCCTCTCTCTCTCATATCGTCATTCAAACACTCCATCCATGTCGTCTTTGGTTGACCTCTTCCCCCTCTACCTTGCACAACTGTTTCTACTTATATACATCTAGTCAGATGCATCTTCTCTCTACGCATCACATGTCCATACCACGCTAACCGTCCGCTCTTTAATTTGTTGATTACCGGGGCTACTTTCAAATTTCTCTGATTTACTCTCTTTCCTTATCTTGTCCATTCTTGTCACTATCCATCTTAACATTCGCATCTCTGCCGCGTGCTTTACTTTCGTCGCCCAGCATTCAGATCCTTAAAGCACGACAGGTCTAATGATCGTTTTGTAAATTTTCTCCTTGAGCTGAAGGGGAATTCTACGATCGCATGTTGTTTTAAAGGCATGTCGCCATTTGTAGTATCTGTGCGGACTGGCAACACGAATAAATAGAGGGTTGTCATAGTAAAGATTATGCGTGACTTAAGCAAAATGGGTTATTATTTAGTATGTACTACTACTAATTAGTACTATTTAGTGATGACCTATTATAGATTATGTTGCGTTAATATGATGAGATGGATTTTCTTAACAGTATTAATATAATAGACGAATTGACATTGTTAAATAGAAAGGTTCGCGGCGGATGCGCATAAGACACTATCTACTATTATATTTAAAAATAATGTTATGACAGCCTTAATAGTAATAACACTTAATTATTGTGTCATAGTTGATCAGTGGTTATTAAGATAAAAAAAATATTGACATGATCTTTTGGTAGAACTCCTGAAATTGCCAGAAATTTAAACAATGTCTTTGCACAACCATATTATGTTTTTAATTAAAATATAAATTAACAAAATTATGAAGAAGTTTTTGTCGGATTGTCCAATTTAATAAGGCAATGAACTAAGTGATCGACTTTTTTGCCACGAGATAGTTTAGAGATCATAAATATTGAGTGTAGATGTATAATAATATGTTTAGAGGTACGTTTGTTAAAGTTGTTGCAAAGTATGACTGCGCGCCGCCCTTAGTTGTGTGAGTGACCAATTTGAGGCAATTTGTATACGCGGCAATGTAGGTTATAAAATATGTAGCTAATGTAGCTACTGACCGCTCCATCGCGTGCGCACACTAACGAAAATGTGTATTTACGATTTAAGCTACAAATAAAGGCCACGCGCGCTCATACCTACTTTGCAGCAACTACACCACCATAGATTATTATACCACTGAAGTATACTTAAAGGTCTATGAGCTATACGCAAAACTGACGTTTTATCTGTCAAAGTTTGATTTTTTTTTTCTATGGCCTCGTTCTAAAAATAGGGAATTGCAAAAAATGCTGAGTAATCTGCAGTTGAATAGTTCGTTTACTATTTTGAAACATCAGCTATAGGTACTCAAGAGCCTACGGATATTACAGATCATCGCGTAAGAATCATTTTTTGCCTCTACGAAACCACATTGAATCGTAATATTATTTCACTGACATCTGATTGATAACCCTAGCGCAAATGTAGCTTTGAAAGCTATAACACGCAACGCTCGCTCGTCCTTTCACTTAAATCGTGTGGATCGGCTCGTAGCTACTTTTTTTATTTTGTTCAACGTTTGCCCTTCAGTACGTGATGTCTCGCAGTTTGTTAAACCCTTTCTAATAAACCGGGCTAAGTAAATTAAGTATATTTGTACTTTGCTTTCTACGTAAAGTTTGAGATGTGTTGTTGACGTTTAGAAGAACAAAAATATCGCGTAAATAGATATTTACATTAAAATGTATTTGATGAATCAAAAGGCATATATTATATTAATTGCTGGTTTTGAAAAATGTTAAGGGTCATGTGTCATTTATTTTTTAGGTAGGAGTTAGTTTATAACCTGGAGTCCCGGGAGCTCTAAGAAGAATTGCCATGGAAGAGAAGTTGAAAATTATCCAGCTGCAATCAGCAAATTCCAACTCAAAAACACATCAAAATAGTACAAGCGTGGCAATTGTGTGTTGAGTTGACTAATTTATTGTAAAATAATTTATTGCTCTTTGATTTATTACTTCTTTCTTTGATTTAAACAACTTGCTACAGTGGGGGCCACTGTAGCAAGTCCTGGCTGAGTCCTTGCTCGCTAGTAAAATTGGAAAGGCCTCCGGGCCACCAGTAATCTCTCAAACATAAAAAAAATACAGTGGCGTCACCATAATTGGTAGCTTTTCAATGGAAACTTTGTCAAACATAGAGAGTGTGCTTCTTAACCCAGCATAATTTATAAGTACTTAGTTTTTTTAAAGTCCCAATATTACCAATACAATATCGATTTGTTTATTGGTCCAAAATGAAGGAGATATTTTGTTTTACGAAAAATGAAATGGGCAAATCCACACACACATTTATTATAAGACAATTTTCACAATCTGTCTTATAATAAAAGTTGAATTTAGTCCTTTATGGTCTTTTTGTCGGTGCCACCAATGGTATTTAATTGACAATAACGACAGGGGTGCTGAATGTCAAGATAACGTCAGACTTTTTGGCGGGAACGCGAGGAGAAGCTGAAAAAGTCTCATTAAATAACCACCATTTTACTGAGATTATTTTGCATCCCATTATCATCTTATTTTATTTATTTTCATGCCAATTGATTTGTAGAAGTACCACTGTAGAAGTAGTTGTAGTAGTTCTGCTTCTAACTGTATTAGGTAGGCGCTGACACGAAGGATGGTTTACACAGTGAGTATGAATATGTACTGCTTTAAATAGTTTATTGTAGATACAAATATACACTAACAAACTATGACACAAGTGGTATGAAAAAGAACGAACATACAGGAGTAATAAAGCACTGACACGAACGATGGGTAGCACAGCAAATATCGATGAGTACTGCCCGCAGTTTCTTAAGATTCCGAAGTGTTGAACAACAATAATAGATGATTGCCTGAATTCATAGGCGACAGCGATTTTGTTGAATTGTAAGGCGGTTGCCCAAGTAGTGGCGAGTAAGTGAGTCGCCACAGATTAATAATTCAAATTAATCATTTTTGTTATTTCGTTCCATATATCATTTTTCATAAAAAAAAGCATATACATAACTTTTGGCGTTTATGGCGTGATGCCTTTGCCTTTCCAATTAGAAAAATAGAATGACTTATTTATGTTAATGTCACATCTGTCTGTTTGAATAATGTTAGTAAATAAAACACGAAGTGCAACCTAAAATTTAATTATAATTTTGTGTTTATACCTATAGGATATATTTTTAATAGCACATGCCGGTGATTGTTTTATGAAATCTCTATCCATTTTCATAACAAAAATTGTAAACCGATTAACCGGGTCTGACTGTAATAAAATATGCCGGATTGCAATAACATTGTTCGCGCGATGTTTTTCATTTCGTTGTTCGGTTACGCAAGGGTTTTGGAGAACGGACTAGTACGTACGCCTCCCATGGGGTGGATGTCGTGGGGGTATTACATGTGCGGCGCGGATTGCGAACAAAATCCGGACAAATGCTTAGAGTGAGTTTCATTCAAACATTTTATCAGCTAAAAAAATTTACTGTCAGAAATAAATTTGTCTTTTTTTTTTATTGCTTAGATGGGTGGACGAGCTCACAACCCACCTGGTGTTAAGTGATTACTGGTGCCCATAGACATTTACAACGTAAATGCGCCACCCACTTTGAGATATAAGTTCTAAGGTCTCAAGGGTAGTTACAACGGCCGCCCCACCCTTCAAACCGAAACGCATTACTGCTTCACGGCAGAAACAGGCAGGGCGGTGGTACCTACCTGTGCGGACTCACAAGAGGTCCACCAGTAATTGACTTTAGGAAATGAATTTTTAAAGCGATTTTGCAGTGTTGATAAAGAAAAATCTATGCTTACTGTCTTAAGATACATTATGACATAGATGAAATTGAAATTTTTTTATGAAATAAAGAAGACGCAGTACAGTTAATTTCAAAGAAATCTATCTCATTATTAGTTACCCATTTTTTGGAGTGTTTATTGATGCCTTTTTTATATATATTTTCTTTCGCTCTACTTTTATCTATTGAATCACATAGATAATGTTGTTACTCACTTTTGGCCAAAATAAAATTAAATAATTATTGATTAACTTAATTATTTAGAACATAAAATTAAAAGTAAAATATTTAAAAAAAGTGACCACTGAATTAATAAGTCTGAAAATTATAAATGAAGTATAAAAAGTTGTAACAGAAATACTTTTATAATTACAGTGAGAAATTAATTTTGTCAGTGGCAGACACATTTTACAATGAAGGTTACCAGGAAGCAGGTTTTGAATATATCATTATCGATGACTGCTGGTCCGAACATCACAGAGACAGAGACGGAAGACTTGTGCCTGATAGTCTGAGATTTCCTAATGGCATGAAGTACATTTCTGACTATGTGAGTTTTCCATTCTTGTACATCAGATGTCTATCATGTTCATATATTTGTTGTGTGACACAGATGAAAAAAAATAAAAACAACTTTATTAATACTTCCCGTAGCAAGCCGTAGTTCACAGCAATATAGATAAAAAACTAAACTCAACTTTGTATACTAAGTATTTTTTTGAATAAAATCAAGTAATTTTGTCAGACAGATACATTCGCGTAATCTCAAATTCGGTATGTACACAAATGTAGCTGATGTCACTTGTATGAGATATCAAGGCTCAAAAGGACATTTTAAAGTCGACGCTGACACTTTTGCTCAATGGGGTGTCGATTATATCAAAGTGGATGGGTGTTTTGTGGGAGAACAGTACTTAAATAATGGTAAGTGTTGCATATTAATTGATGCTGTGAATGATCTAGATTGATTTTCTGTAATAAAAAACCACTACATAGCCTGAAGGATTGCAAAGAACAGATGGCAGTTGAGGTAAAAAGTTCTCGAGTAGTAACCACGTACTGGAAAATACAGCATGAGTTGACAAGTAACCTACCACCTGTTAAAAGTGGCGGAAAGCCTGATGCCAGTCTTAGTAGAGTATGCGTAAGTATACTAGAATAGTAATAGGCATAATAGCATAGAGGTGCTAATACAATACACGGAAAATGGTACAGTCCATTCTATTTGTCAATTTTTCTATTGCCAAAATATGTAGGGTGAACATTAAAAACATTGAAATCAGTGCTGCCAACCGATATGATAACCAACATTGTTGTTATTTATAAAGTAGTAACTACATTTTTTAGTAAGATAATAACCATATTCGCTCATATAAGATTGACAATTTTATTTTTATTTTTCAGCATACATACATTTTGGTGGGTATTTAAACAAAACCAATAGACCTATGGTATATTCATGTAGCTGGCCCTATTACATAGAGTTTATACACAATAAGAAGGTATGTTCGCTCATTTAATATATTTTTAAGGCCTTTGTTTGTAGATTAGCATCACATAGCAGGCCTCTTTTGTAAGAATGTAGAAGCTATGGGGCATTTTTGGTTGAAAACAATTATGTCATAAGAAAAGCATATTATATTATGTATTCAAAGGTATATCATGAAAGTCTATTAAAATAATACCACATTTAAAAAAAGAGAAGAGACGAGAAGAATCATTATCATTAAAAAATATAAAAAAATCAGCTAACTCTATTCACTTAGAAAAAAGTTCACAAGTTCAAAACACATAAAAAACAAAATGTTTGTATGTCCTTCTTTCAACGTCAAAACGAAGCATCGAATTTACATGATTTTTTTTTAAAGTATTCGCTTAGGTGTTTGATATATGTTACCTTTTATCCTGAAAGAAACGTTTCATTCCCACGGGAAACTTCACTGGCACTTTTCCTCGACTACGCAGGCGAAACTGGGACTAACAGCTAGTAGTTTATGTATAACCTGACAGGATGCTATTTGTCATGGTAAATGACATGATCCGGGCGACGCCGGGTGCGTCTACTCATATATAAATATGGCAATGTGTTCGTTGTTTCTGTTACCGAACGGATCTCTAAATTGATTCGACATTTATGGACTAGAGCGTATTTGAATTTACTCTTTGGAGTCGTGTTATTTGAGGCCGTCAGCGCAAAAGTGGCCTAAGCTTACCATAGTCAGTTTGTAGAAAATGAGGTTCCAATTTATCTTTACAATAATTCGTAGGCAAAAAAAAAATGGAGTCATGGTCCAGACGGCTGGCTGATCCTTCGGCTGGTCGTAGGACCGTCGAGGCGATTCGCCCGGTCCTTGTGGATTCGGTGAATGGTGACAGAGGACGCTAAAGGCAAAAAAATACGCGCTAAAATGATGCTTGCAAAGGCATCTATTATCTATGGATGAAACTAGAGATAGGCCGATTTTGCATAAAAAATTATGTTTTAAATAAATTCCAATACATAAGCACGAATATGAATTGTGGGTTAGGCCACTTTTGCGTTGACGGCCTCATTTTCATGGCATGAATAGTATATAGTTTAGTAAATCGATCATCAAAAATCCCCGACTCGCAGGAAGGAACCTCTGACGAGATTCGCATTCCGACTCGAAAAAAATACCTTAAATCAAGCAGAGGAATCCACGCACACACATCCACATCGTTCGCAATGAGTATTCATCAATGAGCTTTCATAAAATTTTAGCCGGATTACCCTACTATATCAAAACACTGTAATCTATGGCGGAATTACCATGATGTCGTGACATCTTGGAGCGCGGTCAAAAACATTATCCAGCACTACGAAGATGAATATTCTGGTTTGGAAAAGTACCACGGACCCGGTCATTGGAATGACCCGGATATGGTGAGTGATTAAAAAACGGCCGGTAAAGTAATGGACCTGGCCGCGCTAATCACTTTGAAGCATGAGGCCGTTGTCTCAGTTCTATTTTTATATAGCAATGCATCGCGGTAGAAATGGCATAGTCATATCCCATCCGTGCGGATTCACAAGACGCTCTATCACCAGTAATTAGGCAAATTATATTTTTTCACGGTTTTGCTTTTTGTTAGACGATGTTATTCCTTCATCGTGGAAGTCAATCGTGAACGTTTGTTAAGTACGTATTTCATTAAAAAAGTTGGTACCTAACTGTAACAGATGCATCGCTCGATACGAATGCACAGGGCGTCTTATATTTTAGGCTTCGAAATGACATACCTAAGATTCTATGAAGGGTGGAAGATAACGGGCACACTTACGAGACATACGTGAAATCATCTGACCTTTCTCTTATACGTAACTGTTTTAACGAAGAATTTCGAAATCAGGAAATCTTCTTTTAACTGGTGGTAGGACCTTAGGTGAGTCCGCGTGGGTGGGTACCACCACCCTACCTATTTCTGCCGTGAAGCAGTATTGCGTTTCGGTTTGAAGGGTGGGGCAGCCGTTGTAACTATACTTGACACCTTAGAACTAATATCTCAAGGTGGGTGGCGCATTTACGTTGTAGATGTCTATGGGCTCCAGTAACCACTTAATACCAGGTGGGCTGTGAGCTCGTCCACCCATCTAAGCAATAAAAAAAAATCTAAAAAAGAATATGTCCTGTTTTGTTCCAGCTAATTTTCGGTACCGATTCCCTGACAGAAGCACAAAGCAAAATTCATATAAGTGTTTACGCAATGCTCTCGGCGCCTTTGCTCTTGAGTTGCGACATGACCCGAGTGAAGGGATACGAAAAGAACCTGCTCTTGAATTTGGACCTCATGGCGATCGCTCGGGATCCGTTGGGGATCATGGCTCGACCTTATAGGGTACTGTTTGATTTGTAACCTTACCCTTGGAGCTTTAGGTTTGTCTGATAATGTCAGTGGGGACTGTTATGAGGGTGCAGGGATAGGTACTGCTGAGTTGGGACTGGCGTTATACATTGCGGCACTCACAATGCCAAGGACTTCGATAACCACTTAACACTAGACTGAACGTAAGCTCTTTCATCAGTTTCATCGTCGCAAATTGTAACGTATTTTATAAAACCTAACAATAAAAAACATTACTTAAGTCCACGTGTGCCTCAGGCCTCAAACCTCAAAAGCTGCATTCACTTTGTCACATTAAAAATGCTTGTCAAGGACTTGCACTACCATCCTCCTGTTTCAGCCAAGAATACGTTTGTCTCAAACTCAGTGATTCATAATCATTTGGGGCTTCTACACATATGGCTGTGCTGGCCGCAAGAAGAGTGGTCTTCTCGACAAATCGTTATTGCAATTTCAGATTGATTACATAACTTTATGGGTGAAACCAAGGATGCCGAGGAAGGGCGATATATACCCGTCCTATTCGCTCGCCCTGGTCAATGTCAGCGGTCAGAAACGTACAATAACCGTGAGGCCTTCGAACTACGGCCTCAATTGTACTGACGGGTACAGTGTGATGGTATGTTCACGTTGCTTTTGATTTCGGTCATAGATTGATTATGTACTCTGACATTGCCCCGCATGCCACTGGAGTTCATCTATAGTACCTAGAACCTCGCTGTTCGTTCACAGTGAGTTTCCGTACCAGTAAATGACAATGATGTAGTTAGAGCCTCTGACTGCTGCGCTAAGGGTCGTGGGAGTCCCACATCGGGCAAACATTCGTGTGATGAAGGGGTTTGTAAGCTCTTTGTCAGGGTATTTATGATCTACTTAAGTACAAATAGATTTAAACGTGTACATCAGTCTCTAGTTACCATAGTACAGTCCCAGTTCCAATCTTAAATTGGGCCTGAATGACAATGCGTGACTTTTACCCGGTATTTGTTATTATTTATTTATTAACTTCTCATTTACCACGAACCAGCTGCATTTGGAATGTACCATGCTATTTCCTCAGCGCAATTTCATGTCCTTCTCCAAACAGTGGTCTGGCTGTGCCTTTGGCACTTTTGACGTCCACAAACGGTAACCATTCACCATCGAGTCGGTCAAGGCTATAAGCTCGCCCGGCCGCGGTGGAAATAAAACGAATACAAGATACGTGGCCACAAAAAAAAAATTCTACTCTTTTTCAGGACATTTTTAGTAAGAGATTTTTGAAAAATATAACTTTTGAAGATAGCATTGACGTGACCGTTCCTTCTGAAGGTAAGTCACAAGATTAGGTTCAAAGGTACAGTTTTTGTTTAATATGTCATTTCTTTAATTTCACATGTTTATATTCCAAATTAAACTGAATTGACGAATGAGCTGGCCGACTGATCGCAAGTGGTTAACGAAGCCTACCTTGAGACATGAGGCTGAAGTCTCAATCTTATTTCATAAGGGTGGTCCCAGCCTTCGTACTGCAACGTGCGACTATTTCACAGTAGAAATGAATGATGGTAGTAACCTTGCAGGTTATGTATATGCCTTATCACTACCCTGTTTTTTGGCTATTCTCTTAAATTATTAAGGTTGCAAAGCTAAATTTCCCCATTAATTATTGAAGATGATATAATAAAAAAATTGGCGACTCTGGCCAACGAAATATCCTTGGCATTTTTTGAGTCTACACCGAATAGGTTATTAAGGCACTATTTACTGAAAGCCCTTATCCGTATAGGTTATGTAAATATAATGCATAGATGAATAAATTATACCTTTTGCTACGTATCTCACAAAAATAAATGAGCTCTTAATACTTATCTGTCCTTTCTCCCGACTTTTCTAATAAAAGGATATGTTAAGGTGAAATAATTTGGTTAAATTTAAATCATGGTTTGTTGGCCAACGTACATACAAATATCATAGACTGATTTAATTTATGTTGTAGCTACATTAAAGTTTATAAATAAATCTGTAATGTAGAATGGTATGCACTGATTTGTGTTTATAGATGCCAAATTATTTATATTCGTTTACAATAACGGCTTTTAGTTAATGAGAATACTCTCAGCATGGTTTATGTTATTTTTTTTGACTCGAAATCTACTAGAAGATTTCCAGCGTGACCAACGTTTCTAATGCGTAACGGACTTTATTATTTACACGATTTTGTGTTTGCATGTATGTGTGTAGCAGTGATTGTAGCTAAACTACTGATTTTATGGACACTCAAAGTGATTAAGGCCCAGTCATCTTGGTATGTCGCTATGACGTGTCCTACTTCAAACGAGGCTTGTGGAGAGTACTTAATGGTAGGCACGGACTTGGCTCTGCCCCTGGCATTGCTGAAGCCCATGGGCAACGGTAACCACTCACCATCAGGTATGCTCGTCTGCCTACAAGGGCAATAAAAAAATTGTTGCGAACATGTCCAGGTAAGTTTGGCCGCTCTGTCGATTGCGACTTCAAGTTATTTGTGGGGGCGCGGAAGAATAAAGGGTAGGATACTGAAAGAAAAAAACACTACATTGTTTCAGATGTCATATTATATACTTTGTTCCCGTTGTGATAAATACATACAGCTGAAACTAAACGAAGTACTTAAAATGATTGTGATTATTAAATAATTTATCCAATTAAAATTGTTTTGTTTTATTGACGGTGATCGCTAACCATTGACCGTAAAAAACATTCATAATGTGTTTTTATGGATTCATACATTCTTTTTAGCTGCAGTTTAGGTCTTAACTTAATATACTCAGTTAATTATGGTGTGTTCTACATTGGCATACAGTCTTGTGGAGAGATGAAGTCGTATGTTTATAAAGAGCATTGAAAATACTTCTAGTACTGTTATTATTCAAAATGCTTTAGAAATATTAGAGCAATGAGCACGGTTTTTGGCCCACTGAGTTTCTCGCCGGAACTTCTCAGCGGGTCGCGTTTCCGATCCGGTGGTAGTTTCTGCGAAGCACTGCTCTTGCTAGGGCCAGTGTTAGCAACACTCCTGATTCGAGCCCCGTGAGCTCACCTACATGTCAAGGAGAAGCTGAAATAGCCTCTCAAGGCTACCAGCATAGGTAGCAAAAAAAGAAAAAAAAACGGTTTTTAACGAAAAGTGCGCCAAAATTTAAATTATGTTCGAAAGTTATACTTTTTTTAAATCTTTTGCAAACAAATTACATTACAGCTTAAAGTTTGCTCTGAGGATCGGGCAAAGAATATGCCCCTTCAAAGAGGACGGTTTCAGTTTTCGTATCGACCAACGAATACATGAACGGTTTGTTCGCTATGAAATCCCTGCCGACCGCGGCCGCGAGTCCTGTGGCCACGTTGGTCGCCGTACTGAGGATTCCATTCAAAATATTCGGGTTTGTGGCCGTCTGTGCTGGGTTCAGACCGGCCGAGTCTATTTTAACGGTCACCCGTTGTAAGAAACCGCCGGGCAGAGCTGCAGGATTTGACACGTATCTGCGGACGTTGATAAAATGTATTAATGATATTTGTATTTTTTTCTTCTTTTTTTATTGCTTAGATGGCTGGTTATTGGAGCCCATAGACATCTACAACGTAAATGCGCCACCCACCTTTAGATATAAGTCTTGGTCTTAAGTATAGATACAACGGCTGCCCCGCCCTTCAAACCGAAACGCATTACTGCTTCACGGCAGAAATAGGCAGGGTGGTGGTATCTACCCGCGCGGACTCACAAGAGGTCCTACCTACCACCAATAATAAGAGGTCCTACCTACCACCAATAATAAGAGGTCCTACCACCAGTAAAAAGAGGTCCTCACACCAGTAACAAGAGGTCCTACCATCAGTAACAAGAGGTCCTACCACCAGCAATAAGAGGTCCTACCACCAGTTGTATATTATTATTTCAATAGATAAGTACGCTGCTGTTAATTTACGTCCTTAAAGATTTCTCCCCCACTTGATAGTTGTCTTTAGCAATAAGACCGCCCATTTTACTTTTGTATTTAACGTTTTGCATTTGTTTTTTCTCTAAATCGGCGTACAATGAAGCGCACTCTACTTCGCTTTTAGTGTTTCAAATTTATTATTCAGCCAAACTAACCAATCTGTATGTTAATACGTGAAGCAAAAACTTTGTACCCCTTTTCACGAAAATTGCGCGGACGGAGGAGTATGAAATATCCCACACTTATAGAGAATATAGAGAAGGAGTGCAGAATGCTAATATATTTTTAAATTTATGCATAAATATACATTAACACGATAAAAAAAATATTACACACACTACCATGTATTTGACACACACACCCTTAAATATTCTTGTTTATTGTAAAAGTCTGTGGTCTATTTGAGAATAGATTAAAATTGTTTGTCTATAGTCTTGGCGAAATCTGTGTTTATAGAAGTTTAATAGTCTTTGACAATAGAACCATAATAATGTTCGAACTTATAATTTCAATTAATTATAGTCGAATTTCCACTATAGCGGGACCACTAGTTATTGTAAATACGGCATATTACGATCTCCCGCGGAAAGGTTCCCTATTCTGTCAATTTTTTTTATCGCAAAGCAACCTTTATTGCCTGCATGAAGGCTATGACAGACGGGAGTCGGTAGGTCCTCAACATTTATGCAATAAAAAACCGATTGTGACTTCGATTTTCTGTGCCAAGATCGATGGCGCCAATCACCATTGAACTCCGAGAACTACTTCACACCAGTTCGATCATGATCACGAATAAAAAAAAAGACAATAATCTATACTAATATTATAAAGCTGAAGAGTTTGTTTGTTTGAACTCGCTAATCTCAGGAACTACTGCTCCGATTTGAAAAATTCTTTGTGTTAGATAGCTCATTTATCGATGAAGGCTATAGGCTATATAACATCACGGTAAGACCAATACAAGTGGAGCACCAATAAATAATGTTTCAAAATAAGGGCTTAAATAGCTCCTTAACATTCTACAATTCAAAAATATTTTCACTTTCTACGTAAATGAAGTGGGGAGTAAAATTTAGCGTTATGCCAATGTAACTATTCCACGCGGACGGAGTCGCGGGCAAAAGCTAGTAAAAAATAAAGATAATACTTCATAATCTCTACGTCCTCATCGATAGCTTTGTAATATAAAAGAAAATAATATTTTACATACCTAGTAGCGTCAGGGTCGTACCACAAACTCTTAATGCCGATGTCTTCTAGTAACCTTTTAGCATTGTATTCCGAGGTGACATGGAATTTCGGTATAGCAATATCGATCGGGATCAAACTGACGGTTAAAGAGTTGAAGATATCGATCACTACAGATCGACGGTACAAGCCCATCAACTGATTAACGGACGTGTTGTTTAAGCCCATTGCTATCAATATCGTGTACCTTCCGTCGTGGCCCACGGGCAACTCCAAAACTTTGGCATTAGCTATAGGAATATGACCCAGCCTCGCCCTTCTCTTTGCACGCATCATGTCAACTGTACCGAGCGGTACTCCCTCGTCGTTATGGAAAGTTTCTCTTTCGATTGTGGCTTCTGGAAACGCTGTGGTCCAGAGGCCGCTGTAGTCCAAAGTGTCGATCAGGAACGAATTCCCGAAAGATTCCTCATCTTGCGTTATTTCTCTCTTCTCAATCGGATTTTCGTGGTCTGTTAGATGTTTCTTTATTGGAGCTCGCACTATATGCAGTAGTTTTGCTGTGTGAACAAACTTGGACCAATCCGGGTTTATTATTAGATTGTTATCCAAAATCAAGGCGCGTGTCGTGGTCAAATGGACGTCAGTTCCCGGCGTGGCCAGACTATTCGCAATTTGGTAATACCTTTCGCGTTTACATGCTTCGGCAGGTAAATTGAGAACTTCGAATAGTTCCTTTTGCGACTTCGGGTCTCCTCCTTCTCCGAGTGCTGCTAATGACAGCCAGATAGATAATGGGGCCACGACAAAATGGAAGTTGCTGCTCTGACCGGCGACCCTGTACAAACGCGATGAAAACTCTGCGAGGGCTCCCTTGAACTTCTGACTCTGATCTTCATTGCAGATGTTTGGAGGAATTAAATTGCCAAAGACATGTGAACCTTGGACAAGGTTACCTATCAGGCTTTGGGCTTCAGAAGCTTGAGGCTTGAAGGCAGCGAATGACGCTACCAGTAACGATACATGTAGTAACTTCATCGTGACACAAATGGTTGAAAATTTTCCGATGCAATACAGTTTTATACGCTTCACAATTACTTTTTGATTAGGCTACTGATATTTTTAATTTGTATTTTATTGTTATTTAATAGCTGTGGAATGATCTAGTTAATTTGAGATATGATGATTTCTTAATAAATTCATTTGGAGATAGATTCATCGGTTAAAATGTAAATTACGTAAATATCCTTGTACCTACATCTGCCATGTGACTGACTGATTGATAGGTACATCAACGCGATCTAAACCATTGGGTCTTGAAATTGTGGCAGTAATTTTTTTTTTTTTTTTTTTTATTGCCTTTGTAGGCAGACGAGCATACGGCCCACCTGATGGTGAGTGGTTACCGTCGCCCATGGACTTCAGCAATGCCAAGGGCAGAGCCAAGCCGCTGCCTACAACCAAGCCGCTGCCTACGATAATGCTTATATGTTATCATCTACTAAGGTAGTATTTTTGGGAATTTCACAACTAAAGCGGGAAAATTAAGTGAGAACCATGGTATGCATGACTAATCGTTCTCAAAGTAGGATAATTCAATTGCATGTACTTAGTTAAATAAATGTACACGTAAATTGACGTTTATCCAATATTTTCCTTGAGTAGGTACGACCGGAGTTGAAAGATTAAATGCGTAGTACGTCAATTTAGAAGGAACATTGGAATTACAATTAAATTATTTAATAATGATGTATAGAAAATGCATTAAATTAATCTAAAAAAAAAATTCAACAACATTATGATTTTAAATTGATTTTAAAGGCAATAATAGCACTCGAAAAACGAGACTAAAAAAATCGAACATACAGTAATAGGTTTTAGCCTGCGTGAGAATGAGATAGAATGCTTCTGTGGGTTACACTTTTACCGTGTGTTTCTTAAAATTCACGTACTAAATGTAATTCTGTATTTATTTTTAATTTAATGTTGGTGGTTGGTCTCATTTAAGGCCAGCATGGGTAGGTACTAATGCAGTTCTTTTTTTATTGCTTAGAGCTCACAGCCGACCTGGTGTTAAGTGGTTCCTATAGCCCATATACATTTACAGCGTAAATGCGCCACCCACCTTGAGATATAAGTTCTAAGGTCTTAGTATAGTTACAACGGCTGCCCCACCCTTCAAGCCGAAACGCATTACTGCTTCACGGCAGAAATAGGCAGGGCGGTGGTACCTACCTGTGCGGACTTACAAGACGTCCTACCACCAGTAAAACCTGGCCTATTTCTGTCGCTAAGCAGTCGCACGTTACGGTTTGAAAGATGGGGTCAATCTTTATACTCTACAATTGAGACTTAGATTTCATATCGTCACTCAATGGCACTCGCATCGTGATGTCTATGAGCCCCAGTAAACAATACTAGGTTGACCGTAAGCTCTTTCATCCGTTTACCAAACAAAAAGCTCATTCTTTGTGAAAGGTCGCGGTTACAGTGGTTACCGCGAATTTAAGCAATGCTCAGCATTTTGGCGGCTTACAGTCTCGTGTATCTTAAAAGAAAGAAAAAATATTTTAATCTGTTTAAAAGAGTTTTTTGTGTTTTCGTGTCATGTCAGACGTAGAGCGCACAATACAGAACAGTGACGTCAAAGTTCACACACCATAGACATTCGATAAAACTTAGCGCGAAAGAAACAACCGCACCTCAATTCCAAAAATTAATTAAAACGTTTACATATTTTTTTTATTGCTCGTTTGAAGTAGGACACCTTATAGCGACATACCAAGATGATTGGGTCTTAATCACTTTGAGTGACCATGATTTTTTTTATTGCTTAGATGGATGGACGAGCTCACAGCCCACCTGGTGTTAAGTGGTTACTGGAGCCCATAGACATCCACAACGTAAATGCGCCACCCACCTTGAGATACAAGTTCTTAGGTCTCAAGTATAGTTACAAGCCAATGTCAACTACTTATTTAATGCGCCTATTACGTTTAATTAAATTTGTTCAGTTGCAGCAGTAAGTGTGCAGTAGTCAGACCTTCAGTTCAACTTATAGACATAGATAACACGTAGATAACAAACTATGAAATAGTGCTATTACTCCAAGATAAAAAGAATACACCTTAATTAATTATTCTTGTCTGCCTTAATGATGATTAAACATTTCACGTTTTTTTTTTATTTATTAAATTAGAAATGCAATGAAATAAGGCCGCAATATAACGATATCATTTATAGGTTGGCTGTGAAAAACCTCCAGAGAACAAAACCGTGTAAGTGTCGTCGAGCAAACAGAACATAAACGGTCTATTGGCGATGAATTCGTCTCCGTGCGACTCTTGTATGAACCCCTGGTCTTGAGGTAAAATGGCGCCTCTATTCTTTATTGTCGCTGTCACGCGTTGGATGAACGTGGAAGGCGAGGCTGGAGGACTGGTTATGTTTCTGAAAAATACACTAACGTTGTACATGCGAAAGTTCTATTACGTTTTTACGTCCTAATTCTTGGACCGATTGTGACGAAATTCGGTATGGAAATAGTTTGAATCCTGGGGAAGAATATACGCTACTTTCATCCCGTTGTTAAGCACGAGCCTTCGCCTACGAGCGTAGTCTACGAAGGCGGAATTGCAGATGGAACACCTCATCCTCCCGATCCACTAACAGTGCTTTTAGGTGTCTCAAGCACCGGTCATCGTTCGCGTCGAAGCCGTCACTTGCGATGAAGGGCTCGACGAGTAAATTAACCCACAAACACAGCCCACTGAGTTTCTCACCGGATCTTCTCAGTGGGTCGTGTTTCCGATCCGGTTGTAGATTCTGCGAAGCACTGCTCTTGCTAGGGTCAGTGTTAGCAACGTCGTCAGGCTTGAACCCCGTGAGCTCACCTACTAGTTAAGGCTACGCTGAAATAGTCTCTCAAGAGCATCAGCTTAGGTAGGAAATAAAAAAAGTTACACCAACATTTGCTTGAAGTGGAAATCGACCACACGACCCTCGGCGCAACAGTCAGGAGCGCTAACCACTACACCACCGAGTCAGTCAGTAATATACAACTATCCTTCAAAGTTCCGTAATTAAAATACGTACTCCAATGTCTGGTCTGATCCATCGGGAGCGCGTTACGTCATAGGACTCGTTCGTGTGAATTCCGAACACGTTTCCACTTTGACAACTTCGGTGACTCGATTCAAAGTCTAATAACATCCTGCTTCGACTCGAGAAAGGACTAACTAATTCATAAAGGAAAAATAACTAGGAACGTGACCTATTATAATGTGGGACGGTTGACAGCCAAAAAAAAAGGAAAATATTTTAGTCAACTATATCTTTTTTTTCTACCTATGCTGATAGCCTTGAGAAGCTATTTCAGCTTCATTCTAACGTGTAGGTGAGCTCACGGGGCTCAAACCGGGTGTGTTGCTAACACTGGCCCTAACAAGAGCATGCCGATGCTCAAAATAGAATTCCCTTATCGACTTGCCTCGTGTTAAGCGGCTACCGGGGCCCATAGACAGTGATTTGGCAGCGACTTGATGGTGCGTCCGGTATTGCTGATGTCCATGAGTGATGGTAACCACTCACCTCAGTATAGCAGTTACGCCTTCGGTAATACCAATGTTCGTGTGCGACGATAGCCCTGCTCATTAAGCCCCATTTTCATTCAAGAATAATGAAGTGTTGATCCTGATGTGTATGATAAAAACAACTAAAATTGTATATAGAATAGAATATTTACCCGGTAGCCATAGGATCTGTCCAGAGACTCTCCACACCGATACTTTCCAACAAAGTCCTCACGTCTAATTCAGATACAATAATGAATCGTGGTATCGCTATTTCTATCGGTACACGAGTATCGTTCAGGTTGGTCAGCAACTCAATCAACGTGTCTATGTCTGCACTAGCAAGGGCTTCTGTGATTCCGTCACCCATTGCGAAAATAAACCGGTATTGTGCGTTATGCCCTACCGGAATCTCAGCTATAGTTGCCTTCAAAGTATGGTCATATGTCATTTTAATGCGTTTCCTAGTTCGCATCATGTCAACTGCACCGATAACATTGCCTGAATTATCGTGGAACGGTTCGCGAAAGATTCTCGTCTCCGGAAAGGCTTCGTTCCACAGACCCTTATAATCCAAGGAGTCTAACAACACTGAATCTCCCTTAAAATTAAGGCTGGGCAGAAACGAAGATATAGCCTCACGTATTATAACAGCAGTCAATTGTGGGTTGCGTTTCATCGGCACTGCTCTTATGGTCAAACCGCAGTAATTCTTCGCGAAATTAAGCCAGTCGTCGCTGATTTTTATGGATTCGTCGACCAAATACAGCCGCGTTCTCGGCAAAGACACATCCAAACCGAATTTTTCGCCTTGCAAACCAAGCTGGTAGTAGCTGTGGCGACTGCATTCGTCTTCAGGTAAACCGAGAACCTCAAACAGCTCTTGGCGTGCTGAACCTCCAGCTCTCTCGGCGAACGCAGCCAAGGTCAACCAAATGGAATAGGCCGAGAAAACGTATTGGCCATTTGTCTCCTTGATTATTTTCTGACTCAAAGACATAGTAAACTGTTAAATTGCCTTCCGGTATTCAGCACTCACGTCGTCACCAGTACCACAAATAACAACGGAATCGTCCCACCCGCTGACGGATACCGCCAAAAACGTTAACAATACAAACATCTGCATATTTGGACAACGTTTGAAATGGGTTCCGGTCTGCGATTTACTTTATACATAGATTTTTTGTAGTTTTTGTATGTCATGAGCCAGTTCTTAAAGGTTAAATTTTATGTACAAGAATAACAAAAGTATTGCCTTATTTTTGTTGTCTAAACAATATTTTGATCACATTTTTGTAAAATGGTCACCTTGTGTAGACCTAATATAATATCAGTGTAAGCATAATATCCTTTACTGATAGTTCTTCTGCATAGATTTAGAGTAAGGTACTAGTTTGAGGTATGTATGTGGTCACAGACTAGCGAAATGGTTTTTAAAAGAAAATATAATCAATACATATAAACAAAATATAAGAAAAAATAATTAATTTTCGGTAGCACCATTGTCACAACTTAGAACTATGCAATACTTAGGTACTTACATTCGTGTAAAGATTCACGTGTATCTTAGGGGCTAGCCAATTTGATATCTACTAGCGTTATAAGTTTTGAAAATAACGTACAGATGTATCAGATTAACACGTTAACAAATAAGTCTGGTCTAGCTTATGCCAATTACATTTGTGAACATTTTGATGAGCACGAGAACTAGTATTTAACAACTATACGAATCACTAGAGACAAGATAAGGGTACATAATTTTAAACACGAACACAAGGACACGATACTGGAATGTCTACAATTTCAATCTAAAAGTCTTTTTATTTGTCAACCTTCTAGCAACCTGTATTGTGACATTGCGAGCGACACCTGACCCTTAGTTTAGTTCATTCAACTTAAATATGAGTTGTCATCATAGATAATTGATGTAAGCCAAGAAAACAACCAAGTTGCGTGTTTTTTTTTGGTATGAGGAATTTTTGATGCACCACAGGCCTTTTCAGCTTCAAGCAGGAGGGCGAGCTCGGGCTCAGCCAGGCGGTGTGGCGACTGTTTCACGATTAACCAGACCCAAATTGCCGCTGAAGGCTATTTGAAACTTTCTAATATATATATGCCGGAGAAACCGCATTATTAAGACCATCGTCAGACATCATATCGACGCTTGAAAGGCAAACGTGACCTTAGTCACGTTTGCCTTTCAAGCGTCGCTTACGACAATGCGTGAACCTTACAGTAGACTAATTTAAAGTTGAAATACCTGAAAAAAAAATATTTTAACGAATCTAGCTGTAGGATTGAAATGATTTTAATTGACATAGAATTTTTTTTTTGGGCATCGAATATTGTTATTGCCTATCATTTATGTACAAAGCAGTTATTGTCGCTTAGTCACGTTTGCCTTTCAAGCGTCGATATGGGCGAATAGGGTGATTGAGTTAAGAGAAATATTGAGTACACAAAACACGTTTGTTATCTTAGAACAATTTAGAAATCTACTCCTGACGTGAGTAAACGAAAAAGAATGATATTTCTTAGGACGGAGGTACCGCTCTTCAAGAATGCGTGCCTCCATCGGCTAGCTCTGTTGTAGCACGAAGTTAGCCGAGCTCCGACGACATCACGATCATGTTGTCACCTCTAAACTAATGACCGTCTCCGACACATATACTCGTACAAAGGTAAGTCATGCCGCTTTAAAAAAGTGTGTGTTGTGTATGTGCTAGTCACACACGATAGAAGTGAAACATATATAATATAAAAATAATTGCAAGGGTCAACCACTCCGCAGTGCAATGGAGCAGCCGCACCCCGGGGTAACCAACTGCATGATCATGGTAATCCGACGCCAGGTAGGTATGATTTAGCAAGAGAACTACGAGAACGTCTATCAACTGCGTAACATCTCGTCACCGCGATTCAGGAATTGTTGAATTTACGTGCAGCGACATCTGTTGATAACAAACTAAATAGAAATAAAATAAACATGGCGCGTAACGGAAGAAATTAAGATGGCGCGTAACCGAAAAACGTTACATACGTTTTTTCCTTCCTACGTCGAGAAAGAAGTTTCACTTCAAAAACTTGGAAAAACAGCTCATAAATGTCAGTTACGAACACATAGTTCACCAGTGCACACAGCAAGTATTCAAATTTAAACTTTACAAACGAAGACGAAGGCATGTCAAATACAATTCGCTAAAAGGAGACGGGAGCAAATTAATATAATTTCAGGGAGCGACGTCCTATCAATGGGGCTGAGAAATCTCGACTAATTAACTTAACGCCTGGAGGGAAGAGCATGCTGATGACGCTGGGTGTCTTAATTTTAAATGAATAATAATAACGTACAATGAATTAGATGAGGTTAAGGGGCGTTTTTACGAGATCTCGAATTGACACGTGCCCAATATCTTGATGTTAGCACGTGTAAATTACACTTAATTTTTTCTTAGGTCCTCAACTTTTAGTTTAGTTTGTTGAAGACAGCGTATCTAACATACTATCAGTAAGAAACGATGCCTAAAGCAGTTGCGTTAGCTTGTCTCTTTAGTACGCTTAGCTTTTTTTTAACCCTGCCTAATCTATCTATGTCACCTATGTTGCTATGTAACCTAACAAGTAGGTGAGCTCACGGGGCTCAAACCTGACGACGTTGCTAACACTAACCCTAGCAAGAGCCGTGCTACGCAGAATCTACAACCGGATCGGAAACGCGACCCACTAAGAAAATCCGGCGTGAAACTCAGTGGACTGTGTCTGAGGGTTAATTTACTCGTCGAGCCCTTCGTCGCAAGCGACGGGTTCGACAAGAACGATGACCGGTGCTTGAGGTACCTAAAAGCACAGTTAGTGGATCAGGAGGATCCGAAATGATTGGGGTGACGTCGACTGCTTTCCGTAGTCCGTCAGTGCTTCCCATAATTTACCACCGAATCGGAAAAGCGACTCACTGAATAGATCCGAGGAGAAACTAAATAGGTTGTGTCTGTATGGAAGGCCTTTAAATACAAAACCTTCACAAAATCGGTCCATTACTTTTGCTTGATGCACAAACAAACAAATATAACTAACAAACAAAATAT
Organism: Bombyx mori; assembly: GCF_030269925.1. Classification (NCBI taxonomy): domain Eukaryota; kingdom Metazoa; phylum Arthropoda; class Insecta; order Lepidoptera; family Bombycidae; genus Bombyx; species Bombyx mori. The sequence goes on from NC_085134.1 coordinate 2,813,330, forward strand.
TGTTACACAACACGGCTAGAATGTCGAAGTTAGAATTTACGTTATTTTTGGGGATTTTATTTTTAAAGTCCGCTGTTACGACTCGAAAAGACTTAAGACTCGGAACACGTGATTTCCTATTTCGGTATTCAGGACATGATCATATAACTCCACACGAACGTACGCCCACAACAACACTAAAACTCTTATATGAAAGAAGTCTGTAGTCGCGTTTAATTTATGTAATACTTTTGATCGTCTTCTCTTCGAAATGTTCTTAGGCTCATAAGTGAGTCGTCTATTATCAAAGGTGGCAATCTGTGCATTTGGACAATTTTTTTTTATTGATATGTCAATTCAGATTGATTTGAATATAATCGTCTCCTTCAAAGAATACGGTTCAAAACCTGCATTAAATAAAGGTTAATAGTTAACCTGTTATTTATGTAAGATGTCGTTCCGAAGAGTTTTGTGACTGCCAATGGAATACAAAGTCAATAATTCGTTTTTCTGATTTACCAATCATTGTCCAAAAGTCAGATTGCCGGCTTTGATAATAGACGACTCAAGTATTTGAATACGCGCTACGTTACGCGCTAGGTCTCGGGATAATAAATAAAAACTTTCAGCAAATTACAAATCTTTATCTATATATATAAAAATGAATTGCTGTTCGTTAGTCTCGCTAAAACTCGAGAACGGCTGGATCGATTTGGCAAATTTTGGTCTTGAATTATTTGTGGGAGTCCAGGGAAGGTTTAAAAGGTAGATACCTAAATATGAAAATTCTCGGAATTAAATAAAAATAACAATTATGTTTTCCCTTTGATTATGTTGTCCCCCGTCGGGCGGATTCCTTTTGTTCGTTTTAAGTTAATTTTATACAGAAGTTTAGGTCTTTTGTTTATCGATTAAGGCACTATGAAGTCTGCCGAGTCAGCTAGTAATATAATACAATACTTTTTATAATATAATATTATAAAGCTGAAGAGTGTGTTTGTTTGTTTGAACGCGCTAATCTCAGGAACCACTGGTCCGATTTGAAAAATTCTTTCAGTGTTCGATAGCCCATTTATCGAGGAAGGCTATATGCTATATAACATCACGCTAAGATAAGAGAACCAATAAAGAATGTTTCAAAATCGGGGTTTTTTTCGCTTTTGAGAGCTTCCGCTGCGTGCGCTGCAGAAACGGTTAAAGTTTCGCTAAAATAATGTATGACAGAATTGTTCCCCTTTAAAACATCAAAAAAAAGTCTCCGACAGCATAATATGTCTTTATGTTAAGGTTGTCTCACTATAACGTTTTTTATGCTAACCAAATTTGTTCTAAAATAAAGCATTATTTCTGAAAGTGTTATTATATCCTTATCCAAATAAATATGTTATTCATTACAAGTACATAGTTAATTTTAAAGAAATTTCCCCTCGCTTGATTTTAATGAGTATCTCGCTATGAGTATCATAGATCTTAATGAGTATGAGAAGATATCGCAGTTTTAAAACCGCAGCAAAATAATGATCAAGCGCGTAATATTGATGTACAAGGCGTCGGCCGGACGATGCGCGGCGGCACAGAATAAGAAGAATAGCAAGAAACACCCAAATCTTCACCCAAGATAGGCTTTGAAAATAATAGATTTTTTTGGATTTCTCCATGAACATACATAGATAAAAAAATTGTGATCGAATTGATAACTTCCTCTTTTGAAGTCGGTTTAAAAGCGTGATTTTGGTACCTTAAATAGCTCCTAAACATTCTGTTATTCAAAAATATTTTCACTTTCTACCTAAATGAAGTCGCGGGTAAAATTTAGCGTTATGCCAAAGGAACTATTCCACGCGGACGAAGTTGCGGGCAAAAGCTAGTTAAAACTAAATCTAATTGTTCGAACACTTATGATACATTTCACAATATGCAATTCACTTCTCCCGCTTAAAATAAAAAAAATCGGTTGTCTGTAAAGTCGGTTTACTGACGATAGTTGAACGTGACAACGTCATAAGAAAATACTGATGGAATGGTTTCATTTTTCAATTATCGCAATTATCGTTGCTATAAACAAATGACACCACATTCACTTTTCACTGAACTTCATACTTGACGAAAACATGTAAATGTATTATTGTATAGCAGCTGTCCACGCGGATGCATCGCTCCCTCAAGTAGAAGAGAGACAGATGTCGAACGCTGCCGAACGCGGAGGCCGATTGTTCCTCTTTGTTGTTCGTTGCGCGCTCTCGCTTGCACTTCAAGCCTTGAATGGAACGCCTCGGAGCGATGTAACGCCACAAGAGTCATGTTTTTTCGTGCGTGCAGCCGGCTCCATCGAATTATAAGACGTTGTCACGTCAAAAAATATTACTGCGAAAGTCTTGACGTAACACGTCTAACTAACGTGAGTATCTATATATTAATACATGAAGCAAAAACTTTGTATTCCTTTTTACGAAAATTGCGCGGACGGAGGAGTATGAAATTTTCCACACTTATAGAGAATATAGAGAAGAAGTGCACATTGCTAATTTTTTTTTTAAATAATACATAAAAGATACATTAAATCAATAAAGAAAACATTACACACACTAGCATGTATTTGACACACACACGCAGGCATACTATTTATTTATTGTCAAACTTTGTTCTTGACGTCTGTGGTCAAATTGAGAATAGATTAAATATTGTTTGTCTTTATTAATATTTTTCTATAGTGTAGTCTTGGCGTTGAAAATACAATCATAATAGTGTACAAACTTACAATTCCAATTAATTATAGTCGAATTTCGACTACTGCGGGGCCACTAGTTTAAATAAAATCTCTGAATGTAGAAGGTTTCTTAATTACACTTATTTTACTTACTCCTCAAACTCGATGCGACTTAAATGAGCGGTAATAACCCCTGCATGTTCAAGATACCGTACCACCGGCGTTCCCCGTTTCTTAATCGTTGCCAGAAACTTTAACTTAACATCTAACTAGCGGTTGTTATCAAGAGCTCAAACCGTTTTCGAATTCGAGACCGGAGCTTAATTTGGCAAACATTCAAAGCCCCTAACACAAGAAAATGCTGTAGCTAACTTTTAATATTGTTTATTTCTTTCTCAATTATTCCGCTATTCGTTTCTGAATGGAGGATCGCTTACGTTGTTCCCGGATAGTTGAGACGTGGCCTTTTTCTAGTGTCAATGTCGAAGACATTCTTAGAAATGTTCTGGTTTATCTATTATTAGTTTACAAAGACTAGAGGTCCCGCAGTAGTCGAAATTCGACTATAATTAATTGGAATTGAAAGTTTGTACACTATTATGATTGTATTTTAGACTTCTATAATCATAAATTTCGCCAAGGCTACACTATAAAAAAATATTAATAAAGACAAACAATATTTAATTTATTCTCAATTTGACCACAGACGTCAAGAACAAAAGTTTGACAATAAATAGTATGCATGCGTGTGTGCGTCAAATACATGGTATGTAGTGTGTGTAATGTTTTCTTTATTGATGTAATGTATCTTTTATGCATTATTTAAAAAAAAAATTAGCATTGTGCACTTCTTCTCTATATTCTCTATAAGTGTAGAAAATTTCATACTCCTCCGTCCGCGCAATTTTCGTAAAAAGGGATACAATGTTTTTGCTTCACGTATTAATATATAGATACTGTACTGCGTAAATAAAAACATAATACCCTATAAAATTATCAATTGATTAGTCTTATTTCATTTTGATGAAATGTGAACATGGTGATCGAGAATTTAGATCAGAGCTCTAGAATACATAGCTATCTGAATTTAGCGCCTGTTAGACTAGTCTTCTCTCTCTGTGCGTCGTATTCCTCAGTTCTGAGGGTCGTGACCTTTACTGAGCACTTTTGTTAGGACTATGTTCCTCCATTCACTCCTCCCCTCCGTCTAGCCTAGACTTAGACTTAGTTTACATTATATACTTGCGTTTTGCGTACTTATCCCTACCTATTCGCTGGCAGCTTAAGAGGCTATGCCAGCTACGCCCGGGCGTAGCGTCCGGACGCGTAGGTGAGCTCACGGGCTCAACCTGAGAGAATTTGCTAACACTAGCCCCAGCAAGAACAGTGCTTCGCAGAATCTACCACCGTATCGGAATGTCGACACACTGAGAAGATCCCGCGAGAAACTCAGTGGGCTGTGTCTATGGGCTAGGCGTTTTAGGTACTATCTTCTTGAAACAACATAATAATATATACTATTACTCTTTAAGCTCGGTATTAAACCATACACTTAGTTTTATTAATATGCTTTAATTAGCTTTAGTGATAAGACTGCCAATTGGGTCTGCGGAGGGACTTCGGTTCCCTCTGTATTTTGTACCGCATGTTCCATGGGGAGTGCTCTGAGGAATTGTTCGAGATGATACCAACGTCTCGTTTTTACCATCGCACCGCCCGTCACCGGAGTAGAGTTCATCCATACTACCTGGAGCCACTGCGGTCATCCACAGTGCGTTTCCAGAGATCTTTTTTGCCACGTACCATCCGGCTATGGAATGAGTTCCCCTCCACGGTGCTTCCCGAGCGCTATGACATGTCTTTCTTCAAACGAGGCTTGTGGAGAGTATTAAGCGGTAGGCAGCGGCTTGGCTCTGCCCCTGGCATTGCTGAAGTTCATGGGCGACAGTAACCACTCACCATCAGGTGGGCCGTAAGCTCGTCTGCCTACAAAGGCAATAAAAAAATAATAAAAAAAAATACTTTTTTGTATTTAATGTATCGCACTGCTTATTTGTTTTTTGGTGTACAATAAAGAATACTCTCTCTCTTTCTCTCTCTTAGCTTGGTATGTATGTTTGTTTGTTTGTCTATAACTAAATTGTAAAGTAATTTTCATCGACTTCAAGACGACTTCGGTAAGCAGCGGCTTGGCTCTGCCCCTAGCATTGCTGAAATCCATGGGCGACGGTAACCACTCACCATTAGGTGGGCCGTATGCTCGTCTGCCTACACGGGCAATAAAAAAAAGACTTGAAAATTTGTAATACGCATCAAGGGTCGATGCAATGATTTTATAAGTTCGCTCTAATGACCTAATCAGCATCTACGGGATAAAAAAGATAACATTAATTGTTAGTTCGGTTTTCTATTTAAGCACATTTATTGTTGCATTTTTAAACTACCTACTTATATTATTATTTGCGTTTCGCTGGGTGGGGGACAGAGTTCGGAACGAACACATACGGGGGAGCTTTAAAGTCACATCAATCACAGAGAAAATGACGGAAAATCGCCTTAGATGGTATGCCCATATCATGAGACGGGACGAAGACCATCTGGTGAAAATCGCATTAAGCTTGCCAGAACAAAAGAAAGGTAGAGGCCGCCCACGATCGACCTGGTGGTCAAACATCGAAAGAGACATTAAGAAATCCCAATTGCCAAAACCGACAACCCAGGACAGATCAGCCTGGGGCCGTAGAGTGAGGAGACCCGACCCCAGATAACGGGAACAGGGATGGATAGTAGTAGTACTTATATTATTACTAGCTGACCCGGCAAACGTTGTTTTGCCATATATAAGATTTCTAGGGAATTTCTAGTGTAGACCAAAAAAATAATAACAAAACCTCATTCAAACACATAATGCCTCATTATAACAAAAAAAAAAATTGTCCAAAAAATAAATATTAGGGGTGGACAGTCCTTATCACTTGGGGGTATGAAAAATAGATAGTAGGTAGCCGATTCTCAGACCTACTGAACATGCATATAAAATTTCATAAAAATCGGTTAAACCGTTTCAGCGGAGTATGGTAACTAACATTGTGACATGAGAATTTTATATATAAGATTTACATTATTAAGTCTTGAAAGCTTCATAATATTTGTTGTTACGAACGAACAATCATTTTTTTAAATGTGGTTAGAATATATTATCAAAACCCGTGTTTTATAATCAATAGTGGAAAACAAGCCTTCATTGGTATGCGCTATGCTGTGGGGTAGCTATTTATTAATCTGTGCTCTGGAGAGCACCAACTTATAGTCAATTAATTAAATGTAGGTACATAAATTATGAAATAAGTTGCAGTTTGCTTAATTAGTACTATATGTTCCTTTCTCGTAATGAGTTTCAATATCATTTTTCGCATCTTTAAATGACTGGTATTACTGACAACGTCGCACGAATTGGTACAATTTCAATAATTTTTTTTCAAAGTTTTAGGGCGCCCACTCGTCAATTTACCCTTCATACGGATCGGTACATAATTCTGCGTGTTTCTGTCACGAAGCAGTTTTGCGTTCCACCTTGAGACAGCCATTATACGACTGAGGCTCCGACCTCATGTCTCAAAGAGGATGACGGCGTGAGACGGGCTCCAGTACCACCAGGTGAGCCGTAAACTGCTTTTCCCGCAAACGCAATAGATCTCTATATATAAAAATGAATTGCTGTTCGTTAGTCTCGCTAAAACTCGAGAACGGCTGGACCGATTTGGCTAATTTTGGTCTTGAATTTTATTTGTGGAAGTCGAGAGAAGGTTTAAAAGGTAAATAAACATGAAAATGCTCGTAATTAAATAAAATTAACAATTTTGTTTTCCTTTGATGTGTCCCCCGTCAGACGGATTCTTTTTGTTTGTTTTAAGTTTATTTTATACAAAAGTTTAGGTCTTTTATTTATCGATTGGAGCACTACGAAGTCTGCCGGGTCAGCTAGTTAACAATAAAATAAATCTGATAAACTCGAATCGAAAACGCATGGTTACGGACGACAATGTAACTACATGCCAAGATACAGGCGAACACTTCGCCAAACTCAGCGTATGCTTCCTTTAACTTGCCGCCCGTCGGGCCACATCCGATTTCTACGCTTAATTAACTAACACTGCAGAATGATCTCTAAACACATTTGTACATCAAGAGAACTTACATCATCCCCGATTCTGTGGACACGAAGACTTTCGACTCTATTCTACACACAGATTACTGATGGTAGGACCTCGTGTGGGTACGCGCGGGTAGGTACCACCACCCTGCCTATTTCTGCCGTGAAGCAGTAATGCGTTTCGGTTTGAAGGGTGGGGCAGCCGTTGTAACTATACTTGAGACCTTAGAACTTATATCTCAAGATGGGTAGCGCATTTACGTCGTAGATGTCTATGGGCTCCAGTAACCACTTAACACCAGGTGGGCTGTGAGCTCGTCCGCCCATCTAAGCAATAAGAAAAAAAAAGGTCCACTGCTGGATATAGTCCTCCCCCAAGCCTCGCCACAAAAATCGGTCCCCTGCTCTGCTTGCATTCAGTGGATTCTTACCAACCTCTTTTTCATTTCATATCAAATGCCAATGACGATAGAATTATTTCAATACTATTGTGCTTATTGAAAAAAAGAAGAAGAAGAGAAGAAGAAGAAGAGAGAAGAAGTGTGTAATAGTTTCTTTTTTTATAATTGAAAGATTACTGGTGGCCCGGTGGCCTTTCCAGTTTCACCAGGACATGTGGGCGAGCAAAGGCTCAGCCAGGAGGGGTGGGATTTGCTAACAACTGCCCGAGCGCCTCCGAAGGAGACCTAACAACTCAAGAGCAAGTGCCTCGCGAATGAATCTACTACCGGATCGGAATCGGGACCCACTGAGAAGATCCGGCGAGAAGCTCAGCGGGATGACGCATGGGTTAGGTTGCACGTCGACCTCTTTGCCGAGTTCGACGAGTACGGTTACCGGGGTTTCTAAGCTTACTCCTAGTGTTAGTGCTGAAGATGTCTAATGCAAAGGTTATTGGATCTGATGGATTCGTAAGGACGTGTCTAGGGCGTCGACGGTGACTGCCTCCTGCATGATCAGGTGACTGGATCCTGCATGATAAGGTGTAATACTCAAATGTGCCGCATTGTGTGCAACACATTTCGATAAAATACAGTTCGAACGGGAAATCTCTTTACTGTATTGCTCCTGTGTTCCTAAACGCAATATTCCTGTGGTGATTTATACCTAAACACGTCTGTGTTGATTTATAAACACGTAAATGACTCCAAATCATAAACATGTTTTATGCGATCAATCATTGTCATGTAGGACAGGCTTCATCTTCCAAATCCACTCGAATATCAATTTAATGAGGCGTTATGTTCATAACCCCGTGGACTCCTTTTTTTCAAATAAAACAAAGAGAAACATGACAACTTCATTTCAAAAATGGAAGTAAATAGTTACATGACCTTTTTTCATTAAATATATATATATATTTTTTTTATGATTGAAGGATTACTGGTGGCCCGGAGGCCTTTCCAGTTTCACCAGGACAGGTGGGCGAGCAAAGGCTCAGCCAGGAGGGGTGGGATTTGCTAACAGCTACCCGAGCGCCTCCGAAGGAGACCTAACAACTCAAGAGTAGCTGCTTCGCGAATGAATTTACTACCGGATCGGAATCGCGACCCGCTGAGAAGATCCGGCGAGAAACTCAGCGAGCTGATTCATGGGTTAGGTTGCACGGCGAACTCTTTGTCGAGTTCGACGAGTACGGTTACCGAGGTCCCTAAGCCTGCTCCCAGAGCTGAAGGCGTCTAGTGCGAAGGTTATTGGATCTGATGGATCCGTAAGGACGTGTCTAGGGCGTCGACGGTGACTGGCTCCTGCATGATCAGGATTCGGGGAGTAGTCAGCGGCGGCTACGATAAGGCGATTATCATGACGCATAGCTTATCGAAGTACCGTTCCGACGCTGACTTCATGTATTTCTGTATAGATTCGAGGCCCAGGTCGTCGTGTAGGTCAACGTTCCTCACGAACCACGGAGCTCCGACGGCTAACCTGCAGAAGCGGGATTGTAGAGATTGAAGGGTGTCTATGTGTGTGCGGGCCGCGTGAGCGAACACCACACTCGCGTAAGTCATGACGGGCCTTATGCAAGTTTTGTAAAGTGTCACCTTGTTCCGAAGGGACATTTTACTCCGCTTACAAATCATGGGGTAGAGTCTACCGAGAATAAACGCGGCACGGTCACGGACTGATTTTATATGCGGGCGGAATGTCATCGATGCATCCAGGGTAACGCCCAGGTACTTGACCTTCCTGGCCCAGGGTATGGATTGACTAAAGAGAGTAATCGGGGGTGTGAGATTCCTCCTCCTAATACGGGAGGAAATCCGTGTGGAGCTTCCCCTCTGAAAGAGCACCGCAGTACTTTTCGCTGGGTTGATGTCTATGCGCCATTTTCGGAACCACTGTCCTAGGGCTAGGGCTGCGCTCTGAAGCTTCTTCGCGATTAGGGACTTGTTTCTACTGGAATAGTAAACAGTCGTGTCGTCGGCGAATAAAGCTAAATGGGTCGGCGGCGACCGGGGAATATCGTTAACGAATAAGCTAAATAGGAGGGGTGAGAGGACAGAGCCTTGCGGGACTCCAGCTGTGAGAGGTCGTGGGGAGGAGCGGGTTCCCTCGACTCGATATCGAAAAGAGCGGTTCGACAAGAAGTCCCGTATGATGAGCACGAGACTATCCGGCACACCCATGTTGAATAGTTTGAAAATCAAACCGTTGTGCCAGACTTTGTCGAACGCTTTTGCGACGTCGAAGAAGAGAGCTCCCGTGTATAACGGTTTTGGTCGATTAAGCCCCACAAGAATGTGCTCCGTGAGGCGGTGCACCTGTTGAACGCATGAGTGATTTGTACGGAATCCGAATTGTTCATCGATGAGAATGCCCTTGGATGAGACGAAGTCTCTGAGGCGTTTGTAGAGCAGACGCTCATACAGTTTGCCTAGAGACATGAGGAGGCTGATCGGGCGGTAGCTCGTCGGATGATTTTTTGGTTTACCGGGTTTATGTATGCCGATAACGTCCGCTTCTTTCCACACCGCGGGAAAGATACAGTTCGCCATAGCGGCATTGAAAATAGATGCCAACATCACGATGAGTTGGACGGGTAGAAGTTTAATAACGCGATTGGATATACCGTCGGAACCGGGAGCCTTGCGAGGACGTAGGTCTTTGATCAAGTCTTTAACTTCCATCGGGGTGACGGGTGGTAACGCATCAGAGGGTGGCAAGGAGGCTCTGCGTTCTACCTCACTGTCTACTAATTCTACATGAACAGGGTCCACGGATTGAGTGCTGGGCGTACACTGGGTTTGCAATGTATCGGCCAGCAGCTCTGCTTTTTCGTCATCATCGAACGCCGTGAGTCGGCCTGAGGGGCCTACGAGGGGGGGCATAGTTACTACCGTATCCGATTTGAGAGTACGAGCTAAGCGGTAGTAAGACCTTTGGGAGGGCGCGAGTCCTTCTAAGAAATCAGACCATCTGGCATCTCGGACTTCGGCGATGCGAGACTTTACGTCGCGTTGTAGGGCACGCATTCGAATACGATTTTCCGCGGTAGGATACCTGTCGTAGGCGCGTATCGAGGCGTTCTTAGCTCTAAGGGTTCCCTAATATCGTCGGACAATTTGAAGCGGTGAAGGAAGTCCTCCGCTGCAACTTGTTTCGATGACCTATCTAATGTCGAGGCATTAAATATAGCGACCCGCCTTCGCTTCGCTTCGGAAACATTAAAACACACATGAAACCAAAAAAATAAAATAAAAAAAAATTAAAAAAAAGTAGCCTATGTTCATCAGGGACAATGTCGGCTTCTAATGGAAAAAGAATTTTTCAAATCGGTTCAGTAGTTTCGGAGCCTATTCGAAACAAACAAACAAATCTTTCCTCTTTATAATATTAGTATAGAAGATATAGATTTATACTTACACGTCCTATACGGTCTCGACCACGTAACTAATACAAAAAAAAAAACAAAGGAAGGTCTTATTATATATACGTCTTATATATACTTCTTCTTATATATACGTAATTGGGAGAGTATGTATATTTATTGTTACTAGTGGTCCCCCGTAATCGAAATCCGACTATAATTAATTGAAATTATAAGTTTGAACATTATTAATTATGATTATATTGTCAAAGACTATTAAACTTCTGTAATCACAGATTACGCCAAGACTATACTATAGTAGACAAAATAGTATTAACGACAAACAATATTAATTTATTTATTTTCAATTTGACCACAGACTTTAAACATTAACAAAAGTTCGGTCACAAACAAAAAGTATATAATAATGCGCATGTGTGTGTCAAATACATCGTAGTGTGTGTAATGTTTTTTTTATTGATTTAATGAATTTATTTGCATAATTAAAAAAATAATACTAAGATTCTGTACTCCTTCTCTATATTCTCTATAAGTGTGGGCAATTTCATTCTCGTCCGTCCGCGCAATTTTCGTAAAAAAGGGTACAAAGTTTTCTTTCACTTATTAATTTAAAGATGGCAACTAATGCTCCTTAATTTTTGTTCATAATCCCTTTCCCGATGGTAAAGTTAAAAAAAATATACCATGGAATTTTTGGCGGGAACGGGAGAAGCGAAGTTGTATGAATTATTGTGTTAATTTAATGTATCTCCAACATTAAACAATATTAATATTACATTTCCTCTATTGTACTTAAATTTAAAAAAAGGAAAAAAGGACACCCCAGAAATTTCTTATTGGTAACACTGAAGCTTTTCAATAACTTAAGAAAATCAGAGAAAATGGTACATAACTTTTGCCTAGGTATAAGATGTAATAAAGCTTCTTTTTAAATAAACTTTAATAAGTAGCACGATTTTAATAGTGAATAAAATATGGTTTTATGATTTACAAGATTTAAGTGACATGTAATTGAAGTAGGTACGTAGAATCCTAACACTTTATTTTGTAATTACGGTTGTACCCAAACGAATGTCATTAGGTTAACATCAGTATTATTAGACGTGGGCAGGCCGCGTGGGAATACTGTGGCGGGGCGAATTCTGTTGATGAAAAAGTGATAAATAACAAACAGCTGTCAGAATTCTGGCCTGTGGAGGTAGTAGTAGTTTTATTTTTGCAACTGGAAAGGCCAAGGTGACACACCATACAGCCTAATCTTTTATATACCTATATGTGTGTATTTTTATATGAACAATAATAATAATGTGAAATGAAATAAGATGATATGGGATGAAATATAATCTCAGTAAATTGGTGGTCATTCACTAAGACTTTTTTAGTGTACTTTTTGGAGGATCCCGAGAAGATACGTACAGCGGCTATATTTTCCCACATTTGTGCACTTTCACAGATACTAAACAGTTAATAAGCCACCGTTATTACGCATTTAAACCTGAAGAAACACTAAACAAACTAAACAAAATATATCACACAACGTCACTCCCAGCGTTCCCGCCAAATAGTCTCTATGTAGGTATATAAGGAGGTTGTAGGTAAGGAGCACATTATGTTATAAAATCTATGTTGAAAAGCGACCAACTAGCGTGGCGCGTCCTTTGAGCCTATACGGGTAGTTACCACACAGCACTGTCTATTTTTGCCACTGTACTTTAAAACTGATGCTTAGATCTCAAATTGGCCGCGGAATTCACGTTGTAGTCGTCTATGGGCTTCGGTAACTCAAGACTAGACGCGCCGTGAGCTCATTCACCGATCTAAGCAACAATAAAAAAAGAGTGTGACCTAATATAATCAAAATGTTTACGTAATACACGCCTTAAACCTATCAAATGTTGCAGAGAAGAGAATAAAGACTACTGCTTATTTATTCGGAACCCAAACACGTATTCGTGTAAGCCCAGCGTTAGAGACGTTCATGACACATGTTGTCATCCGTAATACGTGTTCGTACGAAACTCTATGGTTAGCAGTTAATCCGGCGAGGAAGCGAGAGTTTTGTAAACTCGGTACACGCGAAAGCTCACATATGGTGAATGATATATTTGTGTATAATAGAGAAATCGCGAAAGGTCGTACGAACGTTTTTTTTTTATTATAGCTTAGATGGGTGGACGAGCTCACAGCCCACCTGGTGGTAAGTGGTTACTGGAGCCCATGGACATCTACAACGTAAATGCGCCACCCACCTTGAAATATAAGTTCTAAGATCTCAGTGTAGTTACAAGGGCTGCCCCACCCTTCAAACATTTGGTCAGTACGTAATTCATTAGAAAAATTGATACCCGTCTGGGATTCGAACACCGGTGCATCGCTCAACACGAATGCACCGGACGTCTTATCTCTTAGGCCAAGACGACTTCAACGAACGTTGCGTTTTCTAACACAATAACATTAAAAAATCTAATATCTCGGGTGGCTGTAACTGCTATTTACTTTGGATTTGCTTCAAAGATTTACGGGTATACTGTGTCAGCAAACAAAAAAACACTATTTTGCGGCCATCAGTAACTCATTTTTTTTTTTTTATGATTGAAGAATTACTGGTGGCCCGGAGGCCTTTCCAATTTCACCAGGACAGGTGGGCGAGCAAAGGCTCAGCCAGGAGGGGTTTCCTACAAATGCCCGAGCGCCTCCGAAGGAGACCTAACAGCTCAAGAGCAGCTGCTTCGCGAATGAATCTACTACCGGATCGGAATCGCGACCCGCTGAGAGGATCCGGCGAGAAGCTCAGCGAGCTGATTCATGGTTAGGTTGCACGGCGAACTCTTTGTCGAGTTCGACGAGTACGGTTACCGGGGTCCCTAAGCCTGCTCCTAGTGTTAGAGCTGAAGGCGTCTAATGCAAAGGTTATTGGATCTGATGGATCCGTAAGGACGTGTCTAGGGCGTCGACGGTGACTGGCTCCTGCGTGATCAGGATTCGGGGAGTAGTCAGCGGCGGCAACGATAAGACTCAAATATTAAGCCCATCTTATATAGTCTGTGGGAACAAACAAACAAAATAACGTAGCAACAAGTATTTTCACACAAACAATTCAATAAATAAAAATTACATTCTAGGCGTATACCCTCACCCATTTATTTATTTATTTATTATACTTTTATTCGTTATCGCATAATTTAGTGTTATAATAATACTTGTAAAGCTCATTATGCAACTTTGCTTCAATGAACACAGTCTTACGCATTCTCGTGCCCACCTAAAGTCTTCCAGAAAACCTAATTAAACTGCTCGTTGATAGTTCTTTATTAAAACTGGAATATAATTAAATACAAGCGAACAATGTATGTAATCAATTATTTGTCAGTCTGGCCTTTTTTTAAGATACACGACGTATATAGCAATACAAAGAGACGTAATGTGAAACAATACAGGTGTCGCTGGAGGGAAAGTCTTACAAATGTTGAGGGGTGAAACACAGAATCACGAACGAATAGATATGGCATTCTTATTTATATTGTTTGTAGTAAAAACACGAATTGAGTATTGATATTATTTTGGCAGTGAACAAGGTAGTAATTTTTCCGATAACATTTGAAGCATTGACCTTATTTCATAAGGGTTGGTGTTTGTTGTATTCACGCTCCAGTATCCACATAAAAGACATTGTAACCGTACTCGCCGAACTTGTCGAAAAGTTCGACATGAAATCTAGTCCAATAACGTCAGTCTGAGTTTCCCGCGCTTTGAAAAGGTTCGGCGGGAAACTCAGCGGAAGCGTAGTGAGTGAGCGGGGGCGTAGCAGGAGAAAAAAAGGATTAGCGATGAGGCATGAAAATCTTAATAGTAGCCTCATTAGTATTTAAATTATATTTCCTTACTAGCTGACCCGGCAGACTTCGTAGTGCCTCAATCGATAAATAAAAGACCTAAACTTTTGTATAAAATAAACTTAAAACAAACAAAAGGAATCCGTCCGACGGGGGACACATCAAAGGAAAAACAAAATTGTTATTTTTATTTAATTCCGAGCATTTTCATATTGATTTACCTCTTAAACCTTCTCTGGACTTCCACAAATCATTCAAGACCAAAATTAGTTAAATCGGTTTTCGAGTTTTAGCGAGACTAACGAACAGCAATTCATTTATATATATATATATATATATATATATATATACCTATAGGTTTTATATTAAACATATATTTTCACAATGACAATAGAGCGTCCAGTGTAGCGTCTTACGTCCCATCCAAATAGGTTAGCATCGACTTCATCCTAATGTGTTTGGAAATAGTGAAACAAAAAAAATGTCACTTCAAAAGTCGAAACGATATCAAACTTTAAAACACTTCTGACGTAATCTTGTTATATATCTATGGTCAAGTTATATTAGGGGGAGACTGACGTTCAGGTCGCTTTCTCAACCCTTACAAGGTAAACTGTCTTGTTTCCGGACGGATCCTTCGGAAAATGATGGATTAAATAGTTAATCGTAGGTAGGTACTGTGTGTGGTAGTATTTATTTTATTTATTTATGCTGGTGGTGATATTAGCTAAACAATCCCTCTTAGTTTGGTAACGGGAGGGCAATTATGCTATTCATATACAGTAAGTTTTTTATTCAGTACTCAAAAAGTCCGATAGCCAAGATCACAGCCTAGCCCTAGAATTCCTTTTTACTAAGAAAAGTTTCTATTGTTTCACCCGGTTAAAGCCGGGTCTTGCGTATAGCCAATGGGAACTCTGCTCGAAAGCAAGGGATACCCGGGGTGAATAAATTATTTGTACAAAGATAATTTATCGGTTATTATAATATTATGCTCAAAACTTACGATATTCCTGAATCTTGGCGCTTTCAATAACATACTGATTCAGCTTGGATAACATTAAATCTAAATACAATATAATATGTAAAAAGTCAAGAATATTTGTGAAAAGCTTGGGTTACTTAGTCTTATTTGACGTCCGGTACATTCGTATCGAGCGATGCATCGATGTTCGAATCCCGCAGGCGGGAATCAATTTTTCTAATGCAATACGTTCTTAACAAATCTTCACGATTGACTTCCACGGTGAAGGAATAACACCGTGTAATAAAAATCAAAACCGCAAAATTATAATTTGCGTAATTACTGGTGGAAGGACCTCTTGTGAGTCCGCACGGGTAGGTACCACAACCCTGCCTATTTTCAGCCGTGAAGCAGTAACGCGTTTCGATTTGAAGGGTGGGGCAGCGGTTGTAATTCAACTGAGACTTTAGAACTCATACCTCAAGTTGGGTAGCGACATTTACGTTAAAGATATCTATAGGCTCCGGAAATCACTTAACACCAGGTAGGTGGGCTGTGAGCTCATCCACTCATCAATGTAATAAAAGTAAGTAAATAAAAACGTAAGTAGGTACAGGTGATTTATCACAAAAAATAAAATCTTATGTGATAATAATACAATTCAGTTATTTTAATTAATGATGATACAATGATAATACAACTCAATTATTTTAATTTTATTTTCTATTATGTTTTTTTTATTATTGAATTTTAACTTCTATACGTTCATCGGTCTATGTATACCAGCGCGTGGGGTGAATGAACCGAGGTCGCGGCACACTGGTACCGGGTATAAAGTTACCGGCGCCCAGGGTTACTTTGTTACAGGAATTATTAAAGAAATTACCATACGCATTAGACGTTGCTCAAATAGATTAGTATTATACGAACTGGCCAAGTGTTATATGAAACGAAATACCAGACCTAATACCAGACGGCAGTGTATGTATAGAGAGCACTCGCGACTGTTGCGTTGTCGTGGGTTTGATTCTCACATTAGGCAAACATTCTTCTCACATTAGCTTCTTCCATTTGACTCCATACAGAGGAGGGCCGTTCGGATTGTCGATAATCCCGGTCTCACGGATCGTTTGGAACCTCTGGGTCTGCGGAGGGACTTCGGTTCCCTCTGTATTTTGTACCGTATGTTCCATGGGGAGTGCTCTGAGGAATTGTTCGAGATGATACCGGCATCTCGTTTTTACCATCGCACCGCCCGCCACCGGAGTAGAGTTCATCCATACTACCTGGAGCCACTGCGGTCATCCACAGTGCGTTTCCAGAGGTCTTTTTTGCCACGTACCATCCGGCTATGGAATGAGCTCCTCTCCACGGTGTTTCCCGAGCGCTATGACATGTCCTTCTTCAAACGAGGCTTGTGGAGAGTATTAAGCGGTAGGCAGCGGCTTGGCTCTGCCCCTGGCATTGCTGAAGTCCATGGGCGACGGTAACCACTCACCATCAGGTGGGCCGTATGCTCGTCTGTCTACAAGGGCAATAAAAAAAAAAAAAAAAAAAAAAAAACATTTTTTTCTGACTTTTAATCTGGGTTACCACTATCGAAAGGGATTTAAGTCAAATATATGTTTATGTGTATGTACGTGTGTATGTGTACATATATATGTCGGCGCAAATATGACTATTTACCTACTGATCATCAACTAATTACTCTGTGATAAGAAATTAATGTTATCCTTGTCATTAATGTGTCCTTATCCGAACACCTTAAATAAATCTACGAGAACCGCCGAGAACTCTACGAGAACCGCCGAGAACTCTACGAGAACCCTACTATACCCTCCGAGAACCCTACTATACCCTCCGAGAACCCTACTATACCCTCCGAGAACCCTACTATACCCTCCGAGAACCCTACTATACCCTCCGAGAACCCTACTATACCCTCCGAGAACCCTACTATACCCTCCGAGAACCCTACAATCAAATCGCATTAATAAGTCTCAAACCTACATAGTTACAAGTAACGCAAGTATAACAGATGCGCTACTCAGAGAAACTTTTTATTCCTGCAGGTCAATGAGAATCAAAGAAAAACCTACGAGAATCAACGAGGCCGGTGCAGAGCGCGCACCGCCTGTCAGTATGGCCGTGTCGGCGCAGATATGACTATTTACCTACTGATCATCAACTAATTACTCTGTGATAAGAAATTGATGTTAAGCAGTCCCTTTTATTGTAATTTCAATACTTTAAAATCTTGTAAACACGCTCACGTGTTTAATACTTGTAAACACGCTGACGTGTACGAAGTCCTATAAATACGGCCGTGCTGTCTAGCGTTGATTCATTCGTGTCCGAGCCGTAGTACAGTTCGGATCTCTCTGTAACGTTGTTATGCTTCTCGTGCAATATACGCAGTTCTCGTGAAGTTTTGTTTTGGAAACCCAAATATGAGTCATTCGTCGAGAACTTAATGACCGTGACGTCAGCAATGGTGACGTCACACTTTTTAAATACATTCCTTCAGCGTTTCTCCTCCGTCATCAGAAGTGGGATCACATGCCGCCTCCGCTCAGCAACAACCTGGAGACCATTTAACCATATCGGCGGAAGAAGACTACCCCCCAGCAACAGCCGATGAGCCTATACATCTACTTCACAAATCAGCATGGTCGAGCAACAAAATCAACACTCAAAGATAAGTTTTTATTTTTGATTACTAAAATTCCACCACATAAGTACCACAGTGTACGCCCACTACATAAGTACCACAGTGTACGCCCACTACATAAGTACCACAGTGTACGCCCACTACATAAGTACCACAGTGTACGCCCACTACATAAGTACCACAGTGTACGCCCACTACATAAGTACCACAGTGTACGCCCACTACATAAGTACCACAGTGTACGCCCACTACATAAGTACCACAGTGTACGCCCACTACATAAGTACCACAGTGTACGCCCACTACATAAGTACCACAGTGTACGCCCACTACATAAGTACCACAGTGTACGCCCACTACATAAGTACCACAGTGTACGCCCACTACATAAGTACCACAGTGTACGCCCACTACATAAGTACCACAGTGTACGCCACAACATCACACTACACAACATCCTTATCCGAACACCTTAAATAAATCTACGAGAACCGCCGAGAACTCTACGAGAACCGCCGAGAACTCTACGAGAACCCTACTATACCCTCCGAGAACCCTACTATACCCTCCGAGAACCCTACTATACCCTCCGAGAACCCTACTATACCCTCCGAGAACCCTACTATACCCTCCGAGAACCCTACTATACCCTCCGAGAACCCTACTATACCCTCCGAGAACCCTACTATACCCTCCGAGAACCCTACAATCAAATCGCATTAATAAGTCTCAAACCTACATAGTTACAAGTAACGCAAGTATAACAGATGCGGTACTCAGAGAAACTTTTTATTCCTGCAGGTCAATGAGAATCAAAGAAAAACCTACGAGAATCAACGAGGCCGGTGCAGAGCGCGCACCGCCTGTCAGTATGGCCGTGTCGGCGCAGATATGACTATTTACCTACTGATCATCAACTAATTACTCTGTGATAAGAAATTGATGTTAAGCAGTCCCTTTTATTGTAATTTCAATACTTTAAAATCTTGTAAACACGCTCACGTGTTTAATACTTGTAAACACGCTGACGTGTACGAAGTCCTATAAATACGGCCGTGCTGTGTAGCGTTGATTCATTCGTGTCCGAGCCGTAGTACAGTTCGGATCTCTCTGTAACGTTGTTATGCTTCTCGTGCAATATACGCAGTTCTCGTGAAGTTTTGTTTTGGAAACCCACCCACCCACCCACCTCTCTCTCTCTCTCTCTCTCTCTCTCTCTCTCTCTCTCTCTCTCTCTCTCTCTCTCTCTCTCTCTCTCTCTCTCTCTCTCTCTCTCTCTCTCTCTCTCTCTCTCTCTCTCTCTCTCTCTCTCTCTCTCTGTCTCTGTCTCTGTCTCTCTCTCTCTCTCTCTCTCTCTCTCTCTCTCTCTGTCTCTGTCTCTCTCTCTCTCTCTCTCTCTCTCTCTCTCTCTCTCTCTCTCTCTCTCTCTCTCTCTCTCTCTCTCTCTCTCTCTCTCTCTCTCTCTCTCTCTCTCTCTCTCTCTCTCTCTCTCTCTCTCTCTCTCTCTCTCTCTCTCTCTCTCTCTCTCTCTCTCTCAAATCAACCTCAAGCACCAGTCATCATCCTCATCGAACTCGTCGTCTGACCCACAGAAACAGCCTACTGAGTTCCTCGGCGGATCTTCTCAGTGGGTCGCGATTCCGATCCAATGGTAGATTCTGCGAAGCACTGCCCTTGCTAGGGCTAGTGTTAGCAAATTCTCTCAGGTTGAGCCCGTGAGCTCACCTACCCGTCCGCGCGTTGCTGGAATAGCCCCCCTAAGCTACCAGCGATAAGGTAGGGAAAAAAAACATGTGTGCAATTCACACGTGGTAGAAGTGAAACCTTCCAAAATTAAAATACAATAATCCTAAACGTCTTAAGTATATGTAAAATTTTGTCATTAGTAAATAATTGTAAGGTAGCGCCCTCTGTGAATTGATATTTTAATTTCACGTATAATCCTAAATTAAAATTCACTACAAGAGCTTTCATACACACGTTAGTATTAAAAAATCTCACAGATGGCGCTGTATTAAATAGTATGTATATTTCTGTCTCATTCATCCTACACATTTTTGTATTTGTGTCTCTTACCTGTCGTTTTTTCCGTTGCATCCGGTTTGAAATCACAACGATTCTAAAGAAGTTTTCACTTCAAAAAGTCAATTCATGGATAGGTCAGAAAGCTGAGGTTAGACTAGTAACACAAATTTAAGCCAACACCAATTCAACGAAACGTTTTTCGCTTTACAATTTTTTTAATAATTTCAACATCATTTTAGTTCTAATATCCAACATTCCAATCAAAAACTTTGATCTTTCTATCGATTTCAATAAACTAGAGGTCCCGCAGTAGTCGAAATTCGACTATAATTAATTGGGATTGTAAGTTTGTACACTATTATGATTGTATTTTATACTTCTATAATCACAAATTTCGCCAAGACTACACTATAAAAAAAAATTAATAAAGACAAACAATATTTAATCTATTCTCAATTTGACAACAGACGTCAAGAACAAAAGTTTGACAATAAATAGTATGCATGCGTGTGTGCGTCAAATACATGGTATGTAGTGTGTGTAATGTTTTCTTTATTGATTTAATGTATCTTTTATGCATTACTTAAAAAAATATTAGCATTGTGCACTTCTTCTCTGTATTCTGTATAAGTGTGGAAAATTTCATACTCCTCCGTCCGCGCAATTTTCGTAATAAGGGATACAAAGTTTTTGCTTCACGTATTAATATGTATATAGATATGTTCAATAAATGTGTTCAAAAACTCTATTGAGCCAATCGAAGGAAGCACAATCATTCCGATAGAGGCACCCGTCACGTGCGGACGTGCTCATCGTCCACTCGATCGCCCGGTCTTTGTTCGCCCGGCTTTTGTTAGCCCGGCCATTGTTCGCGCGGCCTGTGTTTGTGGTACATCTGCCGACTAAGTGCTCTTTCTGGAAGTTTTTATTTGTTTTGTTTCCTTTTGTTGTTTCTGTGTTCGTGGTACATCTGCCGACAAAGTGGTTTCCTGCAAGTATTTATTTGTTTTGTTTCTTTTCGTAATTTCTGTTTTGTTGTGCTTTTTCTTTGTCCTGTAGTAATCGCGCCGCATTGCCACTTGTGTTCAATAGAACCGCTCAGGTCCGAGAAGTTGGGGCCTCGCCGCAAGGCGAGTGTTTTCAAGACCCGGGGCCGCCCCACCTGGGTACTCAGCGATCATGGACGCTGTATTCGCGGAATTCCTCCGACTTCGCCACCCACAGCTCGCCTCGGAGTTTTTGGCCTTCAAGGCCAATCACACTGCGAGCCCTCTCGAGGACTCCGCCGCGCTCGCTGCTCCTGCGTCGCCTGTACCTGCGTGCAGAGCTTCTGCATTGAGCACCGCAGCCTCTGTCCGCTCCCGTGTCGCCTATACTGGCGAGAAAAGCTGCTGCGTCGTCCGCCGTGACCATCGTTTCAGCTGAGCGATCATCCGCGGCCTCCGTCGCGCCCTCTAAAACACCTACACTTGCTCGTAGGTCGCCTGCACCCGCCTCCTCGTGCTCCGACTCTGACTCGGACATGGAGGTCGACCTCGCCCCCGCCTCATCGACGGATGGATTCACCCTGGTACAGAAGGGTAAGAAGCGTGCCGCGGAGTCTCGAGCTCCCGCGGCCGCTAAAATTAGCAAAGCCGTGAACGCGTCGCGCCCCCGCCCTCAGACTCCCGTTGCGCCCCCAGCCCGTGCCACTCCGTCGCCGCGTCCGGTGGCACAAAATAAAACCCAGACCCCTCCCCCGGTTATCCTTCAGGAGAAGGCAGCTTGGGATCGAGTTTGCCTGGCCCTTAAGGCCAAAAATATAAATTTCACGAATGCCCGTAACCTCGCGAACGGCATTCAAATTAAGGTTCAAACACCCGACGACCATAGGGCCCTCTCTTCTTACCTCCGTAAGGAGCGTATAAGTTTCCATACGTATACGCTCCAGGAGGAGCGCGAACTCCGCGTTGTAATACGCGGAATCCCTAAAGAGTTAGATGTAGAGCTCGTAAAAGCCGACCTGTTAGAACAAGGCCTACCAGTGAATTCTGTGCACCGTATGCACACCGGTCGCGGTAGGGAGCCATATAATATGGTTCTAGTCGCTCTCCAGCCTACCCCCGAGGGTAAGAAAATCTTTAACACACAGACCGTCTGTAGGCTCTCTGGTATCGCTGTCGAAGCCCCCCATAAAAAAGGCACTCCTAGCCAGTGCCATAACTGTCAATTGTACGGGCACTCTTCCCGTAACTGTCACGCGCGCCCCCGATGTGTTAAGTGTTTGGGCGATCACGCCACGGCCCTCTGCGCTCGCGACCAAAAAACCGCGACGGAACCGCCTAGCTGCGTCCTGTGTCGAACACAGGGTCACCCCGCGAATTACCGTGGTTGCCCCCGAGCCCCTAAAATAAATCGCCGCGTCGCCCGCCAAAACCGCCTCCGAGCTTCCGGCCCAGACATCAAAGCCTCGGCACCCTCTGCGTCGCAGGCTAAGCCAGCGTTCGTTCCGGCGGCGGTGCCCAGTGTCTCGGCCTGGGCAAAACCGCTGCCGTACACGAACACGGCTACAACTCCCTCCTCCGCGATTCGTCCCGCCCCCGCGACTCGTCCCTCTCCCGCGACTTGCCCTCCGACCGCGTCCGACAATCTCGCTTTAGCGATCGACTTCTTTCAGTCGATCAACTTTGAGCGCGTTAACGCTTTGGGCGACGCCATTCGCGCTGCCTCCACTGCACAACACTTTATCGCCGTTGTGCAGGAATACGCCGACGTATACGCGTCATTAAATACGTACGTCCTCCCCTCACTCCGCCGGTAATCAATGGCGTATATAAGTAGAATAAAGCCCCTATCCGTAACGATAGGATTTTTTAACGCTTACGGTCTCGCAAATCAACGTGATCAGGTTTCTGACTTTTTGCGTGACCACCAAATTGATATCTTTTTAGTGCAGGAGACCCTACTTAAGCCCGCGCGCCGTGACCCTAAAATCGCGAACTATAACATGGTCAGGAACGACAGGCTCTCTGCCCGTGGTGGTGGTACCGTCATTTACTATAGAAGAGCCCTGCATTGCGTCCCGCTCGATCCTCCCGCGCTCGCTAATATCGAAGCATCAGTGTGCCGAATCTCACTGACGGGACACGCGCCGATCGTTATCGCGTCCGTTTATCTTCCACCGGATAAGATCGTTCTAAGCAGTGATATCGAGGCGCTGCTCGGTATGGGGAGCTCTGTCATTCTGGCGGGCGACCTAAATTGTAAACACATCAGGTGGAACTCACACACCACAACCCCGAATGGCAGGCGGCTTGACGCGTTAGTCGATGATCTCGCCTTCGATATCGTCGCTCCGCTAACCCCGACTCACTACCCGCTAAATATCGCGCATCGCCCGGATATACTCGACATAGCGTTATTAAAAAACGTAACTCTGCGCTTACACTCGATCGAAGTAGTTTCAGAGTTAGATTCAGACCACCGTCCCGTCGTTATGAAGCTCGGTCGCGCTCCCGATTCCGTTCCCGTCACGAGGACTGTGGTGGATTGGCACACGCTGGGCATCAGCCTGGCTGAATCTGATCCACCATCGCTCCCGTTTAACCCGGACTCTATCCCGTCTCCTCAGGATACCGCTGAAGCCATAGACATCTTAACGTCACACATCACCTCGACATTAGATAGGTCATCGAAACAAGTTGTAGCGGAGGACTTCCTTCACCGCTTCAAATTGTCCGACGATATTAGGGAACTCCTTAGAGCTAAGAACGCCTCGATACGCGCCTACGACAGGTATCCTACCGCGGAAAATCGTATTCGAATGCGTGCCCTACAACGCGACGTAAAGTCTCGCATCGCCGAAGTCCGAGATGCCAGATGGTCTGATTTCTTAGAAGGACTCGCGCCCTCCCAAAGGTCTTACTACCGCTTAGCTCGTACTCTCAAATCGGATACGGTAGTAACTATGCCCCCCCTCGTAGGCCCCTCAGGCCGACTCGCGGCGTTCGATGATGACGAAAAAGCAGAGCTGCTGGCCGATACATTGCAAACCCAGTGCACGCCCAGCACTCAATCCGTGGACCCTGTTCATGTAGAATTAGTAGACAGTGAGGTAGAACGCAGAGCCTCCTTGCCACCCTCTGATGCGTTACCACCCGTCACCCCGATGGAAGTTAAAGACTTGATCAAAGACCTACGTCCTCGCAAGGCTCCCGGTTCCGACGGTATATCCAACCGCGTTATTAAACTTCTACCCGTCCAACTCATCGTGATGTTGGCATCTATTTTCAATGCCGCTATGGCGAACTGTATCTTTCCCGCGGTGTGGAAAGAAGCGGACGTTATCGGCATACATAAACCCGGTAAACCAAAAAATCATCCGACGAGCTACCGCCCGATTAGCCTCCTCATGTCTCTAGGCAAACTGTATGAGCGTCTGCTCTACAAACGCCTCAGAGACTTCGTGTCATCCAAGGGCATTCTTATCGATGAACAATTCGGATTCCGTACAAATCACTCATGCGTTCAACAGGTGCACCGCCTCACGGAGCACATTCTTGTGGGGCTTAATCGACCAAAACCGTTATACACGGGAGCTCTCTTCTTTGACGTCGCAAAAGCGTTCGACAAAGTCTGGCACAATGGTTTGATTTTCAAACTATTCAACATGGGCGTGCCGGATAGTCTCGTGCTCATCATACGGGACTTCTTGTCGAACCGCTCTTTTCGATATCGAGTCGAGGGAACCCGCTCCTCCCCACGACCTCTCACAGCTGGAGTCCCGCAAGGCTCTGTCCTCTCACCCCTCCTATTTAGCTTATTCGTCAACGATATTCCCCGGTCGCCGCCGACCCATTTAGCTTTATTCGCCGACGACACGACTGTTTACTATTCTAGTAGAAATAAGTCCCTAATCGCGAAGAAGCTTCAGAGCGCAGCCCTAGCCCTAGGACAGTGGTTCCGAAAATGGCGCATAGACATCAACCCAGCGAAAAGTACTGCGGTGCTATTTCAGAGGGGAAGCTCCACACGGATTTCCTCCCGGATTAGGAGGAGGAATCTCACACCCCCGATTACTCTCTTTAGACAACCCATACCCTGGGCCAGGAAGGTCAAGTACCTGGGCGTTACCCTGGATGCATCGATGACATTCCGCCCGCATATAAAATCAGTCCGTGACCGTGCCGCGTTTATTCTCGGTAGACTCTACCCCATGATCTGTAAGCGGAGTAAAATGTCCCTTCGGAACAAGGTGACACTTTACAAAACTTGCATAAGGCCCGTCATGACTTACGCGAGTGTGGTGTTCGCTCACGCGGCCCGCACACACATAGACACCCTCCAATCCCTACAATCCCGCTTTTGCAGGTTAGCTGTCGGGGCTCCGTGGTTCGTGAGGAACGTTGACCTACACGACGACCTGGGCCTCGAATCAATTCGGAAATACATGAAGTCAGCGTCGGAACGATACTTCGATAAGGCTATGCGTCATGATAATCGCCTTATCGTTGCCGCCGCTGACTACTCCCCGAATCCTGATCATGCAGGAGCCAGTCACCGTCGACGCCCTAGACACGTCCTTACGGATCCATCAGATCCAATAACCTTTGCATTAGATGCCTTCAGCTCTAATACTAGGGGCAGGCTTAGGGACCCCGGTAACCGTACTCGTCGAACTCGACAAAGAGGTCGACGTGCAACTTAACCCATGCATCAGCCCGCTGAGTTTCTCGCCGGATCTTCTCAGCGGGTCGCGATTCCGATCCGGTAGTAGATTCATTCGCGAAACAATTGCTCTTGAGTTGTTAGGTCTCCTTCGGAGGCGCTCGGGCAGTTGTTAGCAAATCCCACCCCTCTTGGCTGAGCCTTTGCTCGCCCACCTGTCCTGGTGAAACTGGAAAGGCCTTCGGGCCACCAGTAAACTTTCAATCATAAAAAAAAAAAAAAAAAAAAAAAAAAAAAAAAAAAGGAAGCACAATAGAAAATCGTTAATACATTAAAATCTCTCTCTCTCTTAAAAAAAAAACATCTGACCTGACCAATTAAACTTTTTCAATTGATAAAAAAAAAAAATTGAAACTAATGATTTACGGTCGAAAGCTGCAATAGAGCAGCGAACCGGATATTAACTGGCAGACAGCTTGCGTCATATCCGGCGCCGTGACTACTTCCGCTTCCTCTACGGGGCGCATAGCACCGGACGCGGGCAGGTCCCCATGAGTTATGAGCTTCGAATTGTAATGGCTTTTGGTTATAGGGGAATTTGAACGATAAACGCATATGCTTGTCGTCTAAGTATTAACACTAATCATACCAACACTTACTACCATAGCGGGTAGATAATAATATACGACAAGTATTACTCAAGATAAACAAAACAAAACAAAACAAAAAGTATGTAAGCTTGTAGGTAGACATTATCTTGTTGAACACCAAGTAAAACGATGTCACTATAGATTCCTGATTTAATCAACAATATGTTATCTTAACAATTCACTTTAACACTTGTCCAACTTTAACCAGTACGTACAACAGTCACTGAATCACACAACGTAACAAGGATATAGTAAGTGCACCAGGCAAGCGCAGTCCAACGAATGTTCTTAATTTTTTTTTTTTTTTTTTTTTTTTTTTTTTTTTTTTTTTTTTTTTTTTTTTTTTTTTTTTTTTTTTTTTTTTTTTTTTTATGATTGAAGGATTACTGGTGGCCCGGAGGCCTTTCCAGTTTCACCAGGACAGGTGGGCGAGCAAAGGCTCAACCAGGAGGGGTGGGATTTGCTAACAGCTACCCGAGCGCCTCCGAAGGAGACCTAACAGCTCAAGAGCAGCTGCTTCGCGAATGAATCTACTACCGGATCGGAATCGCGACCCGCTGAGAAGATCCGGCGAGAAACTCAGCGAGCTGATTCATGGGTTAGGTTGCACGGCGAACTCTTTGTCGAGTTCGACGAGTACGGTTACCGAGGTCCCTAAGCCTGCTCCTAGAGCTGAAGGCGTCTAGTGCGAAGGTTATTGGATCTGATGGATCCGTAAGGACGTGTCTAGAGCGTCGACGGTGACTGGCTCCTGCATGATCAGGATTCGGGGAGTAGTCAGCGGCGGCTACGATAAGGCGATTATCATGACGCATAGCCTTATCGAAGTACCGTTCCGACGCTGACTTCATGTATTTCTGTATAGATTCGAGGCCCAGGTCGTCGTGTAGGTCAACGTTCCTCACGAACCACGGAGCTCCGACGGCTAACCTGCAAAAGCGGGATTGTAGAGATTGAAGGGTGTCTATGTGCGTGCGGGCCGCGTGAGCGAACACCACACTCGCGTAAGTCATGACGGGCCTTATGCAAGTTTTGTAAAGTGTCACCTTGTTCCGAAGGGACATTTTACTCCGCTTACAAATCATGGGGTAGAGTCTACCGAGAATAAACGCGGCACGGTCACGGACTGATTTTATATGCGGGCGGAATGTCATCGATGCATCCAGGGTAACGCCCAGGTACTTGACCTTCCTGGCCCAGGGTATGGATTGACTAAAGAGAGTAATCGGGGGTGTGAGATTCCTCCTCCTAATACGGGAGGAAATCCGTGTGGAGCTTCCCCTCTGAAAGAGCACCGCAGTACTTTTCGCTGGGTTGATGTCTATGCGCCATTTTCGGAACCACTGTCCTAGGGCTAGGGCTGCGCTCTGAAGCTTCTTCGCGATTAGGGACTTGTTTCTACTGGAATAGTAAACAGTCGTGTCGTCGGCGAATAAAGCTAAATGGGTCGGCGGCGACCGGGGAATATCGTTAACGAATAAGCTAAATAGGAGGGGTGAGAGGACAGAGCCTTGCGGGACTCCAGCTGTGAGAGGTCGTGGGAAGGAGCGGGTTCCCTCGACTCGATATCGAAAAGAGCGGTTCGACAAGAAGTCCCGTATGATGAGCACGAGACTATCCGGCACGCCCATGTTGAATAGTTTGAAAATCAAACCATTGTGCCAGACTTTGTCGAACGCTTTTGCGACGTCGAAGAAGAGAGCTCCCGTGTATAACGGTTTTGGTCGATTAAGCCCCACAAGAATGTGCTCCGTGAGGCGGTGCACCTGTTGAACGCATGAGTGATTTGTACGGAATCCGAATTGTTCATCGATGAGAATGCCCTTGGATGAGACGAAGTCTCTGAGGCGTTTGTAGAGCAGACGCTCATACAGTTTGCCTAGAGACATGAGGAGGCTAATCGGGCGGTAGCTCGTCGGATGATTTTTTGGTTTACCGGGTTTATGTATGCCGATAACGTCCGCTTCTTTCCACACCGCGGGAAAGATACAGTTCGCCATAGCGGCATTGAAAATAGATGCCAACATCACGATGAGTTGGACGGGTAGAAGTTTAATAACGCGGTTGGATATACCGTCGGAACCGGGAGCCTTGCGAGGACGTAGGTCTTTGATCAAGTCTTTAACTTCCATCGGGGTGACGGGTGGTAACACATCAGAGGGTGGCAAGGAGGCTCTGCGTTCTACCTCACTGTCTACTAATTCTACATGCACAGGGTCCACGGATTGAGTGCTGGGCGTGCACTGGGTTTGCAATGTATCGGCCAGCAGCTCTGCTTTTTCGTCATCATCGAACGCCGTGAGTCGGCCTGAGGGGCCTACGAGGGGGGGCATAGTTACTACCGTATCCGATTTGAGAGTACGAGCTAAGCGGTAGTAAGACCTTTGGGAGGGCGCGAGTCCTTCTAAGAAATCAGACCATCTGGCATCTCGGACTTCGGCGATGCGAGACTTTACGTCGCGTTGTAGGGCACGCATTCGAATACGATTTTCCGCGGTAGGATACCTGTCGTAGGCGCGTATCGAGGCGTTCTTAGCTCTAAGGAGTTCCCTAATATCGTCGGACAATTTGAAGCGGTGAAGGAAGTCCTCCGCTACAACTTGTTTCGATGACCTATCTAATGTCGAGGTGATGTGTGACGTTAAGATGTCTATGGCTTCAGCTGTATCCTGAGGAGACGGGGTAGAGTCCGGGCTAAACGGTAGCGATGGTGGATCAGATTCAGCCAGGCTGATGCCCAGCGTGTGCCAATCCACCACAGTCCTCGTGACGGGAACGGAATCGGGAGCGCGACCGAGCTTCATAACGACGGGACGGTGGTCTGAATCTAACTCTGAAACTACTTCGATCGAGTGTAAGCGCAGAGTTACGTTTTTTAATAACGCTATGTCGAGTATATCCGGGCGATGCGCGATATTTAGCGGGTAGTGAGTCGGGATTAGCGGAGCGACGATATCGAAGGCGAGATTATCGACTAACGCGTCAAGCCGCCTGCCATTTGGGGTTGTGGTGTGTGAGTTCCACCTGATGTGTTTACAATTTAGGTCGCCCGCCAGAATGACAGAGCTCCCCATACCGAGCAGCGCCTCGATATCACTGCTTAGAACGATCTTATCCGGTGGAAGATAAACGGACGCGATAACGATGGGCGCGTGTCCCGTCAGTGAGATTCGGCACACTGATGCTTCGATATTAGCGAGCGCGGGAGGATCGAGTGGGACGCAATGCAGGGCTCTTCTATAGTAAATGACGGTACCACCACCACGAGCAGAGAGCCTGTCGTTCCTGACCATGTTATAGTTCGCGATTTTAGGGTCACGGCGCGCGGGCTTAAGTAGGGTCTCCTGCACTAAAAAGATATCAATTTGATGGTCACGCAAAAAGTCAGAAACCTGATCACGCTGATTTGCGAGACCGTAAGCGTTAAAAAATCCTATCGTTACGGATAGGGGCTTTATTCTACTTATATACGCCATTGATTACCGGCGGAGTGAGGGGAGGACGTACGTATTTAATGACGCGTATACGTCGGCGTATTCTTGCACAACGGCGATAAAGTGTTGTGCAGTGGAGGCAGAGCGAATGGCGTCGCCCAAAGCGTTAACGCGCTCAAAGTTGATCGACTGAAAGAAGTCGATCGCTAAAGCGAGATTGTCGGACGCGGTCGGAGGGCAAGTCGCGGGAGAGGGACGAGTCGCGGGGGCGGGACGAATCGCGGAGGAGGGAGTTGTAGCCGTGTTCATGTACGGCAGCGGTTTCGCCCAGGCCGAGACACTGGGCACCGGCGCCGGAACGAACGCTGGCTTAGCCTGCGACACAGAGGGTGCCGAGGCTTTTATGTCTGGGCCGGAAGCTCGGAGGCGGTTTTGGCGGGCGACGCGGCGATTTATTTTCGGGGCTCGGGGGCATCCGCGGTAATTTGCGGTGTGACCCTGTGTTCGACACAGGACGCAGCTAGGCGGTTCTGTCGCGGTTTTTTGATCGCGAGTGCATAGGGCCGTGGCGTGATCGCCTAAGCACTTGACGCATCGGGGGCGCGCGTGACAGTTACGGGAAGAATGCCCGTATAATTGGCAGTTATGGCACTGGCTAGGTGTGCCTTTCTTGTGTGGGGTTTCGACTGCGATTCCGGAAAGGCTACAGACCGTTCGGATGTTGAATATTTGCTTACCCTCGGGGGTAGGCTGGAGGGCGACGAGAACCATATTATATGGCTCCCTTCCGCGGCCTGTGTGCATGCGGTGTACGGAGTTAACCGGTAGGCCTTGTTCGAGAAGGTCGGCCTTGACGAGCTCGGCATCCAACTCTTTAGGGATGCCACGTATAACGGCACGGAGTTCGCGCTCCTCCTGGAGCGTATATGTGTGGAAACTTATACGCTCCTTACGGAGGTAAGAAGAGAGGGCCCTATGGTCGTCGGATGTTCGAACCTTAATTTGAATGCCGTTCGCGAGGTTACGGGCATTCGTAAAATTGATATTTTTGGCCTTAAGGGCCAGGGAAACTCGTTCCCAAGCTGCCTTCTCTTGAAAGATTACCGGGGGAGGGGTCTGGGCTTTATTTTGTGCCACCGGACGCGGCGACGGAGTGGCACGGGCTGGAGGCGCAACGGGAGTCTGAGGGCGGGGGCGCGACGCGTTCGCGGCTTTGCTAATTTTAGCGGCCGCGGGAGCTCGAGACTCCGCGGCACGCTTCTTACCCTTTTGCACCAGGGTGAATCCATCCGTCGATGAGGCGGGAGCGAGGTCGACCTCCATCTCCGAGTCAGAGTCGGAGGACGAGGAGGCGGGCGCACGTGACCTACGAGTAGGTGTTTTGGACGGCGCGACGGAGGCCGCGGATGATCGCGCTGCTGGAACGGTGACCACGGCGGACGACGCAGCAGTTTTACTCGCCAGTATAGGCGACGCGGGAACGGCAGGCACGACGGAGGCTGCGGTGCTCGATGCAGAAGCTTTGCACGCAGGTACAGGCGACGCAGGAGCAGCGAGCTCGGTGGAGTCCACGAGAGGGCTCGCAGTGTGATCGGCCTTGAAGGCCTGAAACTCGGAAGTGAGCTTTGGGTAGCGAAGCCGGAGAAATTCCGCAAATACAGCGTCCATGATGTCTACGTGCCCAGGTGGGGCTACCCTGGGTCTTAGAAAACACTCGCCTTGCGGCGAGGCCCCAACTTCTCGGACCTGAGCGGTTCTATTGAACACAGGTGGCGATGCGGCACGATTACTGCAGGACAAAGAAAAATCACAACAAAACGGAAATAACAAAAAGAAACAAAACAATTAAACACTTCCAGGAAGACAGTTTGTCGGCAGATGTACCACGAACACAGAAATAACAAAAGGAAACAAAACAAATAAAAACTTCCAGGAAGAGCACTTAGTCGGCAGATGTACCACGAACACAGGCCGCGCGAACAATGGCCGGGCTAACAAAAGCCGGGCGAACAAAGGCCGGGCGATCGAGTGGTCGATGAGCACGTCCGCGCGTGACGGGTGCCTCTATCGGAATGATGTTCATTTCAAGGCACGTTCCGCCTTTTTATACTAGCCGGCGCAGCTGGCTTATGAGTCACTTCTGTTGCAGCTGTTGTTTACGAGTGGAACGACACGGCCGGCGCGCCTGGCTTGTGTGAGTCACTCCTTATTGCACGTGCTATATAACATAAATATCGTTAACGCCGTCAAGTATATTATAATAACTGTAGATTATTTGGTAAGAAAAAGTCAAGAAGTCAAATTATAATTTGCGTAATCACTGGTGGTAGGACCTCTTGGGAGTCCGCACGGGTAGGTACCACCACCCCGCCTATTTCCGCCGTGAAGCAGTAATGCGTTTCGGTTCGAAGGGTGGGGTAGCCGTTGTAACTATACTGAGAGCTTAGAACTTATATCTCGAGGTGGGTGGCGCGTTTACGTTGTAGATGTCTATGGGCTCCAGTAACCACTTAACACCAGGTGGGCTGTGAGCTCGTCCACCCATATAAGCAATAAAAAAATAAAAATAAAATGTGCAAAAACAATAAGATAATACGTGCACTTTCAATGCAAACGTTCAAAATGGGTCATTTGACCCGTTATGGTATGTTTAGTGTTAACACGTTGACTCCCATGTAGGTCACTGGTGTCCTACGCGACGCACTGAATTCACTGTGTCGATGTCTCTCTTCGTTCTTCTCATTAAGGCGCCGGAATATCTAGCAGACTCTGGGAAAGACGAATCTAAAGATACTGACAATGAATCTATTTCTAAGAGTCCTAAAAGACCAAAACGTACATAAACAAACAAAAGAAGGCAAAGTTAGGCAATCCAAGCGCCTTAGTAACAAAAATTGACATAATTACTTCAGTGCGCCGCGTAGGACACCGGTTAACTACAAGGCAGTCAAAGGGTTAAGTAATACATCTTTATGTATTATGAAATGATGATTAGTCTTTAACAATTATCATTTCTTTTTCTTCTCCGCTAAGGATACTTATAGAGTACCACACTCTTTTCTACCTCAAAGTAGATTAGTGTGGATGGACCTACATCCTTATTATCCTGCTTATATGGAACCTCTACCGAACCTCATTGTTACTGCAACGTGAACAATGTCTGTCGTCATAAGGTTTCAGATTAAAGTCTTACACGTATAAATATGTATGTACATAGTCTATACACGGTTGTTAGTCAATGTCACCATGGCCTAAAGCAGCCTTTTCCAAAGTGAGCGATCACGCCCCCTTGTGGACGCTGCAGGCGTAAAGGGTAAGAGACTCAGACAAAAAAATGGGGGCGTTGTGTAGAGGCTTGGGAGGCGATTTGTAATTTCATCTAGGAGGACTCTTAGACACCCACTGAGCTCTCGCTACAGTGATTTTTAAGTAGGTGAACTGATCCCAAGTGTTCAGTTTGTGATGTAGTGGAAGATGCTTTCACATTATGATGGAGTGTGCGCGGAATGATGATTTGAGACAATATGAAAAATATACAGATTTTCGATAAGTTGGAGGTGTAAATTACGTATTAGCCTTTCCGGGATCCGAAATGGCTAAGTCACTTTATAAAATAGTGCTGGTGGGCCTTCAGAGACGATAACAGTTTCCTTTATTTTTTACTAGCTGACCCGCCGAACTTTGTTCCGCCTTAGAGGCAAAAAGCAGACTTTTGATTTCATTAAGGTAATTTTTTTATTTGGATAATTAATGTAAACTAAAAAAACTAGTATTTTAATGATTCAGATATCAGTTGCGTTTTGTTATACCACGTTTTATGTCAGGTCCCACGGGAACGTGATAAAAAGTATCCTATGTCCTCCTGGTTCTAACACCAACCTCTCCACCAATTTCAAATCAGTTCAGTCCTTCTTGAGTTATAAATAGTGTAACTAAAACGACTTTCTTTTATATATATAGATATAATTATTTTGTTACTCTCTTTTGTTGCACAATGGAGTGACGTATTCACTAGGTGAATAATCTCCTTAAATAAAGATATAAAAAAAGTAGGTGAAAAAATGGGGACGCTAAAAAATAATTTATTCTCAAAGTGGGCAGTAGACAAAATAAGTTTGGGAGCCCCTGGCCTAAAGGATAAGATTCTCGATTTACTCGCGCCGACCGACCGATGCGACGGTGTTCGAATCCCGCAGGAATTAATAATAAAATGTGAAACAAATTTCATTAGCGAATCGAATATATATTCAAAAATATTTTTGAGCGACCCACATTTCCTGTTAATTCAATTAACTAATGGCTAACGCTCAATCAAGCAAATGAATTCACAGTCAAAATTACCGCGCCGAGCATTTTTAAATCAAAAAATATTTCACTGGAAATTTCGTGATCATGAGACATTCGATTTAATATAATTGAGGCCTATAAAATCAAAGGCAGCTAAATCCAAGTCTGTCAAATATTCAGGTAAACTACAAAAATCGGCCCTAAACACGTCATTACGGATCCTCCCGATCCATCGAAGTACTACTGCTCTTGCTAGGGCCAATGTTAGCAACACTCCCGGTTTAAGAAGCTGAAATAACTGTTCGGATAGCTACGATATTCTTTATTTTAAAACAGATTTATAAAGAATGAGAATATTACTAATAATCTGAATTTTAAATGATAAAACTTCGTTTATTAGCACTTAGTACGGAGTAAAAATAAATTTTTTGAACTGAATCTGTTAGAGATTTAGCTGCATTTGTTATAACATGAAAACACTAAAGCGTGTCCAGCTAACTAAACAAGATAGCGTCATTGTTAATCTATTTTACGACATTAAGGCGTTTAGCTGCCTTTGATTTTATAGGCCTCAATTAGGAATTGTTCTGGCATTATGTAGACAACGAAAGAGGAACAATAAAATCATCATCTACTGTATCTGGCTGGAATATCAAAACCGAACGGTAGGCAGCGGCTTGGCTCTGCCCCTGGCATTGTTGAAGTCCATGGGCGATAGTAACAACTCACCATCAGCTGGGCGGTATGCTCGTCGTCTGCCTACAAAGGTAATTAAAAAAACCAACCTTCGATGTTTCGGCAAATTCTTAGGGTAAAATTTGGATGAGTTCAGAGACAACCTTACGAGATGGTTTTTTTTTTCAACATGGTTTTTCTGATGTCCGAAGGTGAAGGTGACTACAGGCCATTCGAAATGTTTAGCGTTTTGAGTGAATAAATCAAATAGGAAGATGCGCTCAAACCTCTTGTTAAAACTATAAAACAGATTTTTATACATATTTTCTAAGAATTTCTTATTAATTATTGAATGTCTTTATTTTTACATACATTTGTACGTTGAAGTTATACTTTCTTTATTCATAATAAGGGTTTCTATTTATATGACCACCACTGTATATGAGAATGTAGGTATGTGTTTGTATGTTCACCTAAAAGTGTAGAATCGTTAGCCCAATTGATCTAAGAAACTTTGCACATATGTAACGGATGACATGACTACTGTGTATGTTCGCCAAAAATTATCTTATCTTGTTAGCTTTCCGAATCGTCTTATGGCTTTTACGTTTTAATATAAAATTGAGTTTTGTTGCGGACGAACCCGCGGTCGCTGCTAGTCTATTATAAATTTCAGTGTTGAACTCTATTTAGGGCGTATCTCTACATAGTATAAAACAAAGTCGCTTTCTCTGTCCCTATATCCCTATGTATGCTCAAATCTTTAAAACTACGCATCGGATTTTGATTTTTTTTAATAGATAGAGTGATTGAAGTGTAAGGTTTATATGTATAATAACATCCATTAAATAGTGGAGAAATCAATAATAAATTACGGTTTCCGAAGCGAAGCGAGGGCGTGTCTCTAGTATTTTATTAAAACTCTGCCTGTGTTTTCCACCAAAAACAATAATTTCTTCAAAGCTTATCTCACCAAATGTCAATTCAATTTATTCATCATTCATATTAATTGTGTTGATTTAGTTTTGTTTATTAATGCTAACATAAAACGGAGACCTTTATCCGACGGGTAGGTAACGAAATAAGCCCGTACGTAATATGCAAATGATATTCGGCCCGGGAATGTAACGTTGTTTATTAGTTTTATTACAAAACGAACGTGGCCAAGACTAATGTGAAGAACTGAAAGAGATGCATATTACATTTCAACTTTTTGCTTTTATGTTTGAGGTATTACTGGTGGCCCGGAGGCCTCTCCAGTTTTACCAGAGGTGGAAGAGAATGTGGAGAGAGGTGGAATTTGCTAACAGCAGCCAGAGCGCCTCCGAAGAAGATCTAACAACTCAAGGGCAACAGCTTCGCGATTGAATCTACTACCGGATCGGGATTGCGACCCGTGGAGAAGATCCTGCGAGAAACTCAGCGGACAAAATTCTCTAAGGTTGAGTCCGTGAGCACACCCACTCGTTCGTGCGAAGCTTAAATAGCCCCTACGGCTACCAGAGAATAGGTAGAAAAAATAAAAATAAAACTAAATCAAAATTAAACAAATAGGTTTTTTTTTAATTAGACAGTCGTGCAAACAGAACATAACTTATACCTATTTAATAAATGTGTAATACACGATAAAATCATTTGGCACACGGAATATTGCAACGACTGTTAACAACATTGTGGCAAAATTACATATTACTTTGGAACCAGTCGTGGACCAGACCACTACCATAAGCCACTGAGACTTGAACCGCATGCCTCAAGACATGGCTTTGTGCTTTGGTAACTATTAATCATCAGAACAAAACGTTGGGAAGACGAAATAAAGAGTATTTGGCCCACATTGGAGTCGAATAGCCAAAAATAGAGAATATTAACGGTCATCGTTCTCGTCGAACCCGTTGCTTGCGACAAAGGGCTCGGCGAGTAAATTAACCCACAGACACAGCCCACTGAGTTTGTCGCCGGATCTTCTCAGTGGATCGCGTTTCCGATCCGGTAGTAGATTCGGCAAAGCACGGCTCTTGCTAGGGTTCGTGTTAGCAACACCGTCAGGTTTGAGTCCCGTGGACTCACCTATTAGCCCGGTGACGCTGATATGGTCTCTCTAGACCATCAGCTTAGGTAGAAAAAAAAAGAAGAGAATATTGAATAAGTAATTATTAAGTAGAACAGCAATAAAGGCTTATTTATTTTATTTTAACCACCACATTCAATTAAACGAGACACATCTAATTACTCCATTATGTTTTGGAATCAAACATTACATGTCCCCAAATACAATCGTTAGACGAACTAGACGCTCTTTATGTACCAATAAAGGTATTTACAATCGAAAACCAGTGTTCCAGAAAAATCCAGGCCCAAATTTAACGTCAACAAGAAATCTAGAACCGAAATTCAACTACCCGCAATTAACTAACCAAACGTATACAGAGCAAATACATAGAGCTATTTATTAACCAAACTAAACCTCCCAATGTTTACAAATACACGAGACGAAGCCTTAATCTAATATACCGGCTAATCTAGTTTGTAAAACTATAGGAAATAGAACTAGAATCCTTTGTATCGTCTGACTTTTGTCGCATTTTAGAACCGGGCTGTTCGCTACGTGGCCTAAATTACAGAGGGTCGGTTTCAGATTGGAAATATCAAGTCATCGTCGGAACATAATGGAGTACGCTTTTGGTGAATGTAAATAAGGTTTTTTTTTTCTAGTAAAATGTCTCCCTTCCGCCTCGCAATAAAACATGGACCTCAAATATTTGCGGATAGCTCACATAACGTATTATATATTAAATCTTAAAAGGATTTGGGCTTAATTATTTGTCTACAATTGTAAACAGTGTTATATTGCAGTAGTAATATATTACTGACTGTACCTAATCCTACTATGATATTATAAAGACGGAGATTTCTAAGAATGTATGAATTTAAGTTTGTTACTCTTTCACGCAAAAACTACTGAATGGATTTTGATGAAACTGTACAATAATATAGCTTACACATCAGAATAACACATAGACTACTATTTATAAAGATATAATGTGAATTACCCAAAATATAACGATAAGTATCAAATAAGAAGGAAAAAAAATAGCCATCTGCGAGCTATTTTGGCATGCACAGCAAAAACCCTTGGAGTTACACGCATTTAATGTAAAATGGAAATATTTATCTTATATAGTCCTACCAAAAAAAAAAAAACGTGACATCATATATCTATCTATCCTTCATATCTAAGCCATTAAACTCAACAGTGAACCATAAATATAAGAAGAGGAAAGATTAGATTTTTTTTGTTTGTTACTGTCAGGATCAGATTCAGATCAACTTAATAATCAAAAGATCAATAATAATAAGCTCCGAAAGCGAAGCGAGGGCTGATTATTACTATTAACATAAACAAACATGACATTCAATTGAATTTTTAGTATTATTTTACCAATTTCATAGTATGCGACCCCGTAGTGTAAAGCGTGCAAAACTCAGGGGTCAAACAAGAGAACAAT
The DNA here is from genome assembly GCF_030269925.1 of Bombyx mori. Taxonomy (NCBI): domain Eukaryota; kingdom Metazoa; phylum Arthropoda; class Insecta; order Lepidoptera; family Bombycidae; genus Bombyx; species Bombyx mori. Next base: position 2,851,692 of record NC_085134.1, read on the forward strand.
AAAAAATTTAGCTTTCCTCTGAGGAAGATCTACTCTACTCTGACTGTCATGGGTATCAAGCTATATTCAACAAACTATATATTAATAATTAGCTCATTTATCTGTTTTCCAAAGCGAAAGGCAATAGATCGCATTATTATTATTTCTTTTTTTTTCCTACCTATCACCTTTTTACGGGTTTAATTTTTATTAAACTATGTTATTCCTTCATTGTGGAAGGCGCCCGTAAACATTTGTTATGTATTCCGATAATTTGCGAATATGTATATCATTTTCTCGATAAAATGACAGATAAATTATTTATGTACAAAAAAGTATCACAAAGAATTTTAATTGGTACTGAAAATAGAATAAAGTATCGCATATTGTGAATATACCGCGTAAATACTACGAAATCTGCCAACAAATACGTGGGCAATCAACATTTGAAAGTCGCACACATATTATGTAGGTATGTACATAGGTATTTTGATGAAACCTGTGTTGTGTGTGTGTGAATTGGCAAAAGTTTTCGAATTCTCACAGACCGAAGCGAAATCCCCGTCATCAATCATTGTCGAAAAAGTATTTTCCCACTTCCCGAAGTTCGGTTACGTAAATCAGGCGGCTATTCTAAAACGCACCGGTTCCGTGAATTGAAAATTACGAATCAACAAAATCATTTGAACGACTGACACAAAAGAGCGAAACGAGACCGCCAATCAGCACGTCCGGCGCGAAATTTGCAGCCAATCAGCAGCCGGCTTTGTTTGCCACGGTAAATTTTGGGAATACTTGCAATTAGCACCGCCGAATTCCGTTCGATAATGATTCGATTTTCGATACCCGATTTAGTATGTCGACGAAGATTCGGCTACCATTTGACTGGTTCTTTTATCGCTCTAGATCTGTAAACTCATACCTTGTCTATTGTTAACTAGCTATTAAAGCCCATAGACATCAAGAGGACGTGAATGTCATAGTCATCTTGAGCAATGAGGTTGGACTGTGAAATTTATGACCCGCCTGTGTTATGAGTTCATTACAGCTTCGCGATAGAAATAGCCTGTCTATTTCTATCGTGATTTTTTACTGGTGGTAGGACCTCTTGTGAGTCCGCGCGAGTAGGTACCACCGCCCTACCTATTTCTGCCGTGAAGCAGTAATGCGTTTCGGTTTGAAGGGTGGGGCAGCCGTTGTAACTATACTTGAGACCTTAGAACTTATATCTCAGGGTGGGTGGCGCATTTGCGTTGTAGATGGCAATGTGTCCAGTAACCACTTAACACCAGGTGGGATATGAGCTCGTCCACCCATCAAAGCAATAAAAAAAAGTGATATCTCTATGATGGTAATGTATGATCAGGAACTCACGGTGTTATAAAAGCTTACATACGCTATAATAAAAAGTCACACAGTCTAATTCATGTTGTAAGTCGTTTTCAACGACATATTGGAACCTGACAGAATACAGACAGATGTGTGCTTAAGGAAAATAATTTTAAAAGTGACATCACGACACGATCTCCCAAATCTCGATCGGACATGGAAATAGCCACCTTTTTGACGAGGAGATTCAAAACTTTTCTCTCGTATAATTAATTTTGTTCAGAATATTTCATTCAAGTAATAGAGGTAAATATTAATTATTTGCTGCGGATAAAATTGTCTTGTTAATATATAAAACGAATCGGTAGGTAAAGGCGGACGGACGTAAATTTCCAAGAAAATAAATAAATTTTACATGAATTCGCTTAGAGTAAAAGGTTTCCTGAGAGATTGCTGTGGATAGTTATTTAAGATATTCTTTTTCATCATTTTAAGCTCTGACTTTGAAAGGTCAAGATTAGTTCAAAGCGGAACGCAAAGAAAATATTTTATTCGACTTTGTACACGTGTAAGGAGAACACGTGTGTGCTTAACGTGAGTTTTTTAACGTTCTCGATAGCGTAACAGTTAACTCAAATTTGTATGGACTTGGAACGTTTGCCTATGTTTGCCGCTAGGGGCGCTGTTCCAACTGCATTCAAATTTGAGTTGAATTCCTCTGTGATTCCTTATGATGTACGACCAACCCATACCGTGGGCCCCGAAGGTCAAATACTTAGGCGTCACCCTCGACAGAGGGATGACATTCCGCCTCCACATAAAGACGGTACGCGACCGTGCCGCCTTCATACTAAGAGGCCTCTACCCGATGATATGCAGGCGAAGTAAACTGTCCCTTAGAAATAAGGTGACACTCTACAAGATACGCCCCGTCATGACCTATGCAAGTGTAGTGTTCGCTCACGCGGCCCGCACTAACTTAAAATCCCTCCAAATCATTCAATCCCGATTTTGCAAGATAGCCGTCGGAGCTCCGTGGTTCGTCAGGAACGTCGACCTCTATGACGACCTGGACTTAGAGTCCATCAGTTAATATCTACAGTCGGCGTCAATGCGCTACTTCGATAAAGCGGCACGACATGAGAACCCTCTCATCGTGGCCGCCGGTAACTACATTCCCGATCCTGGGACAGAATGGAAATTAGTCGAGGTCGCCTCAAACACGTCATTTCGGATCCTCCCGATCCACTAACGGTGCTTTTAGGTACCTCAAGCACCGGTAATTGTCCTCGTCGAACCCGTTGGGAACAGCAGCCATCTTATTTGTCTGACTTTGATGTTATAAAGCAAATACTAATTATCAAGTGGCATGTAACCCGTAGGCCTTCAATGGAAAATAACAATGACACCTACATTCGAAGCAATATTAAATTTTCTATTTGCTCGCGAAGTTATTTTTCATTGAAATACGCGAATCACGCGCGGTGATTGAACTTTGGTACTCTGTACTAACTACCCACACAATTTCTAACATTTATAAAACCGTGAAACACGTACCGGCCTGGTATCTCTTCTAATTTTTATTGGACTGTATCGTAATGTACAAAAAAATTTAAAGGTCACTGAATTTTTTTACCTAATACTACCTACAGAATTCCTAAATAAACTACCTACATAATATATCTTTGTTTTCTATAATAAATAAATAAAAATAAAATAAAATAATAATAAATATATTAAAATAAATAAAATAAAAAGCCTTTTATTTCCTGCTAAAATACAAAGTAAATAGGTATATAATAATTTAAATTTTCTTTACTTATGTTTGGCAGGAACCCATTAAGCATGGTGAAGGCCTCCTCCAAGTCCTTCATTTGGTTCTATTTTGGGCTACCTGTACCCATCGAGATTTTCTAGAAAAAGAGGCAAGAAAAAAAAAGAAAATATAGAATTTTTTTTTTTTGGCATCGAAATTTGTTTTCTATAATTTTTTTATGATAAAAAAAAATTGGGCGTACATTTTTACTCGCGTTTTTTTTTTGTACTTTTCCTTTTTCGTTAGCGTTTCCATCTAGTTTTTCTATCTAAATGAAATGAAAGAACTAAGGAATTACTTAACAGAGGTGTCCATTAATGACAGTCTGTTGAGTGTACCGCAAATGTAACTTTATCTTCATACCGCGTGCCCTTGGCTTCATAAGGGACGTGAATTGCCGTAAATCTACGTTATTGGACTTTTGTACAGCATTTTCAAAGAACTTTCTGGAGAATTTGTTTTTAAAGGAACACATTAAGCCTCAGTAAATTATGTTCTATGTTCACGAAAATAAATTGATATTAGTAGAGGAATTTAGGAAGAATACTCCTCATATTACTTAATTTACATTTTTTTTATTGCCATATTAGGACAATCTTACTGGTGGAAGAACCTCTAGTGAGTCCGCACGGGTAGGCACTATCACCTTGCCTATTTCAGCCGTGAAACAGTAATGCGTTTCGGTATGAAGGGTGGGGCAGCCGTTGTAGCTATACCGCAGTATAGGTCTCAACCTTAGAGCTCATATCTCAAGGTGGGTGGCGACATTTACGTTGTAGATATCTATGGGCTCCGGTAAACACTTAACACCAGATCTGAACTCATCCACGCATCCCAGCAATAAAAAAAATTCTGGAGGTCGAATCCAGCAAAGACTTCAACATAATATCTCAAAGAAGATGGCGTCATTGAGCTTGCGACGTGCGTCTTTCTGTGTACTCCGATATTGATGCCAGTTGAACCGTAAGAGAAATATGTCGGAGCACCGCGTAGGCTACTGAAAAAACCGCTTTCGATAAATTCATTCGCACCTCGCGCAAATAATCGATTGAATATCGGTCCCGTAATTCAGTTCGAGTGGCCATCGGGCCGAACCATCTGATTGAGCGGACTAGAGACTTGCTAGGGCGATTGTCGATATTTTTAATACATTTTCCCAAAACAGTGATACCGCTTTCGTCATTTTTAACATCCTTACTGTAATATAGCTTTCGGAAACGGTACAATGCGGTATTTAACACCTTGGCTGCGGTAAGTAAAATTATAAACCCTTATCTGGTGTCACAGCGAGTCGAAATGCGCCTCCAACGATATTTATACCTTTGCGTGGGAGGTCGTCCTCGACCCACCAGCACTAAGGTAGGTTAAAATGCTATAACTTTACGAAATCATACTGCATACAATTTATAGTATAGGATTGTCGATGTCGGACCTTTACAAAGACCTATGCACCAGCAAGAGGGACATAGTTTTCTTTGTCTTCACCAGCTGAAAGTACCGTGGCGGGCCTATATGGGCCTGTTATGCAGTGAAATCTTTAAATAAATACTAAGAGGAGCCGATGACTTATTATTACAATTGTTAAGGCTGTTGAGAAAAATAGGAGAGAGAGCTTAGAGCAGGCTCACTGAAAGGAAGATCCGCATTGGTTATTGTATGGAGACGAGCGTTCGGCCTATCTGATGGTGATTGGTTGCTGTTACTCATGGATGTTAGCAATGCCAGGATCACAGCCAAGCTGCTGTCTACCGCTGAATACTCTCCACAAGCCTCGTTCGAAAAGGACATGTCGTAGCGCACAGTAAGCAACGTGGAGGAGAGTTCAGTCCCAAGCCGCATGGTATGTGGCAAAAAGATCTCTGGAAATGCACTTTCGATTGAACGCAGCGGTTCCAGATAGTATGGATGAAGTCTGTTCCGGTGCCGGGTGGTGCGATGGTAAAAAGGAGATGGAGGGGATCATCTCGAACAATTCCTCAAAGTACTCCCCATGGAACATACAGTTATTTGTGTAGATCACACAAACCCCTCTGACTCATGTTTTTATATTTTTTTTATTGCCTAGATGTGTGGATGAGCTCACAGCCCACCTGGTGTTAAGTGGTTACTGGAACCCATAGACATCTACATCGTAACTGCACCACACACCTTGAGATATAAGTTCTAAGGTCTCAGTATAGTTACAACGGCTGCCCCACCCTTCAAACCGAAACGCATTACTTTTTTTGACCTAGAGCTTTTCACATGAAAGCGAGGCTCATCATCATCATCATCATCGTTATCAGCCCACAGTCGTCCACTGCTGGAAATAGGTTTATATTGAGTCACAAATGCAGTTGATAAAATGCACGGTAACAAACAACGAATGTATTAAACTTCTTTTAAGTTAGAAGACACAAATAACTGAGCTACTGGTGGTAGGACCACATGTGAGTCCGCACGGGTAGGTACCACCACCCCACCTATTTCTGTCGTGAAGTAGTAATGCGTTTCGGCTTAAAGGGTGGAGCAGCCGTTGTAACTATACTGAGACCTTAAAACTTATATCTCAACATGGGTGGCACATTTACGTTGTAGATGTCAATGGGCTCCAGTAACCGCTTAACACCAGGTGTAACCACACACTTCGAGATAGAGCTCCCATTTCACGGTCATGCATCCGCAATGGTAGTGTTCCAGCAATTTCCCCAATTCTTAAGCCCGTGTTGCCAAGATCTCCAAGCAATCTGCTCAAGTAGACTACATCATCTTCCCTGTTTCTCCCACGAAGCCGTTTCGATTTGGAAAAAAACCAGCAACAAAGAAGAATATTTAGCCCATACCGCCCTAGAACCAAAAAGTTGAATCAATATTGTCATTCGAATGTCCATGCCCGAACCTGGACGTTACGTACACAGTTAGCAAATTCCAAGAGAAAACTATTAAACAGCGGAACATCCATAAATATTGTTTTACTTTGATTATAATCTACGACTAATTAAAAGTTACGCACTCCAGTTTTCAGATACGGGAAACACTGAAATCCTAATGCGAAATGTTTAGGTACCACTAACCATTCGGTACACCTATGTGTTTCGTGTTTGTTCTAAAATTATGTAGTTCTAAAACAGTGTGTAGTCGTTTCCGAAGCCAAGAAGGAGAAGAAAATGTACCTAAAGCGTCAGGTTTTAGTAAATTCACGACAGCTACTGGACGCAGCCTAAGCCTTTTTTATGTTAGAGAGATTATTGGTGGTCTGGAGTTCTTTCCAGTTTTACCAGAGCCAGAGGGCGAACAAGGGCTCAGCCAGGAGGGGTGGGATTTGCTAATAGCTACCCGAGCGCCTCCGAAGGAGACCTAATAACTCAAGAGTAGCTGCTTCGCGAATGAATCTGCTATCGGATCGGAATCGCGACCCGCTGAGAAGAACCAGCGAGAAGCTCAGCGGGCTGATGTTTGGGTTAGGTGCAGCTTAAGCTCTCGCGAGACCATTGACTCCGTGCGTCTTTTTTTTTTATTGCTTAGATGGGTGGACGAGCTCACAGCCCACCTGGTGTTAAATGGTTACTGGAGCCCATAGACATCTTCAACGTCGCTTGCGACGAAGGGCTTGGCGAGTAAATTAATCCATAGACAGCCCACTGGGTTTCTCGCCGATCTTCGGAGTGGGTCGCGGTTCCGATCCGGTGGTAGATTCTTCAAAGCACTGCTCTTGCTAGGGCTAGTGTTAGCAACACCTCTGGTTTGAGCTCCGAAAGCTCACCTACACGCTAAGGTAACGCTGTTATAGCCTCTGAAGGCTCAGCATAGGTAGAAAAAATACCGAAACGCATTACTGCTTCACGGCAGAAATAGGCAGGACGGTGGTACCTACTCGTGTGGGCTCACAAGACGTCCTACCACCAGTAATTACGCAAATTATAATAAGCTATAATTATATCCATAAATCGTTGGATGCATTTTGAGCACTTCACTATTAAGTGAACCTGTCAGGTCTAGCTCACGAGCGCACTGAAGCATACTACAGCGGGCGTTTGACACGGACATAGGTATTTGTGGCTCGAACCTAGTCTAGAATTGTCTACCTGGATGAGCAAATATTTATGTAGACTATTCATTTTGTTTATTTCATCAGTCGAGCTACGGTTTGCTAGCGAACATCACGACGTGATTCCACATGAATCCCGCCATTCAATTGTCACGTATTAGGCCGAGTATAAATTGTATCGCATAAAGCTATCCCGCCTTTTAAAATACACGGGATGGTATAACACGTTGTACCGCCAATAACGCATTTTGTCTAAAATTACAGAATCAATGCCAGAGTTAGTATGTTTTGCATAAATTCTAGTTCAATACAATATTGATTTTAGTAACAAATCAAACTGATATTTTGAAACTGAATTTAGGTATATCATCCAAGTATCATTCTTCAAACCGGAATATAATGCGAGTGATTAGAAATAGTAATCTGTGTTGTTCAAATAACGTGTCAGAAAATTAAAGGAAAAAATAAGTCTTCAAATAGAATCGATTTGGTTAATGGTCAAATGATGATAGCTCCAATTTTCGAGTAAATTCTTACACAATAAACCGGAGTCTAAAGTCATTAACTCAATCCTGAAATATGTTTAATTACTATGCATCATTGCGTATCTATAAGTATTTTTCTAGAAGATGTATTTATTATATTTAAGTCTTCAAAATGAAAAGCTCAACAAACTTAGAAATATTAAACCTAGAAGGGACTTAAAATCGCAGAGTACACACGCAAAGGGTAAGATACTGAATACACGTTTTGAATCTTTCGTATTGGAACCTTAAATTTTATTCATCCCGTAGGCCGAGACGTCTATTCAACTCGATCGTTTGCAACATGGGGTCTAAAAAACAGAGAGAAAAAAGTAACCTAAGTTACTCCTTATATCATCAGCTACCTATTAGTGAAAGTCTCATCAAAATCAGTCCAGCCGTTCCAGAGATTAGCCGGCACAAACAGACAGACAGACAGACAAAAATTGTAAAAAATGTCATTTTGGTGTATGTACCATATATAAATTCATATGCATGTATTACAAAGCGGTTATTTCAATACTACAAACAGACACTCTAATTTTATTTATATGTATAGACTAGGAAAGGAAATGTCGCAACCGCCATTCGAGAAGCTGAGGACCGGACGAGGTGGAAACTGCTCACGAGACAGGCCACGGTCAACTTTCAGGGACACGACCTTCAGTAATGAAGAAAGCGACGAAGAAGAAGAAGGAATGAAAATAATTTTCCTCACGAATTTGGTTAACAAACTCAAGGTCATCGGAGCAGAGTTAATCCATATTATCTGGAACCGCTGCGTTCATCGACAGTGCGTTTCCAAAGATCTTTCTTGCCACGTACCATCCGGCTTTGGCATGAACTCTCCCCTCCACGGTATTTTCCGAGCGCTATGACATGTCCTTCTTCAAACGAGGCTTGCGGAGAGTACTTAATGGTAAGCAGCGGATTGGCTCTGCCCCTGGCATTGCTGACGTCCATGAGCGACGGTGACCACTTACCATCAGATGGACCGTATTCTCGTCTGCCTACAAAGGCAATAAATAAAAAAAAGGTGCATTAATGAAAAGTCGCGTAGGGAGATCAACGCACAACCTAATACCCAAAACTCTGAAACATGAAAATTTTTGTTATCTTATTTATCTCTCTCTCTCTACATCTATTTCGAAGAGGTTTATAAACATTTCACACATTACAGTTTTGTCTAATAAGTACATTGATTTCAATATTTTAAGGGCTCTGATGCCGCTGGGGCCGAAAAGTTCTCGAATGGCGGCCACACACCAGGAGACGAGGGTGGGTTTTTCATAAGGTGGACCGACAATTGAGATTCACGTGGATCCGCTGGATGCAAGCAGCGCAGGACCAATAGTTTTGGCGAGGCTTGGGGGAGGACTATGACCAGCAGTGGACGTCTGTGGGCTGATAGATAGATAGATACATAGAATCGCTCTCGATGATGCGCAAACATACATCCCCCTTAATTGTGATCCCCCTTGTTCGTGAAGAAATTCCAAGAGCACAGCTGTCTCCTGTTTTTGTTGAGAAATAAGGTCTAAATTCGTTTGACAAAGGTCTGGCTGTATTATGAGCTGCCCCACCCTTCAAAACGGAACATATGTATGATTACTTCGTGGCAGAAGCCAGGATCTATCCGAGCGGGCCTTACCACCATCTAAACGCCCTTCTTTGTTCCGGGCTAATGCTTACCTGTATGAAGCTTCGATCAACAATAGTAACTATTTTTACTATAGTTACTGTTGTTCATCGAAGGTATGAAGGGTAAAAGCAAAGATTGCTTAAATTGTGCGTCGATAAGATAAGACAAGATTTGTCGATTCTTTCTTTTTCTTTTTCAATAAAACCCTGATCGCATCGAAAAGTCTTCGAAATTAAATTACAATAAAGATTCCTGAAGAAAGGTCCAAACGCTAAGCCTGTTTAGTGGCTCCCTCGGGATCGTTGCTTTAAACAAAGAGGAAGCTTTCTAACGCCTGAAGGGCTTTTCAATCCCATTGTGAAAGCACAGGGGAGCTTTCCCATCGGAACGAGCGATGAAAAATTGCCTTATATAAAATTTTAGCTTATTTTTGGTTTGTTTTATTGAATAAGTAAAAAAGGAAAGTAAGAAATTGAAAAGTTTCGAATCTTACATGCTCTAGGACAACTTTGAGCTTCTAGAAATTGAGGTCTCTGACTGATCTGGTTGACCTGTCGTGACTCAAACAAACTCGATTATGAGATGATATGAATGTCCCATTCGCTATTTCTAAGTTTCTACGTCAAGAATTCATTTCACGATAAAGTAAATTCCATACAAGGAAAATTCGGATCGTTTGGAACCTCTGGGTCTGCGGAGGGTCTTCGGTTCCCTCTGTATTTTGTACCTTATGTTCCATGGGGAGTGCTCTTTCGAGATGATACCGGCATCTCGTTTTTACCATCGCACCGCCCGCCACCGGAGTAGAGTTCATCCATACTACCTGGAGCCACTGCGGTCATCCACAGTGCGTTTCCAGAGATCTTTTTTGCCACGTACCATCTGGCTATGGAATGAGCTCCCCTGCACGGTGTTTCCCGAGCGCTATGACATGTCCTTCTTCAAATGAGGCTTGTGGAGAGTATTAAGCGATAGGCAGCGGTTTGGCTCTGTCCCTGGCATTGCTGAAGTCCATGGGCGACGGTAACCACTCACCATCAGGTGGGCCGTATGCCCGTCTGCCTACAAAGGCAATAAAAAAAAAACTAAAAAAAAACAAAATTTGGTTTTGGCCTGTGATGATTTACCCAAGTATTCATTGTCTGGGAGTAAGAAGAAAAAGAAAAGTAGCTCTTTCTTTAAAAACAATCCTCCTTTGGTTCCTTATCCCTTGTTCGGCTTCAGTACTTTACATCTCACCCGATCTTACTGCATCATCTGTTTATTCCCCTACATAATCGCTGGTAGACTGAGAGGCTATTCCAGCTTCTCATGGGCTCTTTTTTTTTATTGCTTAGATGGGTGGACGAGCCCACAGCCCACCTGATATTAACTGGTTATTTGAGCCCATAGACATCTACAACGTAAATGCGCCACCCACCTTGAGATATAAGTTCTAAGGTCTCAGTATAGTTACAACAGCTGCCCCACCCTTCAAACCGAAACGCATTACTGCTTCACGGCAGAAATAGGCAAGGCGGTGGTACCTACCCGTGCGGACTCACAAGAGGTCCTACCACCAGTAAGGCTCAGGAGAGAATTTGCTTAGAACCTAGCTATTCCTTGAAAGAGCCTTCGCAGGACTAGTGAATGCGAATGTAGCAAATCGCTGGTTATTTTGGCACCAGTCCGCACCAGATGCGTAATTTACCGTCACCCTGATGTTAAGTTGTTTCCTGAGTCCACGAAATTCTTCACACAGATTCCGCTGCTCTCCTTGAAATATGAGGTTGAAGTTTCAAATGTAATGCATATCGGCTTTCGGAACCTTCGAGCCGAACTCCTTTGAGCCGATATAAATAGGTATAACAGTGATATCTATTCCATACTTATAACTATATCTTCCGATATTTACTGTCCATTGTACTTTTCCTATAAAATTAAAACGCTTAGATTTTCACTTGCATTCATAATAATAATAAGAACTTATATTTTATTTATTAACCTTGAAAACATTTTCACATAAACAGTTTGCTAAAAACTCTCCACACTAGGCACTGCCTGTCTCGTGGAGTGTTTTTTATCCAATATTCACAATAGCGTACGCAGATCAAGACGGAATAATCGAGCAACGGTTCAAGCATCTAGAATACGAAATGAATTCAAATTTCAAATTTTATTTCAATAATCCTATCCAAGAGTATCTAGGAAACCATTAGTACCAGAAAATTGTTGTTTTATTTCGTCCCACATTTTTTTATAACATGCCTATATTTTAGATGTGGATGTTTTGACATCCATATTTCTGGTCTACTCAGTATTTCACTAATGAATTGTTCCACATCCATTATATTTTATTAGCTCAACACGCGGTAAAAACAAAATGATTTGTTTCGGTCGCGCGATGCCTCAATGCGTCCACCGACACCGCCGCGCGCGGCGCTCTGAGCTGTGGCCACCTCCATATTGTCTAGTACATTTGTTTCACTCGCACATCGTGCAGCTCGTCGCCGCCAGATGTCACGCGCCTCTCAACGCGCCTCGCAACGCACCGCAAAACGCACCGCCAGTAGCTGTGGCATACTTCATAGGTTGTCTACCATTTGTTTTCGCCGCTCCCGCTTGCCGCGCCTCACGACGCATCGCAATTCGCACCGCTCTCGGCTGTGGCCAAGGGGTAACGGTATCAGATTTTAAGGCGACTTTTTTTTTCCTTTCCTACCCAATCGTTAGTAGCCTTAGGCTAGATTCACACGGCATTGTCCTGCACGATTATTTGCAGTACACGTCTTAACGAATGAATAGTGACACATACATTGTACATAAAAGCATTCACATGTCATCAAATAAATGTTCACGATTGTCTTCCACGGTGAAGGAATAACATCGTGTAACAAAAATTAAACCCGCAAAATTATAATTTGCGTAATTACTGGCGGTAAGACCTCTTGTGAGTCCGCACGGGTAGGTACCACCACACTGCCTATTTCTACCGTGAAACAGCGATGTGTTTTGGTTTGAAGGGTAGGGCAGCCGTTGTAGCCATACTGAGACCTTAGAACTTATATTATCTCAAGGTGGGTGGCGCATTTGCGTTGTCGATGTCTATGGTTTCCAGTAACCACTTAACACCAGGTAAGCAATAGAAATAAAAAAAGGAACTGAAAACACCTGTCAGCCTCCACCAAGCTACAGAAGGGGATCGATGGAGACAGCTGGTTGACGGAATCAAACGGAGTCACGATCCTCAGCAATGAGGGACCGATTGAAGAGAGATAAAGCCACTACCAGTAAAAAGTTCCTCTGCTAATTAGTCCGACCATCGTTTGGGACCTCTACCCCTAGGAGGTTTTGCCTCAATTCTACCAGTCACCACAAGGCGTTCCAAATTGCTGGTATCCTTGCGTCCAACATGACCAAAATACCGCAATATTCTATATAATAACATTTAAAATTCGACCTCATGTCTCAAAGCTCACGCTCGGGTACGCACCTGGCATTTTCGATGGGTATTTAATTTTATGTTCAAATTCATATTGCGGTTTTTTTTATTAAATCGTTTCACTATTACGAAATTAAATTTTTACGAATCAATAATCAGTGATAATCGATATTACTAATACTGATTGTTCTAGAAGTTTCTTAAAAGGATAACATATAGGATAGTGTTTTGAACAAAATTTGTAAAAATTCAAATCGAAATTTTATTTATTTGAGATTGTTTCTCTTTTTATTGTGGTCACATAACGCCATTTTTTAAAACCATCATGGAAGATACATTTTAATTAGCTGATCCGATTAATAAAACGCCATAGGTAACGACTCCTCAGCTAGCGCAACGTCATCGAAAACCACTTACCATCAACTGATCGAAGAGCTTGCCTGCTTTTAAGCAGTAGTTTAACTAAGTAGTGGACACTTGAATACTGTTGTCCTATGCTACAAACCAATATCCATTCTATGAAGCGTATAAGAATCAGTTTGACAATGTCAAACCTTTGTAAGAAATTGCGATATTCTCAGAATTTATATCTTTGCTCTCAATGTCAAAAGTACAGACAGACAGATTACGTCGCGTTATTTTATTATAAGCGAAATAAAACGAGAATAATATTCTATACTAGCTTTTGCCCGCAACTTCGTCCGCGTGGAATAGTTACTTTGGCATAATGCTAAATTTTACCCGCGACTTCATTTACAGCACTCAGGATCGGAACTTCATTACTGAACCGGTAGATGGCGTTGAAGAAGCTAAATTTTGAGTTTTTTGACAAACAATTTTTTAATTTTTCCAAAAAAAAATTTTTTTTTTTTTTCTTAATAAAAAGTTTCCTATGTTACTTCTAATACCTCCAAGAATATGTGTACAAAGTTTCATGATGATCGCGTAACAAACAAACTTACATTCACATTTATATATTATTAGTAGAGATAGGGATACCTACGTTTAGTGTAATTTCGACACAAGCTCAATTCATCTCTTGTTTATTCATAATTAAACAAAATAGAAATGAATTTAATGTATTCGAAATTAGCAATTGAATACGCCAATTTACGCTAACAAAGCATGTTTTGATGTAAGGGGCATGCTGTAATGCCAATTTGGCAACCGGGCCCCTTAGCGGGAAAATGCAAAAGGTATTTTTTAAGGGCAACGTTGAAGATCGCAAATTGTGCCCATTCCGAAAGGCACTGGGCCGGCTGGAGGGGTTTTATGCTCCGGGATTTCCGTCGATGGCGACGGAGTTAACCGTAATTTTTCCTTGATCATTCAATTTTGTGGTCGGATGACGTAGTTAATGTAATATACATTCGCTCGGGACTTCGACGCTTAACTATAGAACAATACAAGCCTTTCGATTACCATATCACAGATTTGGTACGTATCTTTCTATGTTTCTAAATGAGCGTGAATTAGATTAACTAGCGCTGTTTTGCTGGCAATATGTTAGCGTGAGATATCATCTTATGAGACACAGACTTTTGTTTTATAAAGCTCAGGTTCAGCTTCACATGAACTGCTGTTGCTGTGATGGGAGGGAGATGAGACTCTGGGCCAGTCAGTAGAAAAGAGAGCGTTCGGATTGTCGATAATCTCATTGTAGAGTATCATTAGGACCCTCTGAATCTACTGAGATACTTCGGTTCACTCTGTGTGTACCGTGATCCATGGGAAACGCTTTGAGGGGGATTATTTAAAATGATCCCATCTTCTCGTTTTTACCATCACACGGCCCACCATCGGAGTGGAGTTCATTCATTCCACTGCGTTCATTCAAAGTGCATTTTCAGCTATATATTTTGCCGCGTACCATCCAGTTTTGGAATGAACTTCCCACCATGATTTTTCCTGCCTCTTTTGCAGAAGTTACGGTAGTTGTGCCTTTTTTTCCTACCCATGCTGATAGCCTTGAGAGGCAATTTCAGCTTCGCCCTAGCATGCAGGTGAGCTCACGGGGCTCAAGCCGGAGTGATGCTAACACTGGCTCTAGCAAGAGCAATGCTTCGCAGAATCTACCACTGGATCGGAAACGCGACCCACTGAGAAGATCCGGCGAGAAACTCAGTAGGCTGTGTCTGTGGGTTAATTCGCTAGTCGAGCCCTTCATCGCAAGCGACGGGTTCGTCGAGGACGGTGACCGGGTTGTGCCCCTGGCATTTTTACCGTTCATTGGCGTCGTTAACCACTCACCACCAGGTGGGACCAAATATCCGCCCATAATAGCAATAAAGTACACATTCAAACAAAAAACATTTGATATACCGAAACAAAAGTCTGTACATGTCGAAACTTTGTTTGATTATTATTAGTATTTCGGAGAAGGATGTTTTCATCAACGTTTGACTGGTAGCACGCGACTAGTTTTAATAAATCGGTAATGTTATAACAACACGCTCTGTTGACAATATCACTCACGATATTGACAACGGAAGGTATTATCATATAATATTGACGCCATGTCATATTGACAACACGTTCCGTTGTTGACATTACCCGACAGAAAGTATTGTCAGTGTCACCTATGTTTCATTATTATGACTGAAATACGACAACCCCAAATAATAGTAGCATGTGCATAGCATAACATAACGCTATCGGCGATGAGGTAAGAAAAAAAAGTGTAACTATCTGTAATCGTTGTAAGCACTACGACTGACAAAAGCAAATGCTGAAATATAAATGAAAGTCAAAAGCTACGTAGCTGCAAATTTTAAAAATAATGTAACCTTTAATCAACGCTATTACTGAAATTTTGTATATATTACTCAAGTGCTTATCTTGATAAGCAAGAAGCTTTTATTCAAAATTTCTATTCCAAGAAATACGGAGTTTTTCGTGCTGAAGGAAAAAAAAAACGATTCATCTGAAGAGAGCCATAGACGAGCGCTTTCGAGAGAAATAAAGAAACGACACGAGAAAATGAAAAGGCTTCGAAAATGTTGTCCCTCTGCAGACTTAGCATCGAATATAAAGTTGGGGCCAGACATCTTACGGTCAGACATTTTTTTTACACGCTTTATATTAGCTTCACTTGTATGTATGTTTGTATGTTTGTAACTGACACCTTTAGACGCGATTTTGACCCACTTTAAACGGCCAGATTTCATTCAAACTTTGTAGATTTATCGGGGACCGATGACAATTCAATATATAAAAAAAAGATTGGAAAAATAAAATTGAAAAAAAAAATTGAAAAAAAAAAGCTTTTTTTTTTCAATAAAATATTTTTTTAACCCTATTTTCAATTAAAATTTATTAAAATTTATTTTCTATTTTTTAGTTGAATTTTGTATAAAGCGTTTTTTTTAGTTTTTTAAAACTATTATTTATTTTCGAACTACTTATTAATCTATGTACTCCAAAGATCTGCATGTCATTTTGTAATGAATCATTATAATCTTTTATAGACTTCCAAATAAAATGAGCTTACGGTACATCTGAGTGGTGAATACCAATAATTGATATCAGAGATGCTAGGCTATGACAGCCGCGACGATTGGCTAGCGCTGAGGAGTCTTTTTTTTATTGCTTAGATGGGTGGACGAGCTCACAGCCCACCTGGTGTTAAGTGGTTACTGGAGTCCATAGACAAGTACAGCGTAAATGCGCCACCCACCTTGAGATATAAGTTCTAAGGTCTCAGTATAGTTACAACGGCTGCCCCGCCCTTCAAACCGAAACGCATTACTGCTTCACGGCAGAAATAGGCGGGGTGGTGGTACCTACCCGTGCGGACTCACAAGAGGTCCTACCACCAGTAAAGTCTCTTCAAAACTCTTCGAAAGAGGACGTTATAGCGCTCGGGAAAAATTGTGGAGTCTCAGGTGGGGAGGTTAGACACGAATCAGTAGCCTAGTTAGTCATCCTCTTTGCACACGTCTTTAGCGTGTTTAAAGTTTTTGTGATACAAATGACAAATAATTCTCTATTGTCAGCTTAAAACATAATAAAAAAAAACGCGTTTTTTGTTTTGTAATAATACCTATTAGGTAATTACGATGTTTCGCAAACTCCAGTGAAGAATTTCTTATTATAGAAAAATAGAGGGTAGTTAACAAAATATTCCAATGTTGACGAATAGCATTTTAGTTGTCCGTGGACCATCAAAGCCTGGAGTTGACGGATCCATCAGATCCAATAACCTTGGCATTAGACGCCTTCAGCTCTAACACTAGGAGCAGGCTTAGGGACCCCGATAACCGTACTCGTCGAACTCGACAAAGAGTTCGATGTGGAACCTAACCCATGCATCAACCCGCTGAGTTTCTCGCCGGATCTTCTCAGCGGGTCGCGATTCCGTAGCGGCAGTAGATTCATTCGCGAAGCAGCTGCTCTTGAGTTGTTAGGTCTCCTTCGGAGGCGCTCGGGCATCTGTTAGCAAATCCCGCCCCTCCTGGCTGAGCCTTTGCTCGCCCACCTGTCCTGGTGAGACTGAAAAAGCCTCCGGGCTACCAGTAATCTTACAATCATAAAAAAAAACCCATGAAAGCCGTTAATTATTGGAAACCTGCGAAATAATGTATAATGACAATGAAAAAGCGAGACAAAACCCTAGCTTTAATTATGCTTACGGCCTGCGAAAGCCGCCAGAGATAAATTTAAGTTCCTAACCAAAATGGTTTAGCGGTCTAAAATTAGAATTAAGGACCCCGCCGACAATTTAAGTCCCTACCTAAATATCACTTGAACCACATTAACAGTGTTTTTTTTGCCCTTGTAGGCCGACGAGCACACGGCCCACCTGATTGTGAGTGGTTACCGTCGCCCATGAACTTTGGCAATACCAGGGGCTGAACTAGGCCGATGCCTCCCTAAATAGCCATAAAATTGATTCTTTTCAAACTTAAAAAAATGTACAAAGTAATCTATCAATTTACCAATATTGAATAATAGACATAAATAGAAAAATAAACTTCATTGAATACCGGACCTTGCGTGTTTCACACTTAAGTTCAATTTTTCTGCGTTCAAGACTTAGTCGATTATGACCTTTTTTAGAAAGCTAACAACACTATTTTCCGTCTAAAGACATTCCGAGGTTATAATCAACATGTGATAGCACAAATCTAAGGAACGAATAAAAAGGGCCAAAGTTACGAAATAATATAAAAAGGGCCAAAGCTACGAAATCCATACTAATATTATAAATGCGAAAGTAACTCTGTCTGTCTGTCTGTCTGTCTGTTCCTCTTTCACGCCTAAACGGCTGAACGGATTTTGATGAAATTTGGTATGGTGATAGATGATAACCTAGAAATGGTCATAGGCTATAAATAATCACGCCATCGTTCTTAGGGGGTAGGCAGTAGGCAGATAACTAAATTGAGTTAGTGATTTTTAGTCGTTTTTGTTGGGACTTTTGCTCTTTCACGTATAAAAGGCTGAACAGATCTTGATGAAATTTAGTAAGGTAATAGATGGTTACCTAAAAACGGATATAAGATCAAAATGATCACGTCATAGTACTTAGGGGGTAGGAAGTAGGCAGAAAACTGAATTGAGTTAGTGATTTTTTTATGGTTTTTGGTGGGAGTTTTGCTCTATCATGCCTAAACGGCTGAACGGATTTTGATGAAATTTAGTTAGGTGATAGATAGTAACCTAGAAAAGGATATGGGCTATTAATATTCATGCTATCGTACTTAAGGCGTAGGCAGTAGGCAGAAAACTAATTAAGTGAGTGATTTTTAATAGTTTGGTTTAAAAGTTTACCTCATTCACGCCTTAACGTCTGAACGGATTTTTATAAGACTTGGTTAATATAAAGAATCCAAATATCATGGGGGGGATGGTGGTACTTTTAGCGGGCGATTTTAGACAGACTTTGCCGGTTATCACTAAAGGCACCCCTGCAGATGAAATAAATGCGTGTTTAAAAGCGTCAACGTTATGGGTGCACGTAAAAACGTTTAGTCTGTCTACAAATATGAGAGTGCAACTACACAATGATGTACAATCTGGACAATATGCTGCTGCTCTTCTTAAAATTGGAGAAGATCGTATGGCAAAGGATGGTAATGGCATGATTACATTGGATCGTGAATTCTGCAATGTTGTGCATAATCCAGATGATCTAAATAACTTCGTCTATAGCGAACTGCTAACTAATATGAGGAATAGAGACTGGTTATGTGAAAGAGCAATTTTAGCGCCGACGAATGAAATGGTGGGACAGATAAACGAGCAAATTATGTCACGCGTGGAAAGTGATATTGTTGAGTTTCTCTCTGTAGACACTGTAATGGATACTGAACAAGTAACATCATACCCTGTAGAATTTCTTAATTCTTTAGAACTGTCGGGAGTACCTTCACACAAACTGAGGCTGAAAGTAGGCGTTCCTGTCCTTTTAATGCGGAATTTAGATGCACCAAGACTGTGTAATGGCACACGGTTGCAAGTGACACACCTCGGTCGCAATATTGTAAAAGCAATCATTATGACTGGAATGGCAAAAGGAGAGAACGTTTTAATCCCCCGTATACCCATAATTCCGACAGATTTGCCATTCCAGTTTAAGAGATTACAGTTTCCGCTGAAAATCGCATTCGCTATGACGATAAATAAAGCTCAGGGGCAAACATTAAAAGTAGCCGGCATTAATTTAGAAAAGAGTTGTTTTTCTCACGGACAATTATACGTGGCTTGCTCACGTGTTTCAAGTCCACAGAATCTCCATGTGTTGGCCAGAGAGGGAAAAACAAAGAACATAGTTTACAAAAATGTACTACAGTAATAAGGCCTCTTATTTTTAGCTTCCTACATTATTATACTACTTACATTAAGTTAGTACTTCCTACGCAGACGATGTTACGGATGTCACACTGTCTAACATCGGGGGTTGGCAGGTAGGTAGTTAGTAGTATTTTAAACCGATTTACATTATTTACTTTTTATATTTACTAAGGAAACATTCGGAGCTATCCATTATGTAGCTTAGGTTGCTTTTGAACAAATTTTGATGTGAAGTTGAGGACTGGAACACGATAGTGGGACATTGTTGCAGGGGGACTTATAGCCGGGAGAAAACAAAAAAACTTATGCGGACGAAGTCGCGGGTAAAAGCTAGTAATAACATAAATTTGACAAATAGTGAAGGGACAGCGGACATCAGCGCCCAGACAATGCCAACTGAAGAAACAGGGGTGCTTGTTGGGTCTAAATAAATGGAATTTATTACTCACCGGATTATTAGAGTTTTTTGACTTTACTTTTAGAGACACTGAAAGCGAATGACCATTTCAGAAACGTTCAAAAAAACCGAAATTGTTCGCATTATGTTTAAGAATAATTCTAGGATTTGTTTTTTTTAGTTTATAAATGTTGCTGTCTGACGCAAATATAGGTACTTTGAACAGGGGTGCTTGTTGGGTCTAAATAAATGGAATTTATTACTCACCGTATTATTAAAGACTTTTCTTTTAGAGAAACTGAAAGCGAATGGCCGTTTCAGACACGTTCAATAAAAACGAAATTGTTCGCATCAAGTTTAGGGATGATTCTAGAATTATTTAGGGATAGTTTCTTAGAACTTTGTTGACGTCAGGTTTTGTGATTTGTTTTTGTTGTTGTTTTTAAATGTTACTGTCTGATGCAAACATACTTTGCGAGATTTTTATTTATTTATAAAATTTCAATCTTGTCTACAACGGTCGATGGCTAAGTTCTTGCATCTTGAAAACATAGACTGAACTAAAACACCTCAATTGGATATTTTCAAAAAAAACTAAGCGCCATCTGTGCGTCAGAGCGGAAATTCTGAATCGCGCTAACAATAATTTTAAAGTAATTGAAGAGCGTATGATTGATTTGCTATTGAAATGACACAAAACTCCCCACTACCACCTATTACCTACCTACCTACCTTACCACCTAGTACCTATTAAAGACAACTTAGAAAGAGATCTACTTAAGCAATAAAATTGTTAAAATACTCTTCCTCAGAACAGGAGACGAGGAGGTTTCTCCATGTCACTGAGTTCTTAAGCCCATAACGTCTGATTAATAACCGGAGGATGTTCCATGTGCTTCATACCTAATAGTTAACATTTAACACTGATTCAATATATTGTACATTAAAGCGTTAAAAAAGAAACTGAACCCAATAACCTACAGTAATCAATATCTTACATCATTAAGGTAACATTGTATACATTTACTAAATCAACATCATTATAACAATTTTTACTACGGCGGCTTATGTACATAAACACATGTAGCTTTAACAAAATCTACGTAATACGCACGCATGCACTCACGTAAGCGACATGCGTACGAAAAACTACCTCAATATTCAATTGAATGGGAGACTTTTGAGAAATAATTACACTAAACTACTCACGGTTGGTTAGAAGCGGCCTTATCCAGATAAAACCGGATTCGACCAGATATCTTTTGACTGTTCAAACGTTTTGAGTCCAATTTTTGATAGCACAAACACTGAACACTAGTCCTTGGAGTGGTTTTGAGGGTGTCCGTGGCGTGTAGTTGTTGATTTTTTGAATGCACACGCGACTTTACGGCATCAATACGCGAACTGAACGGCCATGACAGTTTGGCTGGGGTAGCGTGCGCATGCGTATTAGAAGCCACCACCTTAAGATTGGATTCCGGAAGGTGCTGCAAAGACTTTTATAGTAGACTAGCTGACCCGGAAGAATTCGTAGTGCCTCAATCGATAAATAGAATACCTAAACTTTTGTATAAAATAAACTGTATTGGTACTGGATTGGTACACCGCGCGTAATTCGTTTCCAAATGATTCTTGCCCACCTGATGGTTGTCTGGAAGAGATCGCTCTTAGCGATAACACCGCCAATTGTACTTTTTTATATTTAATATATCGCACTGTTTATTTCTTTTTTGGTGTACAATAAAGAATACTCTCTCTCTCTCTCTCTCTTTATCGTATTCTGACCAATTAGAAGTCTATTAACAAAAACATTGTCACTCTTACGACAATCGCATTAATTTCTCACGACAGTCGCGTAACGCGGTTGCGTTCACCAAAACTCCGCGCACCGGGTCATTCCCCATTGTACGCCCCTTGATAGAAATTGATGCCGTATCGCATTAGACGAAGCCTTTTTAATTCACGGAATTCCGAGAAAATTCCCGAGTTGTATTCGTTTAACTGAAACTTTATTAACAAAGCGAATCTATAATAATATATTAATACGTGAAGCAAAAACTTTGTATCCCTTTTTACGAAAATTGCGCGGACGGAGGAGTATGAAATTTTCCACACTTATAGAGAATATAGAGAAGAAGTGCACTAATATTGTTTTAAAAAGAATGCTTAAAATATACATTAAATCAACAAAGAAAACATTACACACACTACATACCATGTATTTGACGCACACACGCATGCATACTATTTATTGTCAAACTTTTATTCTTGACGTCTGTGGTCAAATTGAGAATAGATTAAATATTGTTTGTCTTTATTAATATTTTTTATAGTGTAGCCTTGGTGAAATTTGTGATTATAGAAGTATAAAATACAACCATAATAGTGTACAAACTTACAATTCCAATTAATTATAGTCGAATTTCGACTACTGCGGGACCTCTAGTATTTATAAATGCTTTACGTTAACAGAAATGAACGCGGGAGGGAAATACACTTTCTTAGTAGAATCAGTCGTAGATTTTATTATTCTTCTTTTTCTTTTTCTTCCAAGCGTTTTTTCCCGGTCTTTTTTTATTTTTTTTATTGCTTAGATGGATGGACGAGCTCACAGCCCACCTGACGTTAAGTGGTTACTGGAGCCCATAGACATCTACAACGTAAATACGCCACTCACCTCGAGATATAAGTTCTAAGGTCTCAGTATAGTTACGACGGCTGCCCCACCCTTCGAACCGAAACGTACCACTGCTTCACGGCGGAAATAGGCGGGGTGGTGGTACCTACCAGTGCGGACTCCCAAGAGGTCCTACCACCAGTGATCAATGGTCTACCAGTGGTCTAATGCCAGGATCCGCTTTCCTACTTAAACTCCTCCAGTATACCCGGTCTTCCATCCTCCTCCACCGCCCTGCCTATTTCTGCCGTGAAGCAGTAATGCGTTTCGGTTTGAAGGGTGGGGCAGCCGTTGTAACTATACTGAGATCTTAGAACTTATATCTCAAGGTGGGTGGCGTTTTAACGTCTATGGGCTCCAGTAACCACTTAACACCAGGTGGACTGTGAGATCGTCCACGCAGCAAAGTAATAAAAAAAAAAATTTAAGTGCCAACGGTCGTGCACCGGGTATGCTGTACTATAGCTGGGTAGCAATGGAAAAGTAAATAATACGCTGAATAGTTTTTAGACTAATACCGATAATTGTGCTGCTTTTTATGTTTGCTGTGCGCCAACTACCGAAGAAGTGTCTAATTAGAAAGGTGCATTTAATCTCGAAGCTAGATAGCTTTATGCATCCGCATCCACAATCACAAACAATTGTTTTAGAAGAGTTTCTAATCGGCCACACAAAGAACGCTAAGTTTTTTTTTTTTTTTTGCTTAGATGGGTGTACGAGCTCACAGCCCACCTGGTGTTAAGTGGTTACTGGAGCCCATGGACATCTACAACGTAAATGCGCCACCCACCTTGAGATATAAGTTCTAAGATCTCAGTATAGTTACAACGGCTGCCCCACCCTTCAAACCGAAACGCATTACTGCTTCACGGCAGAAATAGGCAGGGCGGTGGTACCTACCCGCGCGGACTCACAAGAGGTCCTACCACCAGTGATTACGCAAATTATAATTTTGCGGGTTTGATTTTTAAGTCCCAACATTACTGGCTGAGTACAGTAAGGACTTTGGAATTGAAGGGAATTTATGACGAAATACGTCCGCCTCTTGTATTGTCTGGTCTTCTTGATTTTGCGGTACTGTACAGGAAATTCGGACGGCGAGAACGAATGGTCGAGCACGCCTGGATGCCTTTGAGGAAAATTAAGGGCGAAAGATCAATGGATCATTCCCCCGTGTGATCTTCGGACCAAATTAGTGTCGCGATCGTCACAATCGCTTGTGACGCGGTTCACGCCGCTGACGATGGAATAACGTGGCCTGATAAAATCCTTCGAAAAATACTCCTGTTGAGTGTTGAGGTCACGATAGTCACCAGTGAGAAAACACGAAACAAAGACGTTAGCTTTATTATAACACTAGCGACCCGCCCTCGCTTCGCTTCGGAAACATTAAAACACACATGAAAAAAAAAAAAAAAAAAAAAAAAAAAAAAAAAAAAAAAAAAAAAAAAAAAAAAAAAAAAAAAAAAAAAATAGTAGCCTATGTTCATCAGGGACAATGTCGGCTTCTAATGGAAAAAGAATTTTTCAAATCGGTCCAGTAGTTTCGGAGCCTATTCGAAACAAACAAACAAACAAATCTTTCCTCTTTATAATATTAGTATAGATATAGACTAGCTGTAACACGAACATAAAATGGGCTAATGCTTTTTTTAATATTTTATATGCTTATAATTATTGATAGCAATGAGAACATGTCTAACATTGTGTACATTTTTTCATCCAAATCCGATCCCTGTCAAAGCATGGATTACGTTCCTTTGTGCAGAAAACAAAAGGTCAAAATGAAAAATCCTACGTAACTAAGTACGTATGAGAAAGAGATCGTGCCAAAATATGAAATGATTAAAAATATAATCATACTAGCTGTACCCGTCCGCTTCGCTGGGCATTTAATATTAACATTATTATTTCTCACCCCCACAAAGATTCTCATCATTAACGCCCCCGCAACTGGTGTAGGGGGTCCAACACTCATATAAGTATTAGCTTACCCATTAAGTACGTGTATTTTCTACATTGATACCAAGTTTCAAGTCAATCGGGTGCATGGTTCAGTAGTTATAACGGAACATCCGTAAAAACCACTGTAGATTTATATATTAGTGTAGATTGTGACTCAAGATAGCGATATTGATGTTATGACTGTCTATGCTTTTCGGTAACCGATTATGAAAACAAAATGTGATTTAAATTAAAACTTTTAAAATCCCAAAAAAATTGGCTGGTGGCCAAATGCCTTACCAGTTTTACCAGGATAGGTGGGCGTGCACGGGCTCAGCCAGGAGGGGTGGTATTTGGCAATAACTGCCCAAGCGCCTAGGCCTGACGCCGACAACAGCTGAATCGCGAATCCATCTACTCGGATCGGTATCGCGACCACTGAGAAGATCCGCCGAGAAAGTTAGCGGGCTGATGTAGTGGGTTAGGTTTTACTTCGAACTCTTTGAGTGGGTGAGCTCACAGCCCACTTGGTCTCAAGTAGTTACCGGAGCCCATAGACATCTACAACGTAAATGCGCCACTTACCTTGAGATAGGAGTTCTAAGGTCTCAGTATAATTACAACGGCTGCCCCGCCCTTGAAACCGAAACGCATTACTGCTTCATGGCAGAAATAGGCAAGGTGGTGGTACCTACCTGTGCGGACTCACAAGAGGTCCTGTCACCTGTACGGTTACCAAGGTTCCTAAGGCTACTCCTAGCGCTAGAGCTGCCTCTAATTAGTGTATTAATGGATCGGGTGGATTCGTAAGAACGTGACTAAAACGTCAATGATGATTGGCTCCTGCGCAAGCCGGGGTCATTTAATAATCATTTAACTTCCTCCTACGTTTGTTTCAGTATCAACGGGTTAAAAAAAAGAAGAAATCAATTGTTAGTTCGGTTTGCTGTTTAAGAGTATTTCATTAGTTTATAAATTACTAGCGACCCGCCCTCGCTTCGCTTCGGAAACTGTAATTTATTATTGATTTCTCCACTATTTAATGGATGTTATTATACATATAAACCTTCCTCTTCAATCACTCTATCTATTAAAAAAAACCACGTCAAAATCCGTTGCATAGTTTTAAAGATTTAAACATACATAGAGACAGACAGATATAGGGACAGAGAAAGCGACTTTGTTTTATACTATGTAGTGATTATACTTATGTATATTTATGTTTCTACAAGGTTCGAGACTTGTACAATATTGAAAAGAATACAAATTGATATATTTTATGATTAAACTTTTTGTGTTGAACCATAACTAAGTTATGAGCCATATAAACTATTATTGACAAAATATAGTCGTTCGAGACTCACCTCGGATGGTATGAGCAATAAAAAGAATAGATTAAACACAGAACAGAATGGTCATAAAATTCGTAGGCTAAAATTGTTTCTTTTTTTTTTAAATAGTTGAGCTTATAACCTTGGACCTTTTGTGAGTCCACACGGGTAGGTACCACCACCCTGCCTATTTCTGCCGTGAAGCAGTAATGCGTTTCGGTGGAAGGGTAGGACAGCCGTTGTAACTATACTGAGACCTTAGAACTTATATCTCAAGATGGGTGGCGTATTTACATGGTAGATGTCTATGGCTCCATACTGAGGCCCGTAGACTTAAGGACAAAGTTCCACTCAAGCCGGCACGCGTGACTGTATGTAAATTTAATTATATGACATAATTTAATTACAATGCATTTGTTAGTGGTGCGCTACTGCATTGGCCATCCATTCGGTGATCAGTCAACTTCTTACCCTTATCCCATACTATGTGGGGTCGATGCAGCATATCCTCTTATCACGCTGCAGTTCAAGTTTTCGATAATCCCGTTCGCTCGGAACGACTGAAACCTCTTGATTTACGGGGAACATTGATTCACTCTGCGTGTTGTGTACCGAATATTCAATCTGGAATACTATGTGGAGTTCTTTGAATCCCTCCGTCTCGCTCTTACAGCCTAGCCTCCACCTGACTAGCAGTAGACAGCGGCCTGGCTCTGCTCTTGGCATTGCTAAAGTCCATGGGCGACGGTAACCATTCACCATCAGGTGGGCCGTATGTTCGTCTGCCTACAATAAAAAAAACCGCCCGCCAGTGGACTACAGTTCATCCATACTAACTGGAAATACTGCGTTCATCCACACTGCATTTCCAGATAGATCTTTAGAACGTAATTCCTTCCTAGTTTCCGGACATGTGCTGCTCAAAAATGGTTTGTGGAAGGTTTTCAGCGGTGTGGAGAGGCTCGGCTGTGCCCCTCTAATATTTTTTTTCCTACCTAATCTGATAGCCTTGAGAGGCTATTTCAGCGTAACCTTAACTAGTAGGTGAGCTCACGAGGCTCAAGCCGGAGTGATGCTAACACTGACCCTAGCAAGAGCAGTGCTTCGCAGAATCTACAAACGGATCGGAAACGCGACCTACGGAAAGAACTCGGCGAGAAACTCAGCGGGCTTGTCTATGGGTTAATTCGCTCGTCGAGCCTTTCAGTCTACAGGATCGGGTATGGGCCCTGTAACAGCTGACGTCTATATGCAACCCTGAGCACTCGCTATCAGGCAAGTCGGTGACCTAGAAGATAAGACGCCTGGTTTACTATCGAACGGTACCCTGCACCGGTGTTCAAATTCATTCAGCATTAAATTTTATAATGAAATACATGCTCAACGCATGCTCACGAATGACTTCTACCATGAATGAACAACAACACTGTGTAATCAAACATTTAGGCCATTGCTGCAAATCTGTTTGCAATAACTTAATCTTTGGACACAAGCAATAAGACTTGTGCCGGCATAATATTACGTCAATAAACTCATACAATAGCATTATAGATAAATCAGCATCAGTAGGTGACCGATATTGTAATGCCTAGACAAATTATATTGTTTCTATTTTTATTGGAGCTATGACGAATAACTATCGAAGCCCGAAGAAAATTATCTAAAAGAATTTACTAGTGTTGCCAGCATATATAACAGTTTTGTATTCAGCCCAAAACAGTTGTTCTATTTTTGATAGGGCGTTTTGAGAGCCCGCGCAACCCTGCCTACTTCTACCATGAAGTAGTAATGCGATTCGGTTTGAAGGATAGGGCAGCCTTTGTACTGTAACATTGAGAACTTAGAACTCATGTCTCAAGGTAGCGGCATTTAGGTTGTGTGTGTCTATGAGGTCTGGTAAGCACTTAAAATCAAGTTATCACCGTTCACCGACCTCGTTAATTACGACGAAGAGTTTGACAAGCGAACTAACTCATAGACTCACTGGTGTTAGGACCCTTTGTGAGTCCGCACGGGTAGGTACCACCACCCCGCCTATTTCTGCTGTGAAGCAGTAATGCGTTTCGGTTTGAAGGGTGGGGCAGCCGTTGTAACTATACTGAGACCTTAGAACTTATCTCAAGGTGGGTGGCGCATTTACGTTGTGGATGTCTATGGACTTCAGTAATCACTTAACACCAGGTGGGCTGTGAGCTCGTCCACCCATCTAAGCAATAAAAAAAAAAGACACAGTCCACTGAGTTTCTCGCCGTATCTTCTAAGTAGGCCGCGATTCCGATCCGGTAGTAGATTCTGTGAAGCACTTCTCTTGCTAGGGCTAGTGTTAGCTAGGTTTTGCTGGAATAGCCCCTTAGACTACCAGCGAATGCGAAGGATAAAATACCAGGTCGACCGGTGAGCTCCTTCACCCCTATCGGCAAACGTAGACAAACGTTCCAACTCCATACAAATTTGAGTTAACTTTTACGCTATCGAGAACGTTTAAAAACTCGCACCAAGCACACTGCTCTAAGTTCGCTTCAGATAGAAATAATGAAAATATTACGAAAGACACCTCCCGCGAAACATATGTACGTATTATAGAGTCAGGTCTGGCTCTGTCTAGGGTGTCTTCTCATTTCGTCTGAGTGTACTGGGACGGATCCAGGGAAGTATCTAAATGATATAATAATAGATACCAAAGTAAAGATTGATTTAAACACACAAGAAATGAATTTCTTTGGACACAATTTTTTTATTAATATATTATCCGCGCTCTTAAATAAATTTCCTTTATTTTATTATGTGGTCACAAGAGCCCATAGATATCAACAACATAAACGCCGCCACCCACCTTGAGACAAGAGTGTTAAGTCTCTGTTTTTACAATACAACGGTTGCCCTCTATTCAAACCGAACCGCATGCTTGACGGCAGAAACAGGCAGGGCGGTGGTACCTACACACACACGCCCTACAAGGCACCCTACCACTAGTAATTATGCAAACTATAGTTTTTGCAGTTTTGATTATGATTAAACGATGCTATTCCTTCACCGTTGAAGTAACTCATGAGCATTTATCGTGTACATTTATTTATTTATTTATTTAGTCTACTTACAAATTAACAGTATAAACCAAAACATTATTAATAATTAATTAGCTTATGTAATTTCTAACAACAACAATAAATCGCTGCAAACCATCCTGGAATATATCCATCCGGAGCATAGGCTGGCAAGCCATTGAGTAGCGAGACAGCACGATGTGTCGGAGAGGTAGCGGTGTTTCATCAGAAAAATTTGGCACCACACGTTTGCGGGACTCGAACGCCGTTGCATCGCTTGATACGAGTGGTGTCACTAGATATGAATAGACGAGAGCTCTCAGTGTATGCGATTGAACTCAAACTCTGTACAGCTATTATTAGTTCTATAGACAATACATTTATGATAAAAATAAAACGGAACTTACCCAGTAATTAAGACAGCGCAAATCATCATCACTTTTTATTTATTGCCCTAGCAGGCAGACGAGCATACGGCCCACCTGATGGTGAGTGGTTACCGTCGCTAATGGACGTCAGCAATGTCAGGGGTGGAGCCAAGCCGCTGCCTACCGTTTAATACTCTCCACAAGCCTCGTTTGAAGAAGGACATGTCATAGCGCTCGGGAAACACTGTGGAGGAGAGCTCATTCCAAAGCCGGATGGTACGTGGCAAAAACTAGATTAGATATAAATCTAGAATATATATCATAGAATTCGGAAAATCTTAAAGGTAATCGCGACCCGCAGAGAAGACCCGCCGAGAAACTCAAAGGCCTGAGTCTATGGTACAGCAGCTGACAATATTGTCACGTCATTATGCATTTTCCTGTTCCTCCATAGAACTAGAATACTACATCCGAAAATCTGGCCGAGACTTGCAGCATCGGAATAAGCAGTGAAATTTCATAGCACCATAGCAAATAGGTCCCTACAATTGTTTTATTGTATTATAAATTGATTTTCTGAATAAAGTCAATCACTTACAAACCACTTTAGAATTCATAGACGAACATAAAATGGACTAAAGCTTTTTTAATATTATAACGTGCTTATAATTAATTGCAATTAGAACATGTCTAATATTGTGTATATTTTTTCATCCAAATCCGATCCCTGTCAAAGCATGGATTACGTTCCTTTGTGCAGAAAACAAAAGGTCAAAATGAAAAATGCTACCTAAGTACGTATCAGAGATCATGCCAAAATATGAAATGATCAAAAATATGATCATATTACTAAAGTGAGAAGACACTGTAAACCACGATTTTCTTGAATTTTAATTATAGTATCTTCAACGATTTTCGCGAATGCTTACAACTACATTTACTAACGGCTTAATCTTTTGTTTATAGAAATAACTAGCGACCCGCCCTCGCTTCGCTTCGGTAACTGTAATTTATTATTGATTTCTCCACTATTTAATGGATGTTATTATACATATAAACCTTCCTCCTCAATCACTCTATCTATTAAAAAAAACCGCATCAAAATCCGTTGCGTAGTTTTAAAGATTTAAGCATACATAGGGACAGACAGATATAGGGACAGAGAAAGCGACTTTGTTTTATACTATGTAGTGATACCTTTATTGATCACTAAGCAGACACCAATGGAGAAGGAGATCCTTACGCGGAAGTGGCATTGGATTGGTCACACTTTGAGAAAGCCCGATACCCACCTATCAAAGAGAGCACTGATCTGGAAAGTATTTGGCAAAAGGAAGAGAGGCCGCCCCAGAACAACTTGGCGTCGCTCGGTGGAGCAGGAGCTAGGGGTCTTGGGCACGACGTGGCAGGAGCTAGAACAGACTGCCCAAGACCGATATAAATAGAAAAATTTGATTCGAGCCCTACACCCCAGCAGAGGGTAATAGGAATAATAAATAATAAATATTTACTAACAATCACGCCACGTTAACTGGTCCCGTGATAAGTTCGTAAAGAACTTGTGTTACAGGTACCAGATAACGGAAATAAATGTAAGACTTTTTATTATACACATACATATATTTAATATACATCCATAACCCTGGAAAAGACATTTATATTTATCATACAAATATCTTCCCTTGGCGGGATTCTAACCCGCAACCTCCTTGTGTAGTGACCATGTCACTTACCACTACACCAGACGGCCGTTAAAAAAGAACGGCCGTTAGGAAAGAATGATGATGATGATGAGTGATACCTTAGACGTTCGTGAACGTGAAAATTGTAAAGTATTCGAAACGTAAGAAATAATGTAAATAAACGCAAGATTAAACGGTAAAAACAGTTTTAATTGTGCCTTCAATAAACCGCTGAAGCTTTTAGAAGCAGGCAAAAAGTATTCCTACTCAAGTGCCTAAAGCCTACAGTGCTATGACCTAATATGGTACGGAATTAATTCTAAAACCGAACTTAACTCGTATTAAAATGAAAAGAATGGCGTCAAACACAACTAATGTAACAAGAAAAGAAAAAACGAAATAGTTTCTAAAAAAAAAACTACATTTTTTTAAACATTAAGAACCAGCGAAAATAACAAATGGTATATTATACCTACACTGTCAAGGTATAATATAGATTACAAAACTTTATACATAGTTTATATATATAGTATTATTTTATATTTAAAAATTTATATAGTTAGCAATACAATATGTAGGTAACACTAAGTACCTATCTATATATTAATACGTGAAGCAAAAACTTTGTATCCCTTTTTACGGAAATTGCGCGGACGGAGGAGTATGAAATTTTCCACACTTATAGAGAATATAGAGAAGAAGTGCACAATGCTAATATTTTTTTTAAATAATGCATAAAAGATACACTAAATCAATAAAGAAAACATTACACACACTACATACCATGTATTTGACGCACACACGCATGCATACTGTTTATTGTCAAACTTTTGTTCTTGACGTCTGTTGTCAAATTGAGTTTAAATATTGTTTTCTTTGTTAATATTTTTTATAGTGTAGCCTTGGCGAAATTTGTGATTATAGAAGTATAAAATACAACCATAATAGTGTACAAGCTTACAATTCCAATTAATTATAGTCGAATTTCGACTACTGCGGGAGCTCTAGTATTTTTTAAAAGGTAAGAAATAAGTATATCAATACTAGGTATTTATAATCTGTGATCTATGCATCTAATGCATGTTAGCTAAGTAATGTTTTTCTGACATGCACGAATTCCCTACACAATCTACCTAAGTTCATCCACCCGATTAGAACGAGTGCCCCGACAGATTTATAGCCTAATATTAGTGTTAATTTACTTAATGGCAAGGGTGTAACCGACGCACATTTACCTAGCTTTTGTGAGGAGATGGTAAATAAGAGATAGATAGATAGAGAGAGAGAGAGAGATAGAGAGAGAATATTTTATTTTAAACCTTAAAACTAAATAATTTTTTTTAAATTTTACTGGTGGTAGGACCTCATTTGAGTCCGCACAGGTAGGTATCACCATCCCGCTTATTTCTGCCGCGAAGCAGTAATGCGTTTCGGCTTGAAGGATGGGGCAGCCGTTGTAACTATACTGAGACCTTAGAACTTATCTCAAGGTGGGTGGCGCATTTACGTTGTGGACGTCTATGGGCTCCAGTAACCACTTAACACCATGTGGGCTGTGAGCTCGTCCACCCATTTAAGCAATAAAAAATAAAAATAAAAAGAGAGAGAAAGAATAACTTATTTTAAACCAAACCTTTAACATTGAAAGCCAGTCAACAGGCTGGTATAATAATTGTTTAATAGGCGTTCTTATCGCTAAAAGCCATCGGTATATCGATCGAATAAGTAAGTACCTAAAAGATGCATTACATTTTCATGTAATGTTATTATTTTGTTAATTTAAGCTAGTGAATTTACGTAAGACCAACGTCCTATATTAGTAGCTGGTATGGAGGATAGAAGCAAGGGCTACTATCTCAGTGTATTTTTTTTTCCTACCTAAGCTGGTAGCCTAGAGAGGCTATTCCAGCGGAACCTTAACTAGTAGGTGAGCTCACGGGGCTCAAACCTGACGACGATGCTAACACTAGACCTAGCAAGAGCCGTGCTTCGCAGCCGTTCACGCATCTAAGCAATAAATTAAAAAATCCCTTCATTTAGGGCGCCACCTTAATTTTTTTGGTTCCCATTCAGCGGACACTTTCTAATACACTGACCACTTCGATAAAGCGGCACGACACGAGAACCCTCTCATCGTGGCCGCCGGTAACTACATTCCCGATCCTGCGGACAGAATGGAAAGCAGTCGACGTCACCCAAAATACGTCATCTCGGATCCTCCCGATCCACTAACGGTGCTTCTAGGTACTTCAAGCACCGGTCCCCGTTCTCGTCGAACCCGTCGCTTGCGACGAAGGGCTCGACGAGTAAATTAACTCTCAGACACAGCCCACTGAGATTCTCGCCGGATCTTCTCAGTGGGTCGCGTTTCCGATCCGGTGGTAGATTCTGCGAAGCACGGCTCTTGCTAGGGTTCATGTTGGCAACGTCGTCAGATTTGAGCCCCGTGAGCTCACCTACTAGTTAAGGCTCCACTGATATAGCCTCTCAAGGCTATCAGCATAGGTAGAAAAAAAAAAAGCGATATTAAGGGCATTGAAAACGAAACGCGCAGAGGAAGTAGCATAATTGTTAATTTTAATTAATTTGATTTTAAGCAAATCGAATGTGTTATTTTTGTCTGTCGTTTTATACCCATCTACTTACTTACTTACATAACATTGATAAATACAGGCCTAAATATAGTTATTTTACGCATTGCCGGTTGACCAGCAGTACTCTATACAATACCTAGGAATTGTATACATTACGTAAAGTATACTGGAAAATAATATTTCATACATTACCTTAACGTTTTAGGTATTATATATATTACCTATATATTGTATAGAATACCTGAATTATATAGATTGCCGGTAACATATAGATTTTTTCATGCTGATCAATTCAATCATTGAAACGTATTCATAAAGAAAGAATATGTGGATTAATTAGTGTAAATTATAATAAATTAATTATATTAGATAAATTATCAATTATTTTTAATTAGGAATTATCTATTTTTCATCTATTAGGTAATTATTAAATAAAAATCATTATTCATTACAATAATTATAAATTAATCTAAATGAAAATTGTCAATTATCTCTTATTATTAATCATCGTTGTATCATTAATCGTATTAATTTGTAACATATATTAACTATTATTATTAATTTCGCAATTATTTTTAATTTTAAAAGAGTTATAAATATTAATTATCTATAATTATAAATGACAATATTTATTAATCTCAATTACTACAAAATATAACTAAATTATCATTAATTTTTAATTATGTAACATTAATTAACAATCATTTAAAATTTTCAATTATCTTACTTATTATTTATCAATTCTTTTTAATTAGCAATTATCTTTAAATTAAATAACAATATCATTTAATTCAAAATTTGTATACTAAAACAAAGCTTCGACAAATTAATACTCTAGTCAAGGAAAAATATTGGATCAAGTAAGATCTTCTACCCCAAAGCGATGCAGTTGGGGACATTTGACCTCTAAATCTAGTATTTGTCTATAAACTTTGTCAAGTATCAGCTGTAGAATTATTATTATTATTATTTTCTTTTCTTTTTTTTTCCTACCTAAGCTGAGAGCCTTGAGAGGCTATTTCAGCGTAACCCTAACTTTTGTAGGTGAGCTCACGGGGCTCAAACCTGATGACGTTGCTAACACGAACCCTAGCATGAGCCGTGCTTCGCAGAATCTACCACCGGATCGGAAACGCGGCCCACTGAGAAGATCCGGCGAGAAACTCAGTGGGCTGTGTCTGAGAGTTAATTTACTCGTCGAGCCCTTCGTCGCAAGCGACGGGTTCGACGAGAACGGTGACCGGTGCTTGAAGTACCTAGAAGCACCGTTAGTGGATCGGGAGGAGTAGAATTAAAAATGTATTTTAACAATATTAATGACTTTTTGGCGGGAACGCGAGGAGTGAAGTTGTGTGATTTGTTTTATTTTGTCTATTTAGTGTTTCTTCGGGTTTAAATGTGTAATAACGGTGGTTTATTAACTGTTTAATACCTGTGAAAGTGCACAAATGTGGAAAAATGAAAAAAACCCGCTGGACGTAGTTTTTCGGGATCCTCCAAAAAGTCCACTGAAAAATTCTGATTAAATGATCACGATTTTACTGAGATTATATTTCATCCCAAATCATCTTATCTCATTTTTATTTCATCCCAGTTGATTAATGTCTCAAATTAATCATCTTCATTTCATTTCACTTTTCATTAAAATAAGAACATAAATTAAAATAAGACTTGACCTAAAGGTCTTAGTTACCAAGTCAAAAAATTCCTTAAAAAAATATATATATATATTAGTCGGGCAACAATTTTACTGGTCGCGAATATTTAAATCAAATAATGACAAATTACTAAACTTGCTTAATTTGCCAAAAATAAGAAAACTGATGGATAATGCGGGTAGTTATTAAAATTAATTACGTTCGAGATGCTACACAAGATTCAACACGGTAATCGCTGTATCGTTGAAAATGGACGACCAACATAAATTTTCCGAAATATCCCTTCTTAATAAAAGCTATAGAAATCTTCAACAAATGGCTAAATCAATGCATTTACCGTCTAATGTTAAGGTAAATAAAACTTACTTCTACGATTATTATGTCAGTCCACTCTCTAACATAGTATAATATTCTTCGAAGTTTCAAGAACAACAGTAACTTGTACCTAATTACTAATTGAGATTATTCCGCATTCAGTTCCTTAGGACTATTTTGCAGTAACAAAATATATCAGTAATTTCATACTTAGTCGGACTTACATAAATTTGTAGTAAAGAAATAATTACACAAATAATATTTGTTATTTATGTAGGTAATTGCAGTATGCATTTCGTAGTCTTATCGGGAATCATTTATTCGTTTCCTGGCAATATTAATTTCCGCATTTTTATATTATTTACTTACTAAATTACATCATTGATTTTCAGTCTGAATTTTTAATTTTTTTTTATTGCCATTGTAGGCAGACAAGCATACGGCCCACCCGAGGGTGGGTGGTTACCGTCGCCCATGGACTTTAGCAATCTCAGGGGCAGAGCCAAGCCGCTGCCTACAAATTATACTTAAAATCACTTTCAACAAAGTTTCAAAAACACTTTCTAAACTATAAAATATTCAAATCAAGGAGCATCCAACTAACGCCATGAGTATTTCTAAGTATTTTTGCTAAAAGCTGTAATTTACAAGAATTGAGTAGATATAAAAAATCACATGCATTATTGGTATTATTTTATTTTCATATTTTGATTTGCTCCCAACTTTTTAACAAAGATTATTAGTAATTTTAATTGATGCTCTTGTCAAATTAAAACAATATCTTTTTTATAACTTAAATATGTTGTTACAGAAAAAATACCTCATTGAATTGATAATAGCGAAAAAATTTAAAAGTTCAAATGAACTCAATGAGATCGTGCAACGCGTTAAACAGGAGAGAATTCAGCTCTCAAAAGCTAAAAAGGGAAAGATCAGAAAGAACTCTGTGCAGGTAAATTGAAGAGTGTTTTTTATTTTATTTTTATTCTATAAGAAACACTGTTCCAATGACACGTCCGCACTGTTGGGTATTGCTAAAGGTTTGTATCATAGATGTGGATACAATATTTCTCAAGTAAAAGCACAAAGTTTTATTGTGAATGTGAATGCTGATAAAACCTGCATTTGCTTTAATTACATTGCCATATCAATTCATAAAATGAAATCTTTTTACAAAAGTTTCATCAACATCAATCCATGCGATAGACTTGAAATTTGTACATGCATGAATGATAATTACAATGAATAAATTGTAATTAAACTTAAACCTTGACCAAGTTCATCAAGATATAAAAGGAAATTTTAATTTTTAATTCTGCTTGTTGTCTCATCATGTTTTTGTAGTTTCAAAACTACATTTTAAACTCACATTGTATAATGCTTACTGGCTTTGCTAACCACTTCACACCAGATGGGCCTTGAGTTTGTTCACTATTCTAGACAATGAAAATGTTCTTTCTTTAGGAAGCATGTCTAGTAAGAAATAAAATAGAATATTTAATTGGACATTAGCATCATTAGCAGATTACGGATACCCGGTCCGGGGGGGTAACGAACCGGGTTATGTCGGACTCCGGCGCCTCCTGAGAGGAAGAGGGGGACGAGAAGGTCCTCCACCTCCCCGAATTCCTCGCAAGAGACTACGCCTTGAAAAAGGCGCGCGAAGCACTTGCACTTGACCTACCTTGATGACCATGACCTGATGTCAATATGTACACATTAAACCATCAGTAGGCCCAGTATCTACACCGAAAGAATTTTCGAAAAAAAATCTCCCTCAATTCTTCAAAGAAACATGATAAAAATGCGTATTAAACAAAATTTTAAATATGTACAATGGTAGAAGTATAATTAAATGATGCAAGAAGTATTTTTTACTGGTGCATAATTAAAATTCCTAATTGTTGCACCAATCTGTGGACTTTAATTAATCTTTTATAATGGTAGAATAGGTAGATAGGGGAAACAATGACCGACCAAGATATTTTCCCTTGACACTGGACAAAAGCTTAACAATGTTGTAAAAAGCAAAAGTATATTAAAATATTGTAGTGGATAATATAAGTTATTAAATATCAGGAAAAGAAAACGTAACATGGAGGTCAATTATTTTAATAATTAACAACTTGTATGCAATTATTTTGCCATTACCAATAAACAATGTATATAGACACCAAATCAAGTTTTGAACTCATAAACGAATTAAAGATATTGTTTGTGGGTGATCGAATTAGGATGACCATTCAATAAAAAAATTATGTGATATTTTTCAGGGCGCAGAAATATCCTCGACCAGCAATAGCTCTCCACCAATCTCTTCAACACCGAAACTCTTAAAACGAAGTCCGAATCGCAAAGCGGTAATGACTTACAGCAGGGAACATAATTCAATAGACCGCTTCAAATCCTCACCTTCTATAAAGACCTTTCAAAGTGACCGAGTGCTACGCAGCTTCAGTAGACCGAATTACAGGATTTTCAACATGAACAACACAGTAATAGGCATAATTAAAGGTGAAAATGCTAAAGCAACAAGGATCAATATTGTCAGTCAAGATGGTAGACATCCAAAGTTCAATCTTACAGCTGTATTGAAAAGCACCTCTGATCCAAGTATGGATTCCAATAGTCAGATGATGCCGTTTTATTCTAATATGGTAAAAATTTCTATATAGTAACTTAGAATTCATTTAGTCAGTATGGGTACCCCAATCTCGTTTAGTATAGTAGAAAGTTATCTATATATATAAAAATGAATTGCTGTTCGTTAGTCTTGCTAAAACTCAAGAATGGCTGGACCGATTTGGCTAATTTTGGTCTTGAATTATTTGTGGAAGTCCAGAGAAGGTTTAAAAGGTAGATAAATATGAAAATGCTTGGAATTAAATAAAAATAACAATTTTGTTTTCCCTTTGATGTCCCCCCCGTCGGACGGATTCCTTTTGTTTGCTTTAAGTTTATTGTATACAAAAGTTTAGGTATTTTATTTATCGATTGAGGCACTACGAAGTCTGCCTGGTCAGCTAGTGCATAATAAAAAAAAGTTACTTCAGTGCGCCATATATGGCACCAGTAACATACACAGCAGTCAAAGAGTTAATAAACTCGATAACCCTTTACTTTGTTTAAACAAATTTACTAACCCAATAGAGTCTACAGTGTACAGGTAACCAATAAAGTTTATATTATTACACAGTACATTGTACTATGTAACATAACATAGTACATTATATGAGTCGACTATTATCAAAGCCGGCAATCTGACTTTTGGACAATGATTGGTAAATCAGAAAAACGAATTATTGACTTTGTATTCCATTGGCAGTCACAAAACTCTTCGGAACGACATCTTAGATAAATAACAGGTTAACTATTAACCTTTATTTAATGCAGGCTTTGAACCGTATTCTTTGAAGGAGACGATTATATTCAAATCAATCTGTATTGACATATCAATAATATTTTTTTTTCCAAATGCACAGATTGCCACCTTTGATAATAGACGACTCATATAGTACATTCTCTGTCTCATTCCTTGAAATTTGCATTTATTTACAGAGATCACTGCAACCAGGAAAAATGAAAAGAGCCAACAGTATTTCG
Organism: Bombyx mori; assembly: GCF_030269925.1. Lineage (NCBI taxonomy): Eukaryota > Metazoa > Arthropoda > Insecta > Lepidoptera > Bombycidae > Bombyx > Bombyx mori. The sequence goes on from NC_085134.1 coordinate 2,890,838, forward strand.
GTTCTTAGCGGTCAGAGAACACCTCTATCGCCCACTGTCAATATCACGAGCAGAGATGGTAAAATGTCAAGATTAAATGCACTAGTTCAAAAGTCATTAACCCAAAAAAGCGAGAAAGGATATAGATACACAGAAATGTCATTGGTAAAACGTAGTGATAACATGAAAATCGAACAATTATCATTGAACTGTGATGAGGTACAGACAGCAGAGAATTTTTATGATATCGATGCACTATTGGAAAATTCGGCAAGTCAAAGTGAACTTACAAATATCGAGTACTATCAGAAAATTACAACAGAATCAAATGATAATTTCTGTACTGAAATGCACAAAGGCTTGCCTCGGATCACAGAAGTGTTCAGCAAATTCAATAGTGATCAGCAGAAGAATTTGATGCAGCCTATTTACGTGCAAGTCAGTGAGGATTCGGAAAGAAGTAAGTCATTCGAGAGATTATAATTGCTGTAGTCTATGTTTTGTAGCAAATCTTTTAAGAAGTCACAATTTGTCTCAACATATTTTTTTTTTTATTGCTTAGAGTGGACGAGCTCACAGCTCATCTGGTGTTAAGTGGTTACTGGAGCCCATAGACATCTACGACGTAAATGCGTCATCCACCTTGAGATATAAGTTCTAAGATCTCAGTATAGTTACAACGGCTGCCCCACCCTTCAAACCGAAACGCATTACTGCTTCACGGCAGAAATAGGCAGGGCGGTGGTACCTACCCGCGCGGACTCACAAGATGTCCTACCACCATGTCATCATAATGATGGTCTTCTGTAACTGGTTAATCAAATATACTGCAATACAAATGATCTTAGAACCAATTTTGCTTGTGCCAATGAGCCTTACAAATTTCTTCAAGTTTTTCAAGAAAGTTAAAATCTACAGTTACACAAGAGTTATGAGCTCCTAAATCATTGACACAGGACAAGCTACAGTATTCTAACTAAAGTTCGATATTTTTTAGAAATATTAGTAGTCATAGATTCCGGGGTCTTGGGTGTAGCGAAGTCGTCGTGGCCTAAGGGATAAGACGTCCGGTGCATTCGTGTTGAGCGATGCACCGGTGTTCGAATCTCAGGCGGGTACCAATTTTTCTAATGAAACACGTATTCAACAAATGTTCACGATTGACTTCCACGGTGAAGGAATAACATCGTGTAATAAAAATCAAACCCGCAAAATTATAATTTTCGTAATTACTGGTGGTAGGACCTCTTGTGAGTCCGCACGGGTAGGTACCACCGCCCTGCCTATTTCTGCCGTGAAGCAGTAATGCGTTTCGGTTTGAAGGGGGGGCAGCCGTTGTAACTATACTGAGACCTTACAACTTATATCTCAAGGTGGGTGGCGCATTTACGTTGTAGATGTCTATGGGCTCCAGTAACCACTTAACAACAGGTGGGCTGTGAGCTCGTCCACACATCTAAGAAATAAAAAAAAAAAAAAAAAAGCATCAAATTTGTTTGTAGGTACATATGTGGCGGGTAGCCATCATACAACGCCAGATAGTTGACAGATGCCTGAATCTGGCTTACGACATTTTCAAGATAAGCTTGCATATAAGGAGTAACCTAGGCTACTTATTTTAGACTAGCTTCTCCCTAGGCGTCACCCGTGGTATGACAATAACAGCGGGTAACATCGCGGGACTCAGCTAGTTAAATAATAACACATAATAGAAACCAATTTCATTATTGCTGTTTCAAGGCTGATGTCTGTGAATTAAAGCTATCACTGAAAATCTAATGAATATTATTGAATGTTTTTCAATTACAGCCACATCACCGACTTACACATCCGTAGTGAGTCAATCGGGCATATCTTTATTGGAGAATCTATACAATTTCAAGAACCAATTCATAACGAATCATCCCCTGAACCCAGTCCATAGTGTAACAGCTAAAACACAATGCGTGTTCAGTACACCTACAATAACAACGCCGTGAGTATACTCATTTTTAAACAGGCATGTGTCTACAGTTATTTATATAGATGGGAGATCCGCTTGCTTCTTTACATGACTCATTTTGCTTGTGAAAAAAGAACATGGCTTGTCTATAATATATTTATGTATCTCTGATCTTCAATCTTATGTTCTCTTATTTACAATCGTTAGAGCAATTGCTGAGCTTTTAAGGAAATTCATAGTGAAAGATAATTATTTAAAATTTATTAATAAAATGCTTTAAGAATGAAATAAAAATGTTCAATTTTAATAAAACATTATAGGCAAAGCTGACAGACTATATAAAATTGGGCTCAGACACCTGAAGCTCTTACTCCCTCTTATATAAGACTCTTCCATACTAGAGAAGCATCTTTACAAAATTAACGAGGGTCGAATATCCACTTTTCTGATTCTAGAAGATGTAGAAATGATGAATATACATATAATAGACATATTTGGTGGTTGACTGTTCGGACCAAGTACACGAAAAAACATCAATTATTTAGCCAATTATTTGCCACATCTCTAGCAATTATGTTAAGTTGCCAGTCTTTTCTGCATCTTCATAAATCTTCTATAAGATTTAAAAACTTTACAGTTTGTTTTTCATGATCACGATATGGCCAGACATTGTTTGTGACTTCAAAAGTGTTTTTTAATTGTTTTTCAATGTATGTTTGCACTAACCGCTTCGCTTGCACGACTGGCTTACAGCTCACAGCACCCCACTATCGCTGGCTACAAAGAGTTTAGCGCTTGTAAGTTTGTATTTTTATAATACCTTGATTTTGTTTGCTTTAATACTTCATAATATTTTTTCATTTCTGTAAAAATCCCTACTGCTTAGTTGTTAATAATAACGTGGATATCTGATGGGTACTAATATTAATACAAAAAAAAACCATACTATTTTGATTGTCAGTCCCGGATTATTGATATTGTCAAACCTCAAGTATCCACCGTGTATTTAATATCGACGCTTGAAAGGCAAACGTGACTAAGCGACAATAACTGCTTTGTACATAAATGATGCCTATCATAATCATAACAATATTCGATGCGCAAAAAAAAAATATTTCTAGGTCATTAAAATCATTTCAATCCTACAGCTATATTCGTTAAAATAGATTTTTTTTCAGGTATTTCTCAGGTATATTTTAAATTAATTTCAATTTTAAATTATTCTACTGTAAAGTTCACGCAGTGTCGCTTAGTTACGTTTGCCTTTCAAGGGTCGATATCATTGTAAATAAATCAGACCCAAAATAAAACATACAGCTTGTAGCTAAACTCTCAGAAACTAAGGCAGATTGTATAGATCCTGATATTTATATTCCCTTTAGCCCAGCAAGCAATGTATCACGATAGAAATCAGCTGACTTGTGGAGGTTGATGATCTAGAATAAACGCGAGGGTACCACTAGTAGGTATCACCACGCTGCCTATTTCTGCCGCTAAACACTAACGGGTTTGGATTTGAATGCTGATACAGTTATACTATACGTTTGTAACTCGATCTCATACACAAGGTGTGCGATGGAATTCACGTAGTGATGGTCATCTCAGTCTGTCCACTCCACTGATGACCATAGGTCTCTCCAGTTGATATCCAGTGCAGCCGGTCAGTTGCCATGTCCATACAACGTGACCCAGGGATTCTCACTTGGTCGTCACTTCATCAGATAGTTAACCGTACCACACTGAGCTTGCCAGTGGGTGGCGGCATTTAAGTCGCTGATTTCTATGGGCTCCGGTAACCATTTAACGTCAAAAAAGTTATTATTGTCCGTCTTTCGCGATGCATTGAAGACAGTTAAATAATGTAAATATTAAGGCATGCTTAGCCATACGAATTGCTCTAACTCCTCAGGTGATACTAGTGCATTAATTTTCAGCTTACGATCGAGATAATGCATACCAGAATATATTGGAGCCGAGAATGCAAGAGAGGGACAACGCAACTTCATTCGCTGGAACGAATTTTGATTGTAATGAGGGTATGTTGATTTTTTTAATTTTATTTTGACCTTATATATCTTTTGAAAATGAAATTAAACTGGAATTCTCTACTCCACCCAAGTAATAACGCATTACTGCTTCACGGCAGAAATAGGCAGGGCGGTGGTACCTACCCGCGCGGATTCACAAGAGATTCTACCACCAGTAAAATACCTGCATGGCGTTAAGCTCGCCTCTGTACAATGTTTTTGTGCAATAGAGAATTTTCAATCAATCAATCAATTGACATTTACTAGTTACTACATCCTTCTAGTGAAGTAGAACATTAGCTTGCTCTAGAAAGATCTAATTGTTGTTTTGATTTAATCATGATTTGATGTTACAGTTCTTAGTTCGTCTGCGTCGTCTATTGAAACGCTAAGCTGTCAGGACATCGGAGCCAATGCTTCTATACCCGAAATGGTTGAGGACGCATTGGAGCTCATCAGTCAGGACGGGGTAAGACCAATAGAATAATTCTTCAGCACATCTTACTGGTGGTAGGACCTCTTGTGAGTCCGCGCGGGTAGGTACCACCGCCCCTGCCAGTTTCTGCCGTGAAGCAGTAATGCGTTTCGGTTTGAAGGGTGGGGCAGCCGTTGTAACTATACGTGAGACCTTAGAACTATATCTCAAGGTGTGTGGCGCATTTACGTGTAGATGTCTATGGGCTCCAGTAACCACTTAACACCAGGTGGGCTGTGAGCTCGTCCACACATCTAAGCAATAAAAATAAAAAATAAAAATACGACTCGTAGATGAATTATTGTATTAAGTTTTAATGTCACTTGAAGTGGACGGACAATGTCAAGGAGGCCACAAACACCAGCGTCCCGGGCGCCATTAAATTTAAGCAGGCCGAATGCAGGCAACATTGGAGGAAGCTGGTGCAAAAACTGGACCAAGGTGGTCACGACCCTCAGTAATAAGGAAGCGACGAAGAAGAAGAAAGCTTACTAGTTTAGTTAACATTATAGTTGGTTTTTTCCAGGATTACATGGAGAGGATTGGTATGAATGACAAGATGTTTTGCATGCTCTGCTCGTGGGCCGGACCCAAGTTCATGCTGGAGCATCACATTGAGAAGGTGAAACAGCTTTTAAGCTTATCCTGTTACTATTATATACTTAAAATGAACGCAAATTACAATTATTTGCTAAGCTAATAATAAAAATCAATAAACATTTGTTATTTCGCAACACGCAATGGATGGCGAAGGTAAATGATTTTTTTAAGCACGATACATTGCGTGTCGTTTCTTTTTTGCAATATAGTCCCATCGTCATCTTAAACCTTACAGTCCAGGGTGAGCCTTATCTTGGTCCAGAATGGCTCTCCGGGCTGCTTTTTTTATGATTGAAAGATTACTGGTGGCACGGAGACCTTTCTAGTTTCACTAGGACAGGTGAGCAAGCAAAGGTTCAGCCAGAAGGGGTGAGATTTGCTAACCGCTGCCGGAGCGCCTCCGAAGGGGACCTAACAACTCAAGAGTAATTGCTTGGTGAATTAATCTACTACCGGATGAGAAGATCCGGCGAGAAACTCCGCGGGTTGGTTCATGGGTTAGGTTGCACGTTGATCTCTTTGTCGAGTTCGACGAGTACGGTTACCGGGGTCCCTAAGCCTGCTCCTAGTGTTAGAGCTAAAGGCGTCTAATGCAAAGGTTATTGGATCTGATGGATTCGTAAAGACGTGTCTATGACGTCGACGGTGACTGGCTCCTGCATGATCAGGATTCTTCGAGTAGTCAGCGGCGGCAACGATAAGGCGGTTATCGTGACGCATAGCCTTATCAAAGTACCGTTCTGACGCTGACTTCATGTATTTCCGGATTGATTCGAGTCCGGGCTGCTCTGTTCAGGGCTTTCTCCTTCCAGTTCTTGACACTGATAACTTTGAGTTGCTGGTCTACGCCATCTAACCATTGGAGTTTGGGCCTGGCACGACTTCTGCGGCCTTCTGGTTTGCCGCATTGTCTTGACAATATTACTATGGGTATATAAGAAACAGTTGTTATGATTACCAGGAGCACTCGTCGGAGATCCACAAGCGCGACAGCGGCGAGTGGAACGTGACATTCACGCTGGGCGGCGTGGCGCGGCGGCGCGCGTGGTCGTGCCGCGTCGTGCGACACCGCGCCGCGCTCTACGTCCTCAGCGCGCGCTACCGGGACCCGGACTGCTTCATGGCGACCCTGCACGTCAGTACACCCGACGAGCCTACACTGAACGTGGCGTACACAACTTGAGATTTAGATAGGAACAAATCACTGATAGTCAAAAGATATCCGTTTATTATATTTTGCGACGTACCGTCCGGCTATGGAATGAGCTGAACCCTCCACGGTGTTTCCCGAGCGCTATGACATGTCCTTCTTCAAACGAGGCTTGTGGAGAGTATTAAGCGGTAGGCAGCGGCTTGGCTCTGCCCCTGGCATTGCTGAAGTCCATGGGCGACGGTAACCACTCACCATCAGGTGGGCCGTATGCTCGTCTGCCTACAAGGGCAAAAAATATATACTTCGCTAACAAGTAACTAATTCTATTTATGTATGTTGATGTGGTGAGTACCGCTGTATATGAGTTCTGTGCGTGTACTGGCGCTTTATACTACATAAGTTACTATATACTATATAAGTTGACTGTTTACGTGCGTGTGGGATAAAGGACGAGAAAGAAGCGAGCGTAATGATACGGAAATTGAAACAGGGATCATCCGGTCCAAGGAGGCTGAAAGCTACAAGGCTTTTAAGTTAATCAGTCATGGATTCAATCTTAATATTGCTAACGGAGTTCACAGCCCACCTGGTGTTAAGTGATTACCGGAGCCCATAGACAGCTACAACGTAAATGTCGTCGCCCACCTTGAGATATAAGTTCTAAGGTCTCAAGTATAGTTACAACAGCTGCCCCACCCTTCAAGCCGAAACGCATTACTGCTTCACGGCAGAAATAGGGCAGGGTGGTGGTACCTACCCGTGCGGACTCACAAGAGCTCCTACCACCATTAAATACCAGTATAGCCTGATCGTGTCTTTCAGACTCTGTCGACGGACGAGACCGCGACGAAGATTGCTAGAATGACAATATACAACAAGGTGACAGGGGAGCCCTACTCCTGGGAGGGCGCAGTCCCGCAGCTGGGTGAGGGAATGCCTTACGTTAACGATACGACCTGCCTAAAGCTTTCGCTCGCCGAAATGAACTTGTTCCCAAACAGCGCGAACTTGCGACTCATCAACCGCGAGCTTGTGGTCAAGTCTCCCGCCAAGGTGGTCGTCGGGCAACCGGAGCTAAACGACATCCACATTATAGTGTTCGTCAAAATCATGCCATAGTTCGTTTTGTTGTCGGCGATTAATTAGTTGCCCGGTGTTGCCAGGTTACTGAAAAGTGAAGTAAAAGTTTGAGTTTCTAATGGTATACGACACTAGTGTTTTTGTCGAGTTCAGAATTGGCCGGTCTAATTTTGAACAGTCGACGATTTTGATACAACTATAATTGAACCTTTTGTACTTAAATTGAAAGAAAATGAATGTACACGAAGTATCAATTTTTTTCTCTTCATTATAATAAATAAGTAGATTAACATGTTAAATATATGTATCAAAGAACTACAAGTATATTTTGCTGTGACTACATGCTCTTTTTTGTATGTAAATATTAGTAGTTATTAAAAAATTCATTTAGAGAAACTTAAGTTAACGGACTTAAAGTTATCCTTTCATTGGTCATTGCGATTAATATAAGATATCAAAAAAAATATGTGACCCATTTTTTTTGTCATTACCAAAATGTCTCGATCTCTCGGAAGACTGAATCGACAGAATTATGGAAGAATTTACTCAGCATTTACTAATCTAGTTTTTAAAAAAAACAGTGATTTTTAAGGTGGATGTAACCCCAGTCGATTCGGGGTTAAAACCCGTCTTATAAATTGTTTTGTTAAGCATAGGGTAAGTTTACATAATTTGGTTTCCTTCGAGTGGTTTCCTTCCTAACTCGATGCGGTTTTTTTCATTTTTGTAATTGACGTTTTTTTTTTGATGCGTGTTAAATTTTATGTCAACTAAAAAGTTTCAAATTTTCAGTTATGTGAAATTAGCGATATTTTACTTGTTATTTTTTTTTGTTAGCAACTATTTAGTTGCTGGGTTTATTTGATTTTTTATTAAAGTTAACCTTTCGTTTTTGTGTCAGACCAATATCTTTATTATATTAAGACGAATAAATCCCAGTTTTTGTTTATTAATCTTAATAAAACCAACTATTTAGTTACTTTGTACTACAACGTTTTTTTATATTAGTTTTTTTTTTGTTACTAAGGTAAGTGTAGTAAAACTGCTATTATTTTTTCAACTACTTTTTTGGTCTACATTATATTATTATTTTTGAGGGTTTTTATGATATCAATAATTAAGCAGACAACATTACTCGAATCTGATTATGATACTGTTTTTTTTTTCTTTCGAATGTAAGCCTTTTTAATTATGTATTATTAAGGTACAGAAATTTAATTATAGTTTCGAAATGTTATAGTTTTAGTTTGATGTTGATTTTCTAAAAGATTTTTATGAATCCAAAGATCGAAATTAAGTGAACTCAGTTATTATTTTTAGAAGTTTGTTTTTTTGTTAAGTCCTAAATGTTGACTTTTTTTAGTTTTGCAAATTTCTTAGTTAATATTATGAGATTTTTTTAGTACGTACCGATGTAACGCGTGTGCGGCTATTGACCCCAGAGTTTTGTGCGCTGTACATTGCGGGCTTGAAATTTAAATTACTACTAGAGCAAATGGCATTTTTGTGACTGGGGATCTATATCATTATACTTATAGATGACTTTATTAAATTAAATTTCAATCATAGTTTTTTTTTAATAGTAAACAAAGTTTTTGCTGCCATCTTGAATTTGCAAATAAACACATTTCAAACATGTAAGCTGTAACATTTTCCGCGCTTACCTTCATTCATATTTGTCTTTCCTAGATTATTTTTACAAATCAAAGATTAGATTCAAATTATACATGTAATGGTTTTTGGGTAAATTATTATCATAAAATAATGAAACTTCAATCATGTTCAATTTAATGTATTTATACACAGTAATGTACAATTCAGTATAGGTTTTCATTGAAGGCGTAATTAATTTTGGTCCCCAAATTTGCGGTCTCGATCGAATCTATTGCCCAAGCCCACTCGGTCAGCTGGTGAATCTGCCAAATACATCGCGTTAAGAACTTTACTGTAATAATACACCCTTTTACGTATTGGCTTAGAGTTGATTATCGTGTGTTCCTTAGATTATGTAAATGTTGTTGATTAAAGTAACATTTTCTGGTGCACATTTAGAAGAAATTACGTTAAATACTTTTAAGTGAAGACTATCCTGTGATTGTTTAATAAAAAATTGAATCAGACCGAGTTTTCTTTAGTTATGTCAAGGTTCAATGAACTTTGGATATTATCCCACCCGTTTATCAATGCTGTGAAATAGTAACGGAATATGGTGTGTAGAGCGTGTACTGTATTTTGGACTGGTCGCTTCAATAGAGCTATATTCAGAGCGAAGGTCATTTTTATTTTATTTTAAGGTACAACACGTGTACGACCAGAATTTTTGTTGTCACACTAACTGTGTTGCCACACTTATTAGTGTGTTCTCACATTCAAAAACAATCATACAAAACTTAATGTTTAGAATTGCCCTAAACATATGGAGGGTAGAGTATATTAAGTAGGTATGGTATGGGATAAAAGTAAAAAAGCGCGCTCTTTGTATATGAAAAGAGTCCGTCGAAACGCGACTAACCAGTATTTACTGGTGGTAGGACCTCTTGTGAGTCCGCGCGGGTAGGTACCACCGATTTTTTTTATTTTTATTGCCTAGATGGGTAGACGAGCTCACAGCCCACCAGGTGTTAAGTGGTTACTGGAGCCCATAAACCTTTACAACGCAAATGGGCCACCCATCTTGAGATATAAGTCCTAAGGTCTCAGTATAGTAACAACGGCTGCCCCATTCTTCAAACCGAAACGCATTACTGCTTCACGGCAGAAATAGTCAGGGTGGTGGTGGTACCTACCCGTACGGGCTCACAAGAGGTCCTACCACCGGTGTGAACCACAACTTACCGTCCTTCGAATTAAAAATAAAGAGGTTCTCAATTCGAATCTATAACTACTTAGTTCGTTGCCATCAGCGGTCTTCCCCAGCAACTGCGACATTGGGTTATTCAAGAAAAGAGCATATTCTTACCTGAAGGGTAGGCAACGCACTGGCGTAAACGCTGGTGACCATAGGCGGCGGTGAATCACTTACCATCAGGTGACCCGTCTTGCTCGTTTGCCACTCGTAGTTATAAAAAAAAAAAAAGTCCAACAACCCACACTACACATCTCTGAGCTTTGGACTACACGCTCAAAATATAATTTCTGGTTTCTGTATTGTTCAAATGAATTGAGATCTATGATCAAACGATGACAGTAAATACTATTTACCTTGATTAATGGCATTACAATATGACACTTAATAATGTTTGAATGACGTTACCTATCACGTACTTCGAAACAATAGTGGAAACAATACGTTGATTGTATTAATTTTTTTTTATTATTATGAGCAAGCTACCAGCATCCAAGATACCCAAAGACGGACCTGGGCCGAGGGGACTCCCAGATTGCTATTACGTACGTAAAATAACTACTGTGGGACTACCAACGTTTTGCTCGTAAGGGCTGCATCATAATATGATGACGAATTCTTTCCCCGAAGTGACGAGACGTGATGACGAATCCATGCCCTGACGTGACGAGGGTTCTGTATGGTGTGACGAGATTTTAGTGCAGTTAGATGATGCTTAAAGCGACATGTGTGTAGGGTATGGATTTGATTATCAAATAATGATAGGAACTATTGGGAAAATTAAATTAGAAAAAAAAAATTGGGGTACGACCTGTGAAATAGTATATTATAACAGGGAAAGAATTTTTTTTAATGCTTAGATGGGTGGACGAGCCCGCAATCCTCCTCGTGTTAAATGATTACTGGGGCTCATAGACATCTACAACGTAAATAAATGCGCCACCCACCTTGAAATTTAGTATAGTTACAACGGCTGCCCCATCCTTCAAACCGAAACACGTTACTGCTACACGGCAGAAATATGGCAGGACGGTGGTACCTACCCGTGCGGACTCACAAGAGGTCTTACCACCAGTAAGATGCTTTTAATTTCAATATTTTTATAAACAATTAGAAGCCCGAAAAGCTCTTGTGATGCTTCCAAGAAGCTTAAAAGGCTTATACCTAATACCGTTTTTGGTTACCATACACAACGGTTGAAGCGCTCGACCTTCAAAACTCACCTACGAATTTCTGAAGAAGCAAACGTTTTGCAGACATCAAGAGTATTGAATTCCACATTTCGATACGTGAAATTCGTGAAGAGACTTCGAGCCGAGGAAGAGGAGCAGCGCCGCGGTGCCGAGACCAGACTCAAAGAGCTGACAGACAAACAGAATAGCGATTTCTTCATTCGATGTGATCGCAGGTGGTTAACTTTTCGACGTTGAATCGTCGACCTTACGCTCAATTATTCATGACCCAGCGATTTTGTGTCTGGTGGAAGAATGTAGGGGTTACAATGGAAACGTAAAACAAACGTTACAATTCTACGAAAGTAATCCTCAGACACAGCCCACTGAGTTTCTCGCCAGATCTACTCAGTGGGTCGCGTTTCCGATCCGGTGGTAGATTCTGTGAAGCACGGCTCTTGCTAGGGTTCGTGTTAGCAACGTCATCAGGCTTAAGCCCCGTGCGCTCACCTACTAGTTAAGGCGACGCTGATATAGCCTCTTAAGGCTATCAGCTTAGGTAGGAAAAAAAAAACTTCTAATGTCTGCTGCAACAAATATCAGAAGGGAGTCAACTGCAATATAATAAAACAGACTTCGTCCTCACTTTTCTAGCTTGTGGGCGGCATTCACATGACGTAGGTGGGCTCCGAAATTATTCCATTCCAGGAAATCATTCCAATACAGTATTAGAACAATAGCTTATTGTTTACAAGCAAAGACTTTTCAACTGGTCCCATAAACAAGGGTTCTCTAAGGTGCCTCTAACATCCATATCCGAAAACCACGTAACTATAAGTATCCATGCGTTCAGACATCTATTTTACAATAAAGGTACATATAAAACAAGATGCACTTTAAAGATAGCTCCTGATATAATAATAAAATACATGTTTTCGCTGCACGCAATGTATCACAAACAAAAATTACGCATAAGGTCATCTTAATATTACCTTCAATATTGTTTGCAAAACGGACTTACCAGTACATGTAATTAGATAGAATAATTTTTTAAATGTATTACTATGAGCCCGCAAGATCCATCACACAGTGACTAGTAGGTAACCGTGATGTTTGGAACCGCAGTAAAAAGTTTAGTTGCAAAGCAACAGCTGTCATTTATATTTTTATAATTTTTAAATTTTGTTTCTGAAGTCATTAGCATAGATTATACACTTAGGTCATTAGAATAAACTGTCAGCCATGAAAGTTGCATCATAATTTTATTTTATTTTATTGTAAAAATCTTCCTCCTAACAAATTTTTTTTTTTTTTTTTTATTGCTTAGATGGGTGGACGAGGTCACAGCCCACCTGGTGTTAAGTGGTTACTGGAGCCCATAGACATCCACAACGTAAATGCGCCACCCACCTTGAGATACAAGTTCTAAGGTCTCATGTATAGTTACAACGGCTGCCCCACCCTTCAAACCGAAACGCATTACTGCTTCACGGCAGAAATAGGCAGGGTGGTGGTACCCACCCGCGCGGACTCACAAGAGGTCCTACCACCAGTAATAAATCCAAAGAAAGTATAAATATCTAAATAAGAAACCGTCCGCTACACGTGATTTATCTTGAAACATTCACAACTGTGATAACTAATCACCATTCAAATCTTAGTCTCATGCGTTGAACCAATATACATACATCACGTCCCTTAAAAAATTCTGTGATTGATTACAGATCTTTAATAAACAATGTTGCACGCCGTGTCGATTTATGTATGGCATCTTATCAGGAGGACTTGCAGAAGAAGCGACAAAGGTAATGAACGCGTAGCGACATCTATCCGTTAACATTGGAACTGATACAGTAGCGATGATTTTAATCGAAATGTCTTTTCATTTAAAGGTGAGGTCACGAAATGTTATCGTAATTTGCTAGTTTCCACTGAAGCAATAATCTCAAATGTTTTCGTCAATAACTAAACACAGCTACACAATAATTGAGTCATCGTGGCCTAAAGGATAAGATGTCTGGTGCATTCGGGTTGAGCGATGCACCGGTGTTCGAATCTCGCTGGCGGGTACCAATTTTTCTAATGAAATACGTACTCAACAAATGTTCACGATTGACTTCCGCGGTGAAGGAATAACATCGTGTAATAAAAATCAAACAAGCAAAATTATAATTTGCGTAATTACTGGTGGTAGGACCTCTTGTGAGTCCGCGCGGGTAGGTACCACCACTTTGCCTATTTCTGCCGTGAAGCAGTAATGCGTTTCGACTTGAAGAGTAGGACAGCCGTTGTAACTATACTTGAGACCTTAGAACTTACATCTCAAGGTGGGTGGCGCATTTACGTTGTAGTTGTCTATGGGCTCCTGTAACCACTCAACACCAGGTGGGCTGTGAGCTCGTCCATCCATCTAACCATTCGCTGGTTTATTTCATTTTCCAGTTGTTTGTTTTTGGTTCTATAAATAGATACTTCATTTATCAATGTTAGATTCTAACATTAAATCGACAGATTGCTAGAACTCTTCCAACAAGAAGAAGAAGCTAATATTCGTAAATTCGTGGAACAAGCGCAGGCAGGCGCCGAGGCTCTATGGCAAGATAAGAAAGACCGCTTGCAGTACTTGCTTGCGAAAAGGAAGAAGGAACACGAAGACAAATACAAAGAAACGCCTCTGTATGACTTCCCATAAACACGTCATTACGAATCCTCCTGATCCATTAACGATGCTTTTAGGTGCCACAAGCACCGGTCACCGTCCTCATCGAACCCGTCGCTTGCGACGAAGGGCTCGACGAGTAAATTAATCTTCTCAGTGGGTCGCGTTTCCGATCCGGTGGTAGATTCCGCGAAGCACTGCTCTTGCTAGGGTCAGTGTTAGCAACGCTCCCGGTTTGAGCTCCGTGAGCTCACCCACACATTAAGGAGAAGCTGAAATAGCCTCTCAAGGCTATCAGCATAGGTAGGAAAAAGAAATTTAAGACTATTTCATCATCTATTTATCGATAAATTTTATCCACCCCGACCATAGTCCGGAACCAGTCCCCGACTAAATCGCTTTGCAACTCTTCAATGTCATTATATTCACCAGGAACCTTTTTATTTTTTATTGCTTAGGTGGGTGGACGAGCTCACAGCCCACCTGGTGTTAAGTGGTTACTGGAGTCCACATAGACATCTACGACGTAAATGCACCACCCAGCTTAAGATACAAGTTCTAAGGTCTCAAATATAGTTACAACAGCTGTCCCACCCTTTAAAAACGAAACGCATTACTGCTTCACGGCAGAAATAGGCAGGGTGGTGGTGCCCACCCGCGCGGACTCACAAGAGGTCCTGCCACCAGTAATTACGCAAATTATAATTTGCGGGTTTGATTTTTATTACACGATGTTATTCCTTAACCGTTGAAGTCAATCGTGAACATTTGTTGAGTACGTATTTCATTAGAAAAATTGGTACCCGCCTGCGGGATTCGAACACCGGTGCATCGCTCAACACGAATGCATCGGACGTCTTATCCTTTAGGCCACGACGACTTACTACTTACTACAACGGACTATCTTACTACAACCATTGTGTGTACCCACAGTATGTTCATCTAAAATCCTATAGCACGAGCTGCATGCTGGTGGCAGGATTTTTTGTGAGACCACGTGACTTGGGACCACAGCTCTGTCTTTTCTGTTGTCAAGTCATCAAGCATTATCTTCTCAAAAACAGAACAGCTAATATTCCATCGCTACTGGACCATGGCCTAGTTGTTAAGGTGGATGCAGTATTCATCTTATTGTTGTTCGCCTTAAACTAACTTAACGCCACGCAAAGTAATAAATATTAGTACCTACCTACCTATCTTTTATGTATAAGATAGTTAAATTACGTTATAAACACTATTATTTATGGAGTTCTTATCACGATTTTTTCTCTTAATAAGTTCCCGATATTTCGCCATAATAATACAGCTGGCAACATCGCCGGATCGTCAGGAACACATTAAAAGTAAAAATCGGGATAATATGTAAGCATAACAGCTCTAATAAATTTATCTGTGATCATAACCCGTCAAACAATAGTGCCCTTATAATGTCGATAACCGCGAAGTTTAAAAAAAAAACCATAAAATGATAGAATTTTTTTTTTACACCTGCATTTAAGATCGAAATGCGTCCACGTTTTGCCCTGCATCTACAAGTTGCGCGCCAAAGAGGCAGAAGAAATACAACTGTATCAAATTAAAGAGAAAGAAGCCAGAAAAATGGCTGAGAAGGAGTTTGACAAGATGTGGCACGAAGTCACGATGAAGAAATCCGAAGCGTTGGTTAGACTTTGTATTAACAGATCACCTAGAACGTTATAAATTACTAGCGACCCGCCCTCGCTTCGCTTCGGAAACATTAAAACACACATGAAACCAAAAAAAGAAAATAAAAAAATAAATAAAAAAAAGTAGCCTATGTTCATCAGGGACAATGTCGGCTTCTAATGGAAAAATAATTTTTCAAATCGGTCCAGTAGTTTCGGAGCCTATTCGAAACAAACAAACAAACAAATCTTTCCTCTTTATAATATTAGTATAGACTAGCCGTACTCGCCCGCTGCGCTGGGCTTTTAAAATTAACTATATTATTTATTGTCATTATTATTAGGGAGTCCAACACTCATATACACTTTGAACGGCCGTCTGGTGTAGTGGTAAGTGACATGGTCACTACACAAGGGGGTCGCGGGTTCGAATCCCGCCAAGGGAAGATATTTGTATGATAAATATAAATGTATTTTCCAGGGTTATGGATGTATATTAAATTTATGTATGTGTATAATAAAAATCTTACATTTATATCCGTTATCTGGTACCTGTTACACAAGTTCTTTACGAACTTATCACGGGACCAGTTAACATGGCGTGATTGTTAGTAAATATTTATTTATTATTATTTATATTATTATATAAATATTAGCCTATCCAATAAGTACATGTATTTTCTACATGGATACCAAGTTTCAAGTCAATCGGATGAATGGTTCAGTAGTTATAACGGAACATCCGTAAAAACCACTAGGGGAAAGTGGGGGAAACGCGAACGCTGGGTAATGCCGAATTCAATGGTTCTAATATGTTAGAAAGATATATCCTAATTTTATTTGCCGCCATTTCGGAGATCACGCCACCACTGATGCCAGTCAATAACACGGGAGACGCGGACACACGTACTTAAAAAGGTATGCATTTTTCAATATTTTGTATGTTTTAGATGTAATTTTTTGGTAAATTCAAGTTGATGTAACTTTATTTCTATCTACAATAATCATTCAGCTTTTACATAGTGGAATAATCACATATTACTCAGCTAAATGATAATGATGTAGTAGGCAAAATAAATTTAACCAAAATTGTTTTTTGACCTTTAATTATTTTCAATTCCGCGGGGTAAAGACGAACACTCCATGTCGGGCAATCTCGAACATTCGCCGTTACCCCACTCCCGTTTGTTAGTACCCCGTTCAACTTTTTTTTAAATATTATTTCAGATGCCTTGTACTTACAAAAGAAAGACCGAACTGAAGTAAAGTTTAAAAGATCTCAAAAAGGCTATAGACGATGTTAAAACCAAAAACTCCCTGCGTAAAGCAGCAGAAACATATAATGTTCCAAAAACCACTAATTTTGACCATCTAATGAAAGAAGTGTTAATACAGCCATGGTTGGATGAAAACCTTTATTTACAGACGATCAGGAAACGTAAGAAATCAAGAAGAAAACGGAAAGATGGCAAAAAAGGAACCCAAATAAAAGACTGAAATGTAATGAGAGAACACCTACAAACAAGAAGTATGAAATATTATTAAAAAATTTGAACAATATAAAAAAATACTTTAGTGACTCTAGTCAAAATACGAAAAAAAAAAGAAAAAGGCGAAAAAGAAAATAAAGACTACTTTTGTATTTTTTGTAGAGATAAATATATTGATCCTCCCGTTGAAGACTAGATTGTGTGCTATGTGTGCAAAAAATGGGCTCACGAGAGTTGTACTGACGGACAGTCAACATCGTTGGGTTTTAAATGTGATCTATGTCGTTAATAATGTTGGTTCGTAATCACCCCACTTGGTGTTCGTATTTACCCGACTGATGTCGGGCAAAGCCGAACACTAAGGGTTTTGTTTTTCTTTCATATTGTTGCAGTTTATTAAAAAAATATAAATGATGATTAGTGAATAAGTTAGACAGATAAGTAAACTTTATAATAAAAAAAAATTAAAAAATCTATGATTAAATTCCATTGTTTTATTTAAGTTTTCCCTTAGGTGTTCGTATATCCCCCACTTTCCCCTATAGATTTATATATTAGTGTTCTTGTTTGTGAATTTTCAGACTGTATTTCCTTTGTGATTTGTTTTCTTAGGTGGTTTGTGAAGTCTGCCGTTAAATTACAAATACTATTGAATTCTTTTTGGTTTTAATGCAAAATAATATTGTACATAATATTGAGCGTCTTGTAGCTGTTGAGTCCCGTTCAGAAGTGAAGGTGGTTGTGTGTGTTCGCGCTGCGGAGCTCGCCGGTCCGCCGGTTTGCCGCCCCCTCCCTCGCCGCGCTGCCTGCGTCTTTCCCGACTTTGCGAAGGAGGAGTTGATGCGTAAACAATTAGTATAGATTATATAAAGCTCTCGAATGCAAGAAAAGTATGCCTGAAATTGTTAATAATTTATAATGGTTCGGGGGAATTATTCTTATTCAACTTTACTAATAACTTTATTAAAAAGACTGATGCTATTTGTGAATATGAAAGCCTTGAACTGCCCGAAAATGAAAAACTACTGATCTAGTCTCGCTGGACACGAAATGTTATTTTACTAAGGTTGTCTATCCGTAACAATTTAATGTGATAAATTATTAAAAAGCAATTAAGTATTTGCAATGATTTACTCTTCGAAAGAGCACGAGAAGTGTATGTAGTATCTAATAAACTTGTGCTTTATATTGCCGGTTAATGGAACTTGTGGGTAGTTACATTGGCGGGAACGCGAGGAGTGAAGTTGTGTGATTTGTTTTATTTTGTCTATTTAGTGTTTCTTCAGGTTTAAATGTGTAATAATGGTGGTTTATTAACTGTTTAATATCTGTGAAAGTGCACAAATGTGGGAAAATGAAACAAAGCCGCTGGACGTAACTTCTCGAGATCCTCCAAAAAGTCCACTGAAAAAATCTTAGTAAATGAACACCATTTTACTGAGATTATATTTCATCCCATTTCATTTCATTTAATTTCATCCCAGTTGATTAATGTCTTAAATTAGTCGTCTTCATTTCATTTCACTTCATAATATAATTTTTCATAAAAATATGAATATAAATTAAAATAAGACAAATACAAAGGTCTCAGTTACCAGGTCATAAAATCCCTTAAAAAAAAATGTTATTCATGAGCTATCGGGAGTTTATATAATCCATTTATATGTAGTTTCAAAGCTGTTTTAGTTTTATCTAACGATCGTAAATCATAAACTTAACGAATCTGCTTAGTCGATGACATCGACAACTTCGTCTGCTAGCCCAAGTTCGGCAAAGGCCTCCTCCGTTTCTTTCCACCCAACTCGGTTTAAAGGTTTTCTTGTCCATACTTTTCCTGGTACCGTCTTTATCTCGTCTTCCCACCTCCGAATCTGTCTGTCTCGTTTCCTTTTTGTGTTTCTAAATAATAATCTATACTTCTATAATACTAATATATATATATCTACAGTGGTTTTTACGGATGTTCCGTTATAACTACTGAACCGTTCATCCGATTGACTTAAAACTTGGTATCCGTGTAGAAAATACATGTACTTAATAGATAGGCTAATATTTATATGAATGTTGGACTCCCTGCACCAGGGGGCGTTAATGATGAGAATCTTTGTGGGGGTGAGAAATAATAATGTTAATTTTAAATGCCCAGCGAAGCGAACGGGTACAGCTAATAAAAACTAAATCTAACAAGTAACAATAAATAATAATAATATTTATACTTTATTAACATTATTTTTTATTATTTTGTATATTTATTTACAAAGTCTAATATGTTTTTGATCTCTCAAAAATGTGCTTAAATGAATGTAATGCATCGTATCTACTCCTCGATGTAATGAGAAACACGAGCGGGTAATGTAGGCAAAACAATTTTAGGCAGCCAGAATGGAACAGGACGCGATAGAACGTCTAAGACGCGACTTGGAATGTAAACAGTACTCTGATCAGCAATTGGAACAGAGAAGGATTCAAAGGGAAAAAGAGAGGGAGATGCTGAAAGAAGAATCGAAGAGATTCAAGGCTATTTGGGACGAGGACATCAGGAAGGAACAAGAAGGTGTTTTGTTTTAATTCTCGACTAAAAGTAAATTTTATATGAATATACAGGCGGCTGCATAAGTTCATGGATATCTTACGGTCTATATCCGCTTAAACATGACAGTGACGGTCTATTGTGAGGTATTCGCAAAAAAATAACTAGATAGCGATATGCACTTTTTCTGCATATAGTACATATATGACGCCGATGCTCTGATTATTTTTAAGAAAAGTGTGTTGTACGCCGTCGCTTCGGATCGCCGTAACTATACTAAAACTACTTAAGACCCGCACGTGTTATGTTTTGAAACGCCACTAAAAGTTGCTTGTGGGTAGTTTGCTCGAGTCTTAGGGATAAATTTGAATGTTAAGTTTATGTTTCAACCGCTAGACAATGATTTAATAGCCGTTCATCGTTCTCGTCGAACCCGTCGCTTGCGACGAGGGGCTCGACGAGTAAATTAACCCACAGACACAGCCCACTGAGTTTCTCGTCGGATCTTCTCAGTGGGTCGCGTTTCCGATCAGGTGGTAGATTCTGCGAAGCACGGTTAGTGTTAGCAACGACGTCAGGTTTGACCCCGTGAGCTCACCTACTAGTTAAGGTTACGCTGAAATAGCCTCTCAATAGCCTTGAAGCTGATAGCAGCTGTTCACCGGAGCGGTGCGAGGCAACGGAGCGGAGAAACGGAGAAATATTAACCAATAAGATTGCACAAAATCATTTTGCAATCTTATGATTTGTGGATGGACAGGCACCCTTACGATGGGTTACATTTATTAAATCATCGTCTAGCAGTGTAAACATTAACTTAACATTCAAACAATTTAACTGTTCATTCTCGCGCCAACCACTTAAATCGGTGTTACACGTAAGTTGATGAATTGGCTAAAAAGTCCAATATCTTTGTAAGGATTTTTTTGTAATTTTTTTCTTTTCGAGCAATAATGTTGAAGTTAAATAGAGTTTTGTTAATGGTAGAGTGTAGTATGAACTCCGATCGATAGGTGGCAATAATCCATATGTTCCTATCGCGTGGAAGCTTTTTTTTTCCTCCTACCTATTCTAGTGACCTCGAGGGGTCCTACTAGATTCATCGAATGAGTAGGTAAGCTCACGGGGCTCTAAGATGCGTGCTTAGTGGGAGTTTTAACGTCGATCGCGTCAAAGTTAATTCGAATTTGTATGACGTTGGAACGTTTGCCTACGCTTGCCGCTAGGGACGCTGTTTCAACTGCCTACAAATTTTAGTTAACTTTTACGCTATCGAGAACGTTTAAAAACTCACACTAAGCACACTTGTGGTACGATATAAATTCCGCCTTGGAGTACGGTATAATTTACACTTGGAGTTCTGGTTTCAGGCGTGGGCATCTCTTAGTGGCGATTGGTTCACTCTTATAATAAACTAGCTGTACCCGTCCGCTTCGCTGGGCATTTAAAATTACCATTATTCTCATCCCCACAAAGATTCTCATCATGAACGTTCCCGTAACTGGTGTTGGGAGTCCAACACTCATATATAAATATTAGCTTACCCATTAAGTACATGTATTTTCTACACGGATACCAAGTTTCAAGTCAATCGGATGCATGGTTCAGTAGTTATAACGGAACATCCGTAAAAACTACTGTAGATTTATATATTAGTATAGATATAGATTCAAAAATTTAAAGACTCCCTTAATTATCAGCTGAACATCAGAGAGCAGAGAAACGTAAAGAAACAGCCCGCGAACGTTTGGAGATGATTCTTGAAAGACAGGAGACTGTTAGGAAACAGCAAGCCGAGGCTAAGCTCATAGCTGACACTTGGGATTCTCTAACGGGCCAAGGTATAGCTGATGAGAAGGCCGCTATCGAGTTGAGGAGACGGAAAGAGGTAATTGCGATCGTGGCTTTTGCGATGAAGCTTATTTGGAGGTTATGAGCGTAAACATCTGTCACTAAACGGATGGGAAATCTTTTTTTGCTCCTACCTACGTCGAAAGTTCGCTTTTCCTCCCGCTGTACAGGGAAGAAAGTGTAACTTTTCCTCCCTGGGTACTGACAAGTGCGCATGCGCGTTAGTGTCTACGTCTGCTCTCACGCACCTAAAATTCTCCGCCATTGTTGTGCTTGGCTAATTTGCAATATTGTGTTTAGTGTAAAAATGAAATAAACAAAAGGCAATAAAAACTAATAGTAAAGTATTAAACAAAGATGAGTTCATCAGACAGTTCTTATTCAATTAGTAGTAATTTATTTAACAATAAAAAAACAATTAAATTGTTTTTTTTTATGAGTGGGGGCTCCGCCCCCCCCCCCACCCCCGCCAGGGCTTCGCCCCTGGCTCCCGGCTCGGTACTCCACGGGTGCTAAGTTTTTTATAACGTCGAACTTTCGGCCCGGTAGGAGAAAAAATAGTAATTGCACCGCTGGAAAAAAGTAGGACATCTCTTCCCGCATGTTTGCCAATGCAATTTTACACGCGGGAGGAAATGTCCAACTTTTCTCCCTTGGTGCACAATGCACTATTATTGTTTGGGTGAGTTGACTAGTGGTTAACGGAGCTCATGTCTCTACAACGTAAATACCTTGATACATGAGTTCTAAGGTTTCACAGTTCAACGACTGCTTCAACCTTCAAACCGAAACGCATTACTGCTCCACGGCAAAAATAGGCAGGGCGGTGGTACCTACCCGTGCGCACTCACAAGGTCCTCCTCCTCCTCGTGTCATTTTCCTCATTAGTGAGGGTCGTGAACTCCTCCGCTGCATCAGTTTCATCCTTACGATTTCCCTACATCTGCGGCTTCATGAAGGGCATTGTGGAAGTTGATGTTTAGAGAAGATCGTATATGGTCCGACCATCTCGTGAGACTGCGTCCTACCAGTTTATTTAATCGTTCGTCACTTTTACATTGCTTTTTTTTATTTACTAGAGGTCCCGCAGTAGTCAAATTTCGACTATAATTAATTGGAATTGTAAGTTTGTACACTATTATGATTGTATTTTACACTTCTATAATCACAAATTTCGCCAAAACTACACTATAAAAAATATTAACAAAGACAAACAATATTTAATCTCAATTTGACAACAGACGTCAAGAACAAAAGTTTGACAATAAATAGTATGCATGCGTGTGTGCGTCAAATACATGGTATGTAGTGTGTGTAATGTTTTCTTTATTGATTTAATGTATCTTTTAAAAAAATATTAGCATTGTGCACTTCTTCTCTATATTCTCTATAAGTGTGGAAAATTTCGTACTCCTCCGTCCGCGAAATTTTCGTAAAAAGGGATACAATGTTTTTGCTTCACGTATTAATATTAAATTAATTAATATATATTTATATAAAAACAACTGGCATTCAAAATATTGAAATTTCCAGCGCGAACTAAACGAATGCAATAAAAAAATGATTGAAATGAAAAAAGAGCTGGAGAAATTGGAACGCGCGAGCGACGGAGACTTCCAGCTGGAGGCGGCGAGGAGACAGGAGTTGGTCGACAAAAAGCGCTGCGAATATTTAACCTGGTCACAGAGGACTAATAGGGTTTGTGTAGTTTCTTATTATGTTATTTATCCACATTTGAATCCCGTTCAACGTTCTCGTCGAGCTAGTTAATTACGACGAAGACTTCGACGAGCGAACTAACTTTGGAAGTCGTCGTGGCCTAAAGTATAAGACGTCCGGTGCATTCGTGTTGAGCGATGCACCGGTGTTCGAATCCCGCAGGCGGGTACCAATTTTTCTAATGAAATACGTCCTTGACAAATGTTCACGATTGACTTCCACGGTGAAGGAATAACATCGTGTAATAAAAATCAAACCCGCAAAATTATAATTTGCGTAATTACTGGTGGTAGGGCCTCTTTTGAGTCCGCGCGGGTGGGTACTACCACCCTGCCTATTTCTGCCGTGAAGTAGTAATGCGTTTCGGTTTGAAGGGTCGGGCAGCCGTTGTAACTATACTGAGACTTTAGAACTTGTATCTCAAGGTGGGTGGCGCGTCTACGTTGTAGATGTCTATGGGCTCCAGTAAATACCAGGTGGGCTGTGAGCTCGTCCACCCATCTAAGCAATAAAAAAACCCCATAGAAGCAGTCCACTGATCTTTTCAATAGGTCGCGATTCCAATCCGGTAGTAGATTCAGCGAAGTACGGCTCTTGCTAGGGCCAGTGGTAGCTACGTCTCCAGGCTAAGCCTCACGAGCTCACCTACACGGCGAAGCTAGCATAACTCCTCGTAGTTACCAGCAATAGATAGTAAAAATAACATAATCAAGCCTTCTTATTGTTGGGACTTTTCCTTATTCCTTTCTCAATCCCTTATCCACGCCATCTGTTGAAACTACAAGAAAAACTACGCGAGTATGAAAATGGCGCGAAGAAGTGTGTAAATAAACTAAAACATGGTGCCCATGCCGGTGCAAAAACAATAAAATTGTGATTTGTTGATCAATCAGCACATATAACTCACACCAGTGAGAAAATTGAATAGTGCTTCAACGAGCTACCGAGTGAGTCCTAAAACTTATCCTCTTTCCAGTCCCAAACATATCTAAATTCAAAACACTTATAACAAAATTCGTTTATGTCCCCAGGAAGTACGGCAAGCGATGATCGACCAGATAAAAGAACGTGAATCGGCACGTAATGTCCTGAAGGAGAAACTGGCTGAGCAGGACGAGTACTACCGGCAATTGTTCAGTCAGCTGGAGGGGCTCGCGGCTCACAAAGAGAAGACGGACGCCGAGGCGAGGAGGCATCACCAACGCGACCTGCTCGACCAGATCAAGTACAATCAGATGCTGAAGGTCTGTTGGGTTTTTAGTTTTTTTTTTTCTTTATTGCCGTATAGGCAGACGAGGATACGGCCCACCTGATGGTGAGTGATTACCGTCGCCCATGGATGTCAGCAATGCCAGGCGCAGAGCCAAGCCGCTGCCTACCGTTTAATTCTCTTTACAAGCCTCGTTTGAAGAAGGACATGTCATAGCGCTCGGGAAACAAGTATCAGGTGTGCATTATGCGAGTTTTTTAACGTTCTCGATAGCGTAAGAGTTAACTCGAATTTGTATGGAGTTGGAACGTCTGCCGCTAGGAGCGCTGTTCCAACTAAAAATATCTGTAAATTTTAGTTATACATACGCCTCAGTACTAATTTATTTTAAGTATAGATAAAAATACATTCATTCTTTTATTCTGAGATCAAAGGTTAACCATTAGACAAAAACAAAAATTTTAAAAAAACTTTACATTTAGTCACGTTACGAATTTGAAACACCTTTATAATTAATTAATCGCCTAAATTGGCAAAAGGAACGTGCGCGACAAGCCGAATTGGATGAGATCAAGAAATGTCAGATCGCAAAAGAAGAATACGAACGAGAAATCAGCAAGATGTTGTGCCGGTAACTAGTGTTGTTGATAAATACCGTAAATTAAAAAAAAAAAACGACTCGAATCGACTTCAAAAAAAAGAGGTTTTAGTTGATTTTTTTTGTACATTTGACCAATTTAGCCAATTAATTCCTTGTTTGTGGAAGCTAATTTCACTGTTAAATTTAATTGATTTACCTCTTCTAGTCGGTTTGTTTTGAAATTACAATAATAGTTAATTGCTAATTTTGTGAGTCCACACGGGTAGGTACCACCGCCCTGCCTATTTCTGCCGTGAAGCAATAATGCGTTTCGGTTTGAATGGTGGGGCAGCCGTTGTAACTATATTGAGACCTTCTAACCAATAAATAAAAAGAAATCTTCCTCAAAGTTGCTCCAATCCCGGACACGTGCACAGTTTTCTATAATCTAGAATGACAGTTTGTCGTGTCAAATGTCACGTTTAAAATTTACCGCGAAAACGGTACGGTACATCAACATTAAATTGCTCAAATATTAAGTGTATAATCTATATTATGTTGTATTGTATTTCAGACCGCATTTCAGTGACGAGGTTCATCCATTCATGAAACAAATGGTGAAAGGTTTGAAGATGTCTGAGAAATGTCCCTGCTCTAAGCCGGACTATTGTTCTTAGAATTTATAATATTTTTGGAGGTTGTTTTTTGGGTTGTATTTTAATGGAAATTCCTTGAATAAAGTGTTTTGAATCTATCATTATAAATATTATTTTTCTTACTTTGGTAATTACGTAACGGAATTCTCACCGCCATTTTTAGGTACTTTAACCTATTCATATTATGTCCTATTGGTACATAAAATAAGTGTTTCGTTTTTTTTTTAAAGTAATTTGGTATTATAATACTACGAAATGAAAAGAATCGCAATAATGAATAAATTAAATTCAGTTTTTTTTTGTACTACATGGTATCACCTGATCGAAAACACGACCTGAGAAGATCCGGCGAGTAACTCAGCTGGTAGCGGATACACTTAATATTTAAGATTACAGTCGGTCGAATGGAGAACTTCATAAACTGGACTTGCACAAATATTAGACCAACTGATAACGTCACCATAGCTTGCTTTCAGCTTCTATACTATAGACCTATTTAACATTTTTACAGAAACTTTTTATTTTTATTATACTTCTCTAGGCGCGTTATGAAAAATTGATGATAGTGAAATTTTACGATGCGCGCGCACCGTTTTTTATTTTTATTTTTTATTTTTTATTGCTTAGGTGCACCGTGACACAAAATTAACAGAATGAAGTTACCCACTAAATCGCTCATTACAATACGACCGACGTAACTTGGCGAGAATATAGCCGCAGGTGAACTTTCCGAACCGTACCGAGAATAACCGAATTTATACGATGTCAAGAAATGCGTGTCCAATATGCGTGTTTGAGGATGATGTTTGATTTTTTTTTCAAATTGATTAAAATTTAAATTAAAAAAAAGAAATAAATTTAATAAAAAAAAAGTATAACTTCTTGCGCGCGTACATAAGTACACGCACCCTTTTTTTTATTGCTTAGATGGGTGGATGAGCTCACAGCCCAGGTGTTAAGTGGTTACTGGTGCCCATAGACATCTACGACGTAAATGCGCCACTTACCTTGAGATATCAGTTCTAAGGTCTCAGTATAGTTACAACGGCTGCCCCGCTCTTCAAACCGAAACGCATTAATAGTTCGCGGCAGAAATAGGCAGGGTAGTGGTACCTACCCGCACGGACTCACAAGAGGTCCTACCACCAGTAATTACGCAAATTATAATTTTGCGGGTTTGATTTTTATTACACGATGTTATTCCTTCACCGTGGAAGTCAATCGTGAACATTTGTTGAATACGTGTTTCATTAGAAAAATTGGTACCCGCCTGGGATTGGAACACCGGTGCATCGCTCAACACGAATGCACCGGACGTCCTCATCATTTAGGCCACGAAGACTTTTTTTTAAAAATAATGGAGAATGGATATGTGAATGTCCCCGTAACCCTGAAGCATTAAGTCTAACATTCAAATGTATTTGTTCACCACGTATGCGTCACGCACGCAAGGATTCCGCGTCTGGAATAGGAAGTACCTACCGAAATCATTGCTGACGCATCCGAGCATGTGTTTAATAAAATTTACAACGCTCTGTCTGTCTGGTCTGGTTTAATCTTATCGTACTCGCTGTCCCACTCTGCCGTATTTACGATTCTCATTCGAGAAGTCTCACATTTGAAGGATTATACCTACCTACAATTCTAAAATATATTAAAGTAATAAAAACTACTTTTGCGATTTAATTTCGCATTGGCATAATATTAATTCAGACGTTTCATCGGGGACGTTTCGGTACTCCTGAAATCTATAAGAATAAATAAAATTGGAGTGTCTGTTTGTAATGTTGAAATGACCACTTTTTCCTACATACATATAAATATATGTAGGATTGGTAAGAACGGAACGTATGAAAAGAGTGTGGAACGGAGCGTTAAGATGTGAGTGAGAGAAAACGGAAAGAAAGAGAGAAAAGAATGACAGATAGAATGACAGAGAATTGGAAGATGGCGAAGACGGTTGAAAAATGAGTAAGACGTAATAAAATTAGTGTTAATTATTAATTACTATTATAATAGAAGATTTTGGAATAGTGTAACTTTTATTTTATGCGCTGCGATCCCTCTTCTACATATATATACGGTACATACACCAAAATAACATTTTTTACAATGTCTGTCTGTCTGTCTGTTTGTTCCGGCGAATCTCTGGAAGGGCTGGACCGATTTTGACAACACTTTCACTGATAGGTAGCTGATGCTATAAGAAGTAACTTAGGGTACTTTTTTATATTAGCTTAGCCCCGCGGCCTCACCCACGGTACGAAAATAACCGCGGGTAACATCGCGTGACACAGCTATCAATAATAAAATTTAATGTTTCCGAAGCGAAGCGAGGGCGGGTCGCTAGTTAATAATAATAAATCCCGGGATTACAGACATAAGCGTAATATTACAAAGCTAATTGTGAAATGTATTTTACGTATTGTCGTGTTGTTCCATCCGTGACCTCATTTTTCTGATGAATCAAGGAAAAATACGTTTGAATCAGTTTCTGAACGAAAACATGTTTTTTTTTATTTTTTGAAACGTAGGTACTCTATGATGGCCTTACATTGCCCGTGTTTGTGACTGTTTCCTCATTACCTTATTAAGATAAGCTCTCTTTAACATACTACCTTCTTTTTTTTTCGGGCCGGTGCCCAACCTCCTGCAAGGCCCCGTGTCTAGGGAGCGTGCGGGGTATGTGGGACTTTACGATCTGCAAGGTTTTGGGAGCAGACCGCGGGCCCAAAGAATTTTAGGGCCTTACCGCTTTACATAAGCCGAATACTAGACTGCAATAGATACAACCCTCTGCAATTATATACTGATCCAGGTCACTTATGTACAGCCACAGAATGCAACACACATCTGGCTTCTCTGCGACGCTGTCTTCTGTACATAGATCCGACCTAAATCTATCAGTCTAAAGATAGACAACTATGGAAGATGTCAGAGGATGCCTATACAAATAGGCACACTGAACTGAGAGACATTCTGTATTATATACAAAAATTAAATCAACAGTCTTATAAGTTAAGCAAAAAGGACTCATTGATTTATTGATTGATTGATTAAAAATCTAACAATTCTGTACTTAGAATACGGATACAGTCCTCTGCAGCGGTATTGATACCTTTTTATTATTGTTATTTAGTGGTTACCGGAGACCATAGACATCTAAAACGTAAATGCGGCCACCCACCTTGAGATATGAGTTCTATGGCCTCAGTATAGTTAGAATGGCTGCCCCACTCTTTAAACCTTCACCCTCTAGATCACGAGTCGGATAAAAGGCCAACAATTGACGCTATAATCTAAATTTTCTTATTCTCTACTCAACCGCTGGCAGCCTTAAGGGCTATTCCAGCTATTCACGGATTATAATCTAAAGATATCTATACTAAAATATATACCTAAATCTACAGTGTTTTTTACGGATGTTCCGTTATAACTACTGAACCATGCATCCGATTGATATCCATGCACTATATAACTTGGGATCCATGTAGAAAATACATGTACTCAATGGATAAGCTAAAATTTGTGTGAATATTGGACTTCCTACACCAGTTGCGGGGGCGTTAATGATGAGAATCTTTGTGGGGGTGAGAAATAATAATGTTAATTTTAAATGCCCAGCGAAGCGGACAGGTGCAGCTAGTACAATATAAAAATGAGTTATAAGCGTATGAAAAATGTACATACAATTCCTATCTAAATTCGAGCAACTTATATAGCTTTGGCATTGCCGAATATTGTTATCAAACGAGATCGATGAGGCTTCTCGGAAGCTCTAGACACGTAGAGGTTAGATCTTAATTCAGTTCACGTATGATATTATCATACATTAACGTCACGTTTGCCACGTAGGTAGTACACGCAGGCAGTTAAATCTAAGGAAGCTACGTTTTGGAGGAAAATAATGTTGTAATTTCGTTAACAACTCGTGTTTTTTATTAATACGCATGCTCGTTGTAAAAATGATTCCACTTCAAGCGTTTTCAACGTTCCAAAAAGACAAGAAGGGTGTATTTTCAAGCCTAGTTTAAGTCAATGATGACCCACGTTATAAAAATTATGAAAATGCAAATGCAAAAGTACACATTCATTTTGCATTCTTATATAGCGATGCACTGGTGTTCGAATCCCGCTGGCGGGTACCAATTTTTCTAATGAAATACGTACTAAAAAAATGTTCACGATTGACTTTCACGGTGAAGGAATAACATCGTGTAACAAAAATCAAACCCGCAAAATTATAATTTGCGTAATTATTGGTGCTAGGACCTCTTGTGAGTCCGCACGGGTAGGTACCACCGCCCCGCTTATTTCTGCCGTGAAGCAGTAATGCGTTTCGGTTTGAAGGGTGGGGCAGCCGTTGTGACTATACTGAGACCTTAGAACTTATATCTCAAGGTGTGTGGCGCATTTACGTAGTAGATGTCTATGGGCTCCAGTAACCACTTAACACCAGGTGGGCTGTGGTGAGCTCGTCCACAGGTCTAAGAAAAAAAAAAAAAAAAAAAACCCTAGCGCACAAACGTAAAAGCATATTTAAAAAAAATCATCACCACATTGAACTGGACTAATCCTGCACGTTAATTTCTAAGTAAAATACCTAGGGGAAACTTCAGACACCGCAATAAATGAGATCACAACAATAACAAATCATAGAATTCGTGAATGACTGTACACACAATTTTCCTGCAGGAAGAAACTCATTTACATTAATAAAACAGCGTATGTTTGATTTATTTTGTGGTCTGCTCATTGTATTTTCCTTAAACGAATACTCTATATAAGCGATGGATTCATTTGCCACCGAACAGTTGAAAAACGGTGGACACGATGTACAGACTAGTGTGCTTCCTTGTTTTGGTGGGCGCAGTCGCGGCTAACGACATTGTTATCGGCCACGAAAATGGCAAGAAAATATACGATAGCAACAGAACCGCCAGTCCGGCGATATGGAGACGAGCTGACAAGATAACCGTCAACGCTACAGACAACGAAGTCATCAGCGGCGTGATCATCACAGATTTGAGGGCGGAGAAGGACGGAGAGGTGCAAATCGTCGAAGGGGGACAAGGACAGAAAAACGTTACCTTCGAGTTGAAGAGCCCGGCTGTGTTCAGAGGCTACGAATTCCACGTTGAAGTTTATTCTGTGCCCGAAGATGAAATACAAGCAGAAGTAAATACCTCCACCGGGCTACAGGACGCGAAATTGCCAGCATCCGTCGCTGGAGAAACGCATAACCCGGAGAAGAATTTAAGAGAAACGCGAAAAACCGAAACGACTGCGACAGCTACGTCTGAAGCTTCAAATGAGAAAACGACCTTCACAGCGACAACTGAACAAGGCCAAACTTTGATTACGACCCAGAAACCTGAGGAGTTCTTCAATCCTATTGCCATGAGCAAAGACATTAATATTAACGGCATTCCGACGACATCAAACGTGGACGTACAAAGTACAACCGAGGTTAATGTTGAAGGTAGCACTACTGCTGATCGCACCACGGCGGTAGGCCGCAAAGAAGAGCTTCCTACCGATAACGATGTCTCCCAATTCGCGCTGTTAAAGGACAATTATGCTCCTTCGACTTCGCAGCACGCTTCGACGATTCCACCAGTGGGTTACAGCACGCACGTATACAAAAATAAGTACGCGCGAAATGATTAAAGTTAATTTAACTTTCTAGGTTAGGTTGACCATCGCTATTTTGTTTAGCAAATGGTCATATTTGTGTAATACACGTGACCCTCCTATAAAACGGTTCTAAAAATTCCCTAAAACCCCTATTTCGATGACACGTTAAAGATATTTTTGTTTATTTAGAAAGAATATGTAACCGAAATTGTATTGCATTTTTTTTGTCTAATAGGTTAAAAAATACATACAGGCATAGTTGAGATATTTCGTTCAGAAATTACTCTCTTTTTTTTTGTAATGGCTTCTTGTCTCATTAAAACAATTTCGCACAACACGGGGCTTTGTAGAACCGTGTAATATTCGTAGGAGGGTTACCTGTATATTGTTTATTTATAAAGTTCTATTGCCTATTTATAAAGTTCAGATATTGAAGAAAATAGCCAGCATTGATATAGCATTGTACTAATTTAAATTCGAAGCTAATGTGCTAAAATAAAAACTCTGAAGGATATTTGATAGTTTTATTGAAATATTGACCTGATTTAATGGAGATACTGAGTTTTAGTGGGAATAAGCCCCGCAATTAGCCAGTAACTAGATTTATTAATTTTCACATTTCCACTTGAAATGTTACCAGTACAAGACGCATTCTAAGGTTTGACACTAAGAAAATATTTAAATATGCAGACTAATCTTGATTGGGATGAATCAAACAATAAATTTTCTAAAAACAAATTTATTAAAACTTAATAATTGGAATGAAGAGTATATTATAATAACAATATTTTTTTTAATAATGTTTAACAATATTGGCGACACATTTTAATGTATGAAAATTATTAAAATAAATCCATAAATGAATTCAAAAATCAATCAGAAGTTCATTATGCACACTCCGTTACGTCTACAATTAATATTCAATGAAATAGTTTGATAAAAAATAACATTTTACTGTCATATTGTCAATAAATTTTCTTTTGTCATATTGAATCTCCAATTGATATATTGTGAAATAACAACATTCAATATCTAAAAAATATGACACGAAAGATATTTAATAAAATAAGTAGTAATATTGTCCGAAGTTTAAAATAAAAAAACTTTTTTTTTGTTCAACAGAAACTAAAACACAGGAAAGATCTTTTACCGAGCGGGTGTCATTGCTATAATATATTATAAATGATGCGCCTAATTTTGTTCTTCGAACTTGAATATGCGCAAAATCTCTTTGAAATGCTAAGTTTCTGTTCGATCTCCATGATATTTAGATATACAATGCAAAATTTTTGTTCGATCTACTAATCTACTCGATTATATAGATACAATTACATACCTAACTCTAGATATACCTATGCACAGATGGCGAATCTTTGGAATCTATTGAGCCTTTATTTGCACTTACCAGCGCGTCGGTCAGCTAACGAGGTCACTTGGATAGAAGATAATATTAAAAAACGAATTTTTTTCTCTTCCATTTTGGTCAACAATTTAACAAGCTAAGTCCAAAAATGGTAGACATACAAACAAATTTAAAAGTGAGGTTATCACACATAACAACCGATCAAGTCTTTTCTGCACTGGGAATGTTAATGAATATTAAATAATAATATCTTATAATCGCATGAACGTGTACACTTTGATTGTATTTCTTTTTTATTTTCAGTTTATGAAATTAAAAAAAAAACAAATTCAATAGTATTTTATCGCATTTCAATTAAGTTGTAGGTACATGTAAGATGTTTTCACAAATAATTCGCGCCATATTAGTGGTCAAAATTTCAAGATGGCAACAATCAAGTCACTTATTAGAACACTCAGTTTCATAAAAAAATGTCAAATATGAATTAATGAATTAATTACTATAAATCCATATAGTATATTTATTGTAATATTTTATTTAGAAATTACGCTATTCGTACGATGTATTTATTGAAAATAAAATTTGATTTAACATTTAATATTTTACACATAGATAATATCAATAATCTTCCAAACTATATTTCTTTATTTGCGCACGACTTAGATTGGTAGCCTCACGGATCAAACTCGTGGCTATTATTATTCAACAACTTCTTTATAATATCTAAATATTATGATTTATTTTACGAGCTTATTCTATAAGATATGTTAGCCAGCAATAAAGACACGACCTGGTGATGTGGTTTTAACCCAACCTACTACCACTTTCATTAATCCATTATATATCATGAGGTCATCGTGGCCTGCGGGATAACACGACCGGTGAATTCGTATCAAGCGATGAGACTGTCCCGGTGTTCGAATCCCGCAGGCGGGTACCAATTTTTCTAATGAAATACGTACTTAACAAATGTTCAGGAATGACTTCCACAGTAAAGGAATAACATCGTGTAATAAAAATGAAACCCGCAAAAATTCTAATTTGCGTAATTACTGGTGGTCTTGTGAGCCCGCACTGGTATGTACCACCGCCCTGCCTATTTCTGCCGTAAAGCAGTAATGCGCCCGGTTTAAATGGCGGGCGGCCGTTGTACTGTAAAAACTGAGTCCTTAGAACTCATGTCTAATTTGTATGGCGACCTTTAAGTTGTAGATATCTATCTATCAACTTCATATAATTTTTCATATTACAGAATATTGTAAGTTTTTACATGCTCGGTATGTAGAAATTATATTTATGCTAAGCCCTGTATCCGTTGATCATAAATGAATAAAAAATTCAACTAAAAAAATAAAATTAAAAAAAATAACGAGACAACGGTACTTAAGTATTTTGTCTATACTTATTATGCCTTCCAGTTTTTATTATATGTAGACATTACAATGCGAAAACTGCAGTCAACTGTAGGAAGCTAAGTTGAACTTACAATTATACAAACAGCGTTTTTTATCCTCTAATGAATTGCATAAGAGCTATGCAGTACAAGTAAACAGGTAGGTGGTTGTTACCCAATGGCCCTGAAAACTGTATTAAACCATACCATGAGCTTGATTGCTCACATCATTTTAAAGTAATTTGAGTATGCTGACATTGGCTTCATTAGTAACAGTCTTTAATTAAATTAACTTTTCCATACTCTACATTAAGTATGCACATAAACTACCCCATAATAATATAATAATATTACAAAAAAAAAGGAAAGCAATAACAGATATGTATATACATCGCAAAAAAAGGAAATTTTGAACTACAGAAACTTAAATTAATATCGAATAACAATTAAATTGTCACAAAAATGTCATTATCATTATATACCAAAAAACGTCTAGATCTCTACTAGATCTAGATTTGACTCCCAATTTTTCTTAACCGTAGTGTGAAATATCATACTTCAACTCCTATTCATATTGAATCAAGGAATGCACTGGTATACCTTCAGGAATGTTCTCTCTTCCTTTCAAACTTTTAAGTTCAATGATGACCAAACAGCCAAGAACTTCGGCACCGCATGTTTGCAGTAATTTTGTCGCGGCCGTTATGGAACCGCCAGTTGCTATTAAATCATCAACTAGCAGACATTTTAAACCTGGCCGTATTTTATCTTTTTGGATTTCCAATGTGTCCTGTAAAGATTTTTTTTAAATGCTTTAGACATTTCTATAATACTTTAGACATTGTGACAATTGATATAATTTATTGTAAATTTTATATACTATAAGCTTCGATCTTTATCCCAGGACACATATTTAAAAGCAAATGAAAATGATTTCTTTCGCTTGCAGCATGTTAATGATAGTCGGTACAATATTGAACATTAGAAGATTGGTAGCATAGAAATTATAGCAGTATTTTAAGCAATATGTATGACAACCAACTTTCAACATAAATCATAGCTTTTAAACTATTAAAAATCAACAACAGAGACAATACTTCTTTTTATTTCTTTACACATAGTTCACGGTCCAAGAAATTTGATCCAGTGTTACTTACCGAACCATATTCTAAATCATATTCATAAGATATTACATCTCCTGGCAGCTTTCCCTTCTTCCTGACTGAAAGACAGCTGATTCCTAATTCTGAAGCAAGCGAGAAAGAGAACAGGAATCCTCGAGATTCTAGTCCAACTACAGCTTCTACGTCGGGAAATTTTGTACGTATACAATCAACTAATAGTGATTGCAATAGTTTGCATATGTTGCCATCTGATATTGCCGAAAATATGTCCCTGGAAACATAATAATATAGATTCCTAATGTTATTCTATAGAGTTCTATTATGTTTTATTATTTAATAAAGAACTTAAGCACATGTGTTCGATAACAAATCCGTTCATTGTGTGTCTGTCTTTATGCAACCCGCACTTAAATATTTTTTTTGTTAAAAGGAGAACAAGTACCCTCACTAATACACTACAAGTTCCTTCTACGTGTTTATGTTTGTATTACAAATATTGTATCGACGCTTGAAAGGCAAACGTGACTAAGCGACAATGCATGAACTTTACAGTAGACTAATTTAAAATTGAAATACCTGAAAAAACTTATATTTTAACGAATCTAGCTGTAAGATTGAAATGATTTTTACAGACCTACAAATATATATTTTTTGCGCATCGAATATGGTTATTGCCTATCATTTATGTACAAAGCAGTTATAGTCGCTTGGTCACGTTTGCCTTTCAAGCGTCGATATTAATTCACAGATTCAGAAGGTAATCACGGTGAACAGGGTGGTGCAACATAAACAAGCAGCGAAAGACATGACATAAAAACTTTTTATGATTTAAAATATTTCACTGCATTTGAATTGTTTGCAAGTACTTTTTTAAATGAGAGTCGCCCTGTGTTGCTAGTCAACATAATGGATTTTTTTGTTGGTTTCGACAAATGAATGTCCTCACAACCAGTAGATAGGTAGTACCTAGTGTTCTGTGGTTTTGAGAGCCCGTAGATATTCCAAAGCAAAGCCACCACCCACCCACCGGTCATATCAGTTACTACTCTAAGACAATAAGACAGAGAAGTTTCTGATACGGGTATTCTTAAAATGTAGCGGGTATCTTAGTACAAAAGATATTTGACAGGTGTCTAAATCTCGCTCACGACTTTCAAAATAAACTTTCATTTAAACAAGTTTCGTACAATAACATTCGGACAGTCAGTGCAAGACGTTAGCTTTGCCGCTTCAAAAAAAAAAAAAAGCAGGAAACATTCAAAATTGTTTAACACTTCGAGGAGTTCACTTACCAGAATAAGATTCCCTTTTTTGGAAAATCGGGAAAGCTTTTTATCTTACTCTTTAGAACGACTACTTTATTTTCGTAGTCTTTATTCATTTTTTCAATTAATAATACTTTTTTATGCAAATATTTCGAATGAGTGGTATGTTAAATTAGTGCAGGTGACCTAACCTTTGAGCAAAAACGTTTTCAATATTTTTGTTAAATTATAAACGTAATTTGATTAATATTTTTTTGCTCTATTAAGTATTATTTTTAATAAGTCAGTAGAGTAAAAATAATAAAATCTAAATGTACTCTTTATGCATCCTTATATCTTTGTATCGTGATAAAGTTAGGTTATTTCAATTTGACATTCAGGAAACTTCAACTCTCATTTAAATATTACAGTCATTCGTCAAGGGACTAGGTACTCTAAAAGTCTACAAGTCTACAAGGATGTTTTTTTCTCAAGCATATTCAAAAAAAAGTTTTATTCCTTTCATAATGTTCACGTATTCACTTTCTGTAGTGGTACTGAACCATTTCAAAGGCTGTTTTTACTTCGTACGTGTTACAATGTATTTTTTTGCTTTGAATAAAGCTGTTTCTCTTTTTTGCTACTTATGCTAGTAATCTCGAAGGGTTGAATTAGCTTCACTGTGTAGGCGAGCTCAGGCTCAGACTGGCTTATATGCTAACATAGCTAACATTATATGCTAACTAGTCTAGCAAGGGCAGTGCTTTACAAAATTTACTATCGGATCGGAATCTCGTGGTCGTGACCCACTGAGATAATTCGGCGAGAAACTCAGTGAACCGTGTCTGTGGTTTAATTTCTCGCCGAACTCTTTATCGCATTCAACAAGCTCGTCGAGAACGGTGACTGGTGCTTGGAATGTCTAGAAGCGCCGATAATAATTACCGAGACAACTTTTTTGGTGGGAGCACGATGTATCAAGTTTGGTGAATTGTGACATTTCTTCAAGTTTCAACGAACATTATGTTGGCTTATTAACATTTAACTTCTGTGAATTAATTTTTTTTGTTCCTTTGTACTTTATATTTTTACAAAGATGGTTAAAGCTACGTTCCGTTTGCCTATCCAATGGATGAATGTAACTAACATTAACAACCAAAAGTCAGAATGTCATAACAATGATAACAAAACAAATTCAAACTTATTCATAACGACTTTTTATTTTTTATAGTTACCGAATGATTAAAACTTAAAATTTATTAAATATTTTTACTACATATAGGAACAATAACATTACAGGGAAACCATTGAAATATGTAATATCGAAAGTGGAAAAGATAAATACCTATCATAAAGAAGCATAACATAAAAATGCTATCAGCTATCGACCTGGACAAGTTAATCGCAACCAAAAAACAAGAAATACAGAAAGAAAAATCAATATTAGGACTGAGTTGTTCGCATGTAGTTTCAAAGGTAAGAAAAACGGCAACTTGTTGATTAGGCGGGAAATAAATTATTGATTTTTCGCGCATCTAAATACCTAGGTCGGATAGTAAAGCACAGTGCAGTATAATCGATTTGCGTTCGCATGCAGACGTTTTCCACTGCATCAAGCTATATACAAATGTACATTATGCGCGCAGAGATGTTTTTCTAAAGTTTTTGATGTGGTATTGCAATAAAATATTTGGTTACAACACTAAGAGTGGGGTATGTTTTTATAACGTTTAATAAAGTTATCTATAAATATTTTTGCAACAGTGGATGACTTTATAGACATTATAGTAATATCGTTAGTCATTACACGAATATACTTTAAAAATTCTGGAAATACTTTACAGTTTCAAAAAAACGAAAAATGTACTATGTAGAATTTTTTGTTGTTATCTCATGAAATTTAGTCTACAATATTATTTGATTCTTCCAAATCTTTAAAAATTTTAAATACACAAACTGACATAGTTTTAATTAAATTGAATTATTATTTAGTTATTAAAACTCCTATTTATAAACATCATATATCAAATATAATTTTAACAACATTTGAAGCAGTTGAATCTGATGAAAAACTAATTCAATCAATAAAATTGTACAATATTTGGACTCTTTAATAATAAAAAGTTTCAACTCTATCAAATATTTTTAGAGGCCATCTTATCTCTAAATCAATATTCTAACATTAGTATTAACACTGGTGACTTAATAAAAATCTTATTATAAAGATAGCGCATTTTATAAAGATCTTTAACATTAAGTGAAGAAAATAAAAATATTATCTATACTAATATTTTTAAGACAAAAAAAATCTAAGTCTAAATGGAACTGACATAACAACTATTTGCCTAGTGCCATAAAAAGGCTGATGGCAATGAAAATGCACACTTGCAACAAGTTCTAACTCTAGGCAAGCCTGTACTATGAATGGTGTCCATAGAGACGGAAAACACAAAAACTTATTAATTTCTTTTCTAATTTTATAATGTCAGAGCTGTCACAAATTTAGACTTATCCTATTAATAGTACTTGGTCTGTAGTATTGAAGCTTTCAAATATTTAATGTTGTACTCAACTATGTTTAATCTTCAAACAGCATTTTGAATGCTGATGTTTATGTTGGTATTCATGTTTGTTGTTAGGGTTGTTAGCTTTTATAGTATTTTTACCTTAAAGCTTTTTTTGTTTTCTGTGTTATGACCAATGTGGTGTGCTGAAATGCATATTTTCTTCAAGCTTTGCACCGTCTCTAGTTTTGGCCAGAGCACGTTATATGTATGATAATTAATGGATTTGCCAAAGTTTAAAATACTGTGTTCATTGTCCAGGCTTACTGACAATTGGGTCTTCTTTCATTGCTTTAGCCAACATACAGGACCTAAAGGATATACAACTTTCATAGCCCCAATGATATGCTCATAGTGGAGCTGGAGCCCATAGACATCTACAACGTAAACGCGCTACCCACCTTGAGATATAAGTTCTAAGGTCTCAAGTACAGTTGCACCCTGCCCCACCCTTCAAACCGAAACGCATTACTGCTTCACGGCAGAAATAGGCGGGGTGGTGGTACCTACCCGTGTGGACTCACAAGAGGTCCTACCACCAGTAAGAAATGATTGCTACATACCTAATTACATATAAGGTAGAAGTATACATTCGGTTGTAATATGGCTCTCTGAGCCTTCGAGCTGGAGT
This sequence comes from Bombyx mori, assembly GCF_030269925.1. NCBI lineage: Eukaryota > Metazoa > Arthropoda > Insecta > Lepidoptera > Bombycidae > Bombyx > Bombyx mori. The sequence continues at coordinate 2,930,408 of NC_085134.1, forward strand.
ACAAGACTGCTTCATGACAGAAATAAATAAATAAATAGGGAGAGTGGTGATACTTACTGATGAAAGGCGATTGCATGCAGCAGAGATGTGAATATTGTGATGGATGTGTGGAGTAACGAGAATGGATAGAATACGGAATGAATATGTTAGAGGAAGTCTGAAAGTGGCACCTGTGACAGAGATGCTGAGGAGTGCGCGTTTGGGATGGTATGGACATGTGATGAGACGAAATGAAAATGAGGTTGGTAAGAGAGTGTTAACTATGAATGTGGAAGGATATAGAGGAAAAGGTAGACCTAAGAAGAAATGGATATATTGTGTGAAAGACGATATGGGTAAGAGGGGAGTGAGCGAAGAAATGATATATGATAGAAGAGTATGGAAGGAGAAAACATGTTGCGCCGACCCCAGGTGACTGGGAGAAGGGCAGGATAATGAGTGGTGATACTTACGGTCAACTTCATTGAGAATATAGTTGCCGATTCTCAATTATGAAAACATATATAAATCAGCCCATTTAGCTGATAGTGTGTTAAAACATAATAATAATACCTGTATAGGATCATATAGGCCCAAAGACCAGTAAAAGACAATTATTTTTTCCTACCTATTCACTAGCTTTAGGTGCTCTTCCACCAATGCTGTGACTTGTAGGTAAGCTCACACGGCTCAACTTGAGAGAATGTGCTAACAATGGCCCCAGCAAGGGCAGTGCGTAGCAGAATCTAACACCAGATCAGAATCGCGACCCATTGAAAAGATTCAGTCAGAAACCAGTCTATCGGTTCTAAATTGAAGGCGTTGTGAACATTAACATTCCTCGCGTACAGCAGTCCTTCAACGGCTATCCTGTAAAAACTGGATTTGATGACCTGGAATGAGATTATGTGCATATGGGCTGTGTGAAATAACACTACACTTGCATAGGTTATGATGGAAAATGTCAGTAAACCTTATGAACCCACTTTTTTTATTGCTTAGATGAGTGGACGAGCTCACAGTCCACCTGGTGTGAAGTGGTTACTGGAGCCCATAGACGTTTACAACGTAAATGCGCTACCCACCTTGAGATATAAGTTCTAAGGTCTCAGTATAGTTACAATGGTACCCTTCAAACCGAAATGCATTACTGCTTCACGACAGAAATAGGCAGAGCGGTGGTACCTACACGTGCGGACTCACAAGAGGTCCTACCATCAGTAATTACGCAAATTTAAATTTTGCGAGTTTAATTTTTATTACACGATGTTATTCCTTCACCGTGGAAGTCCATCGTGAACATTTGTTAAGTACGTATTTCATTAGAAAAATTGGTACCCGCCTGCGGGATTCGAACACCGTTGCATCGCTAGTTACGAATGCACCGGACGTCTTACCCTTTGGGCCACGACGACTACAATGACACATGTATTGATCTATCCCTCCTCCCCATTCAAATGTAAAGAGCAGGATAAGCACTACTCCATATGTTCATTGCTGTTACCTGCCACTACAGACTGCATGTTGCCAATTACAGGAATGAATATAAATATTAGTTGGATCAGTTATATGATATTGATTATACATTAACTGTTCATTGTCCTGGTTGTCCTGTGATAATAATCATACGCTGGCCCGCCAGCCCTGCACGTTTAGTCATTAAGGTCACTTACTGGGTAGGGCTGGCACTTTTTAAATTAATTAATTTTTAATTTTTAGATATAATATTAATGTGGGTGTAATTAATGCGTTTAACTTACATGCGTTCTTGCGTTGTTTACCTGATAGCGTCCTTCGAATCTTGGTACAGTAAGTGCGAACAATTTACAACAGAAGGTAACTGGAAAAGGCAAATCTGAAATAGGCAGCTGAAATTCATGTTTCGAAAATTTCTTTAAAATAAATTTATGAGCCTGTACTGATTGTTTCCATCTTACTTTTACAAAGCTGTCATGCATTTCGGATCTAAGGACCGCTATTCAACTACACATTTGACACTACGGCCTCAGGTCTTAAGGTGTGTGATGGCAGTCATATGTGTAAGTGTAGTCATGGTAAGGTGTGACTTTGCGCACATTGTCTCAATAGGTGCACCAAAAAAAAAAACTCATAGGTAACAACCCTGCAAACGAGCGTCGATAATAACATAAACAATTGCTGCGAACTGTTTCCATTTTATACTCAATCGATGAAAGGTTAAGCATAAAATGTTTAGTACCACTGTCACATCAGAAATTGTTTTTTTAATTATTAAGTGTAGTCAGGTGCAATGTCATTATAGAATCATACACGATCATTTTGCTGGTTTATTTATCATTCATTGAACATTTGGTAATTTAAATGTTTGAGGTTTCGATTTTCTCTCAGTTTGAGATGCGGCATTTTTTTTTTCTTTTTCCTACCTATGCTGATAGCCTTGAGAGGCTATTTCAGCTTCGCCCGAACGTTTGTAGGTGAGCTCGCGGGGCTCAAACCGGAGAGTTGTTAACACTGACCCTAGCAAGAGCAGTGCTTCGCAGAATCTACCACCGGATCGGAAACGCGACCCACTGAGAAGATCCGGCGAGAAACTCAGTGGGCTGTGTCTGTGGGTTAATTCGCTCGTCGAGCCCTTCGTCGCAAGCGACGGGTTCGACGAGGACGGTGACCGGTGCTTGTGGTGCCTAAAAGCACCGTTAATGGATCAGGAGGATCCGTAATGACGTGCTTTGGGCGACGTCGACGGTTTACCATTCGATCTACTGGGTCGGGTATGTAGTTTCCAGCGGCTACGATGAGAGGGTTCTCATGTCTGCCGCCTTCTCAAAATGGCGCAATTCGGCATTAATGAATGAGCTCTTAATGGGCTGTTTTGGGCTCCCTAGGGGTCAACTTAGTTCGTCTTTCTATTTCTTTCAAAAATAAAATAAAAAACAGAATCTATCGTATAACAGGCAGCAAAAGTATGGTTGGACGCGGGCGAGATATATTTAAAGTATCAAATTTTGCTTACAGTCTGAAGACACCAAAGAAAATGCTAATAATGATACTAGCCAGGAAAAATTGAAGGTTGAAAATAGTGTTGCGTGTGATAGAGATGACTCTATCGAAGACAAGAAAGAAAGAGAAAACAAGACTTTGTATGAATTGGAAGAACATATACCTCCGGACTTAGAAAGATATATTCGGGTGAGTACATACGTTAATTCAATACTATTTATTTTTCAAATTTATAATTCTTAATTAAGGCCAACGCGATCATTGCTTGCGTAATATTCGCAATACAAAACTCGAATGATCGTTATCAGTATTAACGTGGGTAGATAACAGCAGGTCCATTATCTGTTAGTTGGTTCGGCATTGACAATGTCAATGTACATTGCACGCTTTGATAATTCTGTTCACCTGAACACTCGATATGACGTCATTTATAAATTGCCTGCTGTATCGACGATGCGGTTGTTTGTTTTTCGCGATAAGAGACCTAACAGTCTGGACACTTGGTACGCTCGTAGTAATAGCTATTACATGGGGGTCCGCTGGTAAAAGCAAAAAACCTTAAAGCTGACATCATAGTCATTCCAATGTCAATACCACAGCATAACGTTTTTTTTTTATATCTACCTTCCATTTTATATGGCAAGTGAGCGCATAGTTGTCGGTAGCTTAGCTTCCTCCAATACAGTGGGAAATTGCTATGTACTCAGGACTTTCCCCCCCTAAATCAATGTGCTGTAGTCTGGACTTTTACGAGCATCGCTCAGATTTTAGTATTAGCTCATACTCATATTTTATCTTCGGGACAGATCACTAATTGTTTTGGTATTAAGCTGCTATCCGTTATATGTACTTTTTAATAGGCTTTTACTAGCTTCAGACGTATGTATGTTTGTAACGGAATCTTTGAACATTATTTTGACCCCTTCACAACGTCGGATTATCTCGAAATTTCGTATACTTATTAAGGATTGATGAAAATTTAATGTGTATTTTAAAAAAAATATTGAAATAATAGAAATTCAACTAAAAAATGGAAAATAAACAATGGTTTAAAAAAACTAAAAAAATACGCTTTTATAGAAAATCCAACTAAAAAATGAAAATAAATTTTAATAAATTTGAATCAAAAATACTGTTGTACTGAAAAAGTACTGTTAAATGGTTTTATTGTAAAAAAAGCGTCGTAATAATTAAATTTAGTTTTAGTTAGTGTTTCAGTAAATAGCATTTATTTATCCCCAACCTCAGCAGCCAAAGCTCGTAAAAATACCGATGTTACTTTACTTACTACCGAATTTACTGATGGTAGGATGTCTTTTGAGGCCGCACGGGTAGGTAATACGTTTCGGTTTGAGGGTGGAGCAGCCGTTGTAACTATACAGCGACCTTAGAACTCATATATTAAGGTGGGTGCCGGCATTTCTATTGTAGGTGTCTATGGACTCCGGTAGCTACTTAACACCTGTGGGCTGTGAGCTCATCTACCTATCTAAGCAATAAAAAAAAAGACAGACATCTAAAAAGTTCATCAAAAGATTAATATAACAAAACATAGCAACCGCTTCGATAAACAGAATGTTCATCGCCCTATGTACCGTGAATAATTAATTTATTACCTTTTGTGTGTAGGCGACGTCTGCCTTAGACTTGTGTGGGCACGGGGCACGGCATTAGAATATTATTTATACATACCGCGCTTCGACTGGAATATTAAACTCGATATAAATATTTTTTATGTTGAATAATCCTTTTGGATGTAATTAGGAATCAAATCGAGCTTGCAGGTAGGTAAGTTCAAGGCGTTGTAGATAAATAGACATTTTTTTTGTTGTTTCGCTTTAGAGTTTCTAATTTTTTTTCCTACCTAAGCTGATAGTCTTGAGAGGCTATGTCAGCCAAACCAAAGAAGTAGGTGAGCTCACGGGCTCAACACTAACCCTAGCAAGAGCAGTGCTTCGCAGAATCTACCACCGGATCGGAAACGCGACCCACTGGTAAGATCTGGCGCGAAACTCAGTGGGCTATCACTGTGGGTTAATTTACTCGCCGAGCCCTTTGTCGCAAGCGACGGGTTCGACGAGAACGATGACCGATGCTTAAGGCACCTAAAAGTACCAGTTAGTGGATCGGGAGGACCCGAAATGATGTGAAAATTTCTAGCGTAGCGGTAGCTAACATTAACATCAAGATATATAACAGACTAGCGACCCGCCCTCGCTTCGCTTCGGAAACATTAAATTTTATTATTGATAGCGACCCGCCCTCGCTTCGCTTCGGAAACATTAAATTTTATTATTGATAGCGACCCGCCCTTGCTTCGCTTCGGAAACATTAAATTTTATTATTGATAGCGACCCGCCCTCGCTTCGCTTCGGAAACATTAAATTTTATTATTGATAGCGACCCGCCCTTGCTTCGCTTCGGAAACATTAAATTTTATTATTGATAGCGACCCGCCCTCGCTTCGCTTCGGAAACATTAAATTTTATTATTGATAGCGACCCGCCCTTTCTTCTCCGCCGTTCTCGTCGCACATAAATTATTATGTAATGGTTTTTATTTTTTTTATTGCCTTTGTAGGCAGACGGGCATACGGCCCACCTGATGGTGAGTGGTTACCGTCGCCCATGGACTTCAGCAATGCCAGGGGCAGAGCTAAGCCGCTGCCTACCGCTTAATACTCTCCATAAGCCTCGTTTGAAGAAGGACATGTCATAGCGCTCGGGAAACACCGTGGAGGGGAGCTCATTCCATAGCCGGATGGTACGTGGCAAAAAAGATCTCTGGAAACGCACTGTGGATGACCGCAGTGGCTTCAGGTAGTATGGATGAACTCTACTCCGGTGGCGGGCGGTGCGATGGTAAAAACGAGATGCTGGTATCATCTCGAACAATTCCTCAGAGCACTCCCCATGGAACATACGGTACAAAATACAGAGGGAACCGAAGTCCCTCCGCAGACCCAGAGGCTCCAAGAGGTGCAATGCAGGTTAGGATTACACCTGAACACTACCTCGCGTAGCGGTTCGACTCCCATTAGCGAGTCAATACACAGCTGAATATTTATTTTGGCATCGCCTTATTGATTTTTACAACGATACACATTACATAGGCAGTTATTTTGGTAAATATTATTCAAGTAAAGTTCAACTTTTGTATTCACTGACGGGCGTTAAATCGATCCACGAATTTGTTTACTAAACCGCATCCGTCAGACGACTTTTTATGTACAGAATATTTCATATATCGAATTTACAATGAAAATTTGAATTCTATATCAATTTATTTTTATTTCTTGGTGCTAATAAACTTCTAGCAGGCTTAAACTCATATGCAAATCACTACAGTATAAAACTAAAGTCGCTTTCTCTGTCCTTATATCACTACGTATGCTTAAATCTTTAAAACTACGCAACGGATTTTGATGCGGTTTTTTTTAATAGATAGAGTGATTGAAGAGGAAGGTTTATATGTATAATAATACCCATTAAATCGTGGAGAAATCAATAATAAATTAAAGTTTCCGAAGCGAAGCGAGGGCCGGTCGCTAGTGCTGTTTAAATAAAAACATTATACTCGAATTTACGGCTCAGTTACTCAACTATTGTTAACGTATTAAAGAATTGTACATAATACCTACATAGATATCAGACAACATCATACCTTAATAAAAGCCATATGAAAACCCTGAATGTGAATCTATTTTAAAGCGGTCCCATCTTAAATCAATTTCACCTTTGGCTTCATCCAAATACGTTGACCAAAAAAAAAAGTACAATAATTTCTAAAATACATCATGAAATCCAAGCTACCTGAAAACACCAGCGACAGGACTTATAATTTGTTTGCTTATGCCATGTTTACTTGTGACCGCGATCAATTCTATTCTATTCTATTCTACCAGCCCATGGACGTCCACTGCTGGACATAGGCCTCTCCCAAGGCTCGCCACAAAGACCGGTCCTGCGCTGCCTGCGTCCAGCGGATCCCCGCGAACCTCAAAAGGTCGTCGGCCCACCTTATGGGAGGCCTACCCACGCTACGTCTTCCAGTCCGTCTACCGTCTTCCGTCTACCGCGATCAATAAAATCGTTTGAATCGTCACGCTAAATTTTAAACGTGGCAGAGTTACGTTTGACATTTTCTGTAGCTTTATTGCTCTATCCAAGGAAAGCGGAGACCAGTTAGGTTGCGTTCCGAAATTGGATAACTGTGAAACTTTTCTTCAATGATTTGCGTGTTTGTTACTTTATTACAACACTAGCGACCCGCCCTCGCTTCGCTTCGGAAACATTAAAACACACATGAAACCAAAAAAAAAAAATAAAAAAAAATGAAAAAAAAAATGTCGGCTTCTAATGGAAAAAGAATTTTTCAAATCGGTCCAGTAGTTTCGGAGCCTATTCGAAATAAACAAACAAACAAATCTTTCCTCTTTATAATATTATTAGTAGTATAGATGATATGTAACGTCGTAGTATTTTGTACCCGTATTTTGCGCGTTCTTGACATAATTAAGACTATTACGAGTATTACAGCTTAATCACGCGTTTTTTTTAATGCCCTTGTAGGCAGACGAGTGGGCCCACCTGATGGTCAGTGGTTACCGTCGCCCATGGACTTCAGCAATGCTCAGCAGAGCCAAGCCGCTGACTCCGTTAAGTACTCTCCACAAGCCTCGTTTGAAGAAGGACATGTCATAGCGCTCGGGAAACACCGTGGAGGGGAAGCTCATTCCATAGCCGGATGGTACGTGGCTACGTCACTAGTTTAATTTTATTATTTCTGATGTTTCCAATACTAGACAGTTTTTGTGGTCAGAAAAGAAACGTGAAAGACAAGAGGCGGTAAAAAAAGAAAAAATGATTGGCTTATACACGGAAAACACTTAGATGTTTAGGTTTTTTATTTATTTATTTCTTAGATGGGTGGACGAGCTCACAGCCCACCTGGTCTTAAGTGGTTTTTGGAGCCCATAGACATCTACAACATAAATGCGCCACCCACCTTGAGATATAAGTTCTAGGGTCAAAAAAAAAACGCAGGTAAATAAAAAATAAATAAATAGACAAATGCTAGTTAGCGCAATTGAGTATCGATCGACCATTAACAATATTTTAGTCAAACGCGAAATTAAAACGTAAAAATTGTTCCAATTATTATATTATTATGTTATGCCACGTCTTCATCCATACATAGATTCAGGTGAATGTTTTTTTATTTTTTATTTTTTATTGTTCTTGCAGGCAGACGAGCATACGGCCCACCTGATGGTGAGTGGTTACCGTCGCCCATGGACTACAGCAATGCCAGGGGCAGAGCCAAACCGCTGCCTACCTGTTTTACAGTATTACGTTCAAATGTGCCGTCGAATTTGTTGATATGTTATAATGAAGATTTCTTAGCAATTGGATCACATACTAGCATTCCTTTGGGAAGATACAATTCCCGTTATTGCCATACAGTGTATTTAAATTTAAAACAATATGACAAAATCTAGTATAGTATTTAAACACGTAGTTGATCGTAAGGAAGCAATGCCATTAGATTGTTAGCGTTAACTCACAATTACTCCTATGCAAGATATTTGTGTAATGACAGATAATTTACGTTTTATCCGGCACTTACGTGGACGTTGCTTTAAAATATTTTAAAGTTGACGTTGGCGTTGCAAATGGAGATTGCTCATCTGCCAAAGGAAATTATCTAAAAACAATATATCTGTGCTAACAATAGATCAATTGGCTAATAATGAAGAATAGTGGTCCCGCTGTAGTCAAAATTCGACTATAATTAATTGGAATTGTAAGTTTGTACACTATTATGATTGTATTTTATACTTCTATAATCACAAATTTCGCGAAAACTACACTATAAAAAATACTAACAAAGACAAACAATATTTAATCTATTCTCAATTTGACAACAGACGTCAAGAACAAAAGTTTGACAATAGTATGCATGCGTGTGTGCGTCAAATACACGATATGTAGTGTGTGTAATGTTTTTTTTATTGATTTAATGTATCTTTTATGCAATATTTAAAAAAATATTAGCATTGTGCACTTCTTCTCTATATTCTCTATAAGTGTGGAAAATTTCATACTCCTCCGTCTGCGCAATTTTCGTAAAAAGGGATACAAAGTTTTTGCTTCACGTATTAATATATAGATAGTGGTCCCGCTATAGTCGAAATTCGACTATAATTAATTGAAATTATAAGTATAAGGAACATTTTTATGGTTATATTGTCAAAGACTATAATACTTCTATAATCACAGAATTTGCCAAGAAACGATATATGGCATAGATAGATACGTTATAGGTAAAGACACGATATAGATAAATATTATAGACAAATAATGTTCATCTATTCTCAATTTGACCACATACTTTAAACAGTAACAAAAGCTTACCAATAAACAAAGAGTATATTTTTTATCGATTTAATGTATTTTGTATGCATAAATAAATCAAAATATTAACATTCTGCACTCTTTCTCTATATTATCTATAAGTGTGGGAAATTTCATACTGCTCCGTCCGCGCAATTTTCGTAAAAAGGGTACAAAGTTTTTGCTTCACGTATTAATATTATTATAATATATACCGAAATTGTAAATGCCCGGTAGCCACAGATATTTATAATGCAGCAATGAGGCTAGAGTAGACGGTATTGAACATAATGTAGTCCTTATATAGGTACCTAAGTTGGTATTTTATTCTATGGTAGATTAAGGTTAAGATGCAGTGATAGGTTGCTTTTTTAAAACTATTACATCTGTCTATTCATTTATGTGAATAACATATTTATTAATTGCTGTTTATTATTTGGTAACATTTTTTTTAAAGGTAAAGGTTTATCTTTTTTAAATCGAATAGCTACTGTTAATGCTTATTGCCAGTATTCCGAAATTCAAAGGTACTTACTTATAGTTACTATGTACATAGATTTCTTCAAATATGAAAAAAAAAAGATTTGAGTACATCTATGACGTCATCATCAAACTACAGAATTGCTTCCCAGATCCTTGTCTCAGAAGTTTTAATAAAACACCGGACATAATTTCTTTTACTGGTGGTAGGACCTCTTGTGAGTCCGCACGGGTAGGTACCACCGCCCCGCCTATTTCTGCCGTGAAGCAATAAAGCGTTTAGGTTTGAAGGGTGGGGCAGCCGTTGTAACTATGCTGAGATCTTAGAACTTATATCTCAAGGTGTGTGGCGCATTTACGCTCTAGATATCTATGGGCTCCAGTAACCACTTAACACCAGGTGGGCTGTGAGCTCGTCCACACATCTAAGCAATACAAAAAAAAAAAAAACAATTTCTGAATTACGTTCCAAGTCAGAACATAATGTGATTTACTATTCCTAATCACAAATCTTCAAATTAGACATATTCGACTTTACAGGGCTGAGAATTTGTTCTATTACCTGATGGTTCTTATAATTCTCGTGTGGGCCAATTTAAATTTTATCAAAACTTTTATCAGTACTTTTTGAGTGATCTAATGCATATTTTATTGACTTTGACAACATTGATGATGCTCTCATTTTTTGTTGTATACGGTTACCTTTTTTTGATAAAATAGCATATCGTCATTGTCAAACCAAAATCTGCTATGTGCACTTTTTGAGATTTTTACTTTTTTGACCTTTTCGTATAGTTCACAGCCCTATTTACCGTATATAAAAAAAAAACTGTTATGTGTCTATAGCTTTAATATTTATCTATAGCTTTCATTTGATATAGTTCTTAAAAATTCACCTTCCAATATAAAATTTTCTACGAAAATATTTTTACTTGTTAATTCAAAATAGAGTTTTTGCACATAGCAGATTTTGGTTTGACAGCGACGATATTGCTTTCTATATTCCTGTGAATCTTGGCTCTATCTTGGCTCTCCACCAAGCTCCCAAGCTTCGGCGTTAGGTCCCAGCTCCCAAGTTTCGGCGTTAGGTTACGTCATGTAACCCCGAGTGTAGGCGCGTCTCAATTCAGTCCTCTACAGGCCTAACTTCGATGTAGACGTATGTAGGCTCATTAGTGCAACATACCGACCGTCTGCGTGGTCAGACAGTCGGCTATGTCCTTGACGCAGTGATCGGTCGATTGTTTTAAGATTCTTATTTTTTGCGTGCGGAGGCAATCGTCTTGTATGTGACCATTACTGAAATCGATTGTGATGTGGGCACGCAAAAATTAGGGATTTTGGTGCGTGTTTCTGCTTTAAGAAGTTTGTTTTAGCGAGGTAAGTTATATTAAGTTTATAAACACGAAAGTGATGAATTTGAATGGATTAGTTTACGGCTCGTTTGGGCTAATGAAGACCGCAGATACAACTGGAAAACGCAGTATAGATGGGTCTCCTACAAGGACTTTTTAGAGGTAGCAGGAATCCGTTGGATTTAGGTTGCGTGGATCCAGCCATTGTGGCGATTCTTGGGTGAGGCTTATGTTCAGCAATGGATGTCTGGGGGCTAATGATGATGAAGATACGACTACGTAAATATATCCACGCCCAGTATCACAAACTCAGTATCCCACAAACTGCCCTAGTATCAACACTCGGGTTAGGGGAGAAATAAAGCACCAAAAAAGCTGTGGACACTGAAGAAATTGAATTAGATACTTGAGGAGACCAGCATTTTTGCAGACGTGTTTTTTTTAATATCATATTATTTTGTTTTATTGTCCCAAATACGCTAAAGCAAGTTGCATGGACGGAGAAGCAGACCCATTCTTCATAGCTTAACCGTATCTATAAAAAAATAGCCGGGGGTAAAAAGTCTTTTTATAAATTAAGTTGTTCAAACTTTCAGTTGTAAGGCTTGATTTCGCTATCGAAATACTCGAAGTAAGTAATTTATGTTTTACACAAATATTAGTTTTTCGTTTATTGCGAAAAATCATATGTTAGTTTATTTAAACTGAAAAATTTGCCAATTTTAAGGATATGTATTCGTGAATTTTATGGTTCCATTTATTTACAACGTAATTCAAAGAATCTGTACTAATATTATAAAGAGGAAAGATTTGTTTTTTTGTTTGTATTGAATTGAAATTAGGGATCCTTACGAAAACTCCAATAATGTAACCCAAGGTGTAAAAAAATTACCTAAAATATGCTTTACATCGCGTGCCCTGCGACAACGATTGATGATAGAATAAAATAATGTACTACGACTTTCTAGAACAAATTATTATTTACAAAAAGTGTCGCGACAGCATATGTCTAACTATTATAACTATGCCGCAATAAATGTTCTTTTATTTAAAAAAATAAAACAAGTCAAATATCGTTGAAATTTTTTTATAGACCCGAGCCGGAGCGGGCCCCTAGTAACAAATACTTTGATAATAATACGGTCTCTTTATAAAGCAAATCCGTCTGTAGAGAGATATTTTTTTAATTGCCTCATTTAAAACCTATTAATAGTGATATATCAAAGTAGAACTAGACAGAATGCAATATTTTGTGTAATGACGTCAGCGTTTTAATCTGCTCTCTGCGACGCGGGAAAGAGATAAGAAATCTGACATTGATATCCATCAAATTTTTAATCACATTTATCTCAGAACCTCTTACCCGAGTTCAAATTCCGTATTCAATAGTGTTATTTATACACCACCAAACCGTCTAGCCAACAATGAATACCCGTCAATCTTATTGAGAACTTAGCTAATCTCGGCTCCATATTGGCCGTGCATCATATAAGCTCTAATTAACGGAAGTTTGAACTAAAACACAAAGCCTACAACGATCTCTTGGGTTCGTTGCACAATCCGAGTAATTGTGAATCTTAACACTTGACTAATCCTCCTCCTCGCGTCGTTTGCCTCAATATTGAGGATCATGACCCCCGCTGCATCAGTTTCTCCCGTACGATTTCCCTCCATCTGCTGCGATCATTAGCTTCATGAAGGGCATTGTGGATGTTGATGTTCAGAGAAGATCGTATTTGGTCCGACCGTCTCGTGGGAGTGCGTCCTCTGGGACGTTTGCCTTCTACCTTGCCTGTCACCATCAGCTGTCCAAGATTTCAAGATTGTGACCCTCTTTACGAGCATTATGTCCGAAGAATTCCAGCACCCTACGAAGGCATATAGTCGAAATTCTAGTCTTGATATTAAGCTCTCTCAGAATAAACACGTTGGTGTAAAAGGTGGTCCACGGAATCTTTATCTTAAGGCGTCTATTCTTCTACTTGACTAATACAGAGGTAACAAAAAAAAAGTAGAAGATAGCCTTATAAATCCCTGCCGGCTTAAACACGTTGGTGTAAAAGGTGGTCCACGGAATCTTTATCTTAAGGCGTCTATTCTTCTACTTGACTAATACAGAGGTAACAAAAGAAAAAATAGAAGATAGCCTTATAAATCCCTGCCGGCTCAATAACAAATGCGCGAATTGATTCATAGCCCTCCCAAGGTTTCCGTTTCACGTAACGAAACTTTTATAAGTCAGTTAAGGTCTATTTCCGTTACTCATTTATAACGTCGAAAAAGCTTTGTAACAACCTGTTTCGTTCATAATAGCGTTAAAATGCGAACTGGCCTTCACAATGTACTATATATTTTTATTTTTTCATTGCTTAGATGGGTGGACGAACTCACAGCCCACCTGGTGTTAAGTGGTTATTGGAGCCTATAGACATCTACAACGTAAATGCACCACCCACCTTTCACTAAAAACTCCTGCGGCTGTGAGCGGCAGGAGTTTTTAGTGAGGTTCGACTCCCACATACCCCACCTGCCGTGCGGGTGGGGATCCGGCGATTTTCTCCTGTGGAAAAAAACCCACCTTGAGATATAAGTTCTAAGATCTCAGTATAGTTACAGTTACAAAGTCTGCCCCACCCTTCAAACCGAAACGCGTTACTGCTTCACGGCAGAAATAGGCAGGGTGGTTGTACCTACCCGCACGGACTCACAAGAGGTCCTACCACCAGTAATTACGCAAATTAAAACACAAGTATCAGTACACAACACAAGCAATAAATAAAAAAAGCTTAGCAACCCCTTGAGATTGATTACCAGTGATATGTAAGCAAAAAATGTATCCTTTTTTTTAAAGTAAGTAGTTGGGTATTATTTATCTACTCTAATAATAATTCCTGTGTTGCCAAGGTCTATCGCGACGATCACATTGTGTCCAGACGATGAGGTAGGTACATGTAATCCGAAGGACAAGCTATTTTATCTTGATTCCCGCAATGAACTTGTGTACCAATCAATTGAAATATATTATATACACATACACACACACATTAATGTAATGAGTATAAAAATAAACACAAGACAATAATAATATGATGAAAGGCAAACGATGACGTCACTTAGGAGCGGTCCCGAAGCCGCTCCTAACTGACAAAAAAAAAACATTACACAAATTAGTTTTTGATAGCTATACGAGGTCAAAGTTCTGCGGGTCGGGTATTTCGTATATCCCGAATATTGATCTGTTCAGAAATGAAAACGGGGAGGAATGTCTGGCGGTATCATGCGATATTTATTTATATTAATACGTGAAGCAAAAACTTTGTACCTCTTTTCACGAAAATTGCGCAGACGGAGGAGTATGAAATTTCGCACACACTTATAAAGAACTAGCTGTACCCGTCCGCTTCGCTGGGCATTTAAAATTAACATTATTATTTCTCACCCCCACAAACATTCTCATCATTGACGCCCCCGCAACTGGTGTAGGGAGTCCAACACTCATATAAATATTAGCCTATCCATTAAGTACATGTATTTTCTACATGGATACCAAGTTTCAAGTCAATCGGATGCATGATTCAGTAGTTATAACAGAACATCCGTAAAATCACTGTAGATTTATATATTAGTATAAGATATAGAGAAGGAGTGCAGAATGCTAATATTTTTTTTTTAAATTATGCCTAAAAATACATTAAATCAATTAAAAAAAGAACATTACACACACTACCATGTATTTGAAACAACACATTCTTTGTTTATTGTCAAACTTTTGTTATTGTTTAAAGTCGGTGGTGAAATTGAGGTTAATATTGTTTATTTATTTAATATTATTTGTCTAAAGTGTAGTCTTGGCGAAATCTGTGATTTTATAGAAGTATAATAAATCTTTGACAATAGAACCTTAATAATGTTCAAACTTATAATATCAATTAATTATAGTCGAATCTCGACTACTGCGCGACCAATAGTTTTTATTAATAGATTTTCGTTGGCAGCGATGGAGTTGTTGGTTATTCTAATGACAGTGTTTTTTATATCATAAACAACGATCCCATTGTCTATTGTTATACATAGTTGACGTAACGTATTGATTAAGTAGTTTTGTGTGCAAAGGAATGTAAACATATTTTATTTCATACCCGATCCTGTAGACCGAATGGTAAACAGTCGACGTTGCCCTAAACGCGTCATTACGGATCCTCCCGATCCATTAACGGTGCTTTTAGGTACCTCAAGCACCGGTCACCGTCCTCGTCGAACCCGTCGCTTGCGACGAAGGGCTCGACAAGTGAATTAACCCATTGACGGAGCCCACTGAGTTTCTAGCCGGATCTTCTTAGTGGGTCGCGTTTCGGATCCGGTGGTAGATTCTGCGAAGCACTACTCTTGCTAGGGCCAGTGTTAGCAATACTCCGGTTTGAGCCCCGTGAGCTCACCTACGAGTCAAGAAGCTGAAATAGCCTTTCAAGGCTATCAACATAGGTAATAAAAAAGTATTTTATTTTATTTACTATATTAACACTATATTAAATACACACACATTCTATCAAAATGAAAAAAGAAAAACAGCTCTATCATTCGTGACCACGAAAACTGTGGAGTATTCGAAATGTTAAAAAATATTTAAAAAAATATGTCAATAATAAAATAATATTATAGTAAAATTAATGCTCAAGATAAGAACCATATAAATTAGGAATGTTTAATTCGAATCAATTTGGACATCCGATCTTATGCTTCCAAAACTTTTGCCCTTGATTGAACATGGTTGCTCTGGTTGGTACAGGAGCACAATGACGTCACAACATTAATTCCGTCATCCTCTTTGAGACATTACGTTGAAACCGAAGCTGTATCGGATAAAGGAGCTGTCCCACATTGAGGTCGGTTCGCGGTAGAAGCAGACGCGACGGCGATGTCCTTGCGAGCTATTTAAAAAAAAAAAGTATCTAACTGGAACAAGCTTTTTTTTTTCTTTTTTTTTTTCGTTCTACTTTAATGTCTTCGTGCAAAGGGAAACCCTCTCACGCTAGCTTAACCAAAACGGTTTGCGTGTTTAGTTCGCTAACTTTGAAATTAGTTTTTTGATTGCTTACACGCTAAAACTTCTAATGTCCCGGGAGTTTGTAAATCGGTCTTGTGCAGTTAAATCATTATATTTTCATTAAATGTTCACGATTGACTTCCACGGTGAAGGAATAACATCGTGTAATAAAAATCAAACCCGCAAAATTATAATTTGCGTAATTACTGGTGGTAGGACCTCTTGTCAGTCCGCACGGGTAGGTACCACCATGCTATTATCCATGAAACGTCTGGCGGGCCAAGTCGAATGCAATTATAAAAAAAAAACATTCAACAACCAGCCTTACGGATAGTGAACACAGAATACAAAATCATTACGCATAACATCCTCTGATCAGAATATTAGTTGAGATGTATAACTAGAAACGAAACACGCGCTTTTCAACGCACCGACGCGTACGTTAACAACTAACAAATTAGAAATTATCGCGTTACAATGACAACATAATTAATTGAGACATTACGAAGCGTGCGATCGAATGTTTCGAGTCATGCAAACATTGAACAATTATGTTTTACTAGATGGATGTAATATGCTCTGCGTAAACACTGTCCCGCCGTCTCAATAACTCCCACTAGGTTTCAGCCCGGTCCGGGGTAGGGCGCCGGCTGTGGGCGGCAGGAGTTTTTAGTGAGGTTCAACTCTGTTTATAGTACACTGGCACCGCTGAAATCAATGTAACATTCAGGATGGACGCTGAAGAAGGATCAAATGTGTGATCTAAGTTTTTTTTTTTTCCTACCTAAGCTGATAGCCTTAGGGGCTATTTCAGCGTAACCGTGGCTAGTAGGTGAGCTCACGGGGCTTAAACCTGATGACGATGCTAACACGAACCCTAGCAAGAGCCGTGCTTCGCAGAATTTACCACCGGATCGGAAACGCGACCCACTGAGAAGATCCGGCGAGAAACTCAGTGGGCTGTGTCTAAGAGTTAATTTACTCGTCGAGCCCTTCGTCGCAAGCGACGGGTTCGACGAGAACGGTACCGGTGCTTGAAGTACCTAAAAGCACCGTTAGTGGATCGGGAGGATCCGAGATGACGTGGATCTAAGTAATAAAACATAGTTATTATCTTTGTTTATCTATATATAAAAATGAATTGCTGTTCGTTAATCTCGCTAAAACTCGAGAACAGCTGGACCGATTTGGCTAATTTCGGTATTGAATTATTTGTCGAAGTCCAGAGAAGGTTTAAAAGGTAGATAAATATGAAAATGCTCGGAATTAAATAAAGTTTAGGTCATTTATTTATCGATTGAGGCACTACGAAGTCTGCCGGGTCAGCTAGTTAAAATATAAAAATGACTGAAACGTCCAACACGAACAAACTC
This sequence comes from Bombyx mori, assembly GCF_030269925.1. Taxonomy (NCBI): domain Eukaryota; kingdom Metazoa; phylum Arthropoda; class Insecta; order Lepidoptera; family Bombycidae; genus Bombyx; species Bombyx mori. The sequence continues at coordinate 2,948,013 of NC_085134.1, forward strand.
CCACATACCCCGCCTGCCGTGCAGGTAGGGATCGGGCTATTTTCTCCTGTAGAAAAATAAGTAGTCGAAATTCGACTATAACTAATTGAAATTATATGTTTGAACATTATTATGTTTCTATTCGTCAAAGATTATTTATTATACTTTCATAATCGCAGATATCGCCAAGATTAAACTATAGACAAATAATATTAATCTATTCTCAATTTGATTACGGGCTGTAAATAATAAGAAAAGTTTGAAAATAAACAAAGAGTATATATATAGTGGAAGTGAGCGAATAAATAATATGTGGGGAGTGTTATTTTTATTAAGGTTTTTCTTTTTTTTTTTGGATATTTCTTTTGTGCCTGTTGCAATGACAACATTCTATTAGAATTCAGATTCAGAAAGAGATAGCAGTTTAAGGTTAGAGAGGGTAGGAAGAAAAAGGAAAAGTTTTAGAAAGACGTGTACGAAGTGATTGTGAAGTAAAATAAAGAATTACGCTATATTCATCCCGCCCGCATGGTATGTAATAGAGGAGTATGGTAGGAGAAAACACGTTGGTCACCCCAGGTGACTGGGAGTACAAGGGCAAGAAAATAATGATTTATCGTCACCTTAGGACCACAGTACCTAATGACTAATTGTTCCTTGTGTTTGCTATTGGTGATGTGTTCAGCTTTTAACAACGTAAGCTCCTGGTTTTCCAGCGTTACCTCGGTCTACCGGTGATGCTAAAAGCCGGCGAGTACTCCCCAAATAATCCTCTGATCCGGGCCGAGAGGCACACCGGGGACGCCCTGCTCGGCCTCGGCGAGTACGAGCGTCGGAGGAACACGCTCCGGAAGATACGCCAGCAGCAGTACCGGGAATATCTCGATGAGGTATCTCGTTTATATTTTTATGACGTAATCGGTTTTTAGTATTATCGATAATCGTATTCGCGTCCCTAGCTGTCACGAAGCGTGTGTCGCCACCGTCAAGAGATGAGGCCGAGTTCTCGGTTTTCAGGGATCAGGGAGCTGGCTAACTATAATTTGCGTAATTACTGGTGGTAGGACGTCTTGTGAGTCCGCACGGATAGGTACCACCATCCCGCCTATTTCTGCCGTGAAACAGTAATGCGTTTCAGTTTGAAGAGTGGGGCAGCCGTTGTACTGTAAAAACTGAGACCTTACAACTCATATCTCAAGGTGGGTGGTGGTATTTACGTTGTAGATTTCTATGGGCTCCAGTAACCACTTAACACCAGGTGGGCTGTCGTCCACCGGTCTAAGCAATAATAAAAAAAACTAGCCGCGCGGGTCTCGTCTTATCGTCTCGTCGCAAATCGACTTAACGTCTAGCTTTGACTCTATTTATCTAGAGACCCTAGTTGGGAGTTGAGGAAACTTCATAAAATTATCAAGTCATTTCTATACATGTACCACATAGAATTCCCTACTGATTAAAGTCGATATTTAAATATAATAATTAAATTAAGTCTCTTTACCGTGACGTCAGCAAGCCAAAAAGAAAAAAGAAGCCAAAGAGCAAGCGGAAAGGGAACGCCGTGAGCGAGAGGAGAAAGACAGAGCGCGAGAAGAGAAAGAAAGACTGCGACTAGAGATAGAGAGGGAGAACAGCCCTAAACGTAGAGCGAGCGTTAATGCCATCCCCAAAAATGTTAATTGTAATAAGTGAGTATATTATTTTATTTCGCTGTGACATCCCAAACTGTCCAAAGAAATGTCCTCCAATCCTCCATCTCCACCTCAACCTCAACCTCCACCTCCAAGACTATCTGGCCTCTGAAGAAAATATCAGTGTTTTTTGTATTCTTTCTTAAAATAAATTATTTAGAATAACCTAAATTCTTTTGTGTAATTTTAGTATTTAAGTCAATTCCAGAATGAACAAAATACAATGCCCGTCGATAGATATTGCACATCGACTTTATGAGAAGAGACGATCGGCTAATTTCGGCTTCGTAGAGCGCTATCTCTCTCACACCTGCCGATGTCACGCTCGTCGGTGTTTCGTGCTCTCTTTACGAGTCGATGTGCGATATTTATCGGCGGGTACTGTACGCGTCTCATACTAATTGACGCTTGATGTTATGTTACTACCCGTCAGGAGGGCGGAGGTCGGGGCTGCGGAGCCGTTATCGGTGGCCGTGCAGACCGACAGCGCGGAGCTGTGTCGGGTGAGTTTTTACTAAGAGTCTAATTAAAATTGCTCCGGCTTCAGATCTCAGCTCGAGAAGTTGCTAACATCCACTCTAGCAAGAGCAGAGCTGAGCTTACCACCGGATCAAATCGATGCCTCCAATGAACACTACTCTAACTCAAAATTTTGAAATTTTCGTTTTTCACACAAATCGCTTCTCTATTTTAAAAGTATTACAGATTCATTATTAATGGGGTTCGAAGCAAGAGTAAATCAGCCTGACAATAGGACGGGAGCCAATCCCCGGGAAGATCCCGCAGGACGTCGTCTCGGGAGACACCGTGAGTGGCGCATAGGAGCCACCTTGCGCCGCCTCAACACGGAACCGACAGCAGAGCACCGGGCGCCCCTGCACCCAGTACCCAACAGTCCCTACGGGAGATTAACGGGAGCATCGTGACCGCGTCGCCCACCCCGCCTTCTTCGCTGAGGAGCCGAAGAGGGATTCTACTCCCTTTCGCGCTCCTCAGCCTCGCGGAACGCCATGACCAGGTCGCAAAATCTGGCCATGGCCTCCCACGAACTCTCGTCCTCTAACATGCGGGCAATGACAGCCCGCAAGGAGAGGTCCCTCCCCAGCACCGCGATGAAATCTCGCCGCGGGTGCTCCCAACGCGGACACGCTTCGAGTGCGTGCTGAGCGTCATCATCCGGATGTCCGCACTGGTGACAACCCGGATGTAGGGTGGTGGTACCTACCCCAACACCAATGCGATTGTAACAAACGATTGGATTTCGCTGGTTATTAATGAAATTTTTCGTTGTAGCTTTCGGGATGTCAGCTGACGGAGGCAGAGAGGGAGCTGTCCCCCCGCACGGCGCGCGGCCCCGCCCCCCGCGCGTCCCCCTGGCCCGCCCCCCCCAGCCCTGGGGACTGTGACGGTAAAACAAATCTATATAATAGTTCAACGACCTGTCAGTACCAGTTCCGCGCCAAGATCTCCTGTGTGGAGTTAGAACAGGTTCCTTATGTTTGCCGCTAGGGGCGCTGTTTCAACTCTATACAAAATTAAGTTGTTGTATTTTGTGTATCGTCGTTGTCAAACCAATATCTGCTATGTGCACTTTTTGAGATTATTTATTTTTGACCTTTTCTTATATATCACAGCCCTATTTAACGTATAAAAAAAACTGTTATGTGTCTATAGCTTTAATATTTATCTATAGCTTTCATTTGATATAGTTCTTAAAAATTCACCTTCATATAAAATTTTATACGAAAATATTTTTACTCGTTAATTCAAAATAGAGTTTTTGCACATAGCAGATTTTGGTTTGACAGCGACGGTATGTTGGTTTTGTACCGCACTCCGATGCGGAATTTATAGCTAACCACCAATGTGCTTAGTGCGAGTTTTTTAACGTTCTCGATAGCGTAAAAGTTAACTCAAATTATGCAGTTGGAACAGCGCCCCTAGCGGCAAACTTAGGCAAACGTTCCAACTCCATATAAACTCGAGTTAACTTTTACGCTATCGAGAACGTTAAAACACTCGCACTAAGCGCACGACTTGGTCTGGGAATACGAATGTGGAATGTTAAACTGATAGCAAATTTTATAGAGAACTAGCTGACCCGGCAGACTTCGTAGTGCCTCAATCGATAAATAATATACCTAAACTTTTGTATAAAATAAACTTAAAACAAGCAAAAGAAATGCGTCCGACGGGGGACACATCAAAGGGAAAACAAAATTGTTATTTTTATTTAATTCCGAGAATTTTATAGTTATCTATCTACCTTTTAAACCTTCTCTGGACTTCCACAAATAATTCAAGACCAGAATTAGCCAAATCGGTCCAGCCGTTCTCGGGCTTTAGCGAGACTAACGAACAGCAATTCATTTTATATATACAAGATTATTGTTGATTTTCAGAGGAGTGCGTGAAATCGAACCGCGCTGAACGAGCCCCCGGACAGCACCGCACGCCGTCCATACTCGACGCGGACGCGATACAGCTGAGGAACGCGCAAGCCGAGAAGGTGATCAATTGATTTCTAAAATGACGTCACGTCACATTTGTCCGGCGCGGTCCCGGGACCGATAGGGAAGTGTAGCGACTCTGACACTTTTCCACGCAGACATTTTGACATAGTTCAACTTACTAGTGGTCCCCCGATAGTCGAAATTCGACTATAATTAGTTGAAATTATAAGGTTCACTGTTGTGATTCTATTGTCAAAGACTATTATGCTTCTATAGTCACAGATTTCACCAAAACTACACTTTAGACAAATATTATTAAAGACAAACAATATTTAATCAATATTTTTTTTTAATAAATTTTACTGGCTTGGGAAAAAAGTCCTTTAAGTCAAATCAGTATTTGTGTTTCTTCATCACTTCATTTCACATTATTTATATTAAATCACTGTGTTTTTAATGAATTTGTATAGGGGTACGAAGCACTTTGGGTTGTTTAATAGTTCGCCTAAGCGGCGGGAGACATTGTTAGATAAAATATCGCACATAATATCACTCGAGAAAACTAAACGATGCAATATTTAATCTTTTTTTTTTTAAGAGATGTTATGACCTCGTAACTGAGACCTTTAAGTCATGTCTTATTTTAATTTATATTATTCATATTTTTATGAAAAATGATATTATGGAGTGAAATGAAATGAAGACAATTAATTTAAAAAATAACTAACTAACTAAGCTAACATTTCCTACTTGTCTGAAGAGTTGTATTCTTGTCGGCAGGAAGCGGAGGCGCGTCGGCAGCGCTACCGGCTGGAGCTGAAGCGTCAGATACAAGAGCAGCAGAGGATCAAAGAAGAGAGGAAAAACAGAGAAAAGTAATTTTTTTTTTCGAAAATAATCAGTAGGTTTTTTGTCGAAAAGCATTTGGGCATTGCGGCCAGAGATCTCATGTCCCATGTCTCATGTCTCACGGCGGATGCCCTATCTCGATATGATGTCTATATACTCTGATGATAATACTATACTATTATCATCAGAGTCAGACCACACACACGCATAATGACCTTAAATGATAACACCTAATGATCTCTCAACACTAGTCCGCAGCATCTGTTCACGACTTAACCCAACCTAATCTATCTTTAGAAGGAGGGAGCCTGGAGATCAGTAATACAGGTCTTTGAACCTAGTACAGACTTCAGATCTTTCGAAGGCTTACAAAATAAATTATAAGGTTAATTTTCATTTGTATTTGTACTATACCTTTAAGAGAGAAATAAATAAATTATTATTATTATATTATTATTATCATCATATATTATTAATAGGAGAGTTGTTCTGGTGGCAGGTTGTTGGAGCAAGCCGAGCTGCGTCGTCTGGAGGAGCAGCTGCGCGCGCTGCGGGCCGCCGCCGCCGTCAGTACACCCTCAACTCTATACTTACACATCAGCAACCATTAGAAATAACATCCTAAGAAGAAATGCGGGATTCAATATCAACGAGCTCACAGCCCACCTGGTGCTGAGTGGTTACTGGAGCCCATAGACAGCTACAACGTGAATGCGCCACCCACCTTGAGATATGAATTCTAAGGCCTCAGTATAGTTACAACGGCTGCCCCGTCCTTCAAACCGAAACGCATTACTGCTTCACGGCAGATATAGGCGGGGTGGTGGTACTGTATTAGAGTGATGTAGGCAAAATAAAAGAGAAGTGTTCAAGTCGACAATTCGTGTAATCACTATATAGTATAAAACAAAGTCACTTTCTCTGTCCCTATATCCCTAAGTATGCTCAAATCTTTAAAACTACGCAACGGATTTTGATGCGGTTTTTTTTTAATAGATAGAGTGATTGAAGAGGAATGTTTATATGTATAATAACATCCATTAAATAGTGGAGAAATCAATAATAAATTACAGCTTCCGAAGCGAAGCGAGGGCGGGCAGCTAGTACTGTTATAATTTAGTGTGTGCAGTTACAAATATAAGGTTAGGCGTGCTGCACACTACAGTACTTACCCGTGCAGACTCACAAGACGTCCTACCAATTACCACTAGTATTGTTAAATTGAATACTACGAATTGTTTATAAAACCGGTCATAACACGAATCATCCACTTAAGTAAAACTATAGTTGGCACGACAACAAAAGTAATGTATTCGAATCGTTCGAAATCATACAATGACAACAAGAAAAAAAGACAAAATTAAACTGTAAAAATAATTTTGATTATATGTAGTCACAACATATTACAGAGGTTGACTAGGTTGACAGAGGTATCTAAAGTAATAGTCGAGATCTTTGGACCTTCTGTTTCTAATGTTTACAATCACTAGAATCAAACATTATTTGTGGTAGGACATATTTAGAATACTGCCCAGCCACTTTGTATCACGAAGCATATCGCGGTTTTAAAGTATTTAAAAGTATAATAATAGGTGAATACGTTCACTCATTCAACTAATAGCTTATACTGATTTGAATAATAAACCATCAATATATTGTTACTTAGAAAGCTAATTAATAATTAAAAAAATTCCGATTTTTAGGCAAAACAGAACACCGATGAATATCACAGGAAAATAACAGATCTACAGAACGACATAGATATAGAGAAGCATAATCTGTTCGTCGCTAGAACGAGAACGGACACGAAAAGAAACGCTGTCACATCTAGAAGCGATCCGCCAACTAGATCTGTGTGTCCCGCGGATAGGAAGCCCTACTCTACTAATATACCGGCGAATTCGATTTTCTCACCAGACTACGACGTGGACGCTTACCTGAGGCGTAATTTGAATTTTAACGACAATTTCAGTCGAGGATCTCCCAAAGAACCCACTGTTGACTACGGGCAGGCGATCAGAGAGGTCGCCGAATTCGATACGAATCGAAAATCGAATCGCTACAATATCGATTTCGCGTCAACATCGAATAAGAGTAAGATCGATTTGAATCGCATCCACCACGAAAACGCGAGAGATCCTCAAGAGATATTAATACACAAGAACACGTCATATAAAAAGCAAACGCAACACAACAAAACCGATAATGGTTCGAGTATCGATTTACCGATACCGGTTTTGAGGCACGTCCCTAAGAGTTACGATTCAAACGAGAGCAACAACAATTTGAGCGATGCCATGAAGAAAGTTGAAGCTAAATGGCAAGTGCCTGTCTCGCAGACTAATGTACTGAAGTCCTTGTCGAAGGGTGATGGGAGGAATATCAGCATCCTGACGCAGCTGGGCTCCATCAGGCGTCAGCTTCAGCTCGAACAGATGAAGCTAGACGGGATGCTGAACAAAGAAGACGCTATGAATACATTCGCAAGGAAAATATCCAACGGGAATTGATTTTCTACTGTGCGTTCTACACGCGCGATTATAATAACGAAATCATAATTTACTGGTGGTAGGACCTCTTGTGAGTCCGCGCGGGTAGGTACCACGGCCCCGCCTATTTCTGCCGTGAAGCAGTAATGCGATTCGGTTTGAAAGGCGGGGCAGCCGTTGTAACTATACTTGAGACCTTAGAACTTTATCTCAAGGTGGGTGGCGCATTTACGTCGTAGATGTCTACGGGCTCCAGTAACCACTTAAAACTAGCTGGGCGGTGAGCTCGTCTACCCAACTAAGCATTAAAAAAAAGTTATATATTAACTTCGTTACATTCGAAATTTCCAATCGAAGTAATGACACCCTGGAATTAGACTGATTATTTTTAATTATAACACAAAATAGATAAAATTCACTTAGCATCGAGCTGATAAAATGAATATATATTTGGCTTTAGAGCGTTGAGATTTGGTAAAATGAAGCCGTTAAATACACGAAAGGTAAAAAAAAGGTTAAAAAAGAACAAAATATGACGAATGTACTTCCGAGCTTTGCTTCTACGCGAATAAAGGCGAAAGCAATATTATTGGTGCATAATAATAGTTCTATTATAGAGTATATAGCGTATAAAATATAAAATCGATTTTATTTTCAAATCGATTATATTTTAGAATCGATTAATAATTCAATTTGCCCGGCTAATTTGAATGTTAGCTTCTTTTTTTTTTTAATTCACATTCTATTATTGTGACGTCACAAAACGTCACAGAATCTCTTTAGAAGTGGCCGTAATTAATATTATTATTGTATTCGTCAAGTCTCTTTATGAATGTTGGACGACCTTTGTGTTATTCTACAAGTCAATTAATACAAACATATTTACAGGCGACTTTTGTAGTATAGTTACTGTATGCGCGCGAGTTCATGTCGATCGGGTCCAGAGGCGACGCGCGGGGGGCAGCTCGCCCCACCTTCGCCCGCCTCCCCGCATTCGCCTGACGTCGAGTGTTGTTCTGACGGTTGTGACGCGCGATTATCGATATCATAATTTAAGCTATAGCTATTGTGTTATTTAACCATGACTACTCCGCTTCCAACAAGTTCAGATAGAAAAAAACCTACTGAAAAAAGATACATACTGATTCCGACTCTGATCTATTGGTTGTCTTTTCATTTGATAGTGATTGAATTGGAATTTAAAAAATATTTTTCTCTATTAGAAATAAACAAGTAATGACTTATCACATTTATTTTATCTCATAAATTGCAAAATTACCTTAAGTTACATTAAACCAAATTGACAGCTGTTGACTAAATCGGTAGTTATTATCGACATTACCATAATTAACTAGGTCACAGCACTACCGCATTCCTCAGGATGGACATGAACTAGCGCGCCTACAGTACTATGTTTGAATTAAAACAAAAGCCACTTATTTAAGAGGGTAACGCCTTAAATGTAGTACACTACTTATAATGTAGTATTCAAAATTAGTATTTTAATTAATTAAATAAATTTTTGCATTACCTCTACCTAATATACTGGATGTTAAGAGACCTTTTCCGAAAAAGATAAAAGACGATATTACTAATGACACCTTTGATGATGGAGTTATTTAGACAAATGTTGTCAATAAGTATTTGTGAGATCGCGCGTTCGTTGACCCGAGCATCAGGTGTTTTTGATTTTGTGTTTCATTGCTGGTTTTTTTTTAGTAAGGTAATGTTTTTTTGTTATGAATCTATTGTTTCATTTAGCTGTACTAACATGTTGGAATGTAGAGAATGCTAATAAAACGTTAATTTTTTTTAAAATCAGAATCTTATTTATTTATGTACACACAAAAAAGAAGACATAGTACAGAGATATAGGAAAATTATGTACAAAGGCGCTGCTTATTTCTTTAAGAAATCTCTTCCAGCAGACCTGCGAGAGGATTATGAGAATAATAATTAAAAGTGATGAGCGTGTGTAGAACAGCTAAAATAACAAATACAACATGAGAATTGTTGTAATGCACATACACATAGCAAATATTGTTAAACTTGAATACAAAATATTATAAGTAACACAGTATATACGAAGAGTATTTTTTTTTCCGTCCCATCATCAAAGGCGTCATTAGTACTATCGACTGTCTTCGTTTTCGGAGGCTGTCTCCTAACACCCAGTACTTACAGACTTTGTTCGCAAGGACATTTCATAAGCTTATTTTCAATTTTCATCCACGTTCATAAAGTATCTTTTGTTACGAGTCTGTTAAATACTATAATAATATTCTATACTAAGATAATTGTAATTTTGAAAACCATAGTTTTTTTGGTGTGCAAACAAATGTATCTTTTTCAAACAGCAGTGCCAAAAAAATTAATCTGTTTCCGATTAATTATATTAATGCATTCAAATTTATTAATGACATTATTAATATTTTTTATTTATATTTATATATTATCATAAATAATTTTGTTTCGTTTTGAATTCAATATTAAAATTGTAATCTAGCTTTTATAATAAATTTTTATTAATGAGAATATTTTGCGTCCTTAAACTTATTCTGAAGTTATTTTAAGCGCACATTATTTATATAATATCAAAGACTGTAAATGTTTAGATGAAAGTGAGATTAGAACTTAAGATATACTTATTTTGTTTATAGCATTGTTTATATATATATGTAATAATAAGTACATTGTTATCTGATGAAAATGTTATTAATGATAATAATTTTAGTTCCGTTACAAGTTAACTTAATTTTTATTGGTCCGCTGCGTACAAGTTCGCGGCTCGTCCGATTATAAGTGGCTATCGGAGCTAATAGACATTTCAATGACAACCCTTGAGGCATGAGCTCTAGGCGTCATTATCGTACCGCACTTAACGTTACGTGAATATGTGCTTAATGTTCAGGAGTGCTAACGGCTGTCAATATACCTTGTTTTGGTGACGGTACACCGTTTTTTTCTCTATCAGGGTGAGCGAATATAAATCCAGTTTATTTTGTCTAACAAATGTAGGTAGGTACTATATCTCATCGGGCAGAGATATAGCACACTTACCTGTTTTGTTAAAAATCGCAATATATTATTCAGTATAATGTAAGAAATTCTTGGATTTGTATTCTATTGTCTAATGAGCCTGCTTTATCCCGGCTGCATATTGTCAGAAATATCTCTTATCTATTCTCCACGTAACACTGGCGTTATTGGTGTTATAAACTTTTCAGATATACCTCAATATGTGCGGCACAATAATGTTCGTAAATAGGCAGGGCGTTGCTGACGTCCATGGACCGCTGTGGTGTGCATTGTCGGGATTGTCTAGGGAGGGTGATAGCCGGAGACGGCTTCTTAGTCTCATTATTATGTTAACTCGTAATGGAATTGAATGAAATTTGTTTTCGTTAAAATGGAGATTGCATGCGATTATATAATAAGCTATTTATTATTTTATAAGAACACGTCGAATTTGTTAAGAGCACGTTTTTTGTTTTTTTTTTTAAATTCAATAGTTACGTAATGTTTTTTATTCATAAATAAATAATGGCTATTTATAAGATTTGTTTTTATTGAAACGGCAATATCTCGAGCCATCCCCACGTGTTGTGTGTTCATGAAGAGTATTGTACAGGGCGACTATAGTTTGAAATCGAATTTTTTTAAATTTTTTTTTATTGTTTAGGTGGGTGGACGAGCTCACAGCCCACTTGGTGTTAAGTGGTTACTGGAGCCCATAGACATCTACAATGTAAATGCGCCACCCACCTTGAGATATAAGTTCTAAGATCTCAGTATAGTTACAACGGCTACCCCACCCTTCAGACCGAAACGCATGACTGCTTCACGGCAGAAATAGGCGGGGCGGTGGTACCTACCCGTGCGGACTCACAAGAGGTCCTACCACCAGTGAAAAAGTACCAGATAAAAAGTACTATTAGTATATTAAGCCTACTTCCGCTATAGTTTTAAATAGGTATTGTGTTTATTCTGGTTGTCTTCGTCAATATATTAAGGCCAAGTAACAATTAGTTGTAGTGCCATCGATTCTTGATACGCGGTTTATAAGTTTAGTAGGAGAGCCGATACGAACGTTAACTCGGGCTTCGACTAAGAGGTAATTCGAGGCCATGCGAGCTATCGCTTTGTCAATATTAAAGTCGTCGTGGCCTAAAGGATAGGACGTCTGGTGCATTCGTATCTAGTGATGCACCGGTGTTCGAATCCCGCAGGCGGGTACCAATTTTTCTAATGAAATACGTATTCAACAAATGTTCACGATTGACTTCCACGGTGAAGGAATAACATCGTGTAATGAAAATCAAACCCGCAAAATTATAATTTAGGTAATTACTGGTCTCTTGTGAGTCAGCGCGGGTAGGTACCACCACCCCACCTATTTCTGCCGTGAAGCAGTAATGCGTTTCGGTTTGAAGGGTGGGGCAGCCGTTGTAATTATACTGAGACCTTAGAACTAAGGTGGATGGCGAATTTACGTTGCAGATGTCTATGGACTCCAGTAACCACTTAACACCAGGTGGGCTGTAAGGGCGTCCACCCAACTATAAAAAAAAAATCGAGTACTTAACGGTAAACAGCGTCTTAGGGCAATAAAAAATGAGAATAAAACAACACACATCATTAAACGTTTAATTTACATCAAATTTAAGTATTAAAGTCGCTACAAACAATAAATGTATTAAGAAAACTAACATTGCCAATGTATGCCGTATGTTTTAGGTTTTAATTAAAATTTAACCTAAAATTCCTACGTATTACACAAATCATTCATAGGCATCTGTACAAATTAAAATATAAAAAATAACACAATTATCAAACTTCTAGAAAAATCACCTTTATAATACTACTATATACTATATTAGGTACAATACCTAAAAATATTGACATACTATATCTCTAATTAATTCTAAAAAAAAAACATTAAAATAACATAATGAGGCATAGAAGAACACAAACTTCTAATTTCACTCATACATATTTCCAATATCTTACTTTGACTAAGCGCTTTTTTAAAACAAATGTTCAAAGCAAGCAAAGCTTCACTAAAAATATTATTATGTATACAAAATCACAAACTACATCTCATTAAAAAAAAACCTAATTGCATTCACAATACGACCTCAATCTTCACATTCATTAGATCTTAAAAGCTCAGAATATATTATTTTCATAATAAAGTTAATTTGGAGTTTCTGATAATATTTTAAAACATTTTCCTTTTGATCTGCATCAATCAAAAAATGTAACAAAATCTCGTCACAGTTGCCATGCTCAATCTATTAATAATATTATTACCTTTAATTTTAATATACGTATTTTAACGGTGGTTAAATTAAATAACGGCATAAGAGAACAATTGCAATAAAACAGATTAATAAAAAATCGACTTCTAGTGTGAAGTAGTATATTATTTATAATTTAATAATGGGATGGCTTCCAGAGGTTTTTTTCTATTGCTTAGATGTGCGGACGAGCTCACAGCCCACCTGGTGTTAAGTGGTTACTGGAGCCCATAGACATCCACAACGTAAATGCGCCACACACCTTGAGATATAAGTTCTAAGGTCTCAGTACAATTACAACGGCTGCCCCACCCTTGAAACCGAAACGCATTACTGCTTCACAGCTGAAATAGGCAGGGTGGTGGTACCTATCCGTGCGGACTCACAAGAGGTCCTACCACCAGTAAACAACCTCTACAAACTCTCTGAGACAAAGAAAAAGGAAAAATCAGTAAATATAACTTAGTGATTATGAGTTCATACAGATGGGTAGGTGGTTCTCACCTTAAGTTTTCTGAAGCAGAAATGCGTTTTGGTTTGAGACGGCCGTTGTACTATAAAAATGTGACTTAGAACTTGTGCCTCAATATTACCGGCGCCTATTACGTTGTTGATGTCTATGGGCTTCGGTGACCACTTAACATCAGGTGGGTCGAACTTGTTCCCGTTTAAAAATATATTCGAAGAAAAAAACAGTTTCTCTATGGAACATTCATCTGACAGACTGTGGTGTTGCCAACGTCACTTAGTTCTGAGTTGCCAGATTATATATGTGATTTTTTTATGCGACATGATGATGTGAATAAATTTTGACATATCCGATATCAGTGACACAATATTAGGCTGAAATAAAATCTAAATTTGATTTGTGATTAGGACAGTAATGTTCCACATACGCGAGTAGTTCGGTCATCAATTCATTGACAGATTCGATTGGAGATTGGAGAAAATTTTAAGCCACGCAAATATTACATTCTAATGTATTGATTCTACATCAATGTAGGATCACAATCGCGTAAAAAGAAAACGTTGACTTGTGCCGTTATTTAACTAAGCAACAAAGTTATTTGACTTAGCTTATATCTCAGTTAATAATATTGTATTTATTCAGTATTGGAATATTTTAATGACGTTCTTAATTCAGTAACATTTTAAGTCTTCATTCAAAGGCAGTGCTCATTATTACGAGTAAATTGTAAAAATACTCGGGGATTTGGATTAATTGAAAAAATATCTAAAAAAAAAACCAAAGTTTTATTTTCATTCCCATAGAACACAAAATGCCGCATGCATCACATCTTAAGTTAAAAGCTAGGTTTTTATTGAGATATTTACAAAGGATGTTGACAACTTTTAAAATATTTTAGCTCTTTAAAAAAATTGCTTCTTTTTGCTTTGTAATATTACAGTACAATTAATTCTCTTTACGTTCATCGAAGCATTCGAGTATTTTTCAAAAGCTCATTCAAGTATTATTTTGTGTTTGTTTCAAATCCCCTATAACATGCGGCGCGTAGATCACTTTAAATATAAAATACCTTTTTACTATCACTAACCATGATTTGCCACGTACTAAAATTTAGTATACAGGGGATTTCGGGGGCGATAAATCGATCTAGCTACGATTTATTTTCAGAAAATGTTGTTTTATTCGTGTTTTCGATAATCAACTCTTCCCGACATCTATTGGCGAATAATAATACTATTTCTCTTAATTGAGGGCAACTAACCGCTTTAAAGACACAACAAGATGGCGTTATCAAAAAAAAAAAAACCGGTCATCATCAAGTGAATCTTTATTGATGTAAATATTATGTAGTACATTGTTCGGCTAGAATGTTACTTTCATGTATATTGGCGACGCGAATAGTGATTCGAACTTAATTCGACTGAAGCAGTATAACTCCTGTCAATTATATAATATTCTATTGAATATTGAAACTCGTAATGCATAAATACACATTTACGGAAATTTTAAAACACTTTCCTCCAAAAAATGCCCACATTTCCCCTAAATTCATGGACCGGAAGACTTAATAAAGCGTATCGCTTATTCAATATTGTCCAAGTTCACGATAAAGAGCCATAAGAAGTCTTAGTTGCCAAAATTGAAGGTTACAAAATTTTGAGGGTATTTAAAAAAAAAAGGTCGTATAACACAACCCACCTTTAATGTTTAATAATTTTTTTTTTATATTCAGAGTTGAGCTCTGACTCAGTTCAACCTATTGCTGATCATAATAGATCTTTGAGATCAAAATGTGAATGCGCCACGTCAATCTTGAGTCTTGAGGCTTGAGGTTAAAAGACTTCACATCATTAAAGAATACATCAGTAAAAACATGCCCCTACACTGTATGTAGTATGTGGGACATTTTAAGTAGTTTCATAATTTAAATTTTAATGTTTCATGTGTTATCCTATTTAATTTATCATATTATTTAGTATATTTTACATCCAAAATGGTTTGGCTAGATTTTAAAAAGTCCTATTCTATATTATACTGTCTCAATTATAGACAGATACAATTTCGTGAAGACACGTGTCTCCAATTTTACAAAGGAATCCACAAAAGACTAAGAGTATTTAACATTAAACTTCGAATGTTTTGAAGTAATGAAATGGTTCAAGTCAATTTTTTATTCTTACATATTTATAATTAATAGTAATCGCAATCCCTGTACAACTTTAATAGTTAACATAAAAAAAACAATGAATCAATTGATCATTTAGATCAAAACTAAACCTCACTACTTAGACCATTGCGGGGTCTTATAAGTGGAATTTTAATTTAAATAATCCGGTATGCCATGCAATTTGTTGTCGTATACTTCTTAACCCTTATAGCGCGAACCGTCGATAGATCGACTCTCTATTAATGCGTATAGAGTACAGAGCGACGGAATATCGTCTACTGCTCAGTCATTATTTATTTTTAATTAAATAAATACAGTTATATTAAAAAATATGTTTAATTTCAGTGGTTTGATATATCCCTTGCACATAAGGGAAACAATTACAAAAATCCATTTACATTTGAGAGACATAATTAAGATTCTGTGCACACTTAAATCAATAAGGTACATATTTGTTTTGTCAAAAATCCTTTGGCAATTTCTGGAAGATGTGTCAAAGTAAGGTCTGCACTAAAAGGGTTAATTCTGTGTAGATGTCATGTTGGCGATA
The DNA here is from genome assembly GCF_030269925.1 of Bombyx mori. NCBI lineage: Eukaryota > Metazoa > Arthropoda > Insecta > Lepidoptera > Bombycidae > Bombyx > Bombyx mori. The sequence continues at coordinate 2,963,957 of NC_085134.1, forward strand.
TAATCGGTGGGGTAAGGCATATAAATCCCTCATTTTGTGGGTGGGTCATGCCTCAAGAACTGGTCGAGGGTTGGGCCATTTCTGCCGAGCGGATCCTTGGGGAACATGATCATATCCTCGACCCAAGTAAACGGAAGTAGCCTGTTCTTAATAATGTAACGCCACGTCGGGTTCTCGTCGATGAGGTCACGGTAGTTGTCCCCGGACACTATGACCCCGTCAAACTCCGCGGCGCACTGGATTATGTACCTATGAATTTGATTAGCCCCCTTTAGCCCAGATCGAGACCCAAGACTAAAGCCTCAGGCCGAAATCGGTGAAGTTATTCAGGACAAGTTGGTAGAACCGTGCTCACCTGTCGTCGTAGGGCGTGATGAACTTGCCGTCGACCTCCCGGGAAGGCGTGTACACGACGTTCCCGACCTTCTCCAAGGCGTCCAGAAGCTTCGGATCCGTGCTCATTCCGTTTTTACACCTTCGAATGAGAGAAACGTGCAATTGAGGGTAGATTTAAAATAGTGTATGTGTACATTTACTAACTAAATTTTAGAGATTACTCTTGTACTGGTGGTAGGACCTCTTGTTTTTTTTTATGATTGAATGATTACTAGAGTACCATCGCGCTGCCTATTTCTACAGTGAAGCAGTAATGCGTTTCGGTTTAAAGGGTGGGGCAGCCGTTGTAACTATACTGAGACCTTAGAACTCATATCTCAAAGTGGGTGGCGCCTTTACGTTGTAGATGTCTATGGGCTCCAGTAACCACTTAACACCAGGTGGGCTGTGAGCTCGTCCACCCATTTGAGAAATAATAAAAAAAAAATTGACACTTCGCAACTTAGGTTTAGAATTAGAATTTACCGTTAGTATATTTGAAGGGGAAAGAAACGACAGTAGTATTGCCAATAATAATATTCGTCCCTCTCTTTCGCATAAGCACGAAAGAGACAGAAAATGGCATTAATCGCATTCCGCGGTGTACCACACAGGCAAGGAACATAGTTAGTGACTACGACAGTGAATGAAATATTGAAATTTCTAACATAAAGATTAAATATTTTTAGGATGAGCAGCGCCATCTAGTGAGTAAATACAACTGAATACACTTCGAAAACATAAAAAACGCAGTTTCTCGCGTAGGACGATTTTGTTTGAATTTGAAATGAAAATAATTGGGCAAAAAATTGTGCGCTCTGGACGCTCGACAGAAGTGCTAAACTTTAACTAATCTTAGTTTAACTATGTAATATTTAAATTGTTTAACTTGAGAAAATCTTATGTTATTACTTAAATTTTATGTATATTAATATGATAACGTATAGAAAATTGTAACATAAATTATAATGTAAAAAAAATTAATGTCATTTATATTATATATATTTTAGATTATAGATAGAAAAATAATTTTTTTTTTTAAATACTTCATTAAAATATTGGATCTATTCGTTGCTCGCGCTGGCCTGTAACAGGTATATGTACGCGAGTGCGTTCGAGTCCCATGCATTCACTCTCGCTCTGTCTCTTTCTATTTCATGGTAGCGTTAAACGTTTAACGCGACCTTGTTGGAAGTCGCATTAGAAGTTTCATTTCAACAAAAAATATATATAAATAGTTAGGAGTTACATACGTACTCAGTGCCGCTGCCGTACACGTGAGAGAAAGAGAAGCCAGACAGACTGACGCCGTAACGCGTTACGTAACGAAGCGTCCCATAAGTAACGAAGCTGTATAGCCTCCCATAAGAAGTTACCACTTCAAAAATCTGAAAATTTCGTTTATACCACAAATAATAGAAAGCTCTCACCTATATCTCGGCACGAATGCTTTGACCACGTGGCCGCGGTTCAAGAAGAAATCAATGCATATTTTCAGACCACGAACGGAGAACAATTTATATCGGCTGTGTCTGAAACGTTCATGTTCGAATTAATAAAAAACGATCGTGCATTTTCCTAATGGACGATTCAAATTTACCGGTCTCCAACATGGCGCCGATTATTTGAGTACAACGCCATCTGTTCGCGGAGTTACTGAAACCAAATGCTTACTAACATTTTAGTGCAACGTTTTAGCCTTAACACGAATTAACTTTAAGTGCGCACCATGCACTAGTGTTTATAGCATTAGAAGAGGACGAAATGTAAAAAAAAAACTTTTTTTAAAAGTGAAACTTTTATTACATCGTCTCAAACTTTTTCGTCGGTGTGTTGCATGTCGCGTGACGGTCGGCCGCGGAGTAGGTATAAAGGTCAGAGCAGCCAAGGCCAATATGGCGGCGCCTATAGTTCGCAGCAGCTGACCGTGTAGTATATAGACTATTACTCATTTATGCCAGTGCTCCACGCTATTTTATTTGTTTTTGTCAGTGTTTCATTTAAATGTTTTTTGTCAGAGTTAAATGTCTGTAATGTGAAAAAAAGTTTCACTTTTACCGTGGTTTCATAAAACCACACAATCCTTTTTATTTTCAATTGACCACGTTTCTATTACATTTGCAGCATGTATTAGCGCTAGTTCAAACACAACGGGAAACGCGAGGCTTCAGAATCGCGCGGATCTTATTTGTATGCGTATTTCGAAATTTGTCAGACATAACCCCGCGATCATTCAAGCCACGCGGTTACCGCCATTCAACCGCTAGACCGCCATTTCTATGGAGTCTTTCTTCAGCGTTCAGTTACGTTGCGGACACAGCGCGGTTAGCACGTCGCGGCAAGTGAGCTCGTTATGAATCGCTTCTACACCGAATTATTTATTGATGAAGTGGAGAAAAGACATGCAATATAACGCTTAATAATCATCGGCGTTTTTAACCCACAGACACAGCCCACTGAGTTTCTCGCCGGATCTTCTCAGTGGGTCGCGTTTCCGATCCGGTGGTAGATTCTGCGAAGCACGGCTCTCTTGCTAGGGTTCGTGTTAGAAAGGTCGTCAGGTTTGAGCCCCGCGAGCTCACCTACTAGTTAAGGTTACGCTGAAATAGCCTCTCAAGGCAAGGCAAGCTTAGGTAGAAAAAAAAAGCCGGCGTTTGAACACCATTACAATTTTTGTGGATTTTTGCACGATTTGTAATCGCGCGGCTCCTGCGTGTCTGAACTAGCGCTTTAAAACTTCTCTAAGCACGTTTTTATTGGCCTTGTTTGATTAAGCATAATGCCCTTTAAGACTTTACCGTCAATTCAAACTTTCAAACAAAGCGACCAGACGTAAGTCTGGTTATCTTTTCTATTACATCTGTCCAGATTTCGCATCAGTTATGAATATGAGGCTGCAGTATTCGTACCCTGTAGATACACTGTAACAGTGTGCTTGCTAATCAATCATTACTATCATTAGCACATCATCACTGCACCTTGAAACTTTTTAGCTTATGGTCCCCATGTTGACGGTAAAAGTTTTGTTCATTCATTTATTTATCGGAGATTTGTTATAATGGAGCGAATTGTCATCAATACGTCATTCAAATTCCATCTCGTGGTCAGTACACTAATTTGGGCTTAGTGAGGGTTACGGAGTAAGCTTTTACCACATTCCATTGGGCTCTGGAAAGAGCTCCTCTCCTTTCGACAGAAATCGATTATAAACTATAACCTGCCTTAGGACTATACTGACACTGAGACATTGTACAGTTAGCCCTGCGATGTCTAGGGGATCCAATAACCAAGTAACACTGGTCAGACCACGAGCCCTGTATAATGTAAGCAAAACAATAATAGTTACATAAGTCATTTAAAAAATCTTTGAAGTGCATTAAATTTATTCCTTCTTTGGCAGCCCTGTCACATTTAGAGACTATCTCTGCGGCCAGTATTGGTGTCAATACCTTCGGGAAAATACGGAAAATCGTTAACCAAAGCACTGGGAAGGTATACCGCAGTTTTTTAAATAATACGATGTCAGGTGGTTAAAACAATTCGGAAAAATCTGATCTGAAAGTGGATGGTGTCATTTACGTTGTAGATTTCGATCTATGGGCACCGGTATCCACTTAAAATCAGGTCGGCCGTGAACTCGTCCACTCATCTAGCTATAAAAAAATCTTGGAGTGATCTATCATCGCAGAGATGACAGTAATCGCTTGACTAGATAAGATCGACAGTGATGGCAATCAGTGATGACTGCCATCAATTGTCTACAACTGGACCCCGGCTTATCAGTTTACTCAGCTGAGCCACGGTTAGCCAATCATCTTCACAGTAACTTGCAAGGAGAATCGATCTCCATTCCACAACTGCTCCAGCGATAAGCACAGCCGGTCAGAAGCCAATATAGGATATTTGATAGTTCATCCACGTTTCTTGGGTCTCATGCCAGAAAAGTGCTCTGCTGTTGATTCACAGGAGTTCACGAGAGATGGGTGCTCCAGTACTACTGAGTTCCTTGCTGGACCTTCTCAGTGGGATGCGGTTCCTATCCGATGGTTTCACGGAACCAGTGCTCTTGCTAGGGTAAGGGTCGCCGCACACGGGCCACACGCGACAGCCACTTATGGCCGGTGGTCGACACTTGCGGTCGGTGGCTGCTATTTTTTGTATTCCATGCGCGCAGTATCATAATGGACTCTGATAATTCTATATCCATATTAATTTCAATCAACAAAGCCTACATGCGCGCGTTGCCTTCGATTGAACAGCTGTTTTTTTTATGCTTAGATGGGTGGAGGAGGTCACAGCTCACCTGGTGTTAAGTGGTTACTGGAGCCCAGACATCTACGACGAAAATGCCACCACCAGCCTTGCGATATAAGTTCTAAGGTCTCAAGTATAATTACAACGGCTGCCCTATCCTTCGAACCGAAACGCATTACTGCTTCACGGCAGAAATAGGCAGAGTGGTGGTACCTACCCGCGCGGACTCACAAGAGGTCCTACCACCAGTAAAAAAGGTTAACTGAGGTAAGGGAGAGAGGGGTGGGGAATCGCGCGAGTGGCGTTTGGCGGCGTCTTTTGTATCTGCGGCTAGTGGCCGGTGCGGGTCACAAGATGCGGGTCACAACGACGATTTGTAGCGTATGGCGGCCATCAGCATCAACCGTGTGTGGTGAGTCCATATAAAATGTATGAAAATTACAGGGAATATCCGGTGGCGACTTTTATGGCTGTGACCGGGGGCCCGTGTGCGCGACCCTTAATGTCAGTTAACAAACCCTCTCAGGCTGAGCCCCGTGAGCTCGTCCACCAGTCACGGCAAAACCAGAATAGACTCCCGAGACTGCTGGCAGATAGACAAAAACAATTGGCCTGGTGCTGACCAATCGGTTGTTTGAGACTGACCCATAGAGTTAGTAAAATGTCTAGAGGTGAACGGTCGCCGTCGCTTATAGATGTTAGCAAAGGCCAAGGGTACGGCTTAGCTGTAGTAGTCAAGTTCCAAGTAGCAGGGATGAACTCCACTCTTTGGTGGCAGGCGGTGCGATAAACGAAGAAAAGGGGAGGTAACAGAAAATCATCAAAATACATCATAATATGATCGACTCAAAACCTAATCTCTCTGGACCGGTTGATTCCAAACGAGCCAAGAGTTAACCAATGACTCAAATGGCTCTTTTCTGGATGGAACCAAAGGAATTTATCATCATCGTCTTAGGCCTTATAGCCCAGGGTGGGCCTTAGCCTGGTCCAGTATGTCTCTCCAGACTGCTCTGTTCAGGGCTTTCTCCTTCCAGTTCCTGACACCGATAACTTTGAGGTCGCGTTCCACGCAACCCAACCATCAGAGTTTGGGTCTGCCACGACTTCTGCGGCCCTCTACTTTGCCATAGAGCAGTTGTCTTGGCATTCTGGTATTCTCCATTCGAACCACATGTCCTAAAGGCCGAAAGGAACTTAAGAGTGCCAGTATAGAGACGGGAAGCATTACCACAGGGGCCCCGTCTCGAACTTTGCAAAGCAACTAGGGGCAACGCAAAGCCGCCGTCGCACGAAACATGTCTTGTCGGATCCCCGGATTCATTCTCGGTGCTTTTAGGTTTGTCAAGCACCGGTCACCGTCCTCGTCGAACTAACCCATAGACACAGCCCACTAAGTTCGCCAGATCTCCTCAGTGGGTCGCAATTTCGATCCGGTGGTAGATTCAGCGAAGCACTGCTCTTGCTAAGGCTAGTGTTAGCAAATTCTCTCAGGTTGAGCCCGTGAGCTCACCTACCCGCCCGAGCGTAGCTGGAATAACCTCTTAGGCTACCAACGAATAGGGGAAAAAGGCAAAGCTAAAGTTCTCCAGGAGTAAAGTGTCGCTTCGGTCTGTTTAGGGATCTTAGGTGCCATCTTGGATTTGTGCAAGTGATACCGATACTGAACATTACTCAAAACCCCGGCTCAATCAATGCCAATTGTCTCGGAAGTTTCCAGCGACATTCCTTGGGATTCCAGCACCATGAAAAAGCGATCTTTTTTCGCAGTAAGCGCTCAAGCCTATAGCTACGATGAGTACAAGGCTGGCAATATTTCGAGTCTAGTTCTGAAGGATTCACTACCAGGACTTATCTCCACTCCACTTTTATGTTATAAATATTATATTATGTAAGTTTTTATTTAATTTGGTCTACCCTTGTTAGATTTAAGAAAAACACGCTCTCAACATAAGCCAGGGTAGATGTGTTTATAAATACAAGAATAGAACATTTTTATTTTTCCATTTGTAATATAATAATATGTGCGTGCATTGATGTCTGTCTTTCTGTAATCACCGGAACTGTCTATACAGGTAATCTGTAGCATGTGTGTGTGTGGAAGCCAAACTTAATTCATAGGTCATTAAATAAAGTACTCTGCGTTGATGGTTTACCCCTACACCTTGCAATACGAGATCATCAAAATGACTAGTTTCTAAAAGCACTCAAAAATATCAATCTAAAGTGAGTCAGTAGCAATTTGATGAAGCCTGTTCCTGAAGGCAATAAACTCCAAGAGCAACTACTAAATAACCACCTCCACGTCTGTTACCAAAGCAGAAAACCGTTCCAAAATAACTCGAAATCAATAATTTCTGAGTTGTTTGTTGGTCAATGTGAGAGAGTAGACTAAAGTTAATTTAACTCACTGCACTGCTACATTGCTACCGTCAATCACAATCATTCGTAGACCGGTCTTATTAATATTTTTCCTGTTTGGATGGTAGATATTGCTTCCTACACTGTTGTCAGATAGAGAACGCCTTAATATAACCTCGTTTAAGTAATTGATCAATGGCTCGCATTCCTGAGGTTGTTGTTTTAAATCCTAAAAGAAAATTATTATTATTTTAAATACATAATATTATTATTTGAAATACACATTATTAGTATTTTACTCAACAAAGAATATACTAGTAGTTGTTTTTTTGTTGTTTACGGGTTTGTAAACTTTCTTGTCTTTGAGTTGTGCTATTATTTCAGTAAATGAGTAGACTTGTTTGTATGTATGTATTTGACATATACATAATGTCCTCAGCATACCAATTATTCTAGAACTTTACTATCCGAATGTCTGATAAGTTTATAGAATTGAATTGGCTTTGTTTTATATGTCTCCTCATACACAAGAACCAATTCAAATTTAATGGTCTCCGCCTCCCATCACACCTTTAACCCCGAATTTTTTATCAAAATTATTTCTGATACATTACATACATCAGTATTAAAAAATGTTTTTCAACGGTAGCATATCCGGAATCACAAACCCATATATGATATCGGAAACTGGTTCTGTGTAAGCTAAGCTCTGTATAAAATTGTCCGTAGCAAGTTAAAAAAAATATTATAAATAAATACTGTATAATACTATGTAATAACGGCCATCTGGTGTAGTGGTAAGTGACATGGTCACTCCATAAGGGGGTCGCGGGTTCGAATCCCGCCAAGGGAAGATATTTGTATGATAAATATAAATGTCTTTTCCAGGGTTATGGATGTATATTAAATATATGTATGTGTATAATAAAAATCTTACATCTATTTCCGTTATCTGGTACCTGTAACACAAGTTCTTTACGAACTTATCACGGGACCAGTTAACGTGGCATGATTGTTAGTAAATATTTATTTATTTATTACTGTCAATGTGTAAAGTCTCTCCCTTAATTAATTAGTTTCCATATTAAAAAAATTAACACATTATTAATAAATTATTGAGACTTAAAAAAAAAAAAGCTTAGATTGTGCAAAAAGATGTTCTGTTATGGGTGCCACAAACACGCACAACATTAAATACACATACGACATTGAATATTAAAATGATTCACATACTCATTCCACAGGCCTTTGAATCTGAGCCATGACACAAAAGTCAGGGTCATGAACTACCAGACCCACAAGACGATACGTAAGTTTTAATCAACTTATATAAATGGCTCCTCGTTTCGGAATGTGTATTTTAATAAGCACATTTTTACCTTGACTCCTGCTTTTTTTCTCAATAAGCCTCTACCAAACTTCTTTAAATTTCCTTTAGCTCCCTGACTAGCGGTCTGATCGTCCACCAGCTCGACAGGTCCAATATCGCTTACAGAAAAGGTACTGTCACCAGGTGACTTCACTGTGTCATCTATGCATATAACATCATCGCTGGTAAATGTACATTTGCTGTCAGCTAAATCTATTGTCACATAGGAATCCGAATTAATTTCCTTAGTTAAATTAATTGTTTCTACATTTAAATCCTGTGTGCCTTTCGCATTGTTTGTCAAGTGATTATGGTTCATGTCCATACCAGTCAAACTCTTTGGCTTTGGAGTCGAACACTGTTTACTCTGATTTGGCGAAAAGGCTATAATAGAACAATCTTCATCATCGCTTATGACCAACATTTCATCACTATCAGTCTTCTGTTGTATTTTGTTGTTTATAACTGTTGTGCATTTGGAATCGTTTGAGGAGATTGTGCCTTCTGAAATTTTACTCAGTGCTTTTTTATTCTCACGTAAATTTTTAAATACTTTTGTGATGGTTCTGTTCAATCTTTGTCTGCCCGTTTTTTTCAGAAAGGTTTTTTGGACATTAGACAGTCTTCTGATTTCCATTTTGGAATCCTTTAGTGATGTTTTTGATTTCTGTAATGATAAAATTAGTAAATCCATTATTATTTTTTTATTTAAGATTTAAAATAATTATAGTGTTGTACAAAATAATAGATCTGTTTTTATGTATATTTCCATGATGTTAAACGAAATATCGTAACACTACTGAAGAGACACTTATATAGAAAAAAAAATATATCAGTGCAAAATATTTATTTGACTGCATTTGGAAGCCATTTAAACACAGCTGTTGCCTTGAGATTTCCATACTGTATCCCAGGTTGGGTAGGAATATGTTGAATGTCCTTGGCACTGAGTAGGGAAATATTGATGTCCTTCCGATGTAGTGGATATTGATTCTAGTGAGTATGGGCTGTGACTTAACAACAAAGAAAACTGATATCCTAGCAATTCCAGATAAGTAACAACAGCCACAATAATAGTAAGCAAAACATTAAGGGTAATTATAGTTAAATAATAGCTTTTGAAATAACATAGCATACTGTTTATCAGTAAAATAGTCTGCATTTAATTCTGATGTTGGTAAAATAAGTAAAGTACATTAATATATAAATAGTATTTACATAGTAATAATATAAATGACAGTATATAGAACGTAATGTATTATAATATACTATAGTGTGATGTAGTGAAGGCAGTAAAATTTCAAAAGTTCAAGTACTTATAATATAAATATTTTTTTATTGCTTAGATCGGTGGACGAGCTCACAGCCCACCTGGTGTTAAGTGGTTACTGGAGCCCATAGACATCTAAAACGTAAATGCGCCACCCGCCTTGAGATATAAGTTCTAAGGTCTCAAGTATAGTTACAACGGCTGCCTTACTCTTCAAACCGAAACGCATAACTGCTTCACGGCAGAAATAGGCAGGGTGGTGGTACTTACCTGCGCAGACTCAATAGAGGTCCTACCACCATTAAGTATTCCATGCAAACACCAATTTAATGTTCCCAGTTAATATTAATTAAGCTTGAATATAACCAAGTGATTCATCAAGTGACATATCGTACTAACCTTTTGCTCAAGCATGAAAGCTTAGACAAAACAAGCTATTAGAGAACTTGAAGCAGTAGCAGATAACAATATACCTATACGATTGTGTATATTGTAATTTATATACTTACAAGCATTAGTATAGTCTCTATATTATTATTAGTGAAACCTGGCTAAGCTCTACTGTGTTTATTTAACATATCATTTAAATAATATAATATTTATAACACACTCACACACACACACTCACACGTATATACTATATTCCTACAGATAGCTCTTCCTGGTTAACTTACTTTACCTGGTGACCTAGCACTGAACCACTGACTTTAGTAACACAGGTTTTCCTAGCATAAAAGTCAGGGAATATTGTAATCGTATACCTCATAAAAAAGCCATGTATATTATTATTATACTAGTTGTACGTGTTTGTATTTTAAGAGGCTTGAATAAATATTATTTATTATTATTATTTGTTCATAATATTGTTATAGAAACCTCTTTTGTGCATAGATACATGATACAATGATTGTGAATGGTTACCATTAGTTATGGATATCAGTGATTCCAAGAACCAAGCCGCTGAAGACTACATAGTTTTAATAAGCCTTCTTGGAGTGGGAACTGCAACTGCGCCAAGTTTCATCACAATCGTAAGAACAGTTCATGAATGCACAGAGAATAAGCATAGAAATATTTCTATTTACGTAGATTCACTAATTTTGCTTTTTAGTATTAGGCTGTTTTTTGGAATACTTATTTCACAAAATGAAATCTTAAAGTTTAATCTGACTTAAAAACCTGATGGAACAAACAACAATTCACGACAAATATAACGTAACTTTAACCTTCTTAACTTTAGTAAAGATTCCTTAGTTATAGATTGTACAAAAAAATGAAGTTGAGAAAAGAAGGTTTTTTCCAAAACATACATACAGACTGCTCTTTTTAATCGTGCGTAACAAATTAGTTTTGTTCATATTTTGGTTATATTTTCAAACAATCAACAAGTCAAGCATTTCGGTATTATCAATCCGCGTAGTTTTTTAAGAAAAGCAATACATTCAGCGCATTACAAAGCGGCAGCGTTTCCCACGTGAATTATTTTCACTAAATAACTTTTACCTGTTTATTCATTTTCGTTGACAAGAGTTAAAAAAATAAAAAAAACTAACGGATTTCAAAGACGACGGCTTGCCCATATCGTATAACTTCGAATTAGTTTAATACTAAGGTAAGATGAAAGATCACGAGTAAAATTTAAACCGATTTTAATTAGTTAAGGTGTTTTACAGCTTTACATTGTAGAATTGTAGGTAGATACTACATTCGCAAATATGTCGTTCAGAAAATTTAATTTATGGCATCAATGTCAAAAATGTCAATAATTCACAGAAAAAGAATATGGCTCGCTGCCCTAAGATAGCGATGTCCTCGCGAAATCCCGATCATGCGCATACCATCTAATCGATCCTAATCGGATAGAACTTTTTCAATCCGGACTACGGATCGGTTCAAGTTTAGTAAATATTGGATGGGATCGCAGTACAAAATTGTAATTTCCGTTGAAGCGGAGGCTGGGATAGGAATTTGGCCCAAAAATTTTGGCTACCGTTGAGTATCACTAATCGACAGGTAAGTACGTCCCTAACATCAAACTTGACTGGCAGAAATTAAGTTACCTACTAAGTCTACTAAATAAATAAATAAACTATATTAGCGCCAAACAGGGAACCATTAGAAAGTTAAAAAGAGCTGTCGCCGTACTTATTATACACTTAATATTTAGGAGCTGTTGCATCTGTTCGGTATGTAGTAGTAGTTAGGTAGGTACGTAGTATTTATTAATCTGTGCTGTGCTTACATATGACTGTGCTTCTACTTTAAATTTCCTGAATAAGATAGATATGAAATACCGTATACGAGATTGTATTTTATCAATTTTTTTTTTGTTTTTTTTTCCTACCTAAGCTGATAGCCTTGAGAGGCTATTTCAGCGTAACCTTAACTAGTAGGTGAGCTCACGGGGCTCAAATGTGACGACGTTGCTAACACGAACTCTAGCAAGAGCCGTGCTTCGAAGAATCTACCACCGGATCGGAAACGCGACCCACTGAGAAGATCCGGCGAGAAACTCAATGGGCTGTGTCTGTGGGTTAACTTACTCGTCGAGCCCTCGGGTTCGACGAGAACGATGACCGGTTCTATTTATGTATGTACCTATTACATAAATACCTATCTAATACCTACTAGACAGAGGCAGAACCTTTTGTTTTGTTTCTATTACCAATACAGACAGGCAAAAGGAATGAAGCTCATACAACCAAACGTTTAAAAGGAAACGTGGATATCGATTTTTGGGCCAGAAGTGAAATAAACCAATTGAAAGAGTGGGAATTTATTGAAACTTGATTGAGCTTTTTGGAAGAAACCCAAGAAATAGTTTTGTTGTATTTTTCTATGCTTCACCACTCTCACAAATACTAAACGCCTTATTATCCAGTATGACTACAATCTTGAACCTAAATAACCTTTTTGGGTGCGATTAGGTGACAATTTGATCCATCAAATTATGATGCGTCTATGTTCCGTTGAAGAGTGTAGTCAGTATCTTAAGATTTTTTTGTATTCAAGATCTGAGAGTGCTTTCTTCTCTTGTTTGTGTGTAAAGCAAGAAAACATCCAACATCCCCAATATATAAGTGATCGGTTTTTTTTTTTTTATCAATCTGTTTGTACCAATTCAAGAGATTCACACAGAATTTAATTAAGAAAGCATAAAAATAAAATATCTTAATTATTAAAAAAAAAACGCGTATCAAGTATATAGCACAAGTAAATATTTATTTTTTATTTTTTCATATATAGCTTTCAGGTAATGTACATAGAAATGCTCTGAGGAATTACTGGAGTTGATCCCTTTATCTCCTTTTTGCCATCGCACCTCCCGCCATCGGAGCAGAGTTCATTCATTCATTCTTTTGACCTGTTATCGCTGCCTTCAGATCAGACTAGTTCAGACACAATTCGTTTCCGGAAATCTTTATTGCCACGTAGCATCTGATTTTGGAGCAAATTTCTTTCGATGGTTGTTTCGTTATGACTTAATCTTCTTCAATCCAAGCTCCGTAAGAGCAACTTGGCTCCAGAAATTAAAAAAAGGCGAAACAAAATGTACCTTGTAAACATGCTTAAACTTGTTTTAGCTACGTTAGTAATTTCGGCAGCTGTACTGATTCGCTCTTCTTTAATTTCATTTGCAGTACTCTTTTAAATGGATGCACCGGATTTGTACTGAAAGCGATTAAAAAAAAAGAAACATGTGTGCAATTCACACGTATTAGAAGTGAAACCTTCAAAAATTAAAATACAATTATCCTAAATGTCTAAGTATGTATATGTAAAATTTTGTCATTAGTAAATAATTGTAAATCATCTTTTATAGTATGAGGTAGCGCCCTCTGTGAATCGATATTTTAACGTCACGTATAATCCTAAATTGAAATTCACTACAGTAGGTTTCATATGCACGTTAGTATTAAAAAATCTCATAGATGGCGCTGTATTAAAATTTTTCGACACTTCCGTTGCATACCTGCGTGACGTTACATCTGTAAAAATTTTACCTTCATGCGCCCTAAAGAAGTTTCACTTCAATAAATGAAAATAATAAAATTTTTGAAACAGTACCGTTAACAAAATGGTTATCGGATTTCAAATAAAACTCACCTAGATGTTTCTTTAGGAATTCCAATTATTTCCATCGCATCTTTGAAATAAATCTGTTTTTTTGTAAAAGGTCTATCCTTATATTCCATGTTCTTCAAATTAGATTCCTATAAAAAAAGTTATTAAATATTTTAAATTGTGAACGCTTATGAACCAGGCACCCGAAAAGCATTCTTTCGTTTTAAGTATACAAAAAATTATTTATTCCAATTTTGTTTATTATTATTTAAAAAAAATCCATAACGGTAGATTGTAAAGCATATTCTATGATAACGATAAATATTATGTTTAGTTTATGTAGGGTAGAGGTAAGGAGAACCGTCTCTATATTTGAAAAAGTGTCCGTTAAAATCTGCTAAATAAGGGTGGCGCTACAGTAGCAACCGGGTAAATTAAAAAAAAGGCGCTTTAAGATAATACACCGGTCACTCACATGCGCACGAATACGCAAACCCGCAAGTGTGGGACGACATTTGCAAATGATTATGCAAAGTTTTCGCTGCATTCGTGGTTTTCCAAGCTGTGTCGGTTTTTTAACAGACATCAAAACGCGCGAACCTCGAACCTTCGCGTAGTCTCCCACACATTCGCTTGCCCAGTTGCGCCGACGATTGCGAAGGTAACGGACGTATCGCCATTTTCATAGTTCGTGTAGTATAATAATATATACTGTGTAGCGTATCTTCATCAAAAGAAATCCCATAAAAACATCATGGCTGTTAATGATGTCTGGGAAAGAATTCAAAACTCTTTTTCTCTTCAATGTTCTATTGACGAATTAAAAAGGAGGAGAATTTCGTGAGACATTCGTAAACAAGTGTAGGAAGAAGCGCAAACGGGTTCGTAAATTGAGTATGCGAACCCATTTGCACAGCCGCTAGGTTTGCGAATGAATGTTTGACACACAGGCCCTTCACATGCGTGCAAACATTCGTACAATGTACGAATATTTGCGCGCATGTCAGTGGCCGGCATTAGAATAATATAGAGAAATAAAAAAGGACGAAAGAACTGTAAGCACTACAAAATCACAAAAAGTATTTATTTTATTTAAAGCTGATAAAAAATTGCAATCGATGTCTCCACGTTTTACCACAGCAATAATTTTAGGTTATATTAACGAAATTAGTTTGGACTACGTAAACATGTGAGGTCTTGTATATTATATTGTCACTAACTAGGTACCTTCTCTAGTCATTAAATATATTAAATTTCCTAACTCAGCATACTTCAATCAGTTCAAAACTGCTCAATTCATATCATACTCTGTGCCTATGCTAGCGCCAATCTGGAGGATTTTTGAACTGTTATTTAGTGCTGAAAGTGAGACACTTTTTTTTATTGCCTTTGTAGGCAGATGATGCACACGGCCCACCTGATGGTGAGTGGTTACCGTCGCTCATGGACTTCAGCAATGCCGGGGCAGAGCCAAGCCGCTGCCTACCGCTTTTTCAAGCTTCTCCCATATGGAGACGGTTCTCCTTACTTCGACCCTCCATAGTTTAGTTAAATGCCAATGTCTTTGTTACTTTTCTTTCTACGCAAGTAGCACTTAAATAAGTAGTTAGATTTTCATGAATTAACTGAATTAAAAGAAACCTGCCAAATATTTTTGATTCTGTCTTATATGATTTGTAAGATCGTTTCTATATTCTATCTGTCTCCGCAACTCTGTGTTGGCATCATTTATTTTGTCCTGCATTTCCTTCAACGCCGTCCTCTTAACTAATTCCATCTTTTCTTCTCTTTCCCGCCTACAATTGATCATCTCACTGTGCAGTTCATCTAAATGCTGCCTATATTCTTGATTCGCTTTCTGAAAATATCGAAATGTTTGAAGCATTCTGGGAGGTTCTACTGAAATGTTTGGTAAATCTATGTTATTAAAATTGAATTAGGCATAAAGGAGACAGAAAATCGTGGGCCCAAAATGTATATATATAATAACTTGGAATGTAGTCTAAAAATTTTGTCATATTTTTTTATATAAGAATATAAAAAAATACCTTAATGCTTTTACTGGGACCAGAGAAAAATGAGAAACTTAGTTTTTGTCGGTTTAGCGGTGTGATCGATTTAATTAATCGATTACAGGATTATAAAAAGAAAAACATTGCACTAGGTAATTAATGGTTTCCTAATTCGGTGAGTTGCATGTATCGAATTTCAGGAGGAAAGAGCTTAGAAAACGCCATGGAGGAGAGCTTGTTCCAGAGCCAAAAAGTTTAAGTAAAGCATTGTGTTACTAATAACATAAAAAGTGATACAATATAATGGATGATACAGTTAAAGATATCGGATATTCGCTATGTCGATCATGCACTTATATGGCCTAATTACATACTACCAGTGTATGCCAGGTTGTCGTTAAAATAACTGGCATGTTAAGACTTAAATTTAATGTTCTCTTTTGTATTACAAATCGCGATCTACCTACTTACCTGTCGTTTAATTCTATTTTCTTCTTCTGCCCTTCTATAAATTTCATCCGCCTTTTTCTCCTCTTGTTTTTTCCATTCAACTGCTGCTCTTTCTGCTTCATTATCGAGGGCCGAAGCGATATTTCTCTCGTTTTTGTAGTTTTGTAGACATATCTGTTTTTCAACTTGAAGATTTCGCTGAAATATTAGGAATTAAGATAAAGAGTTGAATAAATCAATTAGTTAGCTTATAGCATGTCATTTCTGTTCAATACTCTATCAATGGAAAATGTTTTTACTGGTGGGAGGACCTCTTGTAAGTCCGCGCGGGTAGGTACTGCCTATTTCTGCCGTGAAGCAGTAATGCGTTTCGGTTTGAAGGGTGGGGCAGCCGTTGTAACTATACCTGAGACTTTAGAACTTATATTTCAAGCTGGATAGCGCATTTACGTTATCGATGTCTATGGGCTCCAGTAACCACTTAACACCAGGTGGGCTGTGAGCTCGTCCACGTAAAGCAATATTTTTTTATTTTTTTTTTATGATTGAAAGATTACTGGTGGCCCGGAGGCCTTTCCAGTTTCACCAGGACAGGTGGGCGAGCAAAGGGTCAGCCAGGAGAGGTGGGATTTGCTAACAGCTACCCGAGCGCCTCCGAAGGAGACCTAACAGCTCAAGAGTAGCTGCTTCGCGAATGAATCTACTACCGGATCGGAATCGGGCGGAATCGGTAAAGCAATAAATAAATGTACATATGTATGTATGTAAATGTATATAATATAAATAAATTCATGTGCGGCCTCCATAGTTTTACTTATGTGGACGATTCGTGTTATGACCGGTTTTATTGGGTTTTATAAACAATTCGTAATATTTAATTTAACAATACTAGTGGTAGGACCTCTTGTGAGTCCGCACGGGTAAGTTGAGACCTTAGAAATAATATTTTCTTTTTTATTTATTTTTATTGCTTAGATGGGTGGACGAGCTCACAGCCCACCTAGTGTTAAGTGGTTACTGAAGCCCATAGACATCCACATTGTAAATGCGCCACCCACCTTGAGATTTAAGTTCTAAAGTCTTAGTAGAGTTACAACGGCTGCCCCACCCTCCGAACCGAAACGCATTACAGAAATAGGCAGGGTGGTGGTACCTACCCGTGCGGACTCACAAGAGATCCTTACCACCAGTAAAAAATTGTGTAAATTGCACTAATAAACATACTATCTGATTCATTTTCATCATTCGTTCTGTTCTTAAATCTTCTAAGGCTCTCTCTATCGTATTATTGTCTATTTGGCGATCTTCTAACTTTTCTTTGTGCAGCCTCCTTAATTTCATTTCGTGTCCTTCCAGAAAGTTAATTTTGTTTGTCATCTGCTGTTTTTTCTTCTTTACAATTTCTGCGAATCACATTTTCGACTATAATAACAATTGTTTTACGTTTAGTATTTTCTTCAGCTTTACAAGTTGACATAATTAAAACCGTTTATTCAAATGTCTACGAATATATAATACCTTATTATTATTATTATTATTATTATTATTATTATTATTATTATTATTTTTACTACTCTTTATGCTTAGATCCAAAAATAACAATATTTTTAACCTACTTTGTCAAGTTCAAAATAAGAATGATAAATGTTAGACCTTCATTGTAATCTTCTTCCATTTTCTTCTTAATTTTTTCTATTTTTTCCTTCTCTTCATGTCTTTCTTCTTTCATAAATTGCTGTCTCTTACTATTGGCACTAGCGATTTGTTCGTCATAAGCTCTTCTTCTTTCTTTCATCTCTTGCTGCTTCCTTTCTGCGTATTCCTTTTCGTATTTTTCCTATATAATTATGAGTATTATTGAAAAGTTGAATGCATATCATTATTTTTTTATGTCTAACACATTCGACCTCCAATCTTCAAATTAGAATTGAATTATATTCTAATAGACAGTGACTCTGGTCCTTAGCTGGACGGTAAGCCTGACATTACTGTTGTTTATGAGTTATAAGGATAGGTAATAAGCTTCGTCCAATTTTAAGACCAATAAAATTCGTGGTGACAATCTGTGCAAGATATATCAAATTTCAGATTCCATCTTTCTATACTCTTACGTAACTCGTTACCTTTCTGTACGTGTCGTCCAGAAGAACTTGGTGCCACATCATGTCCATAACGTATTCTTCTTTTTCTATATTACGTTTCTCTTCGATCTGCATCTTCTGCATTTCCCTCAAACGTATTTCGTCCTGTTTCTTGCTCATCTTGCCGTTGGAACTTGAATCCAAAAAATTTAATCATTAACATTTATAAGTGGGTATCATTTAGGTACATTTATACATTTGTAGTTCATATTGCAAAGTGGGTGGCGGCATTTACGTTGTAGATGTCTATGGGCTCCAGTAACCACTTAACATCAGATGGGTTGTGTGATGATAATTACAGGATACACCCTTAAGAAAGTTGTAAATTATCTCACCTCAGAGTATGAAAAATGTAATCTTAATCAAAATTTTAATTTTATATAGTATCCTACTCACATTTTTTCTCTTTCTAAAGCTTTTAAACATTCTCTTATCTTCTCTTGTTCTAACTCGTCGTTATAACTGGCGATCTTTCTATCTCTTTCTTTACAATACTCGCATTCTTCCATTCTCTTCCTGCTCATCAATGCTTGATTAAATTCTTCTTCTTCTCTCTCCAACAACGCTTTTAGCTTGCATCTTCTTTGTCATAGATTGTGTTCTTCTAGATGTAATAACTCTTCTACTCTTTCACTTGTTTTGTTAATTATTAATCTATAAATATATTTTATTATCGACTAAATAGGACTTTTTGGTGGGAACGGGAGGAGTGAGGTTGTGTGATATGTTTTATTTTGTCTATTTAGTGTTTCTTCATGTTTAAATGTGTAATAATGGTGGTTTGTTAACTGTTTAATATCTGTGAAAGTGCACAAATATGGTAAAATGAAACAAAGCCGCTGGGTCGGGATCCTCCAAAAAGTCCTCTGAAAAAATTTCAGTAAATGAATTTTACTGAGATTATATTTCATCCCATATCATCTCATTTCATTTCACTCCATATTATCATTTTTCATAAAAATATGAATATAAATTAAAATAAGACATGACTTAAAGGTCTTAGTTACCAGGTCATATAATCTCTTAAAACAAAAAACGATTAAATAAATGAGACTTGTGACGGCTTTGAAATTGGGTATTGATTAAAAACGAGAATCGTGGTAAGAACAAACCAAACTTAGCATACTTACTTCTGTAAATGTATCGAATCGTAATCAACAATATCAGTTTGTTTCTTCATATCTTCCACATCGATAACTGCCTTCATATCCGAGCGCTTGCGCTCCTGAAATAAATAAAATCGATTAAAATCGATTGAAAAGAAAATCTCTATATTATATAAAAATGAATTGCTGTTCGTTAGTCTCGCTAAAACTCGAGAATGGTTGGACTGATTTGGCTAATTTTGGTCTTGAATTATTCGTGGAAGTCCAGGGAAGGCTTAAAAGGTAGATAAATGAATGAAAATGTTCGGAATTAAATAAAAATAACAATTTTGTTTTTCCTTTGATGTGTCCCCCGTCAGACGGATTCCTATTGTTTGTTTTAAGTCTATTTTATACTTAGGTCTTTTATTTATCGATTGAGGCACTACGAAGTTTGCCGGGTCAGCTAGTCAGAAATAAAAATCGATTGAAATAGATCGTTATTTCTAATTGAGTGACCTAGTAAGGTCATAGTGTCCATATGCAGGTTATAGGTAGTAGGGTCGTGGAAGGTTTCTATTCCTGCCCACGGACCGTAGTAATGCTAGGAACATGCCAATGTTGGGATTGAAAATGCCAATGCCAGGTACAATATTGGAATAGAGCTAGTTTAAAAACGCAAAAGGTATAAGTCTACTTTTTATTATCACATTACATAGGTGGACAAAATTAGTGTTCAATGGTTAGCGGACCGTAGGCCACAACCACGTAAATATAATTGGTATACAGAAGATGACATTTTCACAGAATTAACCATTAAGCTATATGAATTTCATTCATTAAAATATCGCCTCTATAATGAATTAGAATAAAATACATTCAATTCCCAAAGTCTACACCTTATCAACATGCTCCCGACAGTGGAAAGTACAAGTATTTAGAGGATTTATAAAAATTTACAAAATCCATATCTATACTAGTATATAAATTTATCTACAGTGGTTTTACGGATGTTCCGTTATAACTACTGGACCGTGCATCCGATTGACTTGAAACTTGGTATCCATGTAGAAAATACATATACTTAATGGATAGATATTCATTTATATGAGTGTTGGACTCCCTAATAAAAATGACAATAAATAATAATGTTAATTTTAAATGCCCAGCGAAGCGAGCGAGTACGGCTAGTACTAGCTCAAGTTAACAGATACTGCGTGCGATGAAGATGATTGAGACTTATCGAACACCTCTTATAGTGATTATGAAATCCGACAAGTCAAACAAACCGCCAGACCTCAAGATACTACTAGTTCATTCTGTGTGAAATGAAACGTAAAAGTCTAGAAACCATTTCTATCTTAGTCGTCTGTGTCCACGAAAACGTTATAAACTATTCGTATCATCAGCAATCTTTAAATTAATACGTGAACTTTGTATCCCTTTTTACGAAAATTACGCGGACGGAGCAGTATGAAATTTTCCACACTTATAGAGAATATAGAGAAGAAGTGCACAATGCTAATTTTTTTTTTAAATAATGCATAAAAGATACATTAAATCAATAAAGAAAACATTACACACACTACATACCATGTATTTAACGCAACACGCATGCATACTATTTATTGTCAAACTTTTGTTCTTGACGTCTGTTGTCAAATTGAGATTAAATATTGTTTGTCTTTGTTAATATTTTTATAGTGTAGCCTTGGCGAAATTTGTGATTAGAGAAGAATAAAATACAATCATAATAGTGTAAAAACTTACAATTCAAATTAATTATAGTCGAATTTCGACTACTGCGGGACCTCTAGTAACAATAATAATAGAATGACAATAAAAAAAGCGAGATTAAATCGTAAAAGTAGTTTCGAAAATACTGCTAGTATTAATAAAATAAATATATTTGTAGAAAAAAATATATTAAACTATCTTACCCGCCAAAACTGTTTGGGATGCCCGAAGTAAATTTGACACGCCACGTTCTTTGATTGTCTTAAACCAACCATTTTTTCTCGTAAATTCTAAGAGCGATTGTGACTGTATCACCGATGTTTTAAGTATCGATCCAACATGTTACTTTGGTAACAGTTCAACACTATAGACGCCTATTAATATAGGTGGTGTAACATAAGAATAGGTATCTGTCTCTCTCATTTACAGCGTGTTACAGAAATGATAGAAAGAGACAAAAAATTAAATAATGCGTTTTAGTTGTACGATTTTATTAGTGACGCTTATAAATGTAGGTATGTGCGAAAGTTAATGTGTTTATCTCTTTCAATAGTTCCCGTTAGAGAGAGATAGACAACATTGCTGAAAGGTAAAAAATAGAAGGTTTATCTTTTGTTGAGATGGTCCATTGCCATCATATATGACGTGGTTATTGTAACTCGTAAAGATCACAAAGTGAATATCACTGGTCCTGGACTGTTACTGCTGGTAGGATCTCTATCCGCTCGCTTGCTCTAAGGGCATTTTGAACTTCACCCTCAAGTGCCCGAATGTTTTTTGTTAAGTGGCCGACCGTTTTTTTTAACTGCGCCGCACGTGTAGGTACCACCGCCCAGCCTATTTCTGCCGTGAAGCAGTAATGCGTTTCGGTTTGAAGGGTGGGGCAGCCGTTGTAAACTGATACATTACAACTCATACCTCAAGGTGGGTGGCGCATTTACGTCGTAGATGTCTATGGGCTCCAGTAACCACTTAACACCAGGTGGGCTGTGAGCTCGTCCACCCATCTAAGCAATAAATAAAATAAAAAAACTAAGTTATCTAGTTCATAAAGAGAGGAATGTGAAATGAAAGAGAGCCCCTGTAATTTGTTTATTTAATTTATTTGAATAAACAATTGAACATGCTATGTTTACTTCTTATTAATATGTTTATATACACAATTTACGGAACTATTACACTATTACGACTATATAGTACAGTTTATATACAAACGTTTTGCATGTGTTTCATGTATTATAGAAGGGTTTTATTGATGTGAAGTTTCTCTAAAATCACCACTAATATATTCAGGGCTTGTGCCGCACCTAATAATCGCATTCTATAAGAAATACTCTTCACTCAATGTTTACTATATCTATATTTCTTCTAGTATTATAAGAAATCCGTCACGTGTATCACTAGGGCCGCAATAAAACGCAGGGCTTGACGAATAAATTAACCCACAGACACAGCCCACTTAGTTTCTCGCCGGATTTTCTCAGTGGGTCGCGTTTCCGATCCAGTGGTAGATTCTGCGAAGCACTGCTCTTGCTAGGGCTAGTGTTAGCAACGTCTCGACTATAAAAGCGTTGCAGAGATGGCACGCAGTCAATTAGAAACAGTGAATGGATCACCTGAAGCGAAGCGGAAGAAGCGAATTGAGAATTTTAAAGTGTTTAAAGTGTTGAATTGAGTGAAGTGTTAACTTGTAATTGGATAGAATTTTATTTATTCTGAACCCCAGCGCGTAACACTATTTTTACCGTCGCCCGTGTCCACGGAAACTGTAAAGTATTGGTACTCTAAGGTAACGTCGGGAGTAATTTACACTAATATATAAATCTACAGTGGTTTTTACGGATGTTCCGTTATAACTACTGAACCGTGCATCCGATTGACTTGAAACTTGGTATCCATGTAGAAAATACATGTACTTAACGCATAGGTTAATATTTATAAGAGTATTGTACTCCCTACACCAGTTGCGGGGGCGTTAATGATGAGTATTTTTTTGGGGGGGTGAGAAATAATAATGTTAAATTTAAATGCCCAGCGAAGCGGACGGGTACAGCTAGTATAATATAATGATAATAAAAACGTTAAATTAAACCGTAAAACAGTTTTAATTACGTCTACGTCTCATGAAAATCGAAAGACACACAATAAGACTAGTTCTACATGTTCTAAGTGTTGACGATAAAATGCAATATTCTACAGTGCGAACTCATGCTAAGATGACACAAACATACGTTCCAATGTATTAAACTTACATTATGTATATACACTATCACAGAATTACTTTAAACATAAGCTTACATATATGTTTTCCTCTAAATTAATATTACATAAGTATATTAATGGAATCCTATTTAACTTATTATCAATCAATAAAATACACAAAATAATATTTTTTTTTACAAATAAATTATCTAAGGCTAGTTACTAAATTCATTTTATTAGATCCTAAATTGAATTATATTCTAAAATCTCAATAACATAATTTACATATGGCAGAGTTTTATGTTACTCACTAAAATAAAGGAAGAATGGTAATGCTTAATTATTAAAAACTTACACGGACATGATTCATTTTTCGTCCACAATACCACAGGAAATAGAACTTAGGTAGAAATCTATTCTACCGTTTTTATTTATTGCTTAAATTAATGGACGAGCTCACAGCCCACCTGGTGTTAAGTGGTTACTGGCGTCCATAGACATCTACGACATAAATGCGCCACCCACCTCGAGATATAAGTTCTAAGGTCTCAAGTATAGTTACAACGGCTGCCCCGCCCTTCAAACCAAAATGCGTTACTGCTTCACGCCAGAATTAGGCTGGGTGGTGGTACCTACCCGTGCGCAATGGCGGATCCAGGGGGGGGGGTCATGGGGTCATGACCACCCCCTGAGCTGGTTCCAGGACTTAGGTGGACCACTAATTGAATATAATGATTTTATTTATATATTTTGTCACCATACAGATTTTATGTAACTACATACCTTCAATATTTAATTAATTTAATATAATATAATAACTTTGTATAATGGCAAACGTCTGGGAACGAACGCATCTAAATCTGACTATGTGACCCCCTCCTGGCGCCAAAGCTGGATCCGCCCTTGCCCGTGCGGAGTCACAAGACATCCTACCACCAGTAATTACGCAAATTATAATTTAATAAGATGTCTAATAAGATATAATTGTTGGAATGGTGATGTTTTGAATAGAGAAATGAATGTTTTTATTCTAAAACCATACATTGGAGAATGTTCATTCTGTATTTACAATTAAAAAAACGAGTTATCAACAAATAAAATCACTATAGTCTTAACTGACTTAACTTATTTAATCACTGGAATGACTAAAACGCACAAAAGAATACAGAAGAAACCATAAGTACCTACTGTAGGAAAGAGAATTATAGCAGACAAAAATGATAATTGTTCAACTTTCGAAAATATTCTTCATATTATATCTGTGTTGGATTCGACCATATTTCTCATCATCATCATCAGCCTTTATCTGCCCACTGCTGGACATAGCTCTCAAAGTCAGCAGGCTAAAGTGGCAATGAGCCGGTCACGTCTGTCGAACCAACGACGCCAGGTGGGAGAGGAAAGTCCTCGAATGGAGGCCACGGATGGGTACCAGGAGCGTGGGGCGTCCTCCAACCAGGTGGACTGATGACTTAGTGCGCACGGCGGGAAGTCGTTGGATGCGGAAGGCGGAGAACCGCATTCTGTAGAAGGCATTGGGGAAGGCCTATTTCTCATCAATTTCCCGCTTTTATTTCCGAACTGATTGGTTCCGTGAAATCATTGGATACGCCGCTTTGCATTGAGCAAAAGCTTGCTGGTGAACTTCTATTGCTGTCCTTTTCCTGCATATCAGCAACGCTGCTGCTCGAGTGAGGCAGGAAACGAAAACAAGGTTTCACGTTCATCTTGCTCGGCTTCTTCAATAGTTCTTCTATTGAATATGGATTCTTCTTTTTCTCCCTTTCGTCGACCGTTTTCGGTTCGATCTCTTCTTGTTCGGGCTTATCTGTGCTATCATCGCTGGCGTCAATCGATATATGCTCGGAGTCTTCTGATTTAGCATCTGAATTCATTTTGAGCAGGTCATTGTGAAGTGCCAAAGCGTATGGTGGGAATTCTTTGCTGTCGTACGGTGAAACCAGACGCTGCCAGGGCGATATCGGGTAAGGCTTCAGCAGTCCCTGGGTCTGGACTTGGTTAGCCAGGAACCAGGATGTGGCGAGTCGTCTGTCGTAAATCCTGGGTTCTGTTGACTGTAGGGGCACACGTACTGCGGGGTGGATCAGGTAGGGGGGATTCTGTTGCGGTAGAAGCGTTGGGGCCATGTAGTCTAGCACATTTGGCGGCTGTTCCGGCGGTGCATAGGGTTCTGCAATGAATATAAACAAAATCAGTACAGGGTAAAAACGCTGAAGTGCTTTTAAACCAGTGTTTCCCACCGTGGGACCCAGGCTCCACAAGGGGGCAATTTGAAAATTAAGGGGGACAATCGCGCTAAATGAATATAGACATATTGTATTAAAATTATCTTAAATTTGAATTTCAGTTTTTTATTATATGTTTTGAAATATTACTTACTGTGTTATGATAACAATTTCATAGTGTTTTTTTTTTCTAAAACCTATCAATTATATTTCTTTAGTGAACAAATCAATATTTTAATGTTAAAAATTATGTATGGGGTACATAAAAATTTTAGAAATGTTACAGTGGGGCATGGCACAAAAAGGTTGGGAAACACTGTTTTAAACGAATTTGTAAGGCTCTTGACTCATTCTCAGGGAAATCATGGAAGCTATTGATTGTATGAAAATTGTAAATACTAACTAAGATATACGAGGCTGTATTTTAGGTAAAACCGGTGGTAGGACCTCTCGTGAGTCCGCACGGGTAGGTACCACCACTCTGCTAATTTTTGCCGTGAAGCAGTAATGCGTTTTGGTTTGAAGGCTGGGGCAGCTGTTGTAACTATACTTGAGACCTTAAAACTTATATCTCAAGGTGGGTGGCGCATTTACGTCGTAGATGTCTATGGGCTCCAGTAACCACTTAACACCAGGTGGGCTGTGAGCTCGTCCACCCATCTAAGCAATTAAAAAAAAAGTGAACTGTTCAATCAAATTGGATTGTATAGCTTGTAAATATTTGCTTTACTAAGGTAGGAAAAGATTACCGTGTCCTCTGCCTTCATCGTCATTCCATGCCAGCCCGCTGTTCCTAAGGATTCGGTTCACTGAAGATACTGACGGTATGGAATGTGGTTCGCACACTCTAGCGCTGAGGAGTCGTTCTCTGATCTCCCACGCAAACATTCCTGGATTCTCTTGTTTTAATCGGAGTATCTTCTTGACCACAGTCGGAGTTGCCACTTGCTGAAAGGAAAATAAAAATGGTATTAATAATTAAAGGTATTACAACTAGTACAGTAGTAAAGCACAGCAAAGTACAGTAGTAAGTTTTTATATTTTCCAGAATTTCTGTAAATTAAACGGTTGTCTGAAAGAGATCGCTTTTAGCGATTAGACCGCCTATTGTACAAATGTATCTGCTTTTTGACTGTTCTTTGAATGTAGAGGTCCTACGACCAAAAATTATTATAAAGTTAAATACTAAATTTATAGTAAGGTCTCGTTAAGGTCAAGATAATGTTTTTTATTGGGGGTAGGACCTCTTGTGAGTCCGCACGGGTAGGTGCCACCACTCTGCCTATTTCTGCCGTGAAGCAGTAATGCGTTTCAGGTTAAAGGGCGAGGCAGCTGCTGTAAATATACTGAGACCTTTGAACTTATATCTCAAGATGGGTGGCGCATTCACGTTGTAGATGTCTATGGGCTCCAGTAATCACTTAACACCAGGTGGGCTGTGAGGTCGTCCACCTATCTAAGGAATAAAAGAACAATCAAATTTCGATTTTGTGTATCTTTAAAGAAACATTTACCACGTTTAGCGACTTTTATTTGAAAGAAATTAAATTACCTACATGAAATTTCGAACCGACTGACTCACGAATTTCCAATTGGAGACCTATATATACTGTACACGCGGTCTGAACTTTACTTTGAAAATGTAATGAATTAGATAAAAATTCTGGAACGACCAAATATCGATCTGCTAAGTGCCTAAGAAGTACATAGAAATAAAGGCTATACCAGTATCGACGCTAAAGAAATTGTTCACGCATTAGTTTTTAATATTTTCATAATTATATCCGGACACGAACGAAGTCATCTGCACCGATAATTGCTACCGAACAATCGCTAAGAAAAAAATCCATTACGTTTTCGACCCAAAACCCAGTGCCTGAACAGTGTTAAAAATAATTGCAGCTCACCTAAGTAGCCTGTCAAAATTGACGTGTAAATGACAGGTTAGACTAGTGGGGTGCGTAACCGCAACACGATTCCAAGGAACTATCCGAAAACTATTCATTATATCATTAAGTTTATCGATTTTCATTGACCGTTTAATTTAATGTTCTTTTTAACAAAAGACGCATCCGCAACGCACCGTGTCATTATTCTAAGATGTTCGGTAATTTCGCTGTCATAATATTTATTGATATGCTTCTTTCGAGATTCTATTGAATAGAAAGATTAGGATTTTAATTGTTGGTGGTTAGATGAGAGTGTGAAAATTATGTATTTATTTTTTATTGAATATGAAACACTACTTGTGATTGGAATCAAATCAACAGTGCCTCATAATCGCCTTTGAATTGAATGTGCCTCATAATTAACTTAGTTTTTTTCATTGCTTAAAGTATATTCGTGGCAATATCTCTCAGTGGGTCGCGTTTCCGATCCGGTGGTAGATTCTGCGAAGCACTGCTTTTGCTAAGGCCAGTGTTAGCAACACACCAGGTTTGAGCCCCGTGAGAACCTGAAAGAACGGAGGCAGAACGGAGGAAAGAACCAAGGAGAACCTGAAAGCCTCTCAAGGCTATCAGCATACGTAGGAAAAAAAACAATGGCAATATAAACATTACTTTCTTATCAACTGTACTTGGACAAAGCTTGGCGTCTATGTCGTACATAATAAACATAGCTCACAGAAATAGATTCAACTTCAACACACTTCTAAAGCCCAACACGTGATGTAAAATGATCCGGCGATTCAAGATCGAAGCCTGAAGAAAGGATACCTTTTCGTATGATATAAATGAATTTTGGTTCACGTTTTTCCCTGTGAACGGCGGTATTTATGGTATGTAGGGTAGGTAGAATTTGAGGGAAATGACAAAGGAAATATCTTCTATAGAACCGGTGTGATTGCCTGATAGACTGACTGTCTAAATTATGTTCACTCGAACTTATATGCAAGCTTTCTTTGAGCACCTAGTTAATGGGATTCAGATTCTTTTCTATGATAGATACGGCATTTGCCGGAAAATATTTCGTAACTAAACAATATAGAGTCACCGAATAAAAGACCAGTAGCGAACAAAACATTGCTATTATCATCGTAAGCAAACATCTAAGCGCCATGTTATTACCCAAAAGAACATTTCATTACATTATATCTGTAATATTGTGTGATAAGATCGTGAGAGATCGTGAGACCGTTCAGCTGTTCTGAATCGATTCACGGGCTTTGCTCGTTACTCGATTATTATAATATCGATAATAACTGATTGTATCTTGTGTGATGCCAAAAATTGATAACCATCACAAAAGTATTGGAAGTACTGAAAAGCGTTGCTATAGACAGCGAATTGGTTTTACACTCCTGGTATTGCTGACGACGATGAACTACTGTGATCGCTCACTATCAGTTCGTCTACTTTCAGAGACAATAAAAAAAGATAACGATATGAGATCTTTCGATTTCTGCGGCGATCATAAAGCAAAATCAAAATAATTTGGTTGCTTCTAAATAATTTGGTTCGTCTTTTGCTGTCGAAGCTAAATAATAAATACCATTTGGTATGGACTTGTTTTAATGCAGTCATGAGGGTTTTTTTATTTCTTAGATGGGTGGACGATCTCACGGCCCACCTGGTGTTAAGCGGTTACCGGAGCCCATAGACATCTGCAGCGTTAATACCGCCACATACATTTCGGTTTGCAGGGTAGGGCAGCCGTTGTACTGTAAAAACTAAGACCTTAGAATTTTTTCCCCTTCTTCCAGATATGCTTAACATTCAATGAGCCGGTATTTATTACTCGGCTAATAAAACAATTCACACAATTTCCCCTCTCACATTGCCGCCAAAAAGCCTTAATGTGCTGTAAATTTTTTTTTTACTTTTTATTGCCTGGGTGCTGTCATTAATGACACGTATTGTAATATAATCTATGGCAAGCCACAGTTAATACATATCGACGAAATAAGGAAGGTCCCAAAAAACAAAAACAAATTTATCTGACATCCTACCTATCGAGTGCAATTTCCAATATATTTTATGAAGCAGCTTTACGGTATTACTAGCGAGTAATAATATTGACAATATAATCCACGGAGCGGTCGTAAACGGTGTTTTATCTGTGCAAATCCGATGTGAATTACGTGAATCCCGAGTTATCGGCCGCAAATATTAAATGGTGATTGATGCAATAACAGACTCGCCAAAGCCGAGCGTAGACAATAGTGAAATTGTCTATGATGAAATTACTTTATTAGGTCTTTATCTATGTGTGAAGTTACCGTTAAGTTTATATACCACTGTACTGTATCTGTTTATGTATTTTTTTATAAATAGTTTTTAAAATCGTGTAAAAAGAAAATAAAAATAAAAATTTAATTTTTAAAATTTAAATTTAATTCCTGAGCCCGCATAGAGAGGTACGATGGCCTGCGTCTTTCTGTCGCGAAGCAATAGTGTGTTCCAGTTGAAGGGTAGGACTGACATTATTCTATAAAACTGAGACGTTGTTGATGTCTGTGGACCGTAAACTTGGTCAGCACCCGTCTAAATATATACATGTTAACATGAATAGATTTCAATTTTTTTTTGAAGTTATACTTCTTTAGGCGCGTTATGAAAAATTGATGAGAGTGAAATTTTACGATGCGTGCGCACCGCGACACAAAATTAACAGAATGAAGTTGCTCACTAAATCCCTCATTACAATACGACGACGTAACTTGGCGAGTCTGAATATAGCCGCATTTTTTAATAATATAAATGACAAAATTATATATAATATTTAATATAATTCATACTAAATATTATTAAATTATTAACGTTCAATATTAATTATTAATTATTTAATATTAAATCTAAAAAAAAAATATTAAAAATAAAGTA
The DNA here is from genome assembly GCF_030269925.1 of Bombyx mori. Lineage (NCBI taxonomy): Eukaryota > Metazoa > Arthropoda > Insecta > Lepidoptera > Bombycidae > Bombyx > Bombyx mori. Next base: position 2,994,347 of record NC_085134.1, read on the forward strand.
TAACTTCTTACGCACGTACATAAGTACACGCACCCTTTTTTTTGTATTTTTTTTGTTATTAATTGTAAGTAATTTTTTGCCTATATTGAATATCGTATCCGAATTTGGATCACAACATTGCTAACATTATTTATTGTTTATAACAGAATCAAATACATAACTTCGTAATTCGTAGAAAAACAACAAAGGTTCGTTCCAAAAGCAGTTCGTTTAAGCGGCCTTATTTATAAAAGACATTGAATAATTCGAAATTAACGTCACCATCAACCTTTGCCCGGATCATTACGAATCCTTTGTCTTTGCCTCATTATCTCGCGGATCCATTAAGGGACTTCCGCGCCGCGTAGTCAATTTCTTTTTCGTTCCTAGTTCATTAACGAGTGATCATGTCAACTCGCACCTGGGCGCGTCACTACGTAACATATAATTTGACGCTGACATAATATTGTAAGCATCTGCAATAATTCTATTCTTGGGTTGGTAGGTGAAAGAAAAAGAAAAAAAGTAGGTGGGTGCAAATAAATGTAACCTTGTTTGAAACTTTGGCGGTTACCTATAATATAAAGTTAATTATTAAAGGAGTTCTTAAAACGAGTTTTAGTTTTAGCGAGTTAGCTTAGTAAAAAAAAAAAACAATGCGTTCTTAAAGGATCCTACAAAATAGTTGGTGCTAAAGTTTAGGTATATTGCCGGGGTGAGCCGACTTTTTTTCCCCTGCCTAAGCTGATAGCCTTGAGAGGCTATTTCAGCGTAACCTTAACTAGTAGGTGAGCTCACGGGGTTCAAGCCTGACGACATTGCTAACACGAACCCTAGCAAGAGCCGTGCTTCGCCGAATCTACCACCGGATCTGAAACGCGACCCCTTGAGAAGATCCGGCGAGAAACTCAATGGGCTGTGTCTGTGGGTTAATTTACTCGTCAAGCCCTTCGTCGCAAGCGACGGGTTCGACGAGAACGATGACCGGTGCTTGAGGTACCAATAGGCACCGTTAGTGGATCAGGAGGATCCGAAATAACGTGTTTAGGCCGATGTCGACTGTATACCATTTAGTCTCTTATTCTTGGTAAAGCTACGCGGTCGAGTCGCTAAGGGTCTATGCGAAGTAAGTACCATTATATTGTTAAATTAATGGAAAGATTACCCAATTCTTTCGTTCGGAAATAAAAATATACCCTACATAAACTACAACAACATCAACTATTGCATAGTTGGTCATCTATCCTTTTCTATTCAATAGTAAGGTCTTCTAACTCGTAATCTAGATTTTAAAAACATACCATATTGAATAAATTAAATTTAAACTAATAAAAAAAAATCATAACCCATTTTTATTTACATCGCAAGCAAAAATCCATTTGCACGCTGTCAAATGACTTGAATTAACGCCATCTAGACGAAAGCGTCGTAACTACACGCGCAAAAACTTTTATTGGATATGTCAAGAATATGATTGATGCAGCAAAAAGGAAAGGTTCATTGAACGAGAGCAACCGTGGACTGAGGAACCGGTGCACAAGGCTGTCAGTTCGAAATCCTGGAGCGTCCATTGTTATCCCTAGAATTACTATCATTGATTTTTTTTATTTTACGTTTGGCAACATTCAAATTTTATAAAATAAATATTAGCGCGCTAAAAAGGTCGAAACTTTGTTAAAGACCTAAATCATATTATAATAAATCCGTTGTTGGTTTAAGAATGCAGTCTAAAATGAAATGGTAAAACTAAATAGTTTTTTTTTTTAAATATAATTATAAGTTTCAACTATTTTTGAATACTCGTTTACGCTTTTACGTAGGTATTGAATGCACTTGTAAAAACGGTACAAGTATTTTTTCAAATATTCTTAAGGTTGGATACAATGAATAAACTAATAAAAGCTATATAAAATAAAAGCCTAATTTTTACAGTATTATTCTGTAGTTACGTAAAATATTTTCTAAAGAATATAATTTGGAGTAGGTAGGTACTCCTCATGTGGTTCTTTAAACGTGCAATTTTAATAATTAAATAATTATTATCGAAATTCTGTCAGTTATTATTTTCTGTACACATAGACAACGAAACGGCTGTAACGATTTAAATGAAATTTTCAGGAAAGCTATTGATTGGCCTAGCGGGTAATTGTCAAGTTTGGTAGCGACCAGATCAAAGAGAAATCAAAGCAAGCCGAGTTCGACAAGTCTATGCATAAATAGGTTATGACACAACAATTTAGTACAGTAGTCTTGTGTTCTTTCAATCGATTTTATTTTTTATTATTTAGTGGATAGAGTAATATTTGCTAAATATGCAGTTCAATTTGAAATTGTCAAAACACATAAAATACAAAGCTATAGGTTACAAATTTAATTTATCTATCTTGAAAAGTCTACGTAAGTGAATACCTAATGCATCTGTAGAAGATATGTTTTACGTAAATAAAAATACATTATTATCGGATTTCGATCATGAGGCGATTACTAGCTATTTCCTTATCAATCTACAGTTTTTTTCCCTTAATTATTAATATATTATTTTCGTCATGCAGTTCTAGGCATTATGAGTAATGCAACGTTTTTTTTTATTCTGTGCTGAACCAAGATGGGATGCGATAATTTGACAGTGATTACTTGTTCTTTGTGACAGCTCTTCAAATTGCATTCAGCACGTCACGTTACGAACTACGGTATATTTCTATTTTAAGAATATTTTCCTAACTTTTAAGTAACGTTATGGACAAGGGAAACATGGTATCAAGGTTTACAACCCAAAAAAATATATGAACAAACAACTTAATATATTCACCCAATAAATATAATTTGTTCTGTTAATGAGTTGATATTTGAAAAGCACCTGTCACACCACGAGTGTAATCTGAAGATTCAATCGCCGAGGGCAGCGTTGGAAAATTGACACTTGTGCTTTTTTTATTATTAGAATCGATTTGTAGTATTTAAATCGTTTTTTTTTTTTGAAGAATGGTGCTTGTTTTTTAATTTTCATTGTAAGCAAAGGGGTGAGAGCGGTCGAGAGAATTTAATTTATTGACATTTTTATTAATATTGACCTAGTGGTTTTGAGTACTGTAATGCCGACTACTAGCCGTCTAGTTTTGAAGTGGTCGTGGCCTAAAAGATAAGACGTCCGGTGTATTCGTGTAGCGATGCAACGGTGTTCGAATCCCGCTGGTAAGTACAAATTTTTCTAATGAAATACGTATTTAACAAATGTTCACGATTGACTTCCACGGTGAACGAATAACATGGTGTAGTAAAAATGAAACCCGCAAAATTATAATTTGCGTAATTACTGGTTGCAGGATGTCTCGTGAGTCCGCATGGGTAAGTACCGCCACACCGCCTATTTCTGCTGTGAAGCAGTAATGCGTTTCGGTTTGAAGAGTGGGGCAGCCGTTGTACTGTAAAAACGGAGACTTTATAACCCATGTCTGTCTGCCCATGTGTGGCGGAATTTACGTTTAAGATGACTATGGGCTCCGGTAACCACTTAACATCAGGTGGGCCGTGAGCTCGTCCACCCATCTAATCAATAAAAAAATGTTAAGTTACAATCGTAAAACACCTATAAAGTAGGTACAATTTACTACCAAATTATAATTATTGTTAAGAATATTCACAGATGCTTAAAGAAATACGATTTTTTTTTTCCGCAAGAGAAAAGATGATTATATTCTATATTTAAATCATATTAGGGCAATTAGATCTAATGGAACTTCGCGTCCACCCTTTGCCCGCGAAATTGCCTTCTGGGATTCCTCATCGCCGTTTTGAGCAACTAAAGCAAAAACAACTGAAATAAGTGCTGGTATTACAGTATTAATTGACTAACTAAATGTAATTACTTTCAAATACAAGCACATAGAGAGTGGTAAGTAATTGATGTTGTCAACTATTAAAAACGCGATCGCGTCGGTAATGTGTTTGAATATTAATTATTCAAACACATTACCGACGATAATTATTATATGTCGTTGAATATTTCATATTAATACGTTTTACTGTTCAACATTGCCGTTAATATCCCTTTGGCATGTAAGCCATTGTTTCTGATAATTGTCCGATGCCTGCATTGCACGGAACTCGATTCGGTATTAAATTGTATTTCAGTAGACGTCAAAGTATTATATTATTAAGCGATACATAATTACAATGTGACGGTAATATATTTGTTGGAGACGGTCATTAGCTTAGTAGCTAAACGAAACGCAGCACGATTCTCGAGAGATGGCAGCACGATTGCGGTATCGTCGGAACTCGGCTAACTTAGAAGTCGTCGTGGCCTAAAGGATAAGACGTCCGGTGCATTCGTATCGAGCGATGCTCCGGTGTTCGAATCCCACAGGCGGGTACCAATTTTTCTAATGAAATACGTACTTAACAAATGTTCACGATTGACTTCCACGGTGAACGAATAACATCGTGTAATAAAAATCAAACCCGCAAAATTATAATTTGCGTAATTACCACCGCCCCGCCTGTTTCTGCCGTGAAGCAGTAATGCGTTTCGGATTTAAGGATGGGGCAGCCGTTGTAACTATACTGAGACCTTAGAACTTATATCTCAAGGTGTGTGGCGCATTTGCGTTGTGTATGTCTATGGGCTCCAGTAACCACTTAACACCAGGTGGGCTGTGAGCTCGTCCTCGCATCTAGGCAATAAAAAAAAAACTTCGTGCTACGAAACAAACAAACATTAAAAAAAAACAGTCGAATTGAGAACCTTCTCCTTTTTTGAAATCGGTTAAAAAACCGTTATCTTACAGTTGGAGCTCTGAATAAGCATTAATGTCAAATATTTACATTCGTTCCTTTTTTTTTTATGGCCTCACGCAATGCGTATTGCCACAGACAAAGGTAAGGAAACGGAGTAGAAAAGGAAAAGAATTTTACATCGAACGAAATTTACATCGGACAAAGGTAAGGATCAGCAGGAAACTATCTCTAATACAAAATTCTACGCTAAGGAAAAGAACAGTAATTAATAAATTAAATTAAATAGAATATTAATTATATACATATATGTACTTATAATTGTATATTATTTACAGTAAGAAATAAACATAACTTTTTATATACATTATGATTTAAAGATGAAAGCAAAACAGGAACAGATGTAGGTAACGGAATACTGGAAGAAGGATCAGAGTGATCAAATAACATGGAGTGGTCATACCGAGGACAGGACAGAATGATATGATTTATATCACCAATATTCAGCCCACACTCACACATTTCATTATCAATAATATGAAATCTGGTAAGATCTGGTAAGATCTGGTATCTGGGGTACACATATGACCCAATCTCATACGAATAAGAGACGACGTTTCCTTTTTATTAAATTTCATTTTAAAAAACCATGGTTTCAGTGGTATTGTGGGCTGTATGGATGAAAAATATTTACCCTTAATTAAACTGCTCTGAATCCAAAGATCAGCCCAAGATTTTCGAAGAAAAGAAACAGGAAGTGAGGCCAAATCATGATAATAATTTTTATACGAATTAGCATCGCCATCTTTAACAGCTTCATTTGCTAGTTGGTCTGCTATGTCGTTACCAAAAATACCAGAATGTCCAGGTATCCAACCAAATGACACAGACAACCCTAATTGCTTACATATATACAGCAAACTCCTAATCTCAATAATGATAGGAAAAATTAATTTGTTTTTAATGGATATTTTTGGAGAGCTTGATGAGCACTAAGTGAATCTGTAAAAATAATTGATTTCTTAAGTTTCTTACTCAAAACTAGTTTTAAAGCTTCAAAGACACCATAACATTCCCCTGTGAAGATCGAGGATTCTGGAGGAAACTTTATTTTTATTGTAGTTTTACTTTGTAAGTGAAACACTCCTATGCATACATTTCCAGACGAACCGTGTTTAGAGGCATCTATAAATATGTAATTGTATTCAGGGCAGTCTTGCTCACAGAAGTAATTAAAAGTAATCTTTGAGTGGGAATCGCCCTTATTTATACCAAAATTGAATCTAATGTCTGGAGAATTATTTAGAGATTCAAAATTGGTTCCAAATAAAGGGTAAGTTGACAAGGTGTGAGTTGGAGCTTGAATATTAATAAATTTATTGAAGCTTACAAGGAGACAAGGTGAAGATTTATTTGACCAATAATTTGAAGTTTTAAATAATTGAGACAGTTCTTGGAGCTTAGATCGGAGAGGATGGTTAGCATATTGAAGGGAGCGAAATATGAATTTATCAGATAAATATTGTCGTCTAAGATGTAATGGGGAATCAACGCATTCTACTTGTAAAGCGTTAATTGGACTAGTTTTCATAGCTCCTGTGATTAATCTTAATGCCTTAGACTGTACATTATCTAACTTTTTTAAAGGGGTTACATTTCCAGGAGATAATAAAAAGGTACCATAGTCTAAAATACTTCGGATTAAAGCAGTGTACATGAGTTTCATACAAAAGGGATGGGCACCCCACCATACACCAGATAAACATCTAAGGATGTTCACGGTTCGGTCACACCTATTAAAAATGTAGTCACAATGATTTATACCAGAGAGCTTAGAATCTAAAAACACACCAAGGAACTTCACAGATTTTTTAACAGGGATAATATTATTACCAAAATACATATTGATTGGAGGAGGGAGTCGCATTCTAGAAAAAATCATGGCTGCACTTTTAGTGGGGGATATTTCAAGACCATTAGTATCGAGCCAAGTTTTTAATAAATTAAGAGAATGGGACAGTAATGAGCAAGCAATGGCTGGTGATTGATGAATGGAATAAAGTAAAAGGTCATCAGCATACTGAAGGATACAAATCTGATTACTTAAAGAAACTTTCATATCATGGGTATAAATATTATATAAGATGGGACTTAAGACTGATCCTTGAGGGAGACCTCTCCATAAGGTTCTGGTTGCAACAGTAGAGTCTTGTAAAATTAGAGTAATGTGTCTTTCATATAAAGTATTTATGATAAAATTTGATAACATTACAGGTACATTCAAATACTGTAGCTTTTTATGAAGAACTGATAACACTACATTGTCATAAGCAGATTGTACATCTAAAAATGTGGCAACAACAGAATCATTCCTTGAAAAAGCTAAAAAAATGTCAGTGATAAAGATGGCAATACTATCCAATGTAATCTTCCCTCGACGGAAACCAAATTGACTGTCACAAAGCAATTTATTGCTTTCTATAAACCATTCAAGGCGAGTTTTCACCAAATGTTCACAGAGTTTTATCAAGACCGAAAATAATGCAATCGGACGATATGAGTTTGCATCAGACATTCGTTCCTTATATTTGCGCGGGAAAACAATCTCTTGGTCGTAGACTATATTATTTTTGTAGCTCGGCAAAGACTCCGACGTGCAGCCTAACCTAAACGTCAGTCAGCTGAGTTTCTCGCCGGATCTTCTCAGCGGGTTGCGAATCCACATCCGGTAGTAGATGCATTCGCGAAGCAGCTACCTTTAAGCTATTAGTTCTCCTTCAGAGGCGCTCGGATAGTTGTTAGCAAATTTCACCCCTCCTGGCTGGGTCTGTGCTCGCCCACCTGTCCTGGTGAAACTGGAAAGGCCTCCAGGCCACCTAATCATTCAATCATAAAAAAAACTTTTGTTTCAATAGGCAAAGGCTATTTTTTTTTTATAACAATCACGCCACGTTAACTGGTCCCGTGATAAGTTCGTAAAGAACTCGTGTTACAGGTACCAGATAACGGATATAAATTTAAGATTTTTATTATAAGCATACATATATTTAATATACATCCATAACCCTGGAAAAGATATTTATATTTATCATACAAATATCTTCCCTTGGCGGGATTCGAACCCGCGACCCCCTTGTGTAGTGACCATTTCACTTACCACTACACCAGACGGCCGTAAAATTCCGTATTGGGCTGCACGTCCTTTGCTTGACACTAACCGTTATACACGGGAGTTCTCTTCTTCGACGTCGCAAAAGCGTTCGACAGTCTGGCACAACGGTTTGATTTTCAAACTATTCAACATGGGCGTGCCGGATAGTATCGTGCTCATCATACGGGACTTCTTGCCGAACCGCTCTTTTCGATATCGAGTCGAGGGAACTCGCTCCTCCCCACGACCTCTCACAGTTGGAGTCCCGCAAGGCTCTGTCCTCTCACCCCTCCTATTTAGCTTATTCGTTAACGATATTCCCCGGTCGCCGCCGACCCATTTAGCTTTATTCGCCGACGACACGACTGTTTACTATTCCAGTAGAAACAAGTCCCTAATCGCGAAGAAGCTTCAGAGCGCAGCCCTAGCCCTATGACAGTGGTTCCGAAAATGGCGTATAGACATCAACCCAGCGAAAAGTACTGCGGTGCTATTTCAGAGGGGAAGCTACACACGGATTTCCTCCCGGATTAGGAGGAGGAGTCTCACACCCCCGATTACTCTCTTTAGACAACCCATACCCTGGCCCAGGAAGGTCAAGTACCTGGACGCTACCCTGGATGCATCGATGACATTCCGCCCGCATATAAAATCAGTCCGTGACCGTGCCGCGTTTATTCTCGGTAGACTCTACCCCATGATCTCACGCGGCCCGCACACACATAGACACCCTCCAATCTCTACAATCCCGCTTTTGCAGGTTAGCCGTTGGAGCTCCGTGGTTCGTGAGGAACGTTGACTTACACGACGACCTGGCCCTCGAATCTATCCAGAAATACATGAAGTCAGCGTCGGAACGGTACTTCGATAAGGCTATGCGTCATGATAATCGCCTTATCGTTGCCGCCGCTGACTACTCCCCGAATCCTGATCATGCAGGAGCCAGTCACCGTCGACGCCCTAGACACGTCCTTACGGATCCATCAGATCCAATAACCTTTGCATTAGACGCCTTCAGCTCTAACACTAGGAGCAGGCTTAGGGACCCCGGTAACCGTACTCGTCGAACTCGACAAAGAGTTCGCCGTGCAACCTAACCCATGAATCAACTCGCTGAGTTTCTCGCCGGATCTTCTCAGCGGGTCGCGATTCCGATCCGGTAGTAGATTCATTCGCGAAGCAGCTGCTCTTGAGCTGTTAGGTCTCCTTCGGAGGCGCTCGGGTAGCTGTTAGCAAATCCCACCCCTCCTGGCTGAGCCTTTGCTCGCCCACCTGTCCTGGTGAAACTGGAAAGGCTCCGGGCCACCAGTAATCCTTCAATCGTGAAAAAAAAAAATTGCTTGACAGTGCTCACCTCCAAACATAGACTATTATAATGCTAAGAGAATATGAAGAGAGATTAATACTCTGCTCAAGACTAAGCCAAGGATTATTGAGCATTACTCATTCATAAATATGTCACAACCGAGCCACATTGACTCGTACACAGAAATAGAATTTTTTTAATAACACTAGCAATCATAATAATAGTTGATCCGGCAATATATTTCATAGCTTGATAGGCTGGAGGTTCGTAGCATAAAATTACATAATTCTCTATTTTTTCTTTCTTTTCGTCTCTATATCTTTTTGTCTATTATGGGCGAGCTCAGCGATATCTGGCAGATATCGCAGTTTATATGATCTAATATTGTATATGATATTATTATTATTTTATAGTATATGATTTTTATTATATTTATATTATTGCTTAGGTGGGTGGACGAGCTCACAGCCCACCTGGTTTTAAGTGGTTACTGAAGCCCATAGACATTTACAACGTAAATGTGCCACCCACCTATCTAAGGTTTCAAGTTTAGTTAAAACGGCTGCCGCGCCCTTCAAACCGAAACGCATTACTGCTTTACGGCAGAAACAGGCGGGGTCGTGGTACCTACCCGTGCGGACTCACAAGAGGTCCTACCACCAGTAATTACGCAAATTATAATTTTGCGGGTTTGATTTTTATTACACGATGTTATACCTTCACCGTGGAAGTCAATCGTGAACACTGCTCTTGCTAGGGCCAGTGTTAGCAACACTTCCGGTTTGAGCCCCGAGAGCTCACCTACACGCTAGGGTGAAGCTGAAATAGCCTCTTAAAGTTATCAGCATAGGCAGGGAAAAAAAGTAGTTTTAGGGTTGTCGAAACTCAGAAAACAATCTTGAAGATGACCAATCGACACGACCTGTCAACCCTGCCAAGCTCGTGTCATTTGGCAGGTTTAGTTCGCGAGTGCGCGCCAACCCTCTAATTGGTCGTAAACAATAAAATATCAAGAACATTTTATGTAACACCTTCAGACAGTTGCGACGGCGGATCTTTTTGTTCGTCATTTCGCAGTTTAAAATTTTAAAGTGTACAAATTTGATACGTTGAACTTTCGGGTTTTTTTTTTTTTAATTATCATTATATCGAAGGGTGAAAAGGCTATTCGGTTCGGTAACTTTACAGGAGACCCAGGAAAAATATGGAAAAAATACCATACCAAAAAAAACTTCTTTAGCTATTTGAATGGAGTAAATTTAATTGAAGTTCAATTAAAAACATCCAATTGTTGATGTTAATACCAAATAAAACGGAGCTTTAATTAAAAAGATAAATGTCTCGCAATAAAAGTTTTTCACCCCTCGAAATGATTTTATTATCTGCTAAAACTTTGATAAATAAAATGGATGGATAAATTCATATCGAGACGAGCTCACAGACTACCTAATTTTAAGTGGTAACCGGAGCCCACAGACATCCACAACGTAAATGTCGCGACCCACCTTGAGATAATAGTTGTAATGTCTCATTACTGCTTCACTATCTCTCTCGCTCTCTCACTCTCTCCGTCCTTTCAGTGGACAGTTTTTAATATATTGAGATTGTATTCCTTACTTCTATCCTCGACTAATTGTACAAAAACCTATCGATTTCTTGTGACTACCAGAGTGATTTTCTTACGTTAACAGTAGAAACGACAAGAACCTTCGGTAACAACTTCATCTCAATCGAATGAGGAATGTAAAAATAACGAGAAAATTCTTTATTAGATTTAATATATATTTTTTATTTTTTTTTTATTGCCTTTGTAGGCAGACGGGCATACGGCCCACCTGATGGTGAGTGGTTACCGTCGCCCATGGACTTCAGCAATGCCAGGGGCAGAGCCAAGCCGCTGCCTACCATTAACATTACATTGTCTTTGCCAACTAAATTTCCGGATTGCCGTATTGCCGGATCTTCTCAGTGGGTCGCTATTCCGATCCGGTGGTAGATTCTGCGAAGCACTGTTCTTGCTTGGGGCGGTGTTAGTAAATTCTCTCAGGTTCAGCCCGTGAGCTCACCTACCCGTCCTAGCGTAACAGAAATAGTTAGGCTACAAACGAATAGGCAGGTATAGGCAGGCACGAATAGGCAGGCAGGCAAGATATTGTTTTTAGTGTCCGACTAATAAATCACGAAGCTGACATTCGATTTCACAGATTACCCTCCTACCGTAAAACCCTTTGCTAATTTAATTCAATCATAAATACGGCTCGTGGATCATAAAGTTTTGCCTCGTAAACGTCACTCTTGCGGGGATTTGAAATGAGTACTTACTCCGTTTTTGTCGTAGTTCGCCCTAAACCGTTTCTTGAGAGATATTTAAAAACCTAAACATAGAACTGAGGTAATGTTTTACCTCAGTTTTGCACGTGTCGCGGTAATCTTGGAATAATGTGTCGAATGTACGTTATACGTGTTAGCGTCAGACTTTTTGGCGGGAACGCGAAGAGTGAAGTTGTGTGATTTGTTTTATTTTGTCTATTTAGTGTTTCTTCAGGTTTAAATGTGTAATAACGGTGGTTTATTAATTGTTTAATATCTGTGAAAGTGCACAAATGTGGGAAAATGAAACAAAGCCGCTGGACGTAACTTCTCGGGAACCTCCAAAAAGTCCATTCAAAAAATTAAAAAAAATTACCACCATTTTACGAAGATTATATTTCATCCCATATCATTTCATCTCATTTCATTCCATTTGATTAATGTCTCAAATTAATCACCTTCATTTCATTTCTCTCGATTTCATTTCATTTCATACCATGTTTCATATTAATGAAAAATATATATAAAAGTTTATTTAACCTGGTATCATACCTGACCATACCGTTGCCTTTCCAATTGGAAAAATAAAACTACTACTACTACATGTCAGTGTCATTTATAATTCTAAACTTAAGAAGCTTTAATATTGAATTTCATGCCATTTGCTTAGAGTGTCGAACTTTCTATCTTCTTATTTTTGTCCTTATCCCGCATCCGATCGGCACAACATGTTCTATTAAACATAGTGGATAAGGATTTGGCATGAGTTTTACGATCGTTAACAACTCACCATCAGACGATAGACACGTCTTCTAACAAAAGCCATAAAAAAACTTATACTTAAAATAACGAAATATTTTCAATATTCCTTCATGTAATTCAAATCCCCCACAAAACTAAAGAGTCTTTTAAATTTGATAAACAAAACGAATCAATACATAAAGTCGATCGAGTTCCGTAATAAAATTACTTCGGTAGTGAAAACCATTGCCGAGAAATTAAAAAAAAATCATAACGCTCAATATATAATCTGCTGTGTCGAATGCGCAGTGTGGGAAAACATGCTATATAGTTGAGGGTTATATGTTTTTTTTTTCTTTTGATAACCAATATTTACCGTTAGATTTTAATAACTGTTGTAACGGATAGCAGAAACCAGACATAGTTATGATATTTCATGCTTTTTGTTAAATTTAAATTGAATATCAGACGAAATAATAGAGTTAGTGGCATGTTTTCGTTGGATTGAATTCGCGGAGTTAATGTTCCTATGGTTTTAAGTGCAACTCTGCTAAGTGGATTGCCCATTGACTTAGACCAACTTTTTGTTTCTGAACTAGAATGAAGTAGGTAGGTGGTATTTAAATTATTGATTTCGCTTAGTACGCGAAATTTATCTTTGTAATTAAAGATGCGTTTTATTTGGTATTATTATAGCATCAAAAGTTCGATGTTTTTAATTTAACTTCAATGAAGCTTAATCGATTCAAAAAGCTGAAGAATTATTATTTTTTTCCAAATTTTAAATTTTAAATAGCTCTCTCCTGTAAAGTTGCAAAAATGTCGCTTAAGCTTTAAGCATTTCAGCCCTCGATATTATTAATGGAATTTTCGACCTTACTTTTCAGGGGTTTAGTGATGTTCCTATGTGTATTTTAGCTTTGATAACACAACAACTCAACTGTGTGCTTAGTGCGAGTTTTTTAACGTTCTCGATAGCGTAAAAGTTAACTCAGATACGTTTGCCGCTAGGGGCGCTTTTCCAACTGCATACAAATTTAAGTTAACTTTTACGTTATCGAGAACGTTAAAAAACTCGCACTAAGCACATTGAAGGGTAGTTACTAACCTGTATCTTCTATACGGAAGGTTAGATAGGTAAACTTCAGTTTTAAAAAAAAAAGAAAAACCCAGAACACACGTACGCTCGTCTGTTAAAACAAAAAACAAAAAAAAAACTGTTTTAATTCAACATTACACGCTTCTCAAAACGAAATTGTTAAGAGATCGACAGAAGTTAAAATATATTTGTCGGCGGCGTGGCTTCCAACTGATCGTGATTGAAACCGCAACCTGTTTCGTTGCTATTAACCGCTATTTTTATAACGATTATCTGCTATTTAACACGGTGCGTTATTATTAATGTCTGTGAATTAATTGGAACAGGATAACGTTTTGTTTTTAATATTATTTTAAAAGAAAGTAGCATATTTCTAACTTACGTTTGAAAATGAGCAACGGCTACCACCATTAATTACGCAAATTATAATTTTGTGGGCTTGATTTTTATTACACGATGTTATTCCTTCACCGTGGAAGGCAATCGTGAATATTTGCTAAGTACGTATTTCATTAGAAAAATTGGTACCCGCCTGCGTGATTCGAACACCGTTGCATCGCTAGATACGAATGCGCCGGACGTCTTATCCTTTAGGCCATGACGATTGGCGCTAATCAAATAAAACTGTACACATAACGACTATTATTGATTTCAGTGCAATTTTAAAGACCTCATATTATTATCCAGGTCTAGACGTCAATGGATTAAAGTGTAAACAATCTTCTGACGATAAATTAATCGATTCAGAGAGAAAAAACAAAACTTTTATTTATTTATGGCATCCATCGAAGTAGTCTCTAATTATGTTCCGACTTTAAATAAATAATAATCTGAAACATACAATTAATTGTATAAAATACTAGTTAAGCTATATATATGTATTATAATATTATGTTAAATAATTTATTCTAATCACTAATTCGAACTCTAATAAACAATATTTTTGTTTCTAGTTTAATAATGACTTTTCCATTTTTTAACCCTAATAGCCTTAATCTCATTTATTTGTAATAAATAAATTTAGTATTCTAAAGTTTCCCATATGTATGTCCTTGAAAGAGAATATGTCATCGGCTAATCTCGTAAGCTGCAGTGAAAGTAAAAAGTATTTAAGTAAATGGTCTATACCTCTGACAGCGCCAGTGCCTATGGGCAGCAGTAGACCATAGATAATACACTCATTATTTAAGAATTTGATGCCGTAACCTTTTGCCATCAGATGGGCCTCGCAAAAATTCTTAAAATGTTTTGGTTAATATTATAAATGTGAAATTTTGTGAGAATGACATTCGTTACTGCTTCGCTTATAAGCTACGTAAAGGTTTTTGTTGGAAATTTACAATTTGAATAGCCCACACATCATTTTATAACACTTAGATTACAATATAATAGGGGTTGAAGTATGAAATTGCCGTTCTATTGTAATAGGTACTTCGAATTGACATAGAACCTTCACGGTTTGAGATTTTCGAGTGAAACTTTTTTCGAATGGTACCTATGAGGTTCTTCTTTTAAAAAATGTGCAACATCTGATTATCGACTTTCAGTTGTTTTTTTATTCAGCTTAGGCAAGAAAGGTGGGTACTTCGAAAGTTCGAGTGATTTTTGAATAGGAGTTCCGACGCGGGGAACTAACGCTGCAGAAACAGCTCGCAATATCAATGTTGCGTTTGGAGAGGGGACTGCTAATGAACGCACCGTGCGATTTTGGTTTAAACGCTTTCGTGATGGAAATTTTGATTTGAAGAACGAACCACGTAGAAGACCGCCCACACGTGTGAATGACAGTGAATTGAAAGAGATGGCGGATGCCGATCCGAACCAACCTACCCAGGAATTAGCGGCATGGTTTAACGTTACCTTATCAACAATGACTCATTTGCGTCAAACCAATAAAATAAAAAAATATGAAAAATAGGTGCCTCATGATTTGACTGATCTGCAGAAACAAACGCATGTTGAAACTTTTGTTGCCTTGTTGAAAGGCAGTACAAAATGCTTTTGCTCAGTTTTTATAATCTAGATCACCAGAGTTCTATAGCACTGGTGTTACTGGTGGTAGGACCTCTTTTGAGTCCGCGCAAGTAGATACCACCACCCTGCCTATTTCTGCCGTGAAGCAGTAATGCGTACAATGGCATCATTTTCGCTCTTACGCTGTTTCGGTTCGGCTCCTACCACGATCTACTCGCAAACAAATCTCTTAAATTTAATTATCTATTACGTTTATAATAAGAATAACAGAGAAGATCGTCTCAATTGACACACAAATACGCTTTCTTTTACCAAAGCGTAATATTAAAAGCAACAGCGGGCTTTACGGAAATAATAAAAATAAATGACACCACACAATTCTGAAGTTATTATAAATGTAAAATTTATTTCATCGTTATCAATTAGAATTTTTTTAATAACTTTTAAAGTTAAAGTTGTTTTGTTTAAATTAATTCTTAATATGTTTAGTTCTTTTTACGGATAATCATTTGATAATCGTCCGGATATTTTATATTTTTAGTTTATTTCTCGTCATTTTGTCATCAATCATCTAATGATAATTAAGAAAAACTAACGTGCGAATAAACCGTAAAATGATTAGATAAGTTATTATTAGATATAGTTTTTCATGTCGGTAATGTTACATGAAACTCTTTGTAAAAAAAGGTTTGTTTTTTGATTTTTTTTTTTTTTTTTCGAACCAAGCCACCCCCGGTGAGGTCACAAGCGATATACTAATACGTCCAATAAAACAAGTGGTCGCTTGACCGCTGGAAGCGTAGATCTTGATTAGTCAATTAAGAATCCGAATAACAGCGTCAATAAAACGTATCCGATGATTTCTCAGTATTTTTGTTACGTTGTAATCAATATATCGACGGCGGCGTTCGTCTGTTGTTGAAACAAATGTAATTTTTATTGGCGTGTCGAATCTCCTGAGGTCGGCGTTGCTGTGACCGGAATTCTCGAATCTCGCTACGGGTACCGTTCGCGTTAGGATGAAACCTTTTGAAGTGAAAACTTCTTTAGAATCGTTGTGATTTCAAACCGGATGCAACGGAAAAAACGACAGGTAAGAGACACAAATACAAAAATGTGTAGGATGAAGCCAGCAAAGAATGAGACAGAAATATACATACTATTTAATACAGCGCCATCTGTGAGATTTTTTAATACTAACGTGTGTATGAAAGCTCTTGTAGTGAATTTTAATTTAGGATTATACGTGAAATTAAAATATCAATTCACAGAGGGCGCTTCCTTACAATTATTTACTAATGACAAAATTTTACATATATTTAAGACGTTTAGGATAATTGTATTTTAATTTTGGAAAGTTTCACTTCTACCACGTGTGAATTGCACACTTTTTTTTTTTTTTTTAATAATATTTGATATAAAAAATGTATTTATCAGTGCACGCAATGGAAGCCGCTAATTCATGAAAAGTCGTTAATTTCGTGACGACAAATTTCTTGTGTCCACGTTACATTTCTGGTTAATGGTGGTTCGACATTTGTGATTTCCGGCTTCTATGAAGGCAGTAATGGTGTTGCCATAAAAAACACAAAAAAACGATAAATCGATAATAGTTACTTTAACTAAATCAATGCTATCATACAAAAATAATCATAATTATTGTTAAAGGTACTTTCCGTGTTATTATTATCAGATATATTTTTACAAAATGAATAATGAACGATTGAAATCATGTATGATAGAAAAAATTTAATCATATTTCCGGTTAATTTTCTGTCAACATATTTTTTGTCGGGGCAACATTTGTACGGTAACGTATAGTACCCCGTGTTTGGCCTAAAAGTATAGGTACCAGGCCATCAAATCAAAAAAAAAAACCTGGTACCCTTCAAAGCGTAGTCGTTTAAATGTTTAATATTTTTAGAAAAATATTACCAAACTTGCACGGAATAATAAATACAAGGAAGAACTAGGATAAATATGAATAATTTTTTTTAGTGTAACCAGATTACCGTGCAGCTCTGGGCCTAGATCTGGTATGCCCCTTTACACTCATTATCCGCCATCATTGGCGACGTAATGTCTTATTGTAAACGAAACTTCGCTTAGAAACTTATTCGGAAACAAAAACCGTGCACGGAACCGCGTTTAAATCGTAATTGTCTCGATCTGCGGCCGTGTCGAAAGGCCACCTCAAGAAGCCGAAAGCGATGTGCCGCTTCGGAGTTTTATTGTTCATAATTACAACTAAATGTCGGGCCGAAGTCTTGTGTGTGTGTGATTCTTACGTTTTTTTTTTTAAACTATATGTATTACACCTTTATTTGGGCACCGAATTAGAATATAGCGTTTTTTTTTTTGTTTTTTTTTTTGTATATATTTCCTTGTGGGTAACGAATCATGAATTTCATTAGATGTGAAATCTCATACGAAAATGTAATGTTAGAATTTACTTTAGATTTTACTGGTGGTAGGACCTCTTAAGTCAGCATGGGTAGGTACCACCACCCCGCCTATTTCTGCGCGTGAAGCAGTAATGCGTTTCGGTTTGAAGGGTGCGGCAGCCGTTGTAACTATACTGAGAATACCTTAGAACTTATATCTCAAGGTGGGTGGCGCATTTACGTTGTAGATGTCTACGGGCTCCTGTAACCACTTAGCACCAGGTAAGCTGTGAGCTCGTCCACCCATCTAAGCAATAAATAAAAAAGGGTGCATGTACTTATGTACGCGCGTAAGAAGTTATACTTTATTTTTATTAAATTTATTTCTTTTTTTTTTTAATATTAAATAATTAATAATAAATATATAATGTTAATAATTTAATAATATTTAGTATGAATTATATTAAATAATATTTTTGTCATTTATATTACTAAATAATACATACGGATAGTTAACCTCAATTGTATTGGAGCACTTGTGGGCAACTTCATTTCTGTTAATTTTGTGTCACGGTGCACGCGCATCGTAAAATTTCACTCTCATAAATTTTTCATAACGCGCCTCAAGAAGTATAACATCAAAAATGAACCAGGTATATAAGTAGTTTTCACGAAACCGCGAAGTAACTATCTAAATGTATAAAAAACCTTCAAGACCAACCTTAGTCTTGCTTCCGCCGATTGAACCGGGCCGAATCGAGCCGGTCTCGTAAAACCTCGTCAGGATCTTGGAGACGCATCCGTGGGACACGAGCAACTGTCTGCTGATGTCGCAAGGCCTGACACCCATGATGGCCAGCTCGACAATCCTCTTGCGAACCACGTCGGGGAGGGGACGACCGTTTACGAAAACGCCCCCTAGCTGATTGACCCCGGCTTGACCTGGGAAGGAAACAAATTCATTACAATTTGACCTTCTCTTTTTTTTTTTATTGCTTCGATGGGTTAACGATCTCACAGCACACCTAGTAGGTATTGAGTGGTTACTGGAGCCCATAGACCTCTACAACGTAAATGCGTCACCCACCTTGAGATATAAGTTCTAAGGTCTCAGTATAGTTACAACGGCTGCCCCACCCTTCAAACCGATTACTGCTTCACGGCAGAAATAGGCAGGATGGTGGTATCTACCCGTGCGGACTCACAAGACGTCCTACCACCAGTAGTACCATGTATGGACAAAAATACTTTTAGGTATGACTGTGTCTGTTGTCTATGTATAGACTTGAAAACAAAAAGGTCTTAAATGCCTCATTGTGAGTACGTATTGTAAGTCTAAACGACACGGTACTAATATCGACCCTTCTGCCGCTAAACAGACAAACGTTTTACTTTGAAGAGTAACACCAAGTAACACAGATATTCCAGTCGACATCGCCCAAAACACGTCATTTCGGATCCTCCCGATTCACTGATCAAGGACCGGTCATCGTTCTCGTCGAATCCGTCGCTTACGACGAAGGGCTCGGCGAGTAAATTAACTCACAGACACAGCCCACTGAGTTTCTTGCCGGATCTTCTCAATGGGTCGCGTTTCCGATCCGGTGGTAGATTCTGCGAAGCACGGCTCTTGCTAGGGTTAGTGTTAGCACCACCGTCAGGCTTGAGTCCCGTGAGCTCACCTACTTGTTAGATTACGCTGACATAGTCTCTCAAGGCTATCTATCAGCTTAGGTAGGAAAAAAAGGAGATCATTAATTTTTAATAAAAGTTTTAAATTATTTTTTTAATTCTTTCGGTTAATTAAAAGTACTTTTACGGTTTAATCTCACGTTTATTAATGTCATTACATTATTTCGGTCATTTCGGATACAGTTTACAGCTTTTACGGTCACGGACAAGCAGCTTTAATTATAATTGTATTAATGATTATTTACGCCTACATTTTCCTGATTAAAATAATCAATAATTGTCTGAGTAATTATAATAATATCGAGACTTATAATCTATAAGTTTTAAGGGATTTTATGACCTGGTAACTAAGACCTTTAGGTCAAGTCTTATTTTAATTTGAATGAAAACTTTTTTTATGTGAAAAATGATATTATAAAATGAAATGAAGATAATTAATTTGAGACATTAATCAAATGGGATGAAATGAAATGAAATGACATGAAATGATATGGGATGAAATATAATCTTAGTAAAATGGTGGTCATTTACTGAGATTTTTTCAGTGGACTTTTTGGAGGATCCCGAGAAGTTATGTCCAGCGGCTTTGTTTCATTTTCCCTCATTTGTGCACTTTCACAGATATTAAACAGTTAATAAACCACCGTTATTACCCATTTAAACCTGAAGAAGCACTAAATAGACCAATTAAAACAAATCACACAACTTCACTCCTCGCTTTCCCGCCAAAAAGTCAGACTATATAATCTACACGTTGAATTTTTTTGAACAAAAAAAAAAGAAGATCGAAATATAAATTCATAGAGAGTTCCAGAAACATTAACTCGGACATTACCTAAGCAAAAATCGATAACCAATACAAATGCTCGACAGGGGATAGTTCATTGCATAAACCATAAAATACGAATAGAAAAAAACAAACAAACAAAAGAAATTATATCTTATCTTTGATCAAATCTATATCTCAATTTACGGACGAGGGTTGAACTCTGTCTCATTTCGCGCTAATAGCCGCCGACGCACCTGCCTATTCTTGCCGGCTAATAGAATTTTGATTGCCAAAACTGAAATGACAATGTTCAAAACTAACCGCTTATTCTGAAATTTCCTTGTAATTTCGGAAGCCCCTCTTGGAGAACTAAATATAGATATTATTCAACTGGTTATAAGCCCCTCTTGGGGAGCTAACAATATATAATTTCATTTGCGTAATTACTGGTGGTAGGACGTCTTGTGAGTCCGCACGGGTAGGTACCAACACCCCGCCTATTTCTGCAGTGAAGCAGTAATGCGTTTCGATTTTGAAGGGTGGGGCAGCCGTTGTAACCATACTGAGACCTTAGGACTTATAACTCAAGGTGTGTGGCGCATTTACGTTGTAGATGTCTATGGGCAGTGACAACTTAACACCAGGTGGGCTGTGAGCTCCTCCACCCATCTAAGCATACCCATTTAAGTCGTCGTGGCCTAAAGGATAAGACGTCCGGTGCATTCGTATCGAGCGATGCACTGGTGTTCGAATCTCGCTGGCGGGTACCAATTTTTCTAATGAAATACGTACTCAATAAATGTTCACGATTGACTTCCACGGTGAAGGAATAACATCGTGCAATAAAAATCAAACCCGCAAAATTATAATTTGCGTAATTACTGGTGGTAGGACCTCTTGTGAGTCCGCACGGGTAGGTACCACCGCCCCGCCTATTTCTGCCGTGAAGCAGTAATGCGTTTCGGTTTGAAGGGTGGGGCAGCCGTTGTGACTATACTGAGACCTTAGAACTATATCTCAAGGTGTGTGGCGCATTTACGTTGTAGATGTCTATGGGCTCCAGTAACCACTTAACACCAGGTGGGCTGTGAGCTCGTCCACACATCTAAGCAATAAAAAAAAAAAAAAAAAAAAATATATATATTATTCAACTGGTTATAATTGGAACAATGTGTATAATAATATATGCTCTTTAGTAAGTATGTTATATCCGTGGAGACTTGGTCCGCGTGGAATAGTTAGTTTGGGATAACGCAACATTTTACCCGCAATTTCATTTACATAGAAGGTGAAAATATTTTTGACTAATAGAATGTTAAGGAACTATTTTTATGGTACCAAAATCATGATTTTTAACCGACTTCAAAAGAGAAGGTCATCAATTCGACCACCATTTTTTATCTATGTACGTTCAACGATTTCTCGAGAATGGTTGAAGTGATTTTGATAATTCATTTTTATTTTGTTCGAAAGACTAGACTTCCCGAATGCTCCTGTAATCATCAGGATCTGATGATGGGATTCTAGAGACCCAGAAAAATCTACAATTTTCAAAGCAAAAACTTAGATGTTAAAACATAAAATAAATCCATAAGCTTATTTAACGAGCATAGGAATTCATAAAAAAAAGTAAGATCTTTGAATTTCTATCTGCATTGCTAGGTGAATGAACTCAAGCTCTGGCTAGGGTGTTACTGGTACCAATAGATATTAAGGTGTGATGGCCTGCTTCATGAAGGTGGTATTTACGCATCATTGGTACAATAAAAAAATATTCGAAATAAAATAATCAAATAACATGACGTAATTGTAAAGATAAAAACAACATGTTTTATTACTGTAATCTGTGGTAAATAAACGCTCGAAAGACGGCAAAGCAACAATTAACACATCCGCGAACCGTATCGACTCGTGAAAACATTACAGTAATGAATACAGCCTACGATATTGTTAATCTTTAATAAACTTCTTAATGAACGAATCAAGGTGCTAGCGATGTATTATCTGTGCTCAATGGCGCTGTTTATTTCTCCGACTTTTTGGCGGGAACGCGAGGGACGTTGTGTGTTTTTTTTTTATTTTGTCTATTAAGTGTTTTTTCAGGTTTAAATGTGTAATAATGGTGGCTTAACTGTTTAATATCTGTGAAATTGCACAAATGTAGGAAAATGAAATAAAGCCGCTGGATGTAACTTCTTGGGATCCTCCAAAAAGTCCACTGAAAAAATCTTAGTAAATGACCACCATTTTACTGAGATTATATTTCATCCCAGTTCATTTCATTTCATTTCATCCCAGTTGATTAATGTCCCAAATTTATCATCTTCATATCATTTCACTCCATATTATCATATTTCATAAAAATAAGAATATAAATTAAAATAAGACATGACTTAAAGGTCATAGTTACCAGGTCACAAAAACTTTTTAAAAAAAAATGTTTATTTCTCCGATGACGTAAGTACACTTTGTTGTTTTAGATCGAATTTCTTCGACCATTTTAAATTTTTTATTATTATTGTTATAAAAACATATTTTTTTATGTCAAAATAGATACTCTAAAAGGCTCTTAGTGGGATGGCTGAAAATCAAAATTGCTATTTACTGGTGGTAGGACCTCTTGTGAATCCGCATGGGTAGGTACCACCACCCCGCCTATTTTTGCCGTGAAGCAGTAATGCGTTTCGGTTTAAAGGGTGGGGCAGCCGTTGTAACTATACTTGAGACCTTAGAACTTATATCTCAAGGTGGGTGGCGCATTTACGTTGTAGATGTCTATGGGCTCCAGTAACCACTTAACACCAGGTGGGCAGTGAGCTCGTCCCCCATCTAAGCAAAAAAAAAAATGAAGAACATTGGCTGTCCAAATCTTCTAATCGGAACACACAATTCATTTACGGTTAATGTAAGCAGTGTGCTTAGTGCGAGTTTCTTAACGGTCTCGATAGCGTAAAAGTTAACCCAATTTTGTATGTAGTTGGAACAGCGCCCCTAGCGGCAAACGTAGGCAAACGATCCCATTCCATACAAATATGAGTTAACTTTTACGCTATCGAGAACGTTAAAAAGCCCGCACTAAGCACACAGGACGGTGTTAGCTACCCTTATGGGCCCAAAACCCCATCAGTAAGAATATCAGCCACAATAATGCTTTCTCTGATTGCTGGCCCCAAGAACTCATACTATTACTGCGAAACCTACTAACTGGTAATCTCTAGCAGTAACTTTTCTCCTACATAAACTGATTTTGCTTAAAATCAAGATGATCTATCAAGATGCAGCAATTTCTTAACGTGATTAAGGCTCAAAGTTTGATACCCGTTAAAAAAAAACTTGAAATTGTATTAAGAATTTCTAGTGAAAAATATTGAATGATCTTTCTATTCTAACTTTGAACTACTCGTAAAACCCTCCCATAATAATGTTTTGTATTGTGAAACTTATTTGTCAAGGAGTATTGTATTACGCCGCAAATGATTCAAATAGCCCATTTATGCCTAAAAAACAAGGCTCTATATCGAATGTAATTAACGAAATACAGAATCGATAGTGGTCCCTAGCACAGTAGTAATCGACGTTCAATTTAGCACTAGCCAATTCTCAGAATCGATATTGCGCTGTCTACTTAAACCTTAATGACATTACTTGAACTTTAGTGATGGGTTTTGTTGTTGATAATAATTATTATTATTATTATTTTTATATGAATTATTTTTATCTGAATTATTTTTATCTGATACTAGCTGACTTCGTAGAGCCTCAATCGATAAATAAAAGACAAAAGGAATCCGTCCGATGGGGGGACGCATCAAAGGACAAACAAAATTATTATTTTTATTTAATTCCGAGCATTTTCATATTCATTTACCTTTTAAACTTTCCCTGGACTTAAACAAATCATTCAAGACCAAATTAGCCAAATCGGTCCAGTCGTTCTCGAGTTTTAGCGAGACTAACGAACAGCAATTCATTTTTATATATATAAATAGAAGATTCATTTTAAGGTTTAATATTGCGTTTTTTATTGAAGTGAAAACTTCTTTAGAATCGTTGTGATTTCAAACCGGATGCAACGGAAAAAACGACAGGTAAGAGACACAAATACAAAAATGTGTAGGATGAAGCCAGCAAAGAATGAGACAGAAATATACATACTATTTAATACAGCGCCATCTGTGAGATTTTTCAGCACATTTAACGATAAATTGTGGTGGGATATTGTCTGGCCCCACTCCCTTGGTTAGATCCAGATTTTCCAACTTCCGTCTGACACTGTTAACTTCAATGTAAACAGCCCGCATACTACATTTTGTGTCTATCCAGTCAACATTAATATTGCTGTACACATTGTCATCAGCTTCAAACACAGAAGAGAAATATTTTGCAAATAGATCGCTGATGACATCTACACTGTGACCTTTTACGTCATTAAGACTCATAGTGGGTGGATAGTTAGAACTAAAATTATATAATATAAAATAAAAAATTATAAAATTATATAATATATTTTTTTTATTATCACCAACGTCCCGTTCATAAACCGGAAACTTAATCGCAGCAAAAATAGACAGTAGTTACAATATTATAGTCGAATAACTTTATTAGCATTCTATTCTGATTTTACAAATGTGAAAGTCTGTGTGTTTGTTGGTCAATCACGCAAACGGATTGGATGAAATTCCACATATATTAATTAGATTAACTTAGGATGCTTATTATCATAATAAATGACACTATATGGGCTACGTCAGGTGTATCTGCTGTATGTGTATTTTTACTGATGGTAGGACGTCCTGTGAGCCCACACCGCTAAGTACCAACGCCTTGCCTATTTCGGTCTGGAAGCAGTAATGGGTTTCGGTTTGACGGGTGAGATAGACATTGCACTATAAAACTGAGACTTAGAACTCATGTCTTAAGGCGGAATTTCCTTTGTTGATGTCTAAGGGCTTCGATAACCGCTTAACAAATACCAATCGAACCGTGAACACGTTCACCAGTGTGGTGAGTACGAGTTTTTGACGTTCTCGGTATCGTAAAAGTTAACTCACATTTGTATGGAGTTGCAACGTTTGCCTACGTTTGCCGCTAGGGGCGCTGTTCCCACTGCATACAAATTTGAGTTTTTTTTTTTTTTATTGCTTAGATGGGTGGACGAGCTCACAGCCCACCTGATGTTAAGTGGTTACTGGAGCCCATAGACATCTACAACGTAGACGCGCTACCCACCTTGAGATACAAGTTCTAAAGTCTCAGTATAGTTACAGCGGCTGCCCCACCCTTCAAACCGAAACGCATTACTGCTTCACGGCAGAAATAAGCAGGGCGGTGGTACCTATCCGCGCGGACTCACAAGTGGTCCTACCACCAGTTAACTTTTACGCTATCGAGAACGTTAAAAAACTCACACTAAGCACACTATACAACAAAAATAAAATTAGAACTTAAATCATTAACTACCTACGGAATCATTTCAACTTTGGATCCAAAGTTGGGCAGGTAAAATTAAATTTTGTTTCCTCTTAAATTAACATAGCCGCGTTCCAATCATTACCAACGTCGAATTGTTTTTCCAACTTATCTGCTATTCTTGAGAAGCTCTTGATCACGGGGTTCAGCCTGATTGTTGAGCATTGATGAGCATTGTTCTTCGCTAAATTTACCAACTAATCGCAATCTCGACCCACCGATCCGGCGAGAGACTCAGTGGATTTTACCGACAGTCATCCGTCACATCACTAGACCCGACACTCTTACAATAAGGTTCTATTTCCCGAAGCAAAAATATGTTATTACGCAGCTCTTGTGCACATCGTAAAATGAGTAATTTGCATTCGTCGAAATCTGATCGAGTATTACCGTGAAATGGGAGGACGGTGGCCTCCCGACGCCGGCTCGTAAAATCCAAGCTACTACATACAAATTAGAACTCTCATTTAATGACATTAGAGTTTTTTTTTACGTTTTTAATCGATTGAACAGGATTAAAGGTGGCCATTGCGAATCTAGAGAGTTTTTAACACGCTTACATTAGATCGCTGTGGTTTTGTTGAACGTCATTTTCGGGTTTTTTTTTTCTTACCTGTGCTGATAGCCTTGAGAGGCTATAACAGCGTTACCTTAGCGTGTAGGTTAGCTCTCGGGGCTTAAACCGGAGATGTTGCTAAGACTGGCCCTAGCAAGAGCCGTACTTCGCAGAATCTACCACCGGATCGGAAACGCGACACACTGAGAAGATCCGGCGAGAAACTCAAAGGATTGAGGGCTTGCCGTAGAAATAGGCTGAATACTACACATATTAATGAACATTCACAGTACACGTAGATGTCATATGAAAACAAAATAAAAAATTAGGCATAATTAAATCTTATTTCATTTGTCGAAATATCTATTCTTCTTCCTATTCGTACACTCTTGACAGAGTGGTCGTGGTCATGCATCAGTCGGATCCTGCGATACCGATGCTCTCGCGATTCGACGCCATGTGGCACGATGTTTCGCAGAGTGAGAGCAATCATTTATGTTGGAGTGAGTCACAGATTTTATGAGACTAATTATATATTAGTTAATATCTATTAGTTCCCCCAAAAGAATAAAAAAGAAGCGCTTGGTGATAGTATTTGAGAAACTCTGACTTGTACAGATTAGCCCGCATCGATGTAAAATAAATTAATTTTCAATTTGACGTTTAACGATTATTTTTCGTAACAATGTTGCAAGTAATATTCGTTTTCAAATAACGAAACGTGTATCTGGACGTTTATGATGCAAAAAAAAACAAATATAATATAGTTGATGTATCTTATGTCTTAGGCTTTTACGGCGTAATTGTCTATTGCCACACTTGCTTGAAACCAGATAAATATAAGAATACTAGCGACCCGCCCTCGCTTCGCTACGGAAACTGTAATTTATTATTGATTTCTCCACTATTTAATGGATGTTATTATACATATAAACCTTCCTCTTCAATCACTTTATCTATTAAAAAAAACCGCATCAAAATCCGTTGCGTAGTTTTAAAGATTTAAGCATACATAGGGATATAGGGACAGAGTAAGCGACTTTGTTTTATACTATGTAGTGATAATAAATAACTCGGAACAAATCACGCACGGTAATTCTGCTGCAAATTAGGATTAACTGTTTTATGGGTACCAGAGACTGATAAATAGAAATATATATGTTTAAATATATACGCATATATCACGAAAAGCACAGCGGTTCAGCTATTCAAAAGGGGTTGCCCTCCAAACACCTCCGCCGTTAGCCCCATCACTCTCTTTGGTCAGCCCATACCGTAGGCCTCGAAGGTGAAATACCTAGGCGTCAGCCTCGACAGAGGGATGACATGCCGTCCCCACATTAAAACAGTACGCGACCGCGCCGCCTTTATACTAGGACGACTCTACCCAATGCTTTGTAGTCGAAGCAAACTGTCCCTCCGCAATAAGGTAACTCTCTACAAAACTTGTATACGCCCCGTCATGACGTATGTAAGCGTGGTGTTCGCACACGCGGCCCGCACCCACTTGAGACCCCTTCAGGTTATACAACCCCGATTCTGCAGGATAGTCGTCGGAGCACCATGGTTCCAGAGGAATGTGGATCTCCACGATGACCTGGGGCTCGACCCCGTCAGTAAGTATCTACAGTCGGCATCGCTGCGCCACTTCGAGAAGACGGCACGACATGAGAACCCTCTTGTGGTGGCCGCTGGAAACTACAAACCCGATCTTGTAGACTGAATGGTAAACCGTCGACGTCGCCCAAAGCACGTCATCACGGATCCTCCTGAACCATTAACGGTGCTTTTAGGCACTACAAGCACCGGTCACCGTCCTCGTCGAACCCGTCGCTTGCGACGAAGGGCTCGACGAGCAAATTAACCCACAGACATAGCCCACTAAGTTTCTCGTCGGATCTTCTCAGTGGGTCGCGTTTCCGATCCGATGGTAGATTCTGCGAAGCACTGCCCTTGCTAGTGTCAGTGTTAGCAACTCTCCGGTTTGAGCCCTGTGAGCTCACCTACACGCGCTTGGGTAAGCTGATATAGCCTCTCAAGGCTATCAGCAACGGTAGAAAAAAAAAACATTCGGACCGTCGGTCTACCGAGCAAATATCACCCGCTCGGTGGAAGATCTTCCCTTTGTCGTTTAAGTACTTACACCACCGATATAACGTGACTTCATTTTCCTGTTTTCGGTAATAAAAAAAAGAGAAAAGAGAGCCATAGAATATCGAATCGAACATACAAATTTAAATTTAAATTTGCGTTTAATTTTTAAATAAAAATTTAAAATTAAATTTAATTTAAAAAAGTAGCGTTAAACGTTTAACGCGAACCTAACCCGTTCTAAAGATGTCACCGAAAATTATAGTATCACCGTATTGGATAATAAACAGGAATAAAATTAATATTTTGTTACTTCAATCGATATTGCAAAAAAAAAAGCATGATTGTTTCCTTATTATTATTTTTTAATAGAGAAAATAAAATCGATAACATCGTATCCGTTAAATAAAAGAACGGTAAGACAAAATGGCAAATGTAATTAACTGTCAAGCGATTAAAAATACATTAAAACTCAGGGGAGAAATCGCGCTACCGTGGCCTGTTGCACATTAACCAACCGCAAATTCGTCGGGAGTATTGTGAACAAAAAAATGTGTCCAAATAAAGGAGATTGATTACTAATTAATTTTCGAAAGGCTACCTAACTTTCACGGCCGGTTATTATCAGGAAGCTTATAGCAATATTTAAATTTTGTTTATGGTTAGATAGCATGTTTTCCAGCTATAGAATATAATAAGAAAAATATATACATATATATATTTAAAAACTAACAAAAAGAAACTATAAAATAATAATAAAAATCAAAAATAATTAAATTCAGCTCTATTAATCTGTAGACACTTTATTTTGGTCAAGATATTGGAGTGAAGTTATAACATTGTTGTATCGTCATGGGTCCTAGACGCGTGTGCAATATTCAAGTTAATCGGATGTCTTTTTTTGCTTAGATGGGTGGACGAGCTTATGGACCACTTGGTGTTAAGTGGTTACCGGAGCTCATAGACATCTACAACGTGAATGCCGCCGCCCACTTTGCGATAAGAGTTCTAAGGTCTCAATATAGTTACAACGGCTGCCCCATCCTACAAACCGAAACGCATTACTGCTTCACGGCAAAAATAGGAAGGGTGTTGGTACCTACCTGTGCGGACTCATAAGAGGTCCTACCAAGTCTACCTACTATGTCTTGAGGTCGCCGGACGATACGGACATTCAAAGATTCCATACCGAATGCCAAGTTAATAAAGACGTGCTAAAAAGTAAAGACTAACCCATCGGCTGATAAGTGATTATTAAAAACACTCAAATACTACTATTATCTCAAAGAGCTACCCAAAACAATATTCGTGGTTAATTTATATAGGTACTGCCGAAGTCTCTCTACAAGACTATATACAAGTTCTATACTCGAACGAACATCTAAAGTATTCTAAAGGCACTTCCTATTAAATTTGGCTAGGCAAGATTCCTCTACGAAGGCGAAGATGGTTTGCGTAATGCGCATTGATAGGCCCCTTACATCATACAAGTCCACGGGTAAAATCTGAATTCCTCTTTCAGCAAGACGATGGAGACGGTGAATTTAAAGATTGCTATGATATTCGTCTAAAGAGACCGAAATCTCATCTGCGTTGTGACAATAGCCGCTCTAAACTAAACAGAATGGACATCTTTTACTGGTGGTAAGACCTCTTGTGAGTCCGCGCGGGTAGGTACCACCGCCCTGCCTATTTCTGCCGTGAAGCAGTAATGCGTTTCGGTTTGAAGGGTGGGGCAGCCGTTGTAACTATACTTGAGACCTTAGAACTTATATCTCAAGGTGGGTGGCGCATTTACGTCGTGGATGTCTATGAGTTCCAGTAACCACTTAACATCAGGTGGGCTGTGAGCTCGTCCACCCAACTAAGCAATAAAAAAAAAACTGCTTCGCTGTACGTACGTTCCTGGTTCACAGTTTTTTTTTACCTACCTATGCTGATAGCCTTAAGATGCTATTTCAGCTTATTGACGTGTGGGTGAGCTCACGGGGCTCAAACCGGAGTGTTGCTAATACTGGCCCTCGCAAGGGCAGTGCTTCGCAAAATCTAGCACCGGATCGGAAACGCGACCCACTCAGAAGATCTGGCGAGAAACTCAGTGGGCTGTGTCTGTGGGTTGATTTACTCGTCGAGCCCTTCGTCGCAAGCGACGGGTTCGGCGAGGACCGTGACCGGACAAAGTATTGCAGTGGTCATTAAAGTATTGGAGGAGTTATTTGAATGTCGCCAATAGATGACGTTAGCAGTAAAATTAATTGCGCCATCATGTGTTCCCAAATTATTTATAAAAAGTGTCTACAGATTAATTGAGCAGAATTTAATTTTTTATGTATTTTTTGCTTAATATTCTTCTTATTTCAATTTATAGCTCACAGTAAAAAACACGCTATCTACGTCAATAACAATATTAATTATTTATATATTGCAAAGCATTGCCCCTGCTAGGGCTATTGTTAGCAACGTTCTCAGGTTAGAGCCCCGTGAGCTCACTTACTCGTTCTGCGAATCTATCATAACCCTTCGAGGTTACTATAATATTTAAAAGAACAAAATAAATTTTAAATTGCAATTTCTCCAAACGACCAGTAAGTAGTGTTTCACTCACTTCTACTTGCTGAAATAATGGATAGGTAAACGTTCAAGGAAGGATTTACAAGGACGCATCGCCACGCCGAGAGTTCTTCTTGGTCCGAGGAGCCGGTACATCACACCGTGCTTCGTTCTCCAGTATTTTCATTTATTTATTATGGCTGTTTTCACAAAGTGTTCTTCTTTTCGTTTAATACATTGATGTGCATTATTGTCTATGCGAGGTGGTAACCACCTCCGATCCGTGGACAGCCTCTTTCCCTAAAGCAGCAAGCGAAAACAATTAGCGCACACCAATCGTAACATTCGAACACTTCAATAGGCGTGGCACGTAAATCTCACCATGGCTTCACTTTAACTCTTCATAACGCTACCTAATTCTCTCAATCTCGGTTCCGACATAAAACGCGCTCGATTTTACAGTCGTGGGGTTGTAAATGTCTTTTTTTTTGTCCGTCTTCAATATCGGCAATATATCGGTGAGGTTATAGCGTATTTTACAGCTCGCGACTGATTTTACAGCACCGACAATCGCACGTCGGGAAACAGGAGCGAAATGTATTGTAATCGATTCGCTTTTTTTTTTTTACTCGCCTCAATCTTAATCGTTGCCGTTATTAGATTTTAAGTCTTAATTCAGTTGGAATATAGTGGTTACCGCACGCCGCACTAATGTATCCATCCTAGCTCAGCTGAAGATCCGGACTAGACTCTCCACCATTTTCCTGCGAAAGATTCTTGAATACTTTGGCCACATCGCAAGGAAAGACAGTGACAACTTGGAGAAATTGGTGGTCACTGGAAAGGTCGAGGGGAAGCGACCAAGAGGCAGGAACCCGACCCGTTGGACGGACCAGATTCGTGCAGCCCTGGATACCACAGTGCACGATGCTCTGCACTCACTTGCAGATAGGAACAGATGGCGGTGCATTATAATAAACAAACTGTTTCAAGGCCATGAACACGACCCTCAGTAATGAGGAAACTGACGCAAGGAGGACGATAGTGGTTATATATATTGTTCCTCGCGGAAATTCGTCAATGAATGGAGAGTTTCTGCTGAAGCTGTCTTCAATTAATTATTCGTAATTTCAGTTTTGCAATTTAATTTTTTTCTTTTCAATCAACGCGCCAAAGAATCGTATCTTAAACTGTTTTTCAAGTACTGTCTCTTTAGATTACCAATTTCGATCTAAAAATCAAGGGAGCGCAGAGATTGCATTGTTCCGCACAGGTCATTAAAGGTTTGGTTGATTGCCCGGAGCTCTTATCCAAAGTTGATTTCAATGCACAGAGAATATCTTTAGGGCATCGAAATCTAATTTCTTTGCCCCTAGCTTCCACTAATTATAGGCAAAACTCATTCTTTTTACGTGTCGGTGGTGACCTGAACAGACTTGGCAGGTTGTTAGATATTCACCCATTTTATTCTTCTATTACAGGGGTGAGACGTCAGCTTAGTGCCCGATTTTTCCTGGGTGATGACGGGAAAGGGGTGCCATGTGCCATGATGTGTAACACAACTGATTTTTATTAATTTTTCACTGGTGGTAGGACCTCTTGGGAGTCCGCACGGGCAGGTACCACCACCCCGCCTATTTCCGCCGTGAAGCAGTAATGCGTTTCGGTTCGAAGGGTAGGGTAGCCGTTGTGACTATACTGAGACCTTAGAACTTATATCTCAAGATGGGTGGCGCATTTACGTTGTAGATGTCTATGGGCTCCAGTAACCACTTAACACCAGGTGGGCTGTGAGCTCGTCCACTCATCTAGGCAATAAAATAAAAAAAATATAATAATAAACGTTTTAAAAATCATTAGCTACGGCCTATAATTTTGTATAAATTTATACTCTATACTAATATTATAAAGAGGAAAGATTTGTTTGTTTGTTTGTTTGTTTCGAATAGGCTCCGAAACTACTGGACCGATTTGAAAAATTCTTTTTCCATTAGAAGCCGACATTGTCCCTGATGAACATATTTTTTTGGTTTCATGTGTGTTTTAATGTTTCCGAAGCGAAGCGAGGGCGGGTCGCTAGTTCCACAATAAATTCTCAAACTGTTTAGAATATGGATTACGTGACGTGAATCCAACACGAAGGCAATAATTTAAGAACTGAAGGTATTATTAAAAAACAAAAAAACAAAAATGACAGTGTAACAAAATGACATTAGAAGTCAACGATTTTATATAAATTTTTTTTCGCAACAATTTTATATACATTATATATTTAATAAATATATTTATATTATATTTTATAAATGGATCGCTGTCGGTGTCCTGAATATGAGGTGGCCATCGACAAATTAAAGATTTATACAGTAGGCACGTACAGAGATGACGCGATAAAACATTACGACAGTGAGTAATCCTGTTAATTACTAAAAGCTTTGTGAACTTAGAGGTGATGGAACCAAAGCTACAGGAGCTAGTAGTTTTTTTTTCTTTTTTTTTTTCTTACCTATGCTGATAGCCTTGAGAGGCTATTTCAGCTTCGCCCTAACGTTTGTGGGTGAGCTCGCGGGGCTCAATCGGAGAGTTGCTAACACTGACCCTACCAAGAGCAGTGCTTCGCAGAATCTACCATCGGATCGGAAACGCGACCCACTGAGAAGATCCGGCGAGAAACTCAGTGGGCTGTGTCTGTGGGTTAGTTCGCTCGTCGAGCCCTTCGTCGCAAGCGACGGGCTCGACGAGGACGGTGACCGGAGCTAGTAGTAAGGTGTTACGAACACACACAACATTAAAATCGAATATAAACGCACCTTTCTTTTTCTAAGTCGGACACTTCTTATAGTGGTCGTGGTTGCGGTGACGATCTACACGTAGCATGTACTGGTGGTAGGACCTCTTGGGAGTCCGCACGGGTAGGTACCACCACCTCGCCTATTTCCGCCGTGAATCAGTAATGCGTTTCAGTTTGAAGGGCGGGGCAGGCGTTGTAACTATACTGAGACCTTAGAACTTATATCTCTAGGTGGGTGGCGCATTTACGTTGTAGATGTCTATGGGCTCCAGTAACCACTAAACACCAGGTGGGTTGTGAGCTCGTCAAGCCATCTAAGCAAAAAAAAATATAAAAAAATAAAAATTGCTTATATGAGTGGACGAACTCACGACCTATTTGGAAACTACAGACATCCACAGGTTTGAGCCCCATGAGCTCGCCTACTAGTTAAGGCTGCGCTGATATAGCCTCTCAAGCTTAGGTAGGAAAAAAATCTACAACGTAAATGCAGCCACCCATTTTGAGACGTGAGTTCTAAGTCTCAGCTTTTAGAGTACTACAGCTGACACACCCTTCAAACCTATTACTGCTCATGTCCGACAGAACTCGTATCTCTCTCTCTCTCTCTCTCTCTCTCTCTCTCTTCCCAGCTATTTATCCCACATGGTGGTGGGGTCAGTTTTCCTCACTTTACTCACCCACTTCGCTCTGTCTTCGACATCCTCGTCAGCAACATTGCATTCCCTTTTGTCCTTCAAAACCTATCTATTCTTTTTAAAAGGAAGTCTAAGGTCTAAGGATATATATTATATGTAAGCGGTTTATATCTGTTTATTGTATGTATATATATTTTGTATAATAATGTATTGTCTATGGTACACCGCAACATACCTACTATATTTTTATATTTTCCAGAATTTCTGTAAATTAAACGGTTGTCTGGAAGAGATAGATCGCTTTTAGCGTTAAGACCGCCTGTTGTACAAATATATCTGCTTTTTGACTGTTTTTTTTTTAATGTAAATTGTGTTGGTGTGCAATAAAGTGTATTCTCTCTCTAAGCATGGCTGTCGAAAACCCATTTCGATAAAGCGGCACGACACGAGAAACCTCTCATCGTGGCCGCCGGTAACTACATTCCCGATCCTGCGGAAAGAATGGAAAGCAGTCGACGTCGCCCCAAACACGTCATTTCGGATCCTCCCGATCCACTAACGGCGCTTTTAGGTACCCCAAGCACCAGTCACCGTTCTCGTCGAACCCGTCGCTTGCGACGAAGGGCTCGACGAGTAAATTAGCCCTCAGACACAGCCCACTGAGGTTCTCGCTGGATCTTCTCAGTGGGTCGCGTTTCCGATCCGGTGGTAGATTCTGCGAAGCACGGCTCTTGCTAGGGTTCGTGTTAGCAACGTCGTCAGGTTTGAGCCCCGTGAGCTCACCTACTAGTTAAAGTTCCGCTGAAGTAGCCTCTCAAGGCTATCAGCTTAGGTAGGAAAAAAAAAAGCTGTAGAAATCCGGCCATCGGTGCAATGATCTAATCATTTTCCAGGATCCGGTTTCCAAGTGACCTGGATAAGGCACGGCGTGAACTACGATGATATGAAGTTCACGAAGCCGAAAGCCACAAAGATTAGAAGAGAATACGGAAAACCAAAGGACCTTATGAAAATAGAACGAATGTGGTGCCCCTACATGACCCCCGTGGAAATGTGACAATAAATTCTGAGGAACTGTTCTTGGGATTTAATAGAATAATAATAATAATAATAAAGCCTTTTTTTCCAGTAAATTTACATAACTTAAAATATATGTATGTGTTTTTTTTTTAATATAATTTTTAATGTACAATTAATGTATTATTCACTGGTGGTAGGACCTCTTGTGAGTCCGCAGGGGGGGGTACCACCACCCCGCCTATTTCTGCCGTGAAGCAGTAATGCGTTTCGGTTTGAAGGGTGGGACACCCGTTGTAACTATACTTAGACTTTAGAACTTATATCTCAAGATGGGTGGCGCATTTACGTTGTAGATGTCTATGGGCTCCAGTAACCACTTAACACCAGGTAGGCTGTGAGCTCGTACACCCACCCATCTAAGCTAAAAAAATAAAATAAAAAAATATAGTTTTTATCACTTACTTAATATAATTAGTATGTTTACTTAATATTATATAGTTATGTTTACTTAATGTTACGTAGTTATTTAATCTACCGGAACCCCAGATTGGGTGAAGGTCTTGGGATTTATTTCTTTCTAATCAATACAAACAGAAATCGGGATGGCCACGTGTGTGACGTCATCATTGGCAACCGTCAAATCTTGCAAGTCACTTGGATTACTAAAATTACGCTAAGGCTATAGTTATGGGTTTTTGATTTTCACCGGTCGTAGAAAAAATTGAAGTTACTGTTACATCATTTTACATTGCAAAGTTTTTTTAATAGGAAAATCACCCGGTCATCGTTCTCTTCGAACCCGTTGCCCGCGACGGAGGGCTCGGCGAGTAAATCAACCCACAGACACAGCCCACTGAGTTTCTCGCCGGATCTTCTCAGTGGGTCGCGTTTCCGATCCGGTGGTAGATTCTGTGAAGCACTGCTCTTGTTAAGTTTAGGGATAGAAACGTCGTCAGGTTTGAGCCCCGTGAGCTCACCGACTTGTTAGGGCTACACTGACTCAAGGCTATCAGCTTAGGTGTGGGAAAAAAGAAGGAAAAACACAAAAAGAGAGTAATGAATGAGAACTTAAGCTGGAACAGTAGCTTTTAACCATTCTAAGCCTGACTTGTACATCAATGCTCTTTATTACGTACTAGCTGACCCGGCAGACTTCGTAGTGCCTCTGTCGATAAATAAAAGACCTAAGCTTTTCATCACACGGACACATCAAAGGAAAAACAAAATTGTTATTTTCATTTAATTCCGAGCATTTTCATATTTATCTACCTTTTAAACCTTCTCTGGACTTCGACAAATAATTCAAGACAAAAATTAGCCAAATCGATCCAGCCGTTCTAGAGTTTTAGCGAGACTAACGAACAGCAATTCATTTTTATATATATTATATAGATTACATTGCGCTCATATGGTTTGAAATAAAAAAAGGTTTTTTTTTCGTAGTCATACTATTTCAGAATCGACTGATACATCAATAACATGTACTTGATTGCGCGTTACAAAAGCCGAAGCGTTCGCTCGCCGCTTTTAAGCTCTAATTAATTAACTTTAATAAACCCATATAAAGTTTACGACATTAAATTGTAACGTTGTAAACATTCACGTTTGGAGATGTGATTTGATTTAATTTTTTTAAGATACGTTGCCACGGTGCCCGTTCGCTCACTGATAGCTCACGGACGTGTTCGCTTAACATGGATATGTCGTAGTTAAATAATAATTATTTTGTTGCGTTTTCGCGAAACTGTTTAAAAAACTATTGACATTTGAAGTGAGAACTATTTTATTTGCGTTGAGCACTATTTGGAAGGGAGGAATGTTTTTGGATTCGCGCCACCGACATGTTAATGTAACATATACTCGTACACGTAAAACACATCGTATATACCTGACCGTATGCAGTGCGCGTTCGGCGCTTTTTGGATGCGTGAAATCTTCTGAGTTCGCATCACCGACATGCCTGTGTATGCAGCTGTGATCTTGTACAGCCCGCTTTTTTTTATAACCTAAGCTGATGATCTAGAGATATCATATCAGCGTAACCTTAACTAGCTCATGGGGCTGACCTGACAATGTTGCTAGCGGGAGCCCTAGCAAGAGCCCCGTGCTTCACAGAATCTACCACCGGATCGGAAACCCGACCCATTGAGAAGATCCGGGGAGAAAATCAGTGGGCTGTGTCTGTGGGTTAATTTACTCGCCAAACCCTTCGTCGTAAGCGACGGTTTCGACGAGAACGATGACTGGTGCTTGGGGTACTTTAAAGCACGTGTTTTGGGCGACGTCGACCGTTT
This sequence comes from Bombyx mori, assembly GCF_030269925.1. Lineage (NCBI taxonomy): Eukaryota > Metazoa > Arthropoda > Insecta > Lepidoptera > Bombycidae > Bombyx > Bombyx mori. The sequence continues at coordinate 3,031,892 of NC_085134.1, forward strand.
ACCATTTGGTCCCCAGAATCGGCTATGTAGTTTCCAGCGGCCACGATGAGAAGATTCTCGTGTCGTGCCGCTTTATCGAAATGGGCTGTTGTTGATTAAATTGATGTTGATATTTTTAATTTAAACATTATGAAATCTTAAATTTCAGTACTAAAATTCTAAATTATAAGTTTTCACTTCGATCGGCAATCATTCTAACTGCTACTTTTTTATTTCGTTCATAAGTTTCTTCTTGGTCTGTTGTTTGCACTGTAATATTTATACACATGAGCACGTCTGATTAACTGAATAACACTAATACTACCAATAAAATCATTTAACTGTTACTAATGACGTCATTGACGTTGAATAAGCTCAAGGAACGAATAGTGACGGTAATTTTCAGTGATAAAATGACTTCTTGTTTTTTATTGCTTAGATGGGTGGACGAGCTCACAGCCCACCTGGTGTTAACTGGTTACTGGAGCCCATAGACATCTACAACGTAAATGCGCTACCCACATTGAGATATAAGTTCTAAGGTCTCAAGTATAGCTACAACGGCTGCCCCACCCTTCAAACCGAAACGCATTACTGCTTCACGGTAGAAATAGGCGGGGGGGTGGTACCTACCCGTGCAGACTCACAAGAGGTCCTACCACCAGTAAAAAACTAATGAACTAACATGAATATACCGACAAGTTATTTAGTTTCACTGAGCTGACTAAAGACGGACAGGTAATGTAATTAAATATTTTACATAGCCATGTACAACTGATTTCGCGATGTAGGGTAAGTTTCTAATTTAATACATTACATTACTATCCATAATATTCTTACGGTCGTTCGTTTCCGAATTTCAATAAGTTAATTTACCGTCAAAATCACTAGCACGTCACTAGCTACACGAAGCGACAGATATACTGTACTAGGGATTACAGTTACTGATATTTAGTAATGTCGATGATTTAATATATCGAGAGGGGAAACGCTATTTGGTTTTAGCGACATTTTGCTTAATACGCGATACATATCTTTGTAATTAAAGGTGCGTTTATTTAATTTATTTGGTATTAGCATCAACGGTTCGATGTTTTTAAATGAGCTTCAATTAAGTTTACTCTATTGAAATAGCTAAAGAAGTTTTTTTTTGCATTTTTTACCAATGTTAAACTTTAAATAGCTCACCTGTTAAGTTGCAAACATGGCGCTTAAATTCAATAGCTTTTTACTCCTCGACATAACAATATTATACAAAATATCTGTTTCGTACAAAACTTTATTTAATTATTGTATAATTAATAATACCTACAGTCTAAAACATTTTACTGGTGGTAGGACCTCTTGTGAGTCCGCGTGGGTAGATACCACCATCCTGCCTGTTTCGGTTTGAAGGGTGGGGCAGCCGTTGTAACTATACTTGAGACCTTAGAACTTATCAAGGTGGGTGGCGCATTTATGTCGTAGATGTCTATGGGCTCCAGTAACCACTTAACAACAGATGGGCTGTGCAGCCCGCGGTCCGTTCCCAACATTTGCAGATCGTTCAGTTCTATATACCCCTCCTCGAACCTTATAGAAAGTTCAAACCCCGGCAAAAAAGGCGTAAATTGTGTTAATTGAATGGATTTTCTACCCTTATACTCGACTATATAATAACTCATGAATGTTTCGCAACACAAACAAGCAGCTTAGTGATATGAAATCGGTTTCAAATAGATATTTCTATTATCTGTTACACAAATTACATAAAAAAATAAAACACCGTGCTTCTATAAAATTTGTTGTTGAAATTGTCGCTTTGGGTGTCAAAAAATATGCTATTTCAAATTTCATAATTATGGTTTAAAAATGTTAACGAGTTTTTTCGTACCGTACAATTAGAAAATCAGGAATTTGTTGTTTAATTTTTTTTAATTATGTCTCTATACATACCGGTTTATGACTTCCATCCTTCGATAGAACAAAGAGAACTGTACGCCCACTTCGGCTAAATTCGTGATATCGATAACGATGAATAAAACAATCTATCGATATTTGGAAATCGGTGTCATATCTCATCACTATACAGTTGTAAATTAGATCGATCGATAGTGTAGGTGTCGCTTCGCCGAGTCAATTCTTAACGCGTGGATTATGACGAATTAATTCCGTGCGTAGGATAACTTTATACGTGTAGAATCGATAACAAACTAAGATAGATTTTTTTTTTCTAACAAGAATTTTAAACACAAAAACTTACAATAAAACCTCCATACTCCTCCATTTGTGTCCAAAATGTTGAATTCACGAATGAGTTCCATTACGATGCTCCTACGCAATGATATAGAAGGGATTTGAATTCGCACGAATCTATACTAACTAGTGGTTGCCCGGTAATCGAAATTCGACTATATTTAATTGAAATTAAAAGTTTGTACACTATTTTCAAAGACTATTGTATAATTACAAACATCGCCAAGACTACATCATAGAAAAATATTAATAAAGACAAACAATATTTAATCTATTCTCAATTTGACAACAGACGTCAAAAACAAAAGTTTGACAATAAATAGTATGCATGCGTGTGTGCGTCAAATACATGGTATGTAGTGTGTGTAATGTTTTCTTTATTGATTTAATGTATCTTTTATGCATTATTTAAAAAAAATATTAGCATTGTGCACTTCTTCTCTATACTTACTCTCTATAAGTGTGGGAAATTTCATACTCCTCCGTCCACGCATTTTTCGTAAAAAGGGATACAAAGTTTTTCCTTCGCGTATTAATATAACAATATTATAAAGCTGAAGAGTTTGTTTGTTTGAACGCGCCAATCTCAGGAACTACTGGTCCGATTTGAAAAATTCTTGCAGTATTAGATAGCCCATTTATTGAGGAAAGCTATAGACTATATAACATCACGGTTATACCAATACAAGTATAGCACCAATAAAGAATGTTTCAAAATTGGGGTTTCAATAGCTCCTTAACATTCTACAATTCAAAAATATCTTCACTTTCTACGTAAATGAAGTGGGGAGTAAAAGCATTATGCCAAAGTAACTATTCCACGCGCACGGAGTCGTGGGCAAAAGCTAGTTGTTTATAATTTTAAAATTTTGGATTTTTTTCCCCTGCCTATTAGTCTAAGAGGCTATTCCAGCTACGTCCGGACGGGTAGATGAGTTCACGGGCTCAACCAGAGAGAATTTGCTAACACTAGTTCTAGCAAGAGCAGTGCTTCGCTGAATCTACCACCGGATCGGAATCGCCCACTGAGAAGATCCGGCGGGAAACTCAGTGGGCTATGTCTACGGGTTAGTTCGCTCGTCGAGGACGGTGACCGGTGCTTGAGGCCCAAAGCACGGAGAGTGAATCCGGGGATCCGACAAGACACTCTTTCATTACTGGTGGTAGGACCTCTTGTGAGTCCGCACGGGTAGGTACCACCGCCCCGTCTCTTTCTGCCGTGAAGCAGTAATGCGTTTTAGTTTGAAGGGTGGGGCAGCCGTTGTAACTATACTGAGACCTTAGAACTAGCCATAAAAAAAAAAGAAAAAAAAAAGCGACTGCGTTCACTTGCATTGTCGTGGTCAGATAAGTGGAGGTAAGAGCTAAGATCCATGTAATGCATCCTTTACAATGTTAGCTAGTTAAAATATATTTTTTGTAATATCACTCACATACTTCCAAATTTTAACAATTGGTATATCGAAATATAGTTTTTTTTTTGTTTTTTTATTGCTTCGATGGGTGGACTACCTCACAGCCCACCTGGTGTTAAGTGCTTGCTGAAGCCCATAGACATCTACAACGTAAATGCGCCACCCACATTGAAATATAAGTTCTAAGGTCTCAAGTATAGTTACAACGGCTGCCCCACCATTCAAACCGAAAGGCATTGCTGCTTCACGGCAGAAATAGGCGGGGCGGTGGTACCTACCCGCGCGGACTCACAAGAGGCTACCACCAGTTTCCGAGCCTAACAAAAACGCATTGTTTATAAGTTATACAAAAATGGGAATGCTATATACATCTAATGACAGTCTGAATCCAACTTATACCTACACAAATAAATTTGATATTGTTACTAGTGTTCATTAACAATTAATGCTATGAGTCGATATTAGACGTTAGAAAATTTATGTGCCCATTATCAATACCTAGTTTTTCTATTAATCATGGCGGTCTCCCGATTTACTCGATTAACAATAACTAGTGATCCCGCAGTAGTCGAAATTCGACTATAATTAATTGTTTTATTTATAAACATTATTATGGTTCTATTCTCAAACACTATTAGACTTCTTTAATATAATTCGCCAAACACCGAGATTTCGCTAAAGATACACTATAGATAAATAGTATTAAAGTCAAACAATATTAATATATTCTCAATTTGACCACAGACTTTCAACAATAACAAAAGTTTGACAATGAACCACAATAAACGCAGAGCATATGTGTTGTGTCAAATACACGGTAGTGTGTATAATATTTTCTTTATTGATTTAATGAATTTTCTATGCATAATTTAAAAAAATATTAACATTCTGCACTCCTTCTCTATATTCTCTATAAGTGTGGGAAATTTCATAGTCCTCCGTCCGCGCAATGTTCGTAAAAAGGGGTACAAACTTTTTGCTTCACGTATTAATATATAGATAATTACCATTAACAATACCGAATGCCTAACAACAGACAACGACTAGTCAAATTAAGACGCCATATTTGAGAAATGACCATAGATTTTTAAATGTAGCAACACTCGGAACATCTAGAAAATTAATTTGACGTCCAATTTCATTGAATGTGTAACCGTAATAGGAACGAAGCGAAAATGTCGTAAAATATTATCAAAACTATCACTATAAAATAAAAGAGTTTTAATATAAATAAAACGTTGCAACGGAACATCATTAAATTAATGTGAATATTAAATAATATTAATGTAATCTAAAAGATACCCGGAAACAACGTGTGAGTTCGATATAGAGAAGACTAATGTTTTTTTTTTTTGTTTCTTTTTTTAAACACGCTCCGATATTATCACGTTCGTTAAATTATTGCCATATACAAGATTTGTATCGTGATGAAAATGATTTTTTATTGCCAATAATCTAAACGTTGACAGCAGATAAGATATGCCATATTTAACTAACAACCTTGAAGCCACCGAACTTAAGATTGTGTTTTAATTGTCACAAATCTTTTTTTGATTAATCTAATTTAAGACAAAATGCGTCTTATGCTCGTCGGAGTAAGTAAGAAAATGAAACTGTTCTAAACACATCGTTTCGGTATTTTTACGTTGTATTCGATTGAGTCTTACTCGCTTCGGATAAGGCTTAAAATCCCACGTTATCCTGAACGTAATGTTTAATGTATTAGGGATTGCGGGTGGCATTCGATAGTATCTCGATACTAAGATTTGGTTCTCGATTTCCTTAATTACGGTTAATGGGTACGAGACTAGTACGGCACCCGTGTCGCCATGATTTTAAATGGAAATAACTATATTACTGTGACACGGATGTCGGAAATGTTTTTGTTTAGATTAAATTATAATAGTTAAGAGATAAATGATATGGAGCGAAATCATATAGGATGAATTTAAATGAAACTAAGTGAGATGGAATGCAATTGAAGTATCAATAAAATGGTGGTTATTCGCTGAGACTTCAGTGGAAGTTTTGGAAGAAACCTTAGCGGTTAAGTCCAGCAGCTTTGTTTTTTTTATAGCTTAGTGGACGAGCTCACGGCCCACCTGCTGTTAAAAGTGGTTACCGGTGCCCATAGACATCTATAACATAAATTCCGCCCCTCACCTTTAGCTATAAGTTCTAAGTTCTCATTATAGTTACATTCATATGTACATGTTACATTCATATTTGTATTCATCACATATAGTTTGTGTCATTTTTAGACATTTCCGCATTTTAACAGACGCCAAACAATTAATAAACCACCGTTATTACACGTTTAAAACTAAAGAAAGACTAAATTAGCAAAACATAACAAATCACACAGTTGCTCGCGTTCCCGCCAAAAGGTCATAACAGACGGATGACTTTTTGCTCGGAACGGATTAATAGACATCTCCAAGTATCGAAAAATAATCAATTAATATTTAAAATGCATTATGTTCGAAGTCTGATTTTATTTTTTCATTATGGCGGGTATTCTGTGTAGCACAGACTATATCACTGAGTGTTGATAGCACAGCCAGTGGCAGTATGTGCATATTAGATTAGCGCTGGTTCATATTATCCCCAGTTACAATTTTTACGGCTATACTTCATCATCGTAGGAGTAGTTCGTGAATTTTCTAGAATAAAAAAAACACGTGTGGCACACGGGGACTGCCGCGGTAAAGTTATTGCATAGCATTTTTTATGAACTTATGCAATTATAATTAGACAATAATAATTTAATATTAAAACAATAATAAAATAAGACCACGCTATATTTATAAACATTAACAAAAGCAAAACATTAATCCCCTTCACACTCATAAACTAGACCGCGCGAGAGAGAGATGGGCAGACTTTCATGATGCGCATGCAGTGCGACCTCACGCCGCGCGCTTATTCACAAACACTACACAAGCGCAACGTGTGAATGTGTTGAACGCGAGCTACATGGTAGGCGGAGTGGGGGATGTTAGGTTTTATTTTCGTTACGGAATATCTTGATTCGGTCGCCGCACTCAAAGCGCGCGATAAAAGCTATTCAATAGCTTAACAAGGACTCATTGTTACGCGATCAACCACGACGTATACGACTTCAGATACGGTTTCGATCAAACATTAATTAAAATAATATTATATCGTAATTTTCAAGAATAGGTTTATCGACCCTGACAAATATTTAAAATTTTATAGCATCAAAAAGATCGGAACTTGTTAAGTAGTGAGTTGAGTATGAGATTTAAATATCTAGATGTTTATTTGTTATTTTAAAAATAAAAATATTAAACGAATCAAATGTGTACTTGTTTAAAAATAAACATAAATATTGATAGGTACTTACGTATCTTTTTAGGTTAAAATAGCGCTATTTAGTCAAGCTGGGAAAGGGAAGCTTCCCCAAGTTTGACTAAATACCGCTATCCTAACCTAAAAACATTAACCGTGGCGACGTTTAAAACTGCCGGACGCACTGCGGTAGCGTTAAGACGTAAGTAACGAAATATTTAAAAAGTGAAACTTCTTTAGGCGCGTTGGGACTAAAATTTGACTTGCGACAGCTTCGTTACGGCTAGAGAGAAAAGATACAATTTAGGAGGAGCGAGAGTGAGAAAATAGATAGAGCGTCTCGCGAACTATTCGACCGTGGAGAGAGGGAAAGGTCAAAGCGAGCTAGGTCGTTTCTCTTTATACACAGCATTCCCTATTACAAGAGAAATTTAAGTATGAAAAATGAAGAAAAGCACAATACTACATACCGCAAAAGAAGTGGTTACTGGAGCCCATAGACATCTACAACGTAAATGCGCCACCCACCTCGAGATATAAGTTCTAAGATCTCAGTATAGTTACAACGGCTGCCCCACGCTTCAAACCGAAACGCATTACTGCTTCACGGCAGAAATAGGCAGGGCGGTGGTACCTACCCGTGCGGACTCACAAGAGGCCCTACCACCGGTCACTTTTTTTGTATTTTCGATAGTTAATTTTATCCAACCGATATCCAAGTTTCATGGTCACCCGTTCGATTTCTTTGAAACGCTTATGATTTCGCCGCGCGAGGTGAATTCTCATCGCTGACGACGACCCGCTCCGCTGTTAGCGTTTACGTCTAATTAAGATCTGTGCATAACTTCGGTCCGTGGGCCACTCGTTTTACGTATCGTCACGGCTGACTGGATTTTAAATTCGGTGGCTTTTTTTTTATTATAAAACCTACGTGTTAACCGACCTCCATTTTAAATAACGAAGGTTTAATATCCATGAGATCCGTAACGTCGCAAGTGACGCGATAAACAGGCGATAATCATTTTAAATATAATGCGATTAAAGTCTATGTTCCATCGTGGCATAATAGATAGGTCTTACTAGAAATTTAATTGAAGTTTATAAAGTAAGACACAGGAATACATGTCAGTACTTTTTCCAGTTTTTTTCTGAGTTACGTACCGTTATTTTTATTTTATTTTTTTATTTATTACATACACTTCATGTAAAATTTACATTGGCGGACTTAAATGAAGACGGCTATAATCATCATCATACAAGAAGAGGGTGTCGATTTATATTATATTTCAATATAAAATTTTGCCTGCCTGCGGTACAACAACCTTTACAACAACATTACAAGTACCTTCTTTATACAATGCCGGTTAGCATGGCTTACTGATTTTTTTAATAGGGATTTTATGACCTGGTAACTAAGACCTCTAAGTCATGTCTTATTTTAATTTATATTCTTATTTTTACGAAAAATTATAATATGAAGTGAAATGAAATGAAATGAAATGAAGATGGTTAATTTGAGACATTAATCAACTGGGATGAAATGAAATGAGATGAGATGATATGGGATGACATATTATAATCTCAGTAAAATGGTGGTCATTTACTGAGAATTTTTCAGTGGACTTTTTGGAGGATCCCGAGAAGTTACGTCCAGCGGCTTTGTTTCATTTTCCCACATTTGTGCACTTTCACAGATATTAAACAGTTAATAAACCACCGTTATTACACATTTAAACCTGAAGAAACACTAAATAGACAAAATGAAACAAATCACACAACCTCACTCCTCGCGTTCCCGCCAAAAAGTCCATAGCTTACTGAGCATCATTCAATGGGTAGTGTTTTGTTTTAGCTTAAAATAGCGATTGACTGTTGCTTCAACTTCACGAACCTTTATTAATGTATATTGATGAGATTACTGACTCATTCAAACACACCGGAAGAGCTACCTTAAGATAGAGAATATAACTAGTTTAACATTAGAAAGATTCTGCCTTTCAATTATCACCCGAATTTAGTTATAGTAATATTCTCAATTAAAGGGATTTTTTCAGTTTAATTTAGCGTTTTTTTCCCACAGTAGATACTATTTCCAATCTACGAATGCGTTACAATTTTCATAGTCGCCTATAGTAGCTAATATTCTCAATTAAAGGTATTTTTTTCGGTTTAATTTAGCAATTTTTTTTCCACAGCAGATACTATTTCCAATCTACGAATGCGTTACAATTTTCATAGTCGCCCATAGTAGCTAATATTCTCAATTAAAGGTATTTTTTTCGGTTTAATTTAGCAATTTTTTTTCCACAGCAGATACTATTTCCAATCTACCAATGCGTTACAATTTTCATAGTCGCCCATAGTAGCTAATATTCTCAATTAAAGGTATTTTTTTCAGTTTAATTTAGCAATTTTTTTCCACAGTAGATACTATTTCCAATCTACGAATGCGTTACAATTTTCGTAGTCGCCTATAGTAGCTAATATTCTCAATTAAAGGGAATTTTTTCGGTTTAATTTAGCGTTTTTTTTCCACAGTAGATACTATGTATTTCCAATCTACGAATGCGTTACAAATTTTCATAGCCGTCTATAAATAGTCGTAGAAGCCGTAATTATGTCTTCGACTGGCGAAAAGCTAAAAAGAAAAATACTAGGACGTTTTCTTATCTCGAATTACCTGTATGAGGCATGCCGGATATGTCGCTATCTGAAACAAAAGAATAACAATCAAAATATGTCTTTTATGTAAGGGTTTTGGGAACGAAGTTCCTTATGGGACGATGCGGAGGGGTACCCTAACCGGGAAAAAACGTCCGTAACGTAAGATTTTTATTGTTTAAATATAGTCTAGTATGATGGCTTTTCTTATTGCTAGATGGGCGGACGAGCTCACAGCCCACCTGGTGTTAAGTGGTTACTGGAGCCCATAGACATCTACGACGTAAATGCGCCACCCACCTTGAGATATAAGTTGTAAGGTCTCAGTATAGTTACAACGGCTGCCCCACCCTTCAAACCGAAACGCATTACTGCTTCACGGCAGAAATAGGCAGAGGGCGGTGGTATCTACCCGCGCGGACTCACAATAGGTCCTACCACCAGTGGCTATACAGTGTCTAATGTATAGTCTACATGATGACGGTTATTATTCATATAAATAGCTGTTTCCTTTTATATTATTATTATATATTTTTTTATCATTGTGAATAAAATAAAGTTAATAACTTGGTAAAGTAGTTTTTATTTTTATCAATAAAAAAATCATAATAAAAAACGTATACCCGAATAATTATTATTTTCTTTATATCTCGAATAGAACTTAAAATTAATATTTTTATAATATGGAACTTCGTTCCTATCCGGTGTCCCACGACACCACACATCTTTTTATTCCTCAAAGAGCTCTCATACTTCATACATAAGTATCCTTGTCTCAACTGTCTTTTTTTTATTGCCCTTATAGGCAGATGAGCATACGATCTTGATGGTGAGTGGTTACCGTCGCCCATGGACTTCAGCAATGGGCAGCCAGGGGCAGAGCGAGGCACTGACTACCGCTTATGTCTAAAGTAGTTCTTAAAATAATTCTTATTAACATAAAAGAAATTCGACCACAATCACTGATATATAAAAAAAATAAGTTTATGTATCTGCTAGGGCTTAGCCCTAGATTTTGTTCGAGTTAATGATAAAAAAACGCGCTATATATTATGTATACCACTAGCCCTAGCAAGCTAGAGCTTTGTGCTTCGCTGAACCTACCACCGGATCGGAATCGTGACTTACTAAGCAGATCCGGCGAAAGTTCAACAATTGAAACATTTGAAAAATTGTGACGGTAACCACTTAAGACATCTATAAATAATAATAATAATCATAAACTTGCTACATAGCGGGAATCGATATTACATTTCCATTACATAAGTATTGACAAATGTACACATTGAAGATCTTTCAAGAAGCAAGAAAAATGGCTTGGTAGACCCGAATCGGCTGAGTTTCTCGCCGGATCTTCTCATTGGGTCGCGTTTCCGATCCGGTGGTAGATTCTGCGAAGCACTGCCCTTGCTAGGGCCAGTGTTAGCAACACACCCGGTTTGAGCCCCGTGAGCTTACCTACACGTCAAGGAGAAGCTGATATAGTCTCTCAAGGCTATCAGCATAGGTAGAAAAAAAAATGAATCGAAAATTGTATTTATGATAACTTATGTCCGAAATCTTGTAAGCGCGATTCAGACGATTTATCTTCTGCCCTACAATACCTTTGCTTAGGTGGGTGGACGAGATCACAGCCCACCTGGTGTTAAGTGGTTACTGGAGCCCATAGACATCCACAACGTAAATGCGCCACCCACCTTGAGATATAAGTTCTAAGGTCTCAGTATAGTTACAACGGCTGCCCCGCCCTTCAGACCGAAACGCATCACTGCTTCACGGCAGAAATAGGCAGGGCGGTGGTACCTACCCGCGCGGACTCACAAGAGGTCCTACCATCAGTAAAAAAACTACCGTTACAAAGTTACAAACACAACAGTTTTATTACGAAGTTTCATTTTGACAACATATTTTCTTTTTACGAAAAGCTTAAAACAACATAAAGTTTAATCTGTTCCGAATATCAATTCCGGGTCTGAAATTATAATATTATAACACGTGACATCTTTATCGTGTTTTCCTGCCGCGCTACCTGCCTTGAACCGAACATTCGGTGCTCTATGACATCAAGTACAGGACAGGAATCAGGAATAAAATTAAGAACTAACATTTTAGATTCCCAGTTCACTGATAAATGTGTCTTTTTTTATTGCCCTTGTAGTAAGACGAGCATACGGCCCGCTTGATGGTAAGTGGTTACCGTCGCCCATGGACTTCAGCAATGCCAGGAGCAGAGCCAAGCCGCTGCCTACCGTAAAGCCTACACAGTGTTGTATATCAATGTAGGATTGGTAAGAACGGAACGTACGAAAAGAGTGTGAAACGGAGCGTTAAGATGTGAATGAGAGAAAATGGAAAGAATGGGAAAAGAGAATGATAGACAGAATGACGGAGAAAAGCAAGATGGCGAACACAATTGAACGAGCAAAGCGTAAAAAAAGTATCAGATAGTTATTAATTATTATAATACATAATATTTGAAAAAAGTACAATAAAAGTGTATTTCATTTACCAACCAAAATAGGAAGGAGTATATAAAATAATTCACAGGGATACATCCGGGAAGTCCTCAAAACTTTCAAAGGTTTGGACGCGTCTGATAAACACACCCTAAACTAGCCTCGCAATCAATCGAGATGTATTTTGCCGCCACGCTACTGGTGTTGTTAAGGCGATGTTGATAAGGTGGTTTTACTGGTGGTAGGATCTCACGTGAGTTCGCACGGGTAGGTACCACCGCCTTGCCTATTTCTGCCGTGAAGCAGTAATGCGTTTCGGTTTGAAGGGTGGGACAGCCGTTGTAACTATACTGAGACCTTAGAACTTATATCTCAAGGTGGGTGGCGCATTTACGTTATAGATGTCTATGGGCTCCAGTAACCACTTAATACCAGGTGGGCTGTGAGCTCGTCCACTCATTTAAGCAAAAAATATATAAAAAAAACAGCAAATCCGGCCCCGCGTTCAGCAGAAACCCACTGATTACAGCACGAAACGCACCACGGTTATGATTACAACCGCCCATTAACCACCGATAACGCGGTTAAATCATAATTTATTCAAATTAAAAATACTTATCGGGATGCGATGCGGTCCTAAATCACGAATTAAGTGAGTGCGTGCGTGTTGTGTACGCAAAATCGATGGTTATCCGGACTAGAGATCGCCATGAAAACGCGACGGGTAAATGCGGCGGTTACGCTACTTAAGTTACGGTGTCACCCACCTGTGATAATGCAAAATACGTCCCCGTGTACCTAGAATACACCTTTAAACTACCAGCGAATAGGCAGGTTAAAAAAAATACAGCGTAATAAAGTTGATCCAGTGTGATAGGAGTTGCCTACGGGCGACGGACCGTCGAGGCGATCCGCCCGGTCCTCTCGGACTGGGTGAATCGCGACCGAGGACGTCTCACCTTCCGAGCGACGCAGGTGTTCACGGGACACGGCTGTTTCGGTCGCTACCTGCACCTCGTCGCCCGGAGGGAGCCGACGCCGAAGTGCCACCATTGCAGCGGCTGCAACGAGGACACGGCGGAGCGCACGCTCGCATACTGCCCCGCTTTCGCGGAGCAGCGCCGCGTCCTCGTTGCAAAAATAGGACCGAACTTGTCGCTTCCGACCGTCGTGGCTACGATGCTCGGCAGCGAGGAGTCCTGGCAGGCGATGCTCGACTTCTGCGAGTCCACCATCTCGCAGAAGGAGGCGGCGGAACGGGAAAGGGAGAGCTCTTCTTCCCTCTCGGCACCGTGCCGCCGCCGCCGAGCCGGGAGTCGGAGGAGGACGTTTGTCCAGCTCCGGCCCCTATGAGGAGGCAGTCTCCTCCCGGTGATGGTCACGGGGCGACCTAAAAAAGTTGAGGCTGTGCCGCACGCTACCGTCACTCTAGCGCGCTGGCACCAGGAGGACGAGACGACGCGTCGGCGGCTGCGGACTGCAATGCGATCCGCGTTTTAGTCGTTGCTGTCGTCGCCGAACATACTGTGGAAGAGCAACCCGGTCGGCGGTGTATCGCATTCCGACCCGGCCGGCTGGTTCTGGCCCAGCGGTATCCCGGAACACCAGCGGTATCGCCCGGGCGGACTGGTAGGGCCGCCGTACCGCGGAGACTGACGTCGTTGGTCGTCGACTATCGCCTCGACGACCCGTCGTTCGGGCGTCCTCAGGGTGGCGCCGCGAGTCTGGTTGTAGTGTTGACCCACATACCCTGCGCGCCCCCTAGGCGCGGGGACCTCGTAGGAGGTTAGTACTCCGGCCCGAAAAAAAAAAAGTTTTGTAATAAAAATCAAATTCGCCTAACTAGAGGCAAGTCACGTACTTATTTCTGCCATAAAAAGCAGTCTTGAATTTCAGTATCTTTAAGGGTGGATTGATCTTAATACAATACAGCTGTGACATCAACCCTACACGTCATTACGGATCCTTCCGATCCATTAACGGCGCTTTTAAGTACCACAAGCACCGGTCACCATCCTCGTCGAACCCGTCGCTTACGACGAAGGGCTCGACGAGCGAATTAACCCATACATACAGCCCACTGAGTGAGTCAGCGGGTCGCGTTTCCGATCCGGTGGTAGATTCTGCGATGCTAAATCCAGTGTTAGCAACACTTCCGGTTTGAGCCCCGTGAGCTCACCTATATGTTAGGTTAAAGCTGAAATAGCCTCTCAAGGCTATCAGAATAGGTAGGAAAAAAAAAGAAAAAAGAAATAAATAATCAACCTTATTTAATTCTGTCGAGGTTGACGATAGATTTCATATGTTTCTGAATTCCGCGTCATCTAGCATCATCTACATTCAGATGTTTCTGAATTCCGGCAACCACTTAAGTAGCGTAGCGAAGGTAGGCAGCGGCTTGGCTCTCTGCCCCTGGCATTGCTGAAGTCCATGGGCGACGGTAACCACTCATCATCAGGTGGGCCGTATGCTCGTCTGCCTACAAAGGCAATAAAAAAAATAAAAATAAAAAACGTAGCGACAACCCTGAAATCGATCACCGATCTTTCCAATAAAAAAATTTGAATTAATTTTACAGTGTTTTTTTTAAATTCTAAGTTACCGAAGACATTTCGAATATTTTACAGTTTTCGTGGTCACGGTCGCCCTTAATTGAACTGTAAAAATATTTTTAATTATGTATCGTGAAAACCAATGAAAATTATAAGTAAAAAAAGAATTTAAGTTACATTCACAGAAAAACGCACAATCAAAGTTCTCAGTACTCAAATAAGAAAATGTGCATTATGCTAAGTGAACTAGTAATATACCACCGCGTCGGCAATACATGATGTTTGTAAATAAATACCCCGAACCTAACATTAAAATAATTACGGGAACATTTATTGCTTTCTTTCTGAAGTCATTTCCCTAATTATAAACCTATATGCAGATTTTCAACGTAATGTGAGCAAGGTAACTCATGAGCGACACTACGTTAAGGTATACTTATTAAATTCTACTCACCGTACTTTGGTTTTTAATTTTTATAGCACCATTAGGTATTGGTATAATCAAAACTTTACAGTTTTCGTGGTCACGGAAGATCCTCTCACGAAAACTGTAAATTATATACGTCTTCTCACATTAAAACTGTATAATCTCAATTTTACAGGAGAGTGTTTTAAAGTTTTAACATGTGATTTTTTTAATATTAATCATCTTTGCAACATTTATTTTATTTTATTTTTTACCAATTACATTATCTGTCTTTTAAAGTAAGATAAAATTATGTATTCATTTTGTTAATAGTTGTCAAAACAGGACTTTGTAACAAAATACAGCTGGAAAAAAATTATTTCCACGATGGCTATTTTTCTTTATTTTAGTTTTTCTGCCGCACCACTTGCGACATTAACAGTTCCCTATTCCCTATTATCTGGGTCTTAAGAAATACAAAAGATGATTCTGCCGCGTTACGATTCGCCTCTGGAATCAGTTCCCCTCGACTGCTTCCTGAGCGTCTAATTTAGTCTGCGATAGGAAACCGCTTGACAATTCTCATGCGCATCGGGAATGCTGGTGTTAGGACCTCTTGTGACTCCGTGCGGGTACAAACCACCACCCTGCCTATTCCTGCCGTGAAGCAGTAATGCGTTTCGATTTGAAGGTCGGGGCAGTCGCTGTACTGTAAAAACTGAGACTTTAGAACTCATGTCTCGAGGTGGGTGGTGGCATTTACGTTATAGATGTCTATGGGCTCCGGGAACCACTTAACACCGGGTGAGCCGTGAGCTCATTCACCCATATAAGTAACAACAAAAAAATTAAGTATTTCCGTTTAGTTCGTCTAAAAATGTATGTACATACAAGCATTTCTTTTTCTAAACGATACGTATGGTCTGGAACCTTATTTATCTCCGGTGAGCGTGTAGAAAATAAAATGATATGGTGTCGTGGGACACCAGGTAGGAACGAAGTTCCTTCGGCTAATGTAGAATCGACACAAATTGCAAAATAAATCGTGCTCAATTTTATGTAATATTTCTTGATTTTTCTCTTAAATTTTGCTGATTAGTTTTTATTTAAGTACAAGAAAGTATTTAGGAATTTCAGTATTTTAGGAAATAATAAATTACTTAAAATAAAAAAACATCGTAATCAAATTATCAACTAAAATAACAAAATATGTCTCTTTATTTTTGTTTGACAACATAAAATTACATAGAAATAGAAAAATAGAAATAATAATAGAATGGATGAGAGAACGAAAAGAAAGAAGGAGAAAGAGAAAGAGAAAGGTATTATACACTACTCGCTTGTGTATGCGACTGTCGCGCCTGCGCACGTCTCATTTAACGGTTTTATTCCACGCACTTTTTTCGACGGATTTTTTCTTACGGTTTTACTATCACATTTTTTTCAGTTCGGTCGCGCAGCAAAATCCCTATCCCCTCCAAGCCTGCCGTAAGGAACTTCGTTCCAAAAAAGAAAACAATTTATACATTTTCACTCCCACGAATTACTGTTCCTAAATATTCGAACACCTCAAAACTCACTGGCCTTTCAAAGTATCCTACCCTCTTCGCAATCTTATCAATAATCTAATCAATATTACGTTTAAGTTCTTTCATTTATACCAAAGCGTTTCGCGTGGAAATCGGCTCGCGTGTTATTCATAATTTGTGCATATTTTACGGGTGAATATTATATTTATTTATACATTTTATGACAATATTTTGTAAGCAAGCCCCGTTTCGAGGGTGAAATTTTAACGATAGTGAAACAACGGCCTAGGGGTTTTATTAGCGGGAATTCTAACGGAGCGTTTGAAACAATTCAACTGAAGCTGATTATAATTAATGCGAAGTATATATGGTCGATCATACGACGTTTTGTAGTTGGCAGCGCCGATTGGTCAAATTAACATTATTATTTCTCATCCCCACAAACATTCTCATCTTTAACGCCCCCGCAACTGGTATAGGGAGTCCAACACTTATATAAATATTAGCCTATCCATTAAGTACATGTATTGTCTACATGAATACAAAGTTTCAAGTCAATCGGATGCATGGTTCAGTAGTTATAACGGAACACCGTAAAAAAAACCACTGTAGATTTATATATTAGTCTAATCTATATCGACGCTTGAAAGGCAAACGTGACTAAGCGACAATGCGTGAACTTTACAGTAGACTAATTTAAAGTTGAAATAAGTACCAGAAAAAAATTTTTTTTTAACGAATCTAGCTAGTAGCTGTAGGATTGAAATGATTCTAATAGACCTAGAAATATATTTTTTTTGCGCATCGAATATGGATATTGCCTATCATTTATGTACAAAGCAGTTATTGTCACATTTGCCTCTCAAGCGTCGATATATAATAATTATATCTATATATAATTTACCATTCATTTATCCATTAATCCATAAAATGTGTGATTTTCAAAAAGAAACCGTGTTCTAAATTATTTTTGGTGCTTTATTCCGTGTCCTCGGGTAAATATTCTCTTCAAGGCCCACGACGAAGCGAAGGTCGGCTTTAAAGTTTTCTTTGTAAATTAATTATGTCGGTTTTAATGTTTTCTTTGTTTAATTCTCGCGTTTTTTAAAGTAGGCCATTCGTTTAGATTTGACTTGATGTATTTCATTGGCTAGAAATTTAAATTAGGGAACAAATTTCAATAAAATTACCAAAGTGAGCAATTTTTTATTCATAGAAATTTAATTTGGTCTATGATAATATTTTAGTGAAATATGAGTACTCGTAAATACACACACTGTATCTATACTGAGACCTTAGAACTTATATGTCATGGTAGGTGGCGCATTTACGTTGTAGATGTCTATGGGCTCCAGTAACCACTTAACACCAGGTAGGCTGTGAGCTGGTCCACCCATCAAAGCAATAAATAAAAAAAAACACCCACACACAGTAGTGGATGTATTTCTTAAAGAAAAAACAACAAAAAAAACCTTAATATAATGTTTTAAATATAAAGTTGCAAATGGCGTCTCAAAGCGAAGCGTAATTTAGTCTTTAAGCTCGCCACAATGTTGGTCACACGATCAGATAAGGCGGGTCACACACCGCGCGCGAAAAGACAAGTGGCTTAATTGAAGACGCAAGCGTGTGGGGGGCCCGAGCTTCGGGGCTCTATGCTAATCAGTTTAATGTTTTTTAAACCAACACCGACTTATTTTATTCTTGCTATATATATCTATATACATATATATATAACGACTCTTTTGTTCTGTTTTGCGTTTCGGAAATTGTTTTCTATAGATTTTATTAAATGAAGCCTTTTAATGATAACTAGAGGTCCCGCAGTAGTCGAAATTAGACTATAATTAATTGTAATTGTAAGTTTGTACACTATTATGATTGTATTTTGTACTTCTTATAATCACAAATTTCGCCAAGATTACACTATAAAAAATATTAATAAAGACAAACAATATTTAATCTATTCTCAATTCGACAACAGACGTCAAGAACAAAAGTTTGACAATAAATAGTATGCATGCGTGTGTGCGTCAAATACATGGTATGTAGTGAGTGTAATGTTTTCTTTATTGATTTAATGTTTTTTTTTTTATGATTGAAAGTTTACTGGTGGCCCGCAGGCCTTTCCAGTTTCACCAGGACAGGTGGGCGAGCAAAGGCTCAGCCAAGAGGGGTGGGATTTGCTAACAACTGCCCGAGCGCCTCCGAAGGAGACCTAACAACTCAAGAGCAATTGTTTCGCGAATGAATCTACTACCGGATCGGAATCGCGACCCGCTGAGAAGATCCGGCGAGAAACTCAGCGGGCTGATGCATGGGTTAGGTTGCACGTCGACCTCTTTGTCGAGTTCGACGAGTACGGTTACCGGGGTCCCTAAGCCTGCCCCTAGTATTAGAGCTGAAGGCATCTAATGCAAAGGTTATTGGATCTGATGGATCCGTAAGGACGTGTCTAGGGCGTCGACGGTGACTGGCTCCAGCATGATCAGGATTCGGGGAGTAGTCAGCGGCGGCAACGATAAGGCGATTATCATGACGCATAGCCTTATCGAAGTATCGTTCCGACGCTGACTTCATGTATTTCCGAATTGATTCGAGGCCCAGGTCGTCGTGTAGGTCAACGTTCTTCACGAACCACGGAGCCCCGACAGCTAACCTGCAAAAGCGGGATTGTAGGGATTGGAGGGTGTCTATGTGTGTGCGGGCCGCGTGAGCGAACACCACACTCGCGTAAGTCATGACGGCCCTTATGCAAGTTTTGTAAAGTGTCACCTTGTTCCGAAGGGACATTTTACTCCGCTTACAGATCATGGAGTAGAGTCTACCGAGAATAAACGCGGCACGGTCACGGACTGATTTTATATGCGGGCGGAATGTCATCGATGCATCCAGGGTAACGCCCAGGTACTTGACCTTCCTGGCCCAGGGTATCGTTTGTCTAAAGAGAGTAATCGGGGGTGTGAGATTCCTCCTAATCCGGGAGGAAATCCGTGTGAAGCTTCCCCTCTGAAATAGCACCGCAGTACTTTTCGCTGGGTTGATGTCTATGCGCCATTTTCGGAACCACTGTCCTAGGGCTAGGGCTGCGCTCTGAAGCTTCTTCGCGATTAGGGACTTATTTCTACTAGAATAGTAAACAGTCGTGTCGTCGGCGAATAAAGCTAAATGGGTCGGCGGCGACCGGCGAATATCGTTGACGAATAAGCTAAATAGGAGGGGTGAGAGGACAGAGCCTTGCGGGACTCCAGCTGTGAGAGGTCGTGGGGAGGAGCGAGTTCCCTCGACTCGATATCGAAAAGAGATTTAATGTGTCTTTTATGCATTATTTAAAAAAAATATTAGCATTGTGCACTTCTTCTCTATATTCTCTATAAGTGTGGAAAATTTCATACTGCTCCGTCCGCGCAATTTTCGTAAAAAGGGATACAAAGTTTTTGCTTCACGTATTAATATATAGATTTAGGGCTTTGACAATAGTTATTTTCTTTTTTCGTAAACGTAGTGTTATAATAACGTAATATATGTGTAATGATTCTTGTCCAGCTGATGGTTGTGTGGAAGAGATCGCTCTTAGCAATAAGGCAGCCAATTGTACTTTTTTTTTGTATTTAATGTTTCGCATTGTTTTTTTTTTTTGTGTACTATAAAGAATACTCCCTCTCTCTTTGTCCATTAAGAATTTGGAATTGGTAAGAACGGATCGTATGAAAAGAATGTGGAACGGAGCGTTAAGATGTGAGTGAGAGAAAACGGAAAGAAAGGGAGAAGATAATGACAGACAGAATGACAGAGAAAAGGAAAATGGCGAAGACGGTTAAAAAATGAGCAAGACGTAATAAAAGTGTTAATTAATTTTTTAATTATTATTATAACAGAAGATTTTGGAATAGTGGAAGTTTTATTTTATGCGCTGCGATCGTAGTAGTTAGTATAGTATAGTAGAATAGTAACGTAGTAGAATAAGCTACATATATAATCTATATCTATACTAATATATAAATCTACATTGTTTTTTACGGATGCTCCGTTATAACTACGGAACCATGGATCCGATTGACTTGAAACTTGGTATCCATGTAGAAAATACATGTACTTAATGGATAGGCTAATATTTATATGAGTGTTGGACTCCCTACACTAGTTGCGGGGGCGTTAATGATGAGAATCGTTTTGGGGATGAGAAACAATAATGTCAATTTTAAATGCCCAGCGAAGCGGACGGATACAGAAAATCTCTATATATAAAAATGAATTGCTGTTCGTTAGTCTCGCTAAAAATCGAGAACGGCTGGACCGATTTGGCTAATTTTGGTCTTGAGTTATTCGTGGAAGTACAGGGAAAGTTTAAAAGATGAGAAAATATAAAAAAGCTCGGAATTGTATAAAAACAAACAATTTTGTTTTTCCTTTGATGTGTCCCCTAGATGTGTCTTTTATTTATCGATTGAGGCACTACGAAGTCTGCCGGGTCAGCTAGTATTATATATAAACGTAGCAGAACCACGTGATTTTATAACGCTACTTCTTTTAATATATTAGAGCGTATATTGTGTAAAATATTTTGGCAGAGCAAATGATGGTTGGTGAATTTGGTTAATAAATTGAACATGCATACAACTAGCACACGTTTTAATAAATAACTAATTAACACGCGTAAAACGTTTACATAAAAATACATATCGACGCTTGAAAGGCAAAGGTGACTAAACGACAATAACTGATTTGTACACAATGATATTTTATATGTAAAAAGAAGCAGATATATTTTCACTGGTGGTAGGACCTCTTGGGAGTCCGCACGGGTAGGTACCACCACCCCGGCTATTTCCGCCGTGAAGCAGTAATGCGTTTCGGTTCGAAGGGTGTGGTAGCCGTTGTAACTATACTGAGATCTTAGAACTTATATCTCGAGGTGGGTGGCGCATTTACGTTGTAGATGTCTCTGGGCTTCAGTAACCACTTAACACCAGGTGGGCTGTGAGCTCGTCCATCCATCTAAGCCATTACAAAAAAAAAAAGCGCACCTCAAGGGAAGACTGGAAAACAGGCCAATTGGGACGATTCGTCTTTAGTCGCGTCTAAACAAATGCAATAATAATATAACAAGTGCAATCGTTCCAATTATAGCTATCTTTTTTACTCACGCGCTTATCCCATCTTTTGTACTTTTCATTAATGCTACTTGTCAACATGTGTGTGCACTATATCGGTAGGTATATAGATATATATGGCGCGATCAGATTTGAAGAGTCAGTTACTATGAAGATAACATAAATGATAGGCAATAACCATATTCGATGCGCAAAATATATATATTTCTAGGTCTATTAAAATCATTTCAATCCTACAGCTAGATTCGTTAAAATAGAATTTTTTTTTTCAGGTATTTCTCATGTATATTTTAAATTAATTTCAACTTTAAATTAGTCTACTGTAAGTTCACGCATTGTCGCTTAGTCACGTTTGCCTTTCAAGCGTCGATATACTAAATAACGTCGCCTTGTGAACTCAAGCGAATCAATTGCATGGATTAACGTCTTTTAGATGAAGAGGAAAAACGGGAATACAAAAAAAACTAACCTTAAAATCGACAAAACGGATTACTCACATACGTATAAGATAAAATGAAAAAAAAAATAAGCACACATCTCAAAGATACGAATCTAAAAATTTCTATTCTTTTTTTTCCTTTTTTATTTTTTTGTTGTTGTTGTCGGTTAATAAAAAACACGTACACGTTTACGCGAGCGCATTTACGTTGTGGATGTCTATGGGCTCCAGTAACCACTTAACACCAGGTGGGCTGTGAGCTCGTCCACCCATCTAAGCAATAATAATAATAATCATACGCGGTACAAAAATCGCCTGTTATCGGTCTGCTTAGGTTTGGGCCATATTCCGTGCCGCTGACTGGACACATATATAACTAGTCAGGTCATAAGTATTGTCACACAGTAAAAACTTTTCTTTTAGAATGCTGGCCACAAAAAAGTTTATTGAATTCGAATCTCGAATAGTTCATGAAAATAAAAATGTATACTTTTAGAATTTTACTCATTTTTAAATATGGAGTGGACGCTTAAAGAAGACCGTGTTGCAGTTATTCCGTTGCATCGTTGCGGTTACGCGCCAATTCAAATTTTTAACATACTGAAAAATTTGAATATAACCAAAAGATTCGTTTATCGTACCATCAAACGATACAATGAAGACTCCAGTGTAGATGACAGGTCAAGAAGTGGTCGCTCTCGGTCTGTTAGGACTCCAGCAGTGATAAAAGCTGTGAAGGCGCGAATTCAAAGAAATCCCAAACGTAAGCAGAAACTGTTGGCCCTTCAGATGGGGTTAAGCAGAACCACGGTGAAAAGGGTGTTAAATGAAGACTTAGGGCTTCGGGCATATCGAAGAAAAACAGGACATCGTTTGAATGCTCGTCTAATGGACCTGAGACTGAAGAGATGCCGCGCTTTGTTGAAGCGGTACGCGGGAAAAAAATATCGGGAAATTCTTTTTTCGGATGAAAAAATTTTTACCGTAGAAGAGAGCTACAACAAACAAAATGATAAGGTGTACGCACACAGTAGTGAAGAAGCGAGCAACCGTATTCCGCGTGTCCAACGAGGTCATTTTCCATCCTCGCTCATGGTATGGTTGGGAGTTTCTTATTGGGGCTTAACAGAGGTACATTTTTGTGAGAAAGGTGTAAAAACGAATGCAGTTGTGTATCAAAATACACTCCTGACCAACCTTGTGGAACCTGTTTCTCATACCATGTTCAATAACAAGCACTGGGTATTCCAACAAGATTCGGCGCCAGCTCATAGAGCGAAGAGCACACAAGACTGGCTGGCGGCTCGTGAAATCGACTTCATCCAGCACGAAGACTGACCCTCCTCCAGTCCAGATTTGAATCCGTTAGATTACAAGATATGGCAACACTTGGAGGAAAAGGCGTGCTCAAAGCCTCATCCCAATTTGGAGTCACTCAAGACATCCTTGATTAAGGCAGCCGCCGAAATTGACATGGACCTCGTTCGTGCTGCGATAGACGACTGACCGCGCAGATTGAAGGCCTGTATTCAAAATCACGGAGGTCATTTTGAATAAACTTTAGTGTCATAAGAATCTATGTTTTGTTAAGTTCATTTTGGTATATGAATGGTTACATAATGAATAAACTTGTTTCAATTATTTTACATTAAACATGTGACAGAATTTATGACCTGACTAGGTATATATATTGTTACACGGTAAATCACAAGACGTTTTATAAAATAATTTAAGAGCTAAACTCATTACAGTACCGTGTAACAGTGTGCCGCGCCAGGGTGACCAGAGATAAAGATTACAGCTGGCAACATTAGCATAAGCTCGCCACACACGGCGCCCACCCCAATGCCACTGAATATTCAATTTAAAAAGGGTAATTTTCACCTCTCTGATATTCTCGGTTTTGTATTCGATTTTATGTCTTTCAATTCAAGCTTCCGAATTTTCTTTTTAATTGAGTCTTCAACGTTGTTAATCAGACATGATATTGTTATAATAATTTTGTATTATATAGTATAGTAACTATACTAGGCACCTTATATTGCAAGATGGGTGGCGCATTTACGTTGTAGATGTCTATGGGCTCCAGTAACCACTTAACACCAGGTGGGCTGTGAGCTCGTCCACCCACTTAAGCAATAAAAAAAAGTTAATTATATCCGCCTTTCATGGTAATGATTTTTACGAGTTTTGGAGATGTTCAAATTTACAATCTCTTTCCCTCTCTCTCTCTCACTCACTTTCTATCTCCGTAATTGTTCTACTGTTAAAAGTTTCAATCCGTTTTAAGTTAAGTCTGTCTTCTTTACTTAGATGGTCTTTTTTCAAGCGCTTTTATCCTTGGCTTTGTGTTATTGACCTTTCCTGATGCGTCACCTAAAAAAATACTGAATCAAAATTGTCCTATTTCATTAAATTTTAATTCCAACCCTTTAGTCCATTAGTTTTAAAAGTTTGGTTTTATTGCTTAAACGTTTGACAAAGCTCACCGTCCACTTGGTGTTAAGTGGTTACCGGAGCACGTTCCTCGTCGAACCCGTCGCTTGCGACGAAGGGCTCGACGAGCGAATTAACCCACCGACACAGCCCACTGAGTTTCTCGCCGGATCTTCTCAGTGGGTCGCGTTTCCGATCCGGTGGTAGATTCTGCGAAGTACTCTTGCTAGGGTCAGTGTTAGCATCACTCCGGTTTGAGCCTCACCTACTAGCCAAGGTTACGCTGAAATAGCCTCTCAAGGCTATCAGCTTAGGTAGGAAAGAAAAGGAGCGCGTAGATATCAATAAAATAAGCACCGCCAGCAATATTTTACCACCGCACCGCCCGCCACATGAGTAGAGTTCATCCATACTACCTAGAACCACTGCATTCATCGACAGTGCGCTTCCCGATATCTTTTTTGCCACACATCATCCGGCTTTGGCTATGATTTGTCCTTCTTCAAACGAGGCTTGTAGAGAGTATTAAACGGTAGGCTGCGGCTTGCCCTTTGCATTGCCAACGTCCATGAAAGACGGTAACCACTCACCATCAGGTGGGCCTCTCGTCTACCTAAAAGGGCAATAAAAAACAATTGAGATGTGAGTTCTAAATCAGTCTTTTATAGTAAAACGTCTGACCAATACTTAGAACTGGAACGCATTATTGTTCGTCGGCGGAATCGGGCAGGGTGGTGGTACCTACCCGTGCGGACTCACAAGATGCCTTGACACCAGTCGATCACCTTGACCTTTGATTACGAATACAATCAATTAGAATGTGACCTTTAATAAATTCTGTGACGTCCAGATAATGTACCACTAAAAGTATTCTGTGCGGAAACTTGGACTTACGCGAATGCCACGGTCTACCTTATACCATGAAGTCGAATTCTCATTGTTTCTACAATAACTTATGTCCTTTTGAATCGGAACACATTAATCATTTGCATTTGAAATTGACAATACCACGATAAGGACACGTTTAGTATCACATTAAACTGATAAAATCCTACGCAAATTTATGGAGGGCTTTAGCCTGGATAATTTCGCATCACGCCGCGAAAACGCAAGCTTCAATCGACCCAATACCTCAACTAAATAGACCGGTATCAGAATTATATCTCTCGATCTCTAGCGACAGGAAATCGTCTTTTAAAACATAAAATTTTCAAGCCAATTAGAATACTAAAAATACCAAAACACTAAAAATCCAGTTGCTAAACGAATAAATAATATTAGTTCCGTTTGTATGTCTTTAAATATATTTTTTATTGCTTAGATGCTCGAGCTCACAGCCCACCTGGTGTTAAGTGGTTACTGGAGCCCATAGACATCTACAACGTAAATGTGCCACCCACCTTGAGCTATAAGTTCTAAGGTCTCAACTAACTTAGAACGGCTGCCCCACCCTTCAAACCGAAACGCATTATTGCTTCACGGCTGAAATAGGCAGGGTGGTGGTACCCACACGCGCGGACTCACAAGAGGTCCTACCACCAGTAAAATACGCCTACGCGATGTGTTTGAAGCATGTTATGTGTATACAGCCACATGAGAACAACTGCCTTCTTCTGCTATACTACAAAATGCTTCTCACCTAAACCATTGATTTCAATCGAGACTCGATCGACTTCTAACTCACAATTACCTAGTAGCGGTAGCTACGATTTATAACTATGGTTTAAATTTGGTTTATAACTTTCCCCTAATACCTAGAAGGCCATCAAAGCTGTTCTGACCATTTAGACCGATAGAAATTTAGTTTATAAACGATCATAAATCATAACAATAACGTCCACTGAAACGCGGTCTCCGTCAATGTTCATTGGGAGTTGTCCGATTGCGCTGAACTACTTTTAAGTGTAATAGATGTATTTTCTAATTGTCTCACAACTTACAGGAAAAATCTGTCGCGGATCATTTCCCAATTAAATATAAATTAATCTTAAACAATCAATCAAATGTAATCAAATCTTTGTTATAATATAATATTTTTATTTTTGTTGTTAATAATGCACGGTTGATTGCACCTATAACTAAGGTGACATTTGCCATGAACTTTTGTCAGTTTTTCAATGTTTTGTATTGATGATCACTTTGTTGGTGCAACTTAATAAATAAATAAAATAAAATAACCTGTTTAATTTGTAGTTTGTCATCAAAGAATTCACTCCTAAATTAAACTGAAAATAAACTATTCTATTAGAAAAACATGAGGTTTTTTTTCTGAATGTAGTTAAAACCTGTTGGAATCGAATCTGCTCGGAAATTCAAGGCGTACCTACACTGATTGTAAATTAAGAATTCTCTGTTATTTAAATAGATCATTCTTTCTGTTTTTTTTGTATATTAGGATTGTGAAACAAATGTTATGTCATTGGAAAAAATCATTCCAGTTTACACATTTGTACGTACTCCATTTTGTCTGCAACTTTCAACGCCTTCAAGTCACAAACTGACCAGCGACTGTGATGCGGCGGATGTGGTTTACGAGTCATTCGACCAATTAATACCCACTGATATTCTGGCCGGATCTTCTCAGGTGGTCTTAATTCCGATCTGGTGGTAGATTCTGCGAAGCGCTGCTCTTGTCAGGGCTAGTGTTAACAAATTTTCTGAGCTTAAACCCGTGAGCTCACCTTTCCTTCGGCTAGAAGCTGAAATACTTCCATAGTCTAATAGCAAATCGGTAGAAAAAACACCACTCAACACGTGCTACAATTGTGCGAAGATAAGAAATTTTAACCGGTTTTTTTTTTGTTTTTTTTTTTCTCGTAACCAATAATGACACCCCAAAAGGACCTTGTTATTCAGCTCGACCAAGGGAAAATGTAACAAAGCCTATTTGCATTTTCGTGTGGCATGAAACGAAGCGATACCGCAGTCCCGACGCGACGGCCTGCGCACGACGAAATATTTTTCATAAAAATTCGCACATTAATTCAAGTGTACGAAACATTGAACCAAAAAAAAAAACCTGACATTGATTCAGACGAATTGAACAGTCCTAATAATTATTTTTAAGATTTAATAGCCTTTATTTTTATTTTTTTTCGGGCCGGGGGCCGAACCTTTTATGGGGTCCCCGCGCATACCTAAGTGGCGCGGGGACCCCGTAGACGTATGTGAGACTCAACGATCTGCAGGTGTTGAGAGCAGATCGCGGGCCCAAGGATTTTAGGGCCCACCCACTAAACGACTCCCCTGCACTCTTACACCCGACGTCCGATCCCCTCCGAGGTCAGAACCCGGAAGATTTAAAAGCCTGCTTTAGCAAAGTTACACGCATAAATATTTTTTTTTTATTGCCCTTGTAGACAGACGAACATACGGCCCACCTAATGGTGATTGGTTACCGTCGCCCATGGACTTCAGCAATGCCAGGGGCAGAGACTAGCCGCTGCATACCTACCTATTATTCCCGGGACTCGTCGTCAGCACAATCCAAATGACATTAACAGAATGACACATTGAAAATGAAATCTTACAAGCCCTTCACAAGAGAACGGACTGCTTCGAGCTAGAAATAGGAGTTTTTTTAAATAGGAATTTTTTTTTTTTTTTTTTTTTTTTTTTTTTTTTTTTTTTTTTTTTTTTTTTTTGTTGGGCGGTACTTGTGAAGTAGGTTGTGATTAAAAGTGCTCTTACTTAATTACATTTTTAAAATAGTAAATCAGTTTAATTTTAAAGTGTAATGATATATATGCATAGACTGTAACACTTTTTACCTGCCGGCAGTGATTCCACTGAATAAAAACACTACAGAACATTTTTTTTTTTTTTTTTTTAAACTTCACAACCTCACAATGGAAGGTATTCAGCAGTCCATGGCACAATTGACTGATATATTCAACAAGAAATTTGCAGAATTTGAGGTAAGACAGCAGAAACTGAGTGCTCCCTCCACTTCAACACTCTCCACACTGGAAGAAGAGTTTCTTGCTTTTAAAACTTTCACTCTGAATGCGCTTCGTGCACTACAGACTCAAGTGGAGCTCATTTCACTTGAAAATGATCGCCTAGAAATGCACTCAAGGAGAAAAATTCTTCTGATACACAGTGTTCCTGAACAACAGAAAGATCTAGGCCCATTCTTTTGAAGCTATGCGACATGAACCTGCGTTCTAAGGTTTGGGCTGCCAAGACTTCGCTCAAGGGCTCAGGAATAACACTCTCCGAGTTCTTGACTAAAAGACGTCATGATATTTTTATGTCTGCACGTCAACGCTTCGGAGTAACCAGGTGCTGGACTCGGGACGGCTGCGTTTACGTTCAGGGATCGGATGGGGTGCGACATCGTGTCGAAGTGATGTCTGATCTGGATGCTCTTGCCAAGACGACTATGGCGGAAGATGCTGCCCAAAAGAGGGCACAAACCGGCAAGGACACAAAGGAGTCTGCAGCTGCGACCAGACCAAAACGTGCGGCTGCGAACAAGAAGTAGTGTTCGTTCTTGGTGTCATTCACTGCTTCTTTATTTGTTACCCACTGCAATTGTCTGTCCATTATTGTCATTGTCCAAATTTAGTAATAACTGATGTAGAATGTAGTTTAGAATTTAGTTAAAATATTATTTTTATTAAGTAGGTAAATACTCAAAGTTATTGTCTTTTTGACTGCTGACATTACTTGTCATTAGTAGTTGTTGTTTTGTATAAGGCTATGGAAGCTGCCATACAGCCACTCTGTTTATATGTTATTTGTTACGTTTTGTTTTTGCTGTTACATTATTCTTACGTTCTATTAATGTTTTAACAACTTTTTAAGTTTCCTTTTATTTTTAATTACCTATTAGTGTTATAATTAGTTATTTTTAATAATTTTGTGTTAATATTTTTTAATTTTTTTTTGTATTTGTTTTGTTTTGTTTTAATTTATAAATAGTTTATTTTATTTTATTCTACATCAGTTCGTAATTTACAATTGCACTTCATGTTGTAATTGGCAAATGCAATGCACATGGTAAAATTTGTTTCTGTCTTGTTAAGTTTTAATTTTTAAGTTTTCTCTTCGTATCAGACGCCGGCAGGTTGAGTGAATGTACTTATTTTTTGTTTATTATTATTGTTTATATATATTATTGTTAGTGTTATATATATTTTTGTTGCTTATTTGTGTTTATAATAGGTATTATCTTTATGATTGATATGTTGAATTGTAGTGATAGTAGTGACTATTTATCTATTACTTCATCCAGTAGCGGAAGTGAAGATAGCTTCCTGAGTATCCCTTCCCTCACAGAAACGTTGGACTCTAATTTCTCCGATGTGCCTAGGAATCTGAATGTAGTTCACATAAATGCGCAGAGCATTCCGGCTCATTTCTCTGATATGCTGGTATCTTTTGATATAAAAAACATCCATGCTGTATTAGTCTCCGAGTCTTGGCTTAAACCATCTCTTCCTTCTATCTCGTATTCTTTACCCGGCTTCAACCTAATTCGCAATGATAGAATCGGCAAAGGCGGCGGTGGTGTTGCCATATATCTACGCTCCCATATACCATATACTATCGTTAGCGCCTCCGACCAATCACCCTTGCCGAATGTCAGCGAGCACTTGTTCATTGAAGTCGGTCTAACACATGCTAAAATCTTACTTGGAGTCTTTTATAGCCCATCTCTTCACATTAATTATTTTTCTTCTTTTGAAAAGGTCTTGGAAGACCTACTTCCTTGCTATGAGCACACCATAATTATGGGTGACTTCAATACCTGCCTTCTTAAACGTGATCATCGTTCTTCTTCCTTAGAAAGCATTGTCACGTCGAGCAACATGCACATTCTCCCACTTAGCGCTACCCACCATTTTCCAAATTCTTCCCCATCCCTGCTTGATCTCATCTTAGTTTCTTCCCTAGAGCATGTTGCCAGGCACGGACAATGCTCAGCTGACTCTTTTTCCTACCATCATCTGATTTTCTTATCCTACAAAATTCGGCCTCCTAAACGTAAACCTACCGTTATTCTGCAACGCAATTTTGGTAGAATGGACATGGATGCATTTGTTGCGGATGCCAAAACTGTAGATTGGGAGCCTGTGATGGCGGCTAGCTCAATCGATGACCAAGTGGCAATATTTAATTCACTAATGATCCGTTTATATGACATCCATGCTCCCTTAAGGGCGATAAAAATTAAACATCAGCCGGCGCCTTGGATCACTGACCATATTAGAGATCTGAAGAGGAGGAAGTCTGCGGCTAAGACTAAGTATAAGTTGCGCCCAACCGAGTTTAACCGAACGCGTTATGTTAAGATCAGAAATCGTTGCAATATGGTGTGTAGAGACGCTCAAAGACGTCACATTCATGATTCCGTTAAAGTTGAAGATCCAGCCAAAGTCTGGAAATTTCTAAGGTCATTAGGAGTTGGTAAATCTCGTCAAGAGTGTAATTCTACAAACATTAACATTGATCAGATGAACATTTTCTTTACTTCTTCGTCTTTATTAGATGACGTTGTTAAGTCATCTACCATTAATTCTCTTTCTAACATTACCGCTCCTGACCATTCTTCTTTTAAATTTCGTCAATTCACAGCTTGTGATGTTCGAAGGAGTATCCTTTCTATAGCGTCCAATGCTATCGGAACAGATAGTATAAGTCGTAATATGGTCATCCCATTAGTTGATATCCTGCTTCCTATTCTTTGCCACATCCTTAATTATTCAATTTCCAACTGTGTGTTTCCTTCTGTTTGGAAAGAAGCACAGATAATACCTCTGCCAAAAAAACCTAACCCTAAATCCTTTTCCGACTATCGACCTATATCCATTCTTCCTTTCCTATCTAAAGTCCTCGAACGCCTTATCCATAACCAGTTGAGTTCGTTCCTTAATAGTCATGATCTCCTGAACCCCTTTCAGTCCGGTTTTCGTCCTGGCCATAGTACAGTCACTGCTCTGGTAAAAATCACCGACGACATACGCCTGGGTATGGAAAACGGTCAGTTAACTGTGTTGACACTGCTGGACTTCAGCAATGCATTCAATACGGTTGATTTTGACATACTACTTGCCGTTCTTCGCTCCTTCAACATATCTCCAACTGTGATTGAATGGTTTCGTAATTACCTGTACGGACGCCGACAGTGTGTTCGCCTTGGTGAATCGATTTCATCTTGGTGTAATACATCTGCCGGAGTGCCTCAGGGTGGCGTTTTATCTCCTCTTCTGTTTTCTCTTTTCATTAATTCAATATCTTGTAATCTCACTTCGTCCTACCACCTTTATGCAGACGATCTTCAGCTGTATTGTCAAGCTCCACTTCCTCAGTTACATGATGCTATTCGAACTATGGATAGCGACTTACGCGTCTTATCTGAGTGGAGTAACGCGTACGGCCTTAAACTGAATCCAACAAAAACACAGTGTATAATTGTTGGCAGCCAAAGGACATGCAGTAAAATAGAGTGGACACATCTGCCCCAATTGTCTCTTGACGGGATAACCATCCCGTTTAGTGACACCGTTAAAAATCTTGGTGTTATCATTGACTGCAGTTTGTCATGGGGACCACAACTGGTGTCAGTCAGTCGCAAACTGTTTTCCTCTGCAGGTTCCTTACGTAGGTTGCGTAATTTTCTTCCAACATCTACTAAAATTGCACTTGCACAGTCTCTGTTACTCCCCATTATTGATTATGCCGACGCCAGCTATCTTGATCTAACCGAGGCCCAGCTAAATAAACTTGAGCGGCTTCAAAATTTTATCATAAGGTTCATATTTGGTTTACGCAAATATGACCACGTCTCTGAGTATCGAGTTAAGCTCAAGTGGCTTCCTATTCGTTATCGCCGGAATGTTCATATATTGTCTCTTCTTTACAGTGTCCTGTTTAATTCCTCGTCCCCGCGCTACCTTCAGGAACGTTTTGATTTCCTACATACTGCAAGCTCTCATTCACTCAGGTCATCGGAGAATTTAATGCTGAAGTTTCCGGCTCACGGGACGTCATTTTATGACCATTCCTTTGCGGTTGAAGCTGTCCGTTTATGGAATGCGTTACCTTTAAGCGTTAAACAATCGTCCTCGCCGGAAATTTTCAAGTCCAGATTGAAATCGCACTACTTTACTTCTATGATATAGCTGTATAAGTTTCTACTTCTTTTGTATTTTATCTTGTATATTTTTAGTATTTATTTGTATTTAATCGTATGTAAGTTTATCTTATATGGTATTTATTTTTGACATGTGTATTTAAGTATATATTTTTATGTAAGTTTATTAAGATATAGCACCGTCCAGTTAACTTATTCCTCTCCCTGCAAGGTTGCCTGGAAGAGATCGCTTTCAGCGATAAGGCCGCCGATTTATATACCGACTTTTGTTTTATTACTTTACAGTGTACATATTAAGGTGTTATATAAATAAAGAGTTATTATTATTATTATTATTACAACGGCTGCCTCACCCTTCAAACCGAAACGCATTACTGCTTCACGGCAGAAATAGGCAGGGTGGTGGTGCCTACCCGCGCGGACTCACAAGTGGTCCTACCGCCAGTAATTACGCAAATTATAATTTTGCGGGTTTCATTTTTATTACACGATGTTATTCCTTCACCGTGGAAGTCAATCGTGAACATTTATTGAGTACGTATTTCTTTAGGAAAATTGGTACCCGCCTGCGGGATTCGAACACCGGTGCATCGCTTCAACACGAATGCACCGGACGTCTTATCCTTTAGGCCATGACGACTTCTAATTGTGCGTACAAACGATAATTTAAGTAGGTATAAGTTTAAAAAATAAAGGCTACCGAACTAAACGCTAGAAGCTGAAGTGACTTAAAACACGGCTAATGTAACTTAAAACACGGCGGCTTGGCTCTGTCCCTGCATTGCTGAAGTCCATGGGCGACGGTAACCACTCATCATCAGGTGGGCCGTATGCTCGTCTGCCTACAAGGGCAATAAAAAAATGGTTTAGATGTCGCCATATAACGAGCATGATAAAATTAAAAACACACTCAACTAGAACGAACCATAAACTCCATCAGATCCAATAACTCTTGCATTAGATACCTTCAGCTCTAACACTAGAAGCAGGCTGAGGAACCCTGGTAACCGTACTCGTCGAACTCGACAAAGAGGTCGACGTGCAACCTAACCCATGCATCAGCCCGCTGAGTTTCTCGCCGGATCTTCTCAGCGGGTCGCGATTCCGTTCCGGTAGTAGATTCATTCGCGAAGCAATTGCTCTTGAGTTGTTAGGTCTCCTTCGGAGGCGCTCAGGCAGTTGTTAGCAAATCCCACCCCTCCTGGCTGAGCCTTTGCTCGCCCACCTGTTCTGGTGAAGCCGGAAAGGCCTCCGGGCCACCAGTAATCTTTCAATCATAAAAAAAAAAGAACCATAGACATATCTAGTTAGATCTAGTTCTTCGTTCGAAATTAACCCTTTACGGTAGCGCGAGGCGCCGCTTCGTGTAATTAATACATGAACATTTAATACTTAACGTGCTTTTTTTTCTTTGTTTTATACTCTGAAACCAAACTTGACCAAGTAATAATGTTTCAATTTATTTTATGGCTTTAAGTAACGGTACCTACACTGTTTTCAGCTTGTTTTTTTTTTTGTATTTTATCTTTAGAGCCGACTGTAGTGGTAGCAACAGAAGTATCTAGAAAAAGAAGTATTGTATATAGAAGAGCATAGTACGCTCCAAACAGGGCGAAGGGCCCGGAAAATTCTAGAATTTTCAAAATTAAGAATTCCGGTAAATCAACGAGACTAATGATTGCGACCGTATACATACCGTATTTACTGTACATATGTATACATAGCAGTGGTCTATATGGTTCATATGTGGGACATATCGTCTTTTCGCATTAAAAGCGCACAATTTCTAAAAAAATTTGGAAATTGCGGAATCATTTGGTATCACCAGTATTTTTCTCATAAATACTGTCAAAAGAGCGTAGTTTAGTTTAGTTTTTTTTTTTTTAGCTTACCTATGTTTTGACGACTATTAACAAAATTAATATATAATTTTATCTTACTTTAAAATACAGATAATGTAACTGGTAACAAAATAAATGTTGCGAAGATTATTAATATTAAAAATATCACATGTTAAATCTTTAAAACACTCTCCTGTAAAATTAGTAAGTTTTGAGATTATGCAGTTGAGCGGTTAGTGGTGCAAGGGAAAGTCGAGGGCAAAAGATCTTGCGGACGATCTCCAACACGATGGACCGACCTCATAAAATCTTTGACTCACTCCAGCATAAATGGTTGCTCTCACTCTGCGAAAAATCGTGCCACATGGCGTCGCATCGCGAGAGCATCGGTATTGCAGGATCCGACTGATGCATGACCACGAACACTCTGTCAAGAGTGTACGAATAGGAAGAAGAGGAATGCGAGAAGAGGATATGTATGTGCCGTATAGCAGATAATCGATGAAGCAGACGGGTACTTGAGTGGAGATTTCGCACTAGGGATCATAAAGTGCGAAGGTTTCCAAAGGCCAAGCTGTGAATTGCGAAGGGGGTCTGGTAAGAAATGCAGGAGCTAGAACTGAAAACCGAACTCAGTGATGTATATTGAGAAAGGCCTATGTCGCCTTTACTGGTGGTAGGACCTCTTATGAGTCCGTACAGGTAGGTACCACCACCCCGCCTATTTCTACCGTGAAGCAGCGATGTGTTTCAGTTTGAAGGGTGGGGTAGCCGCTGTAACTATATTGAGACGTTAGAACTTATATCTTAAGGTGGGTGGTGCATTTACGTTGAAGATGTCTATGGACTCCAGTGACTATTTAACGCCAGGTCGACTGTGAGCTCTCCCACCTATCTAAGCAATAAAAAATAAATAAATAAAATATCCAGCAGTGGAAAAATGTGATATGATGATGACAGTCGTACTGTACACTAATGTCACAATCCCAATCACCAATTTAACTAAAAGTCTAAAGAAAACCACTATTACCCATTTCGGCCTCTAACTGATATTATATCATATTTATTTTGTGCAATAATGTTTTCGTTTCAATAGCTTTGATCAAAGCTTTCAGGAGCTTTCGCTCTATGACTAAATTCAAGTTCTCGTATAAATAGCGGACATATGTGAAACGGCGCGTGTCGTGATAAGATTTTGTAACCGTCAATTATCTGTTTCTTTTGATCTTTGGGGGTATACGACAAAACGAAAGGTCCTTATACTGAGTGGCATTGCTGATGCCTATGAGTGACGATAACCACTCACCATCAGGTGGGCCGTATGCTCGTCTGTCTACAAGGGCAGATTAAAATACATAAACAGGAAGAGACAAAATAGTTTATTATAGTAGGTACCATTTTTTTTTCTGTTCGTCTATCGATTTTCTTGTAAATTATTTTTTTGTTTGAAATACCTGTTGATGCAGATTCAGTACTATCAAGAAAAAAGCAAACAAATTTAGAAAATTCAATACATTAAACAAATCTAAATCTTAAAGCATCATTGATTACGATCGAGCTTCGAAACATCCAGGGGGGCATTAGTACTAATAAGTTTTCATTTGAAATTCCCCCTTAAAGCCCCCGAAGTAATAAAGACACTTTATTTTCCTTTAAATAACAAGATGTTTCGTGAATCAGCGCCCAGCGGCTGTCGTTACCAATTATTCAAACAAGACACGAATAAGTAATGGGGGGTTTGTGGGCGCCCTGCGGTACTTGAGGCGCGTGGCACTTGCAAGGTTCGTATTAATTTTGCATTGTACTCAATTGGCTGTAGTTATTTTGTAAACAGTATATTTGGAAGAGTCGTTACCGTGATATTTTTATTTTATTTTAGTAAGTAATAATATTTCAACGTTATTGCAGGAAGAGGTGGACGTAAGAAAAAATCAGGTAGGCAATTCCGGTAGGCAGCGGTTTGGCTTTGTCCCTGTCATTGCTTAAGTCCATGGGTGACGGTAACCACTCACCATCAGGTGGGTCGTACGCTCGTCTGCCTACTAGGGCAATAAAAAAATATGGATTGCGTGAAAGTCGATATGTGTAAGAGGGGAGTGAGCGAAGAAATGGTATATTATAGAGGAGTATGGAAGGAGAAAACATGTTGCACCGACCCCAGGTGACTGGGAAAAGGACAGGAGAATAATGGTGATGATGATGATGATGTTATTTCAGGCGCGGTTATCGATCGAAAAATGTTTCGCTCTAGCTACGGCCATTTGTTCATCGTACCATAGATAAGCCTCCATTAAGTGAATCCATAACCTACTAGAAGTCACGGAATGCGTAGATGCCATAGAGTTGGACATTAAAGCGAACCTTGGAGGAGGGCCATGTCCAGCCGAAGACTTCTGGGGTGACGATTGCAAGCGCCATGATCACGATTAGATTGAAGACCGGGGGTAAGGTTTTAGAAACAGACAAATACGTCTACTCTTTTCACGGTCCAGTTTTTGGAAAATACACTACATTGTCGGATTTGTCGTAGCTAATTAACTGTAGTAGTATTGGCGAAGACAAACTATAGTCTCCATGTCATTTTGGTATTCGATGAACAGATAATCTGAATGTGCCAAGCAATAATCCGGTAGTTAAAAACTAACCGACCTGCGTTTTCCTTGAGCTAGCGGACATAGTAAAGCTTCTAACAAAGTCAAATTGTGATGGTGGTATAGATGCGGTGTGGTAAGCCAGAACGCGCAACACAAGTAGCATCTTCTTCTGAGTGGGTCTCATCATTACTAAAGGTCCACGTTTGACCACTCGATGCATAACGCTTCTCCGTGTCTTCCTATCCAGCGATTCCAGAGCAGTCAGCGATCCTTATAGCTTCGGTTATTGGCCGGTGAGCGTCTTTACCAGATCACACCAGCGGGTAGGTGAGCGTCCGCGTGATCTTCTCCCGTCAACCTGACCAACTACCATCAGCTTCTCTAAGTTATCGGGACATCTACGGGCGTATAGTACAAGTAGTATAGTATAGTAGTATAGTAGTATAGTGGTACTGTTAATTACACATGCCCCCAAATTAAAAGACAATATAAACAAAACCGCAGACTAAAAAGTCCCTGGCGCATTGTCTTTATATAATGCATATGACTATTTAAATTCGATATAAAAGTGGATTTGGTCTTTGCCACGGAAACACCTCTTATTTTATATTATTTCTATTTCTAATAAATCATTGTTCAATACAGTTTCCCTCTATTTTAAACAGTTCATATACCAAATTCGTAATAGCGTCGGTGCGAATCGACAATACTATTAACAAAATGAAATACGAGTAGAATATAATAAGCATATTTTTGCTATGTTGTTTTTTGTTATTAAATATATTTTGCTTGTCTGTATTTTAAACATTTTTAGGTAGTGATTCGGTTGGACCCCGGTAGTGCTACTGTCAGTGAGCAATGATAGCGATTCACAACAAGGGCATTAAAAAAAAAAAATAAAAAAAAATCACGCTTTATATAAAATTCAACAAAATAAATTGAAAATAGTGTAAAAAAAATATATTTTATTTTAAAAAAAGGGTAAACTTCAATTTAAATTTATTAAAATTTATTTTCTATTTTTTAGTTGAATTTTATATGAAACGTGTTTTTTTGTTTTTTTAAACTATTATTTATTTTTCATTTTTTAGTTGAATTAAAATATATATTTTTTAATATTGAATTGTCATCGGTCCTCGATAAATCTAGAAGGTTTGAATGAAATCTGGCCGTTTAAAGTGGGTCAAAATCGCGTCTAAAGGAAATATATTCTGTAGTTACAAACATACGTGAAGTAAAAATTGTTTGGCCATCCTTAGAGATACTAAAATATACTACAAAGTGCTCCAAACTCAGAGAAGTGCCCATCAAAATGTATCCCCGAATGCCCCCGAGTACTCGAAATTAATTTCACTTAATAACCGCTACTTAGGTCAGTCACGTAATCACTTGATTTTGTGAAACAATGGACCCAGAGCAAAAGGGAACGCGCTCGTTATTGAGAAAAGAATGTGGTTGCCGTCTCCGTTTTTAGGATGTAAATATACGTGTTTTGTAAGCGAACAGATATTTTTGTGTGTGTGTCTGTGCGTTATCTTAAAACAGTCACGGCTACGAAAATTGCTTTCAATGATCTTGTTCTTTATTTCGTTTAATATAGATACTATAGATATATAGATACTATAGATATATAGAATATAGATAATATAGATAATAAACGGCCGTCTGGTGTAGTGGTAAGTGACATGGTCACTACACAAGGGGGTCGCGGGTTCGAATCCCGCCAGGGGAAGATATTTGTATGATAAATATAAATGTCTTTTCCAGGGTTATGGATGTATATTAAATATATGTATGTGTATAATAAAAATCTTACATTTATTTCCGTTATCTGGTACTTGTAACACAAGTTCTTTACGAACTTATCACGGGACCAGTTAACGTGGCGTGATTGTTAGTAAATATTTATTATTATAATTATTATAGATTAAAAAAAAAATGTGGTAAGGAACTTCGGTTTTTTTTTATGATAAGGGGCTTACTGTTGTCCCGGAGGCCTTTCCGAGTGCCTCCGAGGGAGACCTAACAACTCAAGAGCAGCTGCTTCACGAATAAATCTACTACCGGATCGGAATCGCGACCAGCTGAGAAGATCCGGCGAGAAACTAGGTGGGCTGTGAGCCCGTCCACCCATCAAAGCAATAAAAAAAAAAAATGGCATGGGTTATGTTGCACGTCCAACTCTTTGTCGAGTTCGACGAGTACGGTTACCGAGGTCCCTAAGCCTGCTCCTAGTGTTAGAACTGAAGGCGTTTAATGCAAAGGTTATTGGATCTGATGAATCCGTAAGGGTGAGGGTTTAAATGTAAACCCATTGTGTTCGTATGAAGCGACAATGTCAGTGCTTGGATCCTTAGAAAATTACTATTTTTCCTAATTAAATCTAAACGTACAGTACTAATATAATAATTCGCAAAATGTCAAAATCTGTATATTAATAAGTGAAGCAAAATCTTGTATCCCTTTTTGCGAAAATTGCGCGGATGGAGGAGTATGAAATTTTCCACACTTATAGAGAATATAGAGAAGAAGTGCACAATGCTAATATTTTTTTTTAATAATCCATAAAAGATACATTAAATCAATAAAGAAAACATTACACACACTACATACCATGTATTTGACACACACTCGCATGCATACTATTTATTGTCAAATTTTTGTTCTAGATGTCTGTTGTCAAATTGAGAATAGATTAAATATTGTTTGTCTTTGTTAATATTTTTTATAGTGTAGTCTTGGCGAAATTTGTGATTATAGAAGTATAAAATACAATCATAATAGTGTACAAACTTACAGTTCCAATTAATTATAGTCGAATTTCGACTACTGCGGGACCTCTAGTTTTCATTAAAACATTAGGTTGTTTTACAAGCTGATACGGGCGAATACATTCTGCATATTTGTACTACCAATTGAGGCAGTCATCGCAAAATCGGCCTAAGCTCTTACCATAGTTAGTATGGAGCAATGAGGCTTAAGTTTTCATGAATTTTAATTTGAGTGGGCAAAAAGCAATAGCTACGCGCAAAAATAATGCTTACAAAGCCATCTGTTATCTACAAGTGAAACTGTGGATACCTAGGCCGGTTTGTTACCAAAATTTATTATATTTTAAATAAATTCGAATATACATGTAGAATTGGTAAGAACGGAACGTATGACAAGAGTGTGGAACGAAGCGTTAAGATGTGAGTGAGAGAAAACGGAAAGAAAGGGAGAAGATAATGACAGACAGAATGACAAAGAAAAGGAAGATGGCGAAGATGGTTAAAAAATGAGCAAGGCGTAGCAAAAGTGTTAATTAATTTTTAATTATTATTTTAACAGAAGATTTTGGAACAGTGTAAGTTTTATTTTATGCGCCGCGATCCCTATTCTACATACATAATAATATAAGCTTGTATATAAAAAAATGTGAGTTAAGCCACTTTTGCGGTGACAGCCTCAATTAGTCATGTATTCTGGTCTAAAGCTTCGAACAGCCGTTATGTTTTACAATTGTAACTTCTACCGCACTTTCTTCTTCTTTCTATCAAGGCCCCTGGCTGAGCCTTTGCCTCTCCCACCTGTCCTGGTGAAACTGGAAAGACCCCCAGACCAATAGTAATCGCTTAATCAAAAAAAAAACATCGTCTCATGTGGTAAAGTTTATCATCCGCTTCGAAAACCACTTTAAAAAAAATGGGCCGAAAACTCTGATACATCAACAATAAAAAAAACGTTAAATAAAAAATAAAAAAAAAACACGTACAGAAACTGCGTATCTTTTAAATTTAACACATGTAAGGTAATTTTGCGTTCTCGCTAATTCTCGTGAATTGTCTGTAACATCACATTATACCTTTGGGAGCCGCCACGTCGACAATCACAGTGATCGGTTGGAAGCGACGGAAGGTGTCAGAACGTGACTAATTTGAATATTAAGCGCGTCTCGTTAACGCGCACTAAGGACCTCGGGTGGACGGAAAGAATGAAAAATTATCGATTTGACGAATTACGGAAACATTTATGGAGCGCTGCGGTTGTGCATCGTAAAAACAGCAGAATTAAATTGAATATGCAATTTCGAAAAGGGCAGGATCTCTTATG
The DNA here is from genome assembly GCF_030269925.1 of Bombyx mori. Classification (NCBI taxonomy): domain Eukaryota; kingdom Metazoa; phylum Arthropoda; class Insecta; order Lepidoptera; family Bombycidae; genus Bombyx; species Bombyx mori. The sequence goes on from NC_085134.1 coordinate 3,073,054, forward strand.
AGTCCGCGCAGGTAGGTACTACCACCCTGTCTATTTCAGCCATGAAGCAGTAATGCATTTCGGTTTGAAGGGTGGGGCAGTCGTTGTAACTATACTAAGACCTTAGAACTTATATCTCAAGGTGGGTGGCGCATTTACGTTGCAGATGTCTATGGGCTCCAGTAACCACTTAACACCAGGTGGGCTGTAAGATCGTCCGCCTCAGCAATTTAAAAAAATTATACGTTCTATTTCAAAGTGACAATGTGTTACTATATATCAATGGACTCCTATAACAGATGAACATTAAGTATATGAGTTTATCCATCAATTTTATTTACAAAAATTAATTCATTTACGTTTCACAACGTTGAACCCTAAGTCGCCTTCGAACAAAACGAAATTCGTTCAACCCTAATTAGGCAGTTGAACAAGAGCTCGGTGAGCGGCGATGAGTTACACTGTTGCCTGGAACTCATATTATTCACTGATTTATTCGTCATCGTAACGAAAGCCTTGATGTGCAAAACCTGGCCGCTATAATCAATAATTACGGATGTGTCGCTAATTTTTAAATGCGTTATTACAAGTAATAATAATAATAATAATGAACATTAATTCCAAACATAAATTTACAAAAAATTAAAAGAAAAATAACGAGGCTTGGAAAGGGTTACCGGCTCAGCAAGGCCTAACAGTATCGATCACAATCAGTACTGGGGCGCTGATCTTCCACCGGCACCTGCGGAGTGACGTGCACACCAGCATCAGACCGACCAATCATGACCAATTATCTGAGCTTAGAATAACAACAACAACAACAGTAACTGCTACAACAACATATATTAAATTATAAAAAATTACAATTGCAATGCACAATTACAGCACGGAATATTTAAAATTGATATTTTCGAATTTTATTTGCTCAGAAGATATACTTTTAAATTTGCTTTAGATAACCTAGTGTTCTAAGTAAAAAAAAGTCGTCTTGGCCTAAAGGATAAGACTTTTTATTTTTATATTTGAGAGATTACTGGTGGCGCGGAGGCCTTTCCAGTTTCACCAGGACAGGTGGACGAGCAAGGGCTCAGCCAGCAGGGATGGGATTTGCTAACAGCTGCCGTAGCGCCTCCAAAGGAGACCTAACAACTCAAGAGTAACTGCTTCGCGAATAAATCTACTACTGGATTGCGATCGCGACCCGCTGAGTAGATCCGGCGAGAAACTCAACTTGCTGATGTTTAGGTTAACTTCGCTTATCTCGTGTTCTGTATCATATGTACCATCCGGCTATGGAAATGAGCTCCCCTCCACGGTTTTTCCCGAGTGCTATGACATGTCCTTCTTCAAACGAGGCTTGTGGAGAGTATTAGGCGGTAGGCAGCGGCTTGGCTCTACCCCTGGCATTGCTGAAGTCGACGGTAACCACTCACCATCAGGTGGGCCGTATGCTAGTCCGCCTACAAGGGCAATAAAAAAAATGTAACTTGGGCGCTCTAACGGATTGGTCAGTCATTGACAGCTGCCTTGCGCAAGTCGTCGCTCCATCTGGCAGGAGGACGTCCTACACTACTTTTGGTGGTAGGACCTCGCGTCGAATCGCGCGAAAATAGGCGGTACCTACGTACCGCCTATTTTTTGTCGTGAAGCAACAATGCGTTTCGGTTTGAAGGGTGTGGCAGCCGTTGTAACTGTACTTGAGACTTTAGAACTTATATCTCAAGGTGGGTGGCGCATTTACGTTGTAGATGTGTATGGGCTCCAGTAACCACTTAACACCAGGTGGGCTGTGAGCTCGCCCACCCACCTAAGCAATAAAAAAAAAACGACGTTTGCCGGTTCGCGATCTCCACTCCGGAACACGTCTACCCTAACGGTTATCGGTTCTGCGACATATGTGACCAGCCCACTGCCACTTCAGCTTACTAACTCAGCGAGCTATGCCGATCACCTTGGTTTGAATATGATATGAAACCTTAAATGCCATTACCGACCTTCAGACGTTTGGACTAAGTCTAAATTTTGCATAATACGGTTATGGAACTTTGATTACTTAACGCAAGGAATAAACAGGGTAGAGCTACCCACGCATGTGAGCTTATAGTACGATACCTCAATTATTATTGAAAAAAAAACCCGCAAATATTTTCGATTTATAATTTCGCAACATTCTTTTTTCATTCTGTTTTTTTTATAGGAAAAAAAAATCATCGTTTTAAGAAGTACCAATGAAACGAATCCGCAACGAATAGCAAAAATCCATTAACCTACGCGCTGATTTTCGGGATACATTGCGTGGTAATTGAAAAAAAATTGTAGGTAAAATATTTTTGAAAAAAAGAAAAATTTCATTCACCTCTCGTGTTATCTGATTTCCAAGATACATTGCGTACTGATTTAAAAAAGTATGCGGGTAAAATATTCATGAAAAAAAAAAACATTTTTTACTACCCAGCATTAAGTCCATTTGATAATATAAAAAAAAATCGTGGGTAAAATGTTTTTTGAAAAAAAAAATTTTTTTCATTAACCTCTTGCGTCATCTGCTTTGCGAGATACATTGCGTACCAATTTAAAAAAGTTTGCCGGTAAAACATTCTTGAAAAAAAGAAAGACACATTTTACTACCCAACATTAAGTCCATTAACCGCTTCCGCTAAGACGCCTCGTTTTGGCAGCTCGGACCGGCGACCATAAACTGGAAAAGTTTTCGGCAATTACCCGTAATCGTGCATCGTGGGAAGTAGCTAACTATCAATACGTGTAGACACGGCTATATCTGGAGCAAATTGAACTAGCGGCGAGATTAAAGCCGTTTACGTTGTGTGGTACAAGTTATGAGTTGATTAATCGCTATTCTGCGTCCCATAAGCGATATCTTTGCCGCAAGCTCCTTTGAGATATAAGTCAAAAACTCAGTCATAATATACAACGGTTGTTCTATCACTCAAAACGATTTCGAATCTAGAATATGTATTCAATTGTAAGCATGCTTTGATTAGCTTGACTTCTATTTAGACTGATTCGCTGGTGCAGTGGTTAGCGGCTCTGACTGTTGCGCTGAGGGTCGTGGGTTCGATTCCCACGTCGGGTAAATATTTTTGTGATGAAAAGATTTGTTCAGTGTTTGTCTTTTATTTTTCCCACCCGGTGTTAAGTGGTTACCGGAGCCCGTAGACAGCTACAACGTAAATGCGCCACCCACCTTGAAATATAAGTTCTAAGGTCTCAGTATAGTTACAATGGCTGCCTCATATTTCAAATCGAAACGCATTACTGCTTCACGGCAGAAATAAGCGGGGTGGTAGTACCTACCCGTGCGGACTCACAAGAGGTCCTACCACCAGTAAGACGCGTGACAAACTCAGACTCATAACAATATAAAAAATTTATTTCTTCTGGTCGGGTTGTACCAGGAATACAAAGGAGTCATTTCGATTTTCAGTTTACATTTGGTATTAAATTGTATTTTTATTGGTCACTAAGCTATTTTGTTGAACACCATTTAAATAATTGTAACACATTGTATCGTGACTTGGAAATTTAAAAACAACCATTTTGTATTTATTATAAAATTCTGTGCTTTTTTCCTCAATAATAAATCAGACTCTACATATCTAGATCAGAACTTATCGACACATTTTTTTTGCAGAGCAACAAAAAAAAATTCAGTTCACGTTATGGGGATAGAAGACGAGAAATCGCGAGATGTTATCGAAGAAAAGACATCAACGCGCACCGTCGACAGCTTTTGACTAATAAGCACAGTCTCGCCCGTTGCTATTAGTCTTCCGAGATGCCGAAAACGAAAAAAAAAATTAACAAAACGAAAAACAAAACTGTTTCGGCATGAGATTAATTAAATTTAACGTTCTGATGATATCATATGTTAATAGTCTTTTCATTTTCTAGTCGACTTCCCCTAAATAACTTAAGTTCCACTGATTCTATATTTAGAGCATATAGTATTGTAAACCAGTACGGATAGAACCAGCATATATTTAAGCAAACATACTTTTCATTATAAATGAGGGGTCAATCCAGTTTTGACTTCCACCTTATCTTTCAATAAAGGCATGGACACGTGACATATTCAAAACCTCAACAAACTGTTTATTATGTTATTTAAAGCACTTTGAAATTAGCCTAGTGTTTATATTGGTGGAACTCTTGTGAGTCCGCATGGGTAGGTACCACCACCCTGGCCGTTGCTGCCGTGAAGCAGTAATGCGTTTCGGTTTGAAGGGTGGGGCAGCCGTTGTAACTATACTGAGACCTTAGAACTTATATGTCAAGGTGGGTGGCGGTATTTACGTTGTAGATGTCCATGGGCTCCGGTAACCACTTAACACCAGGTGGACTGTGAGCTCGTCCACCCATCTAAGCAATAAATAAAAAAAAATGTGTAGTAATTTTGTTATATTAGTAATAGTTTGATCGTAGATAAATCTCAGTGGGTGGTAAGGTGTTAGCGACGGAGGCATAAACATGTTGCTTTTTATTTGTTATATTGATGATAATGAAAACATATCAAATATTTAAAAAAATGTATTTTAAATATTCTATAAAACACACACTTAAACAGCGAACCGAACTAACAATTATTTTTTTATTATTACTTAAACTTGTGGTTAAATTAGTGAAATTTTAACTATGCATTAATTATTCAAGTTATATTTTTTCTTTAGAAGTACTTACATCTTCATTGCTTGTACAATTTTATATGTTTTATTTAAATAGATACCACATCACATGAATATTGGTGTCCATATACATACTTAGCACCCAAAACCTTCCTTATAACCAACTAAGATTAATCTACACTCAATTAGAACGACTAGAGGTCCCGCAGTAGTCGAAATTCGACTATAATTAATTGGAATTGTAAGTTTGTACACTATTATGATTGTGTTTTCAACGCCAAGACTACAATACTAAGGAAAAATATTAATAAAGACAAACAATATTTAATCTACTCTCGATTTGACCACAGACGTCAAGAACAAAAGTTTGACAATAAGTATGCATGCGTGTGTGTGTCAAATACACGGTTTTTTTTTTTTTTTTATGTTTGAGAGATTACTGATGGCCCGAAGGCCTTTCCAGTTTCACCAGGACAGGTGGGCGAGCAAAGGCTCAGCCAGGAGGGGTGGGATTTGCTAACAGCTGCCCGAGCGCCTCCGAAGGAGACCTAACAACTCAAGAGCAATTGCTTCGCGAATGAATCTACTACCGGATCGGAATCGCGACCCGCTGAGAAGATCCGGCGAGAAACTCAGCGGGCTGATGCATGGGCTAGGTTGCACGTCGACCTCTTTGTCGAGTTCGACGAGTACGGTTACTGGGGTCCCTAAGCCTGCTCCTAGTATTAGAGCTGAAGGCATCTAATGCAAAGGTTATTGGATCTGATGGATCCGTAAGGACGTGTCTAGGGCGTCGACGGTGACTGGCTCCTGCATGATCAGGATTCGGTGCGTAGTCAGCGGCGGCAACAATAAGGCGATTATCATGACGCATAGCCTTATCGAAGTACCGTTCCGACGCTGACTTCATGTATTTCTGGATTGATTCAAGGCCCAGGTCGTCGTGTAGGTCAACGTTCCTCACGAACCACGGAGCCCCGACGGCTAACCTGCAAAAGCGAGATTGTAGGGATTGGAGGGTGTCTATGTGTGTGCGGGCCGCGTGAGCGAACACCACACTCGCGTAAGTCATGATGGGCCTTATGCAAGTTTTGTAAATTGTCACCTTGTTCCGAAGGGACATTTTACTCCGCTTACAGATCATGGGATAGAGTCTGCCGAGAATGAATGCGGCACGGTCGCGGACTGTTTTTATGTGTGGGCGGAATGTCATAGATGCATCCAGGGTGACTCCCAGGTACTTAACCTTCCTGACCCAGGGTATAGGTTGGCCGAAGAGGGTGATCGGGGGAGTGATATTTCTCCTCCTAATGCGGGAGGAAATAAGCGGTGAGTTTCCCCTTTGAAATAACACTGCTGTGCTTTTCGCCGGGTTGATGTCTATGCGCCATTTTCGGAACCACTGTCCGAGGGCTAACGCTGCGCTCTGGAGTTTACTCGCGATTAGGGACTTGTTTCTACTTGAGTAGTAAACGGTTGTGTCGTCAGCGAATAAGGCTAGCTGGGTCGGCGGCGACCGGGGAATATCATTAATAAATAAACTAAATAAGAGCGGTGAGAGAACGGAGCCTTGCGGCACTCCAGCCGTGAGAGGTCGTGGGGAGGAGCGGGTTCCCTCGACTCGATATCGAAAAGAGCGGTTCGACAAGAAGTCCCGTATGATGAGCACGAGACTATCCGGCACGCCCATGTTGAATAGTTTGAAAATCAAACCGTTGTGCCAGACTTTGTCGAACGCTTTTGCGACGTCGAAGAAGAGAGCTCCCGTGTATAACGGTTTTGGTCGATTAAGTCCCACAAGAATGTGCTCCGTGAGGCGGTGCACCTGTTGTACGCATGAGTGATTTGCACGGAATCCGAATTGTTCATCGATGAGAATGCCCTTGGATGAGACGAAGTCTCTGAGGCGTTTGTAGAGCAGACGCTCATACAGTTTGCCTAGAGACATGAGGAGGCTAATCGGGCGATAACTCGTCGGATTATTTTTTGGTTTACCGGGTTTGTGTATGCCGATAACGTCCGCTTCTTTCCACACCGTGGGAAAGATACAGTTAGCCATAGCGGCATTGAAAATAGATGCCAACATCACGATGAGTTGGACGGGTAAAAGTTTAATAACGCGGTTAGATATACCGTCGGAACCGGGAGCCTTGCGAGGACGTAGGTCTTTGATCAGGTCTTTAACTTCCATTGAGGTGACGGGCGGTAACGCGTCCAAGGGTGGCAAGGAGGCTCTGCGTTCTACCTCACTGTCTACTAATTCTACATGAACAGGGTCCGCGGATTGAATGCTGGGCATGCACTGGGCTTGCAATGTATCGGCCAGCAGCTCTGCTTTTTCGTCATCATCGAACGCCGCGAGTCGGCCTGAGGGGCCTACGAGGGGGGGCATAGTTACTACCGTATCCGATTTGAGAGTACGAGCTAAGCGGTAGTAAGACCTTTGAGAGGGCGCGAGTCCTTCTAAGAAATCAGACCATCTGGCATCTCGGACTTCGGTGATGCGAGACTTTACGTCGCGTTGTAGGGCACGCATTCGAATACGATTTTCCGCGGTAGGATACCTATCGTACGCACGGATCGAGGCGTTCTTAGCTCTAAGGAGTTCCCTAATATCGTCGGGCAATTTGAAGCGGTGAAGGAAGTCCTCCGCTACAACTTGCTTCGATGACCTATCTAATGTCGAGGTGATGTGTGACGTTACGATGTCTATGGCTTCAGCGGTATCCTGAGGAGACGGGATAGAGTCCGGACTAAACGGAAGCGATGGTGGATCCGATTCAGCCAGGCTGATGCCCAGCGTGTGCCAATCCACCACAGTCCTCGTGACGGGAACGGAATCGGGAGCGCGACCGAGCTTCATAATGACGGGACGATGGTCTGAATCTAACTCTGAAACTACTTCAATCGAATGTAAGCGCAGAGTTACGTTTTTTAATAACGCTATGTCGAGTATATCCGGGCGATGCGCGATATTTAGCGGGTAGTGAGTCGGGGTCAGCGGAGCGACGATATCGAAGGCGAGATCATCGACTAACGCGTCGAGGCGCCTGCCATTAGGGGTTGAGGTGTGAGAGTTCCACCTGACGTGTTTACAATTTAGGTCACCCGCCAGAATGACAGAGCTTCCCATTCCGAGCAGCGCCTCAATATCACTACTTAGAACAATTTTATCCGGTGGAAGATAAACGGACGCGATAACGATCGGCGCGTGTCCAGTCAGTGAGATTCGGCATACTGATGCTTCGATGTTAGAAAGCGCGGGGGGGTCGAGTGGGACGCAATGCAGGGCTCTTCTATAGTAAATGACGGTACCACCACCACGAGCAGTGAGCCTGTCGTTCCTAACCATGTTGTAGTTCGCGATTTTAGGGTCGCGGCGCGCGGGCTTAAGCAGGGTCTCCTGCACCAAAAAGATGTCAATTTGATGGTCACGCAAAAAATCACAAACCTGATCACGTTGATTTGCGAGACCGTAAGCGTTAAAAAATCCTATCGTTACGGATAGGGGCTTGATTCTACTTATGTACGCCATTGATTACCGGCGGAGTGAGGGGAGGACGTACGTATTTAACGACGCGTATACGTCAGCGTATTCTTGCACAACGGCGATAAAGTGTTGTGCAGTGGAGGCGGCGCGGATGGCGTCGCCCAAAGCATTAACGCGATCAAAGTTGATCGACTGAAAAAAGTCGATCGCTAGAGCGAGATTGTCGGACGCGGTCGGAGGGCAGGTTGCGGGAGAGGGACGAGTCGCGGGGGAGGGACGTATCGCGGGGGTGGGATGAGTCGCGGGGGAGAGAGTTGTAGCCGTGTTCGTGTACGGCAACGGTTTAGCCCAGGCCGAGACGCTGGGCACCGACGCCGGCACGAAAGCAGGCTTAGCCTTCGGCACAGAGGGTGCCGTGGCTTTGATGTCTGGGCCGAAAGCTCGGAGGCGGTTTTGGCGGGCGACGCGGCGATTTATTTTAGGGGCTCGGGGGCAACCACGGTAATTCGCGGGGTGACCCTGTGTTCGGCACAGGACGCAGCTAGGCGGTTCCGTAGCGGTTTTTTGATCGCGAGTGCAAAGGCTCGTGGCGTGATCGCCCAAACACTTGACGCATCGGGAGCGCGCGTGGCAATTACGGGAAGAGTGCCCGTACAACTGACAGTTATGGCACTGGCTCGGAGTGCCTTTTTTATGAGGGGTTTCGACGGTTATTCCGGAAAGCCTACAGACTGTTCGTACGTTGAAAATTTGCTTGCCCTCGGGGGTAGGCTGGAGAGCGACGAGAACCATATTGTATGGCTCCCTCCCGCGTCCTGTGTGCATGCGGTGCACGGAATTGACCGGCAGACCTTGTTCTAGAAGGTCGGCCTTGACGAGATCGGCATCTAATTCCTTTGGGATGCCGCGTATGACCGCGCGAAGTTCACGCTCCTCCTGAAGCGTATAAGTGTGGAAACTTATACGCTCCTTTCGGAGGTAGCTTGAGAGGGCCCTATGGTCGTCGGGTGTCGTTACCTTAATTTGAATCCCATTCGCGAGGTTACGGGCGCTGATAAAATTAATTTTTTTGGCCTGAAGGGCCAGGGAAACTCGGTCCCAAGCTGCCTTCTCTTGAAGGATTACCGGGGGAGGGGTCTGAGTTTTATTTTGTGCCACTGGACGCGGCGACGGTGTGGCACGGGCAGGGGGAGCGACGGGAGTCGGAGGGCGAGGGCGCGACGCGTTCGCGGCTTTACTAATTTTAGCGGCCGCGGGAGCTCGGGATTCCGCAGCGCGCTTCTTACCCTTTACCAGGGTGAATCCATCCGTCGATGAGGCGGGGGCGAGGTCGACCTCCATATCCGAGTCAGAGTCGGAGGACGAGGAGGCAGCAGGCTCGGGAGCAGGCGACCTACGGGCAGATGCAGGACGTCCGTCGGACCCTACGGAACCCGCGGATGATCGCGCCAGGGGAGCGGCGGTCACGGCGGACGACGCAGCAGTTTTACCCACTAGTATAGGCGACGCGGGAGCGGCAGGCATGGCGGACGCTGCGGTGTACGACGCGGGAGCGACGAGCACGGCGGAATCCGCGAGAGGGCTCACGGCGTGATCGGCCTTGAAAGCCAGAAACTCGGAAGTGAGCTTAGGGTGGCGAAGTCGGAGGAATTCTGTAAATCAAATACACGGTATGTGGTGTGTGTAATGTTTTCTTTATTGATTTAATGTATCTTTTATGCATTATTTAAAAAAAGTATTAGCGTTGTGCACTTCTTCTCTATAATCTCTATAAGTGTGGAAAATTTCATACTCCTCCGTTCGCGCAATTTTCGTAAAAAGGGATACAAAGTTTTTGCTTCACGTATTAATATATAGATTTATTGAAATCTTTCCATGATTACGGATGAAGACTGTCATGTTTCAGGCCGCTATGATGAGAATACTATGCCTTGTACAGATTATCTACGGTTAACATTCGAATTCCATATTTACTTGTGGTTTACAAACTATTTTTTTTTATTGCTTAGATAGCTGGACGACCTCACGGCCCACCTGGTATAAAGTGGTTACAGGAGCCCATAGATATCTACAACGTAAATGCGCCACCCACCTTGAGATATAAGTTATAAGATCTCAAGTATAATTACAACGGCTGCCCCACCCTTCAAACTGAATCGCGTTACTACTTCACGGCAGAAATAAGCAGGGTGGTGGTACATACCCGCGTGGACTCACAAGAGGTCCTATCACCAGTAAACAAATTATAATAAAAAACACATTTTTGTGTCGATTTAATAAATTTTTGATTGTATTTCTGTATAATTTTTTGCATGCCTGTTCCCTTGTAGCTTAAGAGTAAGTGAGCTCACGGACTCAACCTGAGAGGATTTGCCAACACTAGCCCTAGCAAGACCAGTGCTTCGCAGAATCTACCACCGGATCGCAATCGCAATCCATTGAGAAGAGAGATCCGGCGGTAGAATCAGTGGGTGTATCTATTATAAGAAACATTTAAATTTATTAAGTTACTATGTATATGTCCTGTTAAGTCCTTCTTCATTTACTAAATCCTGTATTAATCGGTTTTGCAGTCGGGAAACTCATGTATTAATTAATATCGTTTTAGAGTTACATAATCACGAACTGTAGTATAATTAAAACCAATATTACGGCTTAATCTAGACTTTACTATTTTTGAGAGTTAAAATAATTAACGTAAAATGAAAATTATTAACGCAAAATCAATACCGTAAAAATTGTTACAAATCACATCTTATTAAAAATTTTGATGTGGTAGTTCAGTGCACGAAAAAAAAAAGAACAATTCAAAAAGGTTTTTAAATTTTAAAGTCCAGATGCAAAAAAAAAACACGCGTGTGTGACTATACCCGAATAATATGATTACCGAAATTTTAACTAAATTTTTCAATAGCACCATTAAAAATATTTATATGTATGAATAAATGTAGGAAGTTCGAATTCTTATTAGAAACCAACCTCTCACCGCCGTGACGAATAGAAGAGCCTTTACAATTGACTTTTATGTAGTTTCACACTGTCATATCTAAGGGCTAAAATGACTACTTAGCCATGAGCTGAGAGGATAAATTTGAGACCGTTTTAATAAATAAAAAACAGTGACCGTTAAATACGGACGACATAATGAGAACATTACACTAAATTATCTTTTACGAGCGAATATCTTTCTTTAATTAAAAATACATTATAATGCAACTTATTAACGACTTCATATTTTCGTTGAAATAGTGAATATCTTAATTCGGTAATTCAATACGGTACCTATGTACTGTTTATTTAAAAATCTTATCAATTAATCTACCTATATATTAATACGTGAAGCAAAAACTTTGTATCGCTTTTTACGAAAATTGCGCGGACGGAGGAGTATGAAACTTTCCACACTTATAGAGAATATAGAGAAGAAGTGCACAATGCTAATATTTTTTTTAAATAATGCATAAAAGATACATTAAATCAATAAAGAAAACATTACACACACTACATACCATGTATTTGACGCACACACGCATGCATACTATTTATTTATTGTCAAACTTTTGTTCTTGACGTCTGTGGTCAAATTGAGAATAGATTAAATATTGTTTGTCTTTATTAATATTTTTTTATAGTGTAGCCTTGGCGAAATTTGTGATTATAGAAGTATGAAATACAATCATAATAGTGTACAAAATTACAATTCTAATTAATTATAGTCGAATTTCGACTACTGCGGGACCTCTAGTTATGTTAAATTAATCTTAATTTGTATTGAACATACCAAAAGATTTGTTTCTTTGGAACGCCATTGAAGTTACAAATCATCAATACATCTTAATATACAAATCACAAAATGCGCTTATCCGTTAATCGATTTAAAAACTCATCGCATTTTTATTTAATAATTCGGCTCGTTGTCAATAAAACGACTTCTTTAAAAACACGAGTGCGGCAACTATGGAATTTACGTGTTAAATTTACAGCTATTTATTCTGAATGAAAACTCACCGAATCCTCTTGAAGTCTTCACGCACTAAACAAACAAACACTGAGCGTTTACAAATAATATAGTTGAGTAACTAAATAAGTACTATTTGTTAGTTTATCACACGCGTTTCGCGTTTTAATGACGCGTCGGAGGTCGTGGAAACGCGCGACTTCTGCCCGATCCGGACCGGGTCTGATCCTCGGGCGTACGCTCCGCCCAGTAGTGGGAGAGATCTCGGCAACTCTTCCCCTTCATCTATTAAAGCAGCCAGTGCGGCTTCAGCTGTGTGTGTCTTTACGAATTCTTCGCGTATGTATGCAAGTGTACATACATAGAGTTTTCAGTGTTCAAAGATTTGTGATTCGGTTTAGACTGTTTTTTTTGTAATACGCTTTTATTAGCTTCAGACGTATGTAGGTATGCTAGTAACGAAATCTTTGAACGTGTTTTTTGAAATTTGGTATACTTATTAAGGACCAATGAGAATTCAATATTAAAAAAAATATATTTCAAAAATTGAAATTCAACTAAAAAATGAAAAATAAATAATAGTTTTAAAAAAAGTAACAAAATATGCTTTTATAGAAAATCCAACTAAAAAATAGTTTTTTTTTAATAAATTTGAATTAATTGAAATTGAATTGCACTATTTGTAAGAAAAATGGTTTTATTGTAAAAAAAACCGTGGGGTGCATGGTATCAGTAGTTATAAATATTTTATGAACAGTTATGAGTAGAAGGGTTATTTTGATAATATCTTTTTTTTTTTTTTTTTTTTTTTTTTTATGATTGAAAGTTTACTGGTGGCCCGAAGGCCTTTCCAGTTTCACCAGGACAGGTGGGCGAGCAAAGGCTCAGCCAAGAGGGGTGGGATTTGCTAACAACTGCCCGAGCGCCTCCGAAGGAGACCTAACAACTCAAGAGCAATTGTTTCGCGAATGAATCTACTACCGGATCGGAATCGCGACCCGCTGAGAAGATCCGGCGAGAAACTCAGCGGGCTGATGCATGGGTTAGGTTGCACGTCGACCTCTTTGTCGAGTTCGACGAGTACGGTTACCGGGGTCCCTAAGCCTGCCCCTAGTATTAGAGCTGAAGGCATCTAATGCAAAGGTTATTGGATCTGATGGATCCGTAAGGACGTGTCTAGGGCGTCGACGGTGACTGGCTCCTGCATGATCAGGATTCGGGGAGTAGTCAGCGGCGGCAACGATAAGGCGATTATCATGACGCATAGCCTTATCGAAGTATCGTTCCGACGCTGACTTCATGTATTTCCGAATTGATTCGAGGCCCAGGTCGTCGTGTAGGTCAACGTTCCTCACGAACCACGGAGCCCCGACAGCTAACCTGCAAAAGCGGGATTGTAGGGATTGGAGGGTGTCTATGTGTGTGCGGGCCGCGTGAGCGAACACCACACTCGCGTAAGTCATGACGGGCCTTATGCAAGTTTTGTAAAGTGTCACCTTGTTCCGAAGGGACATTTTACTCCGCTTACAGATCATGGGGTAGAGTCTACCGAGAATAAACGCGGCACGGTCACGGACTGATTTTATATGCGGGCGGAATGTCATCGATGCATCCAGGGTAACGCCCAGGTACTTGACCTTCCTGGCCCAGGGTATGGGTTGTCTAAAGAGAGTAATCGGGGGTGTGAGATTCCTCCTCCTAATCCGGGAGGAAATCCGTGTGGAGCTTCCCCTCTGAAATAGCACCGCAGTACTTTTCGCTGGGTTGATGTCTATGCGCCATTTTCGGAACCACTGTCCTAGGGCTAGGGCTGCGCTCTGAAGCTTCTTCGCGATTAGGGACTTATTTCTACTAGAATAGTAAACAGTCGTGTCGTCGGCGAATAAAGCTAAATGGGTCGGCGGCGACCGGGGAATATCGTTGACGAATAAGCTAAATAGGAGGGGTGAGAGGACAGAGCCTTGCGGGACTCCAGCTGTGAGAGGTCGTGGGGAGGAGCGGGTTCCCTCGACTCGATATCGAAAAGAGCGGTTCGACAAGAAGTCCCGTATGATGAGCACGAGACTATCCGGCACGCCCATGTTGAATAGTTTGAAAATCAAACCATTGTGCCAGACTTTGTCGAACGCTTTTGCGACGTCGAAGAAGAGAGCTCCCGTGTATAACGGTTTTGGTCGATTAAGCCCCACAAGAATGTGCTCCGTGAGGCGGTGCACCTGTTGAACGCATGAGTGATTTGTACGGAATCCGAATTGTTCATCGATAAGAATGCCCTTGGATGAGACGAAGTCTCTGAGGCGTTTGTAGAGCAGACGCTCATACAGTTTGCCTAGAGACATGAGGAGGCTAATCGGGCGGTAGCTCGTCGGATGATTTTTTGGTTTACCGGGTTTATGTATGCCGATAACGTCCGCTTCTTTCCACACCGCGGGAAAGATACAGTTCGCCATAGCGGCATTGAAAATAGATGCCAACATCACGATGAGTTGGACGGGTAGAAGTTTAATAACGCGGTTAGATATACAGTCGGAACCGGGAGCCTTGCGAGGACGTAGGTCTTTGATCAAGTCTTTAACTTCTATCGGGGTGACGGGTGGTAACGCATCCGATGGTGGCAAGGAGGCTCTGCGTTCTACCTCACTGTCTACTAATTCTACATGAACAGGGTCCACGGATTGAGTGCTGGGCGTGCACTGGGTTTGCAATGTATCGGCCAGCAGCTCTGCTTTTTCGTCATCATCGAACGCCGCGAGTCGGCCTGAGGGGCCTACGAGGGGGGGCATAGTTACTACCGTATCCGATTTGAGAGTACGAGCTAAGCGGTAGTAAGACCTTTGGGAGGGCGCGAGTCCTTCTAAGAAATCAGACCATCTGGCATCTCGGACTTCGGCGATGCGAGACTTTACGTCGCGTTGTAGGGCACGCATTCGAATACGATTTTCCGCGGTAGGATACCTGTCGTAGGCGCGTATCGAGGCGTTCTTAGCTCTAAGGAGTTCCCTAATATCGTCGGACAATTTGAAGCGGTGAAGGAAGTCCTCCGCTACAACTTGTTTCGATGACCTATCTAATGTCGAGGTGATGTGTGACGTTAAGATGTCTATGGCTTCAGCGGTATCCTGAGGAGACGGGATAGAGTCCGGGTTAAACGGGAGCGATGGTGGATCAGATTCAGCCAGGCTGATGCCCAGCGTGTGCCAATCCACCACAGTCCTCGTGACGGGAACGGAATCGGGAGCGCGACCGAGCTTCATAACGACGGGACGGTGGTCTGAATCTAACTCTGAAACTACTTCGATCGAGTGTAAGCGCAGAGTTACGTTTTTTAATAACGCTATGTCGAGTATATCCGGGCGATGCGCGATATTTAGCGGGTAGTGAGTCGGGGTTAGCGGAGCGACGATATCGAAGGCGAGATCATCGACTAACGCGTCAAGCCGCCTGCCATTCGGGGTTGTGGTGTGTGAGTTCCACCTGATGTGTTTACAATTTAGGTCGCCCGCCAGAATGACAGAGCTCCCCATACCGAGCAGCGCCTCGATATCACTGCTTAGAACGATCTTATCCGGTGGAAGATAAACGGACGCGATAACGATCGGCGCGTGTCCCGTCAGTGAGATTCGGCACACTGATGCTTCGATATTAGCGAGCGCGGGAGGATCGAGCGGGACGCAATGCAGGGCTCTTCTATAGTAAATGACGGTACCACCACCACGGGCAGAGAGCCTGTCGTTCCTGACCATGTTATAGTTCGCGATTTTAGGGTCACGGCGCGCGGGCTTAAGTAGGGTCTCCTGCACTAAAAAGATATCAATTTGGTGGTCACGCAAAAAGTCAGAAACCTGATCACGTTGATTTGCGAGACCGTAAGCGTTAAAAAATCCTATCGTTACGGATAGGGGCTTTATTCTACTTATATACGCCATTGATTACCGGCGGAGTGAGGGGAGGACGTACGTATTTAATGACGCGTATACGTCGGCGTATTCCTGCACAACGGCGATAAAGTGTTGTGCAGTGGAGGCAGCGCGAATGGCGTCGCCCAAAGCGTTAACGCGCTCAAAGTTGATCGACTGAAAGAAGTCGATCGCTAAAGCGAGATTGTCGGACGCGGTCGGAGGGCAAGTCGCGGGAGAGGGACGAGTCGCGGGAGAGGGACGAGTCGCGGGGGCGGGACGAATCGCGGAGGAGGGAGTTGTAGCCGTGTTCGTGTACGGCAGTGGTTTTGCCCAGGCCGAGACACTGGGCACCGCCGCCGGAACGAACGCTGGCTTAGCCTGCGACGCAGAGGGTGCCGAGGCTTTGATGTCTGGGCCGGAAGCTCGGAGGCGGTTTTGGCGGGCGACGCGGCGATTTATTTTAGGGGCTCGGGGGCAACCACGGTAATTCGCGGGGTGACCCTGTGTTCGACACAGGACGCAGCTAGGCGGTTCCGTCGCGGTTTTTTGGTCGCGAGCGCAGAGGGCCGTGGCGTGATCGCCCAAACACTTAACACATCGGGGGCGCGCGTGACAGTTACGGGAAGAGTGCCCGTACAATTGACAGTTATGGCACTGGCTAGGAGTGCCTTTTTTATGGGGAGCTTCGACAGCGATACCAGAGAGCCTACAGACGGTCTGTGTGTTAAAGATTTTCTTACCCTCGGGGGTAGGCTGGAGAGCGACTAGAACCATATTATATGGCTCCCTACCGCGACCGGTGTGCATACGGTGCACAGAATTCACTGGTAGTTTGATAATATCCTGAAAAGCACCCCACGCTTTTTTACAATAAGAAAATGTTTTCTTACACTATTTTTAATTCAAATTTATTAAAATTTATTTTCTATTATTTAGTTGGATTTTTTATAAAAGCGTATTTTGTTAGTTTTTTTAAACTATTATTTAATATTATTGACAGCTTATGAGCTTAATAGTGAGTAAAAGTTGTGGTAGCGTCGCCTAAGATGTGAGGTTTTGGAGCCTCAATTGAATTGTTAATGAGACACAAAATATACCTCAAACAATTGAAACAATAAGCACCAATCACATTAATATCTGCGAATATTGTATTTATTGGAAATTCATGAAGCAAGACGCTTGTGTACCAAAATTAAAAATCTTTTGATTTGTCTGTTTTGGGATTTATTGCGATTTTCGTCGATATACCTAATGATATTAAATAGTTCATTATTCCCTGATTCTAAATTATAAAGATATTAAAGGTATTTTTTGTATGAAAAGAGTACATACTGTTATCGTAAAGATTCTTAAAAATTTATAAAAAATGTTTTATATAAACATTATTTTGTTATTATATCTATACCTAATGAAAAAAATACGCATTGGAGCTCATGACGTCATCGTGATTTAATAACGAACGTGCGAAAGAGATAGCAAGATGTTCTGTGATGACAGCAAAAAAACCTTACGCGGTTGCGTCTCTTGCTTTCTATAACAACTTTTGCTATTATATATTTATATACGCCATTTTAAGACTAATTTATACATTAAATACTTTTTTCAAACTGTTCCTTTTTTGACAGATTTTTGACACAAGCAAGCACCCTTTTTTCCTTCGTGGGCGAAAGATGTCACTACGCGAATGGTTAAGTCTCATCTTCATGATGGGTATCCTACTTTTAAACCAGAACGCATTACACATTCGTGGCAAAAGTAAGTTACTAAAATAATACAGCAATATTTGCTTCCCACTGATAGGGTAAGACTAAGCCTTTTGATACCGTTAGCAATTGGATTAATCCAGCTAAAATAGTAAAAGAAGGTGTTTTGCAAAACAATTGAAACTAAAAAATCAAATTTCGAATAGATTGACAGCTTTTTCTTGTTTTTTTTCTCTACCTAATCTTTGGTAGTCTACTAATAATAAGTCTAGCTACCCACGGACCGGTAGGTAATCTGAGAGAATTGCTAACATTGTCCCCAGCAAGGGCAGTGTTTCGCCGAATTAAACATTGGATCAGAATCGCGACCCACAGAGGAGCTCCGGCGAGAAATTCAGTGGATCGTCTTTAAGGGATTGACAGCATTCACCTACCTATAACAATAATAAAAAAATCCGACATAGATTTCTTTGCCTGTGCAATCTACAAAAAAAAAAAACACAAACCCTCTAAGCACTAAGTTAGTCGCGTTTTACCAATCGAAAAGATGTCTGCCCCTCGTGTAATCGGTTAAAAAGCTATCACAGTTCACGATCAATCGTTCGCATGAAATGTAAACTTAGTTGTTGTCCTGTGTCAGCTTGTAATTATTGTAGCAAAGTGCACGCCGTGGGACGCGCTTGTGCGTCGCCGCTTGGTGTAAAACATAAGCTGAAGATATTTATTATTATCGAGCCTGTGTGAACTGAAATAGAAGGTAAATGCTACGCCGTGCTTATTTTTTTTATTGCTTAAATGGGTAGATGAGCTCACAGCCCACCTGGTGTTAAGTGGTTACTGGAGCCCACAGGCATCTACAACGTAAATGCGCCATCCACCTTGAGATATGAGTTCTAAGGTCTCAGTATAGTTACAACAGCTGCCCCGCCCTTCAAACCGAAACGCATTACTGCTTCACGGCTGAAATAGGCAGGGTAGTGGTACCTAGCCGTGCGGACTCACAAGAGGTCCTACTATCGGTAATTACGCAAATTATAATTTTGCAGGTTTGCTTTGTATTACACCATGTTATTCCTTCACCGTGGAAGTCAATCGTGAACATTTGTTGAGTACGTATTTCATTAGAAAAATTGGTACCCGCCTGCGGGATTCAAACACCGTTGCATCGCTAGATACGAATGCACCTGACGTCTTATCCTTTAAGCCACAACGACTTAATTTTAGGTAGACATTGTCCATAAACATGTTCATATCCACAACCACACGTTCAGTTGAGACGTACGATCGTAGGAATTGCTCCACTGAAATAAAATACCAATTGGTTCAGCCATTGTTGAGATTAACATGCAAATGTAAAAAACAGATTCACTTTCCGCCATCCGTAGTATTAATAATGATGAATTAAATTCCGAACATTCTCGGATTCATAAATCATCTCTTATAATTTAGACCACACGAAAATGTCAACTGACGCAGGTTCATGGCATTTAAACAGGGGAAGGCGACCATTACTCACCTATTATAATTTCTCGGTGCGTACACAGTCGTTATTTACGTAATATTCGGTGTAATTACGCGAAACTATTAATCATCTTATCTGTCATCTTGTGTGATCAAATTTTTTTTTTTTTATTGCCTTTGTAGGCAGACGAGCATACGGCCCACCTGATGGTGAGTGGTTACCGTCGCCCATGGACTTCAGCAATGCCAGGGGCAGAGCCAAGCCGCTGCCTACCGCTTAATACTCTCCACAAGCCTCGTTTGAAGAAGGACATGTCATAGCGCTCGGGAAACACCGTGGAGGGGAGCTCATTCCATAGCCGGATGGTACGTGGCAAAAAATATCTCTGGAAACGCACTGTGGATGACCGCAGTGGCTCCAGGTAGTATGGATGAACTCTATTCCGGTGGCGGGCGGTGCGATGGTAAAAACGAGACGTTGGTTTCATCTCGAACAATTCCTCATATAATGTATTTCCCAGTTTCAAGTTTTTCTTTCCAACATTTTAACTGGCGAAATTTATTTTCGTACGACGGTGGAATTGTCGACGCTCCTAAGAAAAATCAACGTTGTTAATGACATTACCAACAGCCGCTCGCCTCGGAAGACTCTCGTCGAACATTGCCAGACCAGAATATTAAAAAAAAAACTCGCTAGAAACGTCAAAGTTACTAAATGTCAAATTGAAAATACCGCCAAATTTTTGACAGTTTTAAAGCCTAATTGTTTTCAAACGTGTCTTTTAAATTAGGAAAGTTTCTATTCGAACGCTTTTTGTTGAACTCATTTTTGTTTTTACTCAATTAAACCACAGATCAGAGATGAGCCTACAATATAATCGCATCTCTTTTCCGTTACTCACTGCCTACAAAAACGATAGTGTCTTCAAGACATTTCTACTGCTGACTAAAATGGTTACAATTTAAATTTTTTTTAGATGGGTGGACGAGCTCACAGCCCACTTGGTGTTAAGTGGTTACTGGAGCCCATAGACATCTACAACGTAAATGCGCCACCCACCTTGAGATATAAGTTCTAAGATCTCAGTATAGTTACAACGGCTGCCCCACCTTTCGAACCGAAACGCATTACTGCTTCACGGCAGAACTAGGCGGGGTGGTGGTACCTAACCGCGCGGACTCACAAGAGGTCCTACCACCAGTACAATTGAATGTTGCAACTTCAGCGACAAACTTAAAAAAAAAAAAGATTATGCAACGTTGAAATGAGTCTCGTTATTCTTGTAATTGTTGGGTTACGGACAACAGCAGATGCGTGTCACTTCACTAAGAAAATTTCACGTACGCGATTAGTGTAGCCACTGAGTGTACGGACTTGGGAAATTTAGAGGATTTTAGAAGTGACAACTTCTTATGAGACGGTAAACCGCTTCGTTACGTAACGCGTTACGACGCCAGTCTGTCTGGCTTCTCTTTCTCTCGCGCATACGACAGCGGTACTGAAAACGTATGTAACTCCTAACAATTTATATATACTAGAGGTCCCGCAGTAGTCGAAATTCGACTATAATTAATTGGAATTGTAAGTTTGTACACTATTATGATTGTATTTTATACTTCTATAATCACAAATTTCGCCAGGACTACACTATAAAAATACTAACAAAGACAAACAATATTCTATTCTCAATTTGACAACAGACGTCAAGAACAAAAGTTTGACAATAAATAGTATGCATGCGTGTGTGCGTCAAATATATGGTATGTAGTGTATGTAATGTTTTTTTTATTGGTTTAATGTATCCCTTATGCATTATTTAAAAAAAATATTAGCATTGTGCACTTCTTCTCTATATTCTCTATAAGTGTGGAAAATTTCATACTCCTCCGTCCGCGCAATTTTCGTAAAAAGGGATACAAAGTTTTTGCTTCACGTATTAATATATAGATTTTTCAATTTATGTTACAATTTTCCTTACATAATCATATTAGCATAGCATAGCAATCATATTAGCTCACCTACACGCTAGGGTAACGCTGATATAGCCGCTCAAGGCTATCAGCATAAGTAGGGGGAAAAGCTGTTATTTGACACAAACCTCTTCAAGCAGAGCCTTTAAATCACCTAGGGTTCTTTGTAATTTAGTTTGAACTAAAGCTTACAAGACGGATTCACGTAGTACGAAAGCGAAGGGAAAATCCACTCAAGTCCACACGTTTCGTTGCGTCCGATCGCATTAAGTCATATTACCCCTGTAATTTGAGGGTGCCCGCGGTACAGATTACACCGGAGATAGAGGACGCTCATACGTACTTTGTCCAAACACTTTGGGCGAACTAATTACTCGCACCTGGCCATTGACAAAAGGTAATTACGTGCAATTTCGCGAAAATATTCGGCTCCCTACAAAATTGTTTTCAAAGTATATTTTTTTTTTTAGAATCCTTTGCCTGGGTCCTTTAGTTACGCAAGTAGAGCCTGATAAAATTCACACAGTAAAATAGGACTTTTTTACTTCTTTTTTTTTCCTACCTAAGCTGATGGCCTTGAAAAGTCATTTCAGCGTAACCCTAACAAGTAGGTGAGCTCGCGGGGCTCAAACCTGACAACGTTGCTAACACGAGCCCTAGCGAGAGCCGTGCTTCGCAGAATCTACCACCGGATCGGAAACGCGACCTACTGAGAAGATCCGGCGAGAAACTCAGTGGGCTGTGTATTTACTCGTCGAGACCGCAAGCGACGGGTTCGACGAGGACGATGACCGGACTTTTTAACGTTGTACATTAGAAACTATGCTTTAAGCTATAAAGCTATTTGAGCATAATTGGAATAGTGACGACAATAAAAGCTGCTAAGCGATTTTGAGGACAGTGGACAGCAGCACTTATGACAACATTAACAACCGTCCTGCAATTTTTACTGGTTAGTACTTTTATTGATGGTAGGACCTCTTGTGAGTCCGCACGGGTGGGTACCACCACTCCGCCTGTTTCTACCGTGAAGCAGTAATGCGTTTCGGTTTGAAGAGTAGGGCAGCCGTTGTAACTATATTGAGGCCTTAGAACTTATAATATGGGTGGCGCATTTACGTTGTAGATGTCTATGGGCTCCAGTAACCACTTAACACCAGGTGGGCTGTGAGCTCGTCCACCAATCTAAGCAATTTTTTTTTTTTAAAAAGCCTTATACAGCTGTTCCCATAAAATTAAGACTTCGCCCTAATATCTTATAGCGAATAACTGCATCCGCATTTTGATATCTATGTATTCTGGCAACATCGGGAGAACAAAAAAGCTAAATCTACAAGAACTGATAACATTAATTACTATTTTTTAGTACTATGTCTATTATGTACCTTACAATTAAAAAATAATTGTAAAAATGTTTATACTTAATTAAAAGTACTTTTACGTTTAATTATTGCGTGTTTTTACTGTCATTTATATTCTATCGTGGTCATAGGCGACTATAATTTGAATATTGTGCTAACTACTGTATATTTGTCTATATGAAAAAATCTATATTTTTACGTGTAATTAAACTATAAAATAAGTTTTTGTTAATTGCGGGAACCGAAGGCCATGTTCACACTTGCATATATCAATACTGTATGTAATAGCCAAGTCCTAATCCAAGTTTGAAAATATAAAAAAAAAAAAAACAAAAAAATATTATATTGTATTCATGTCATTCGGAATTAATTTCGCACTGATTTATTAACTAAACGAAATAATAATTTATAAATTAATTTATATAGATTCAAAATTCCAAAAAAAAAAATCATTACCAATAACTATTAAAAAAAAAACCAATATTCTTCCGAGTTCAATTAACGTATCGACGCTTATTATATCGAAAATAAATTATTTTAACGAAAACATCGAACGCATCTCCGCTTAAAGGAACAGAGTACAGAATTGCGGACGAATCTCTATTCACTTACGTCCGTTCGGTTATCAGATCAAAATTCCACAATGAAGAAGACGCAACATAGGAGATACGTTAGCGTAAACGGGATGAACGTATGTCACGCTGCTAGGTCTTTGAGGCGGGCGTGGTTTGATAGATAACCATGGGATCAGGGGACGATCTAAGCGCTATCCAATTGAACCAGCATTCAGAACGTTTATTACCAAGAAACTAATAAGTAATCTAGCTGCGATCTTTTAATTAATTATTGAAAGTCGTTGTTTATTACGAACTCTGATTTGTACTATCGGCGAGTTCATTTCGATTTGCCTATTAAAAATATTTAAAGTCGCGGCACTTAAAACTATTTTTAAGTAGATCCTCCTTAGTCTGACGACAGAGAATTGTTTAAAATTCGAACGACTTTACAGGGTGATTGATAACCGTTCTTAAAAACAACTGAGATTGAGGGCAATGGACGGGGATTCCCGTGACGAGAACGCTGAAAAGATTCGAAATTCAAATTGTGTTCGTTTTTTTTCATTCTAAACACATATTGTATCGCTGTGTAATTGAGAAGCAACCGATATTGTCTATGGTCCCGAAAGCTTTGTTAATCAAGTGTTGTACAATAACTTTAATCTACCTCTCCTGGCCCTTATCCCACTATGTGCGGCCGGTGCAGCATCCTTTTCCATTCAGGCCTATCATATCGTCTCTGCACTCACAATCTTCTCATGTACCTATACCATATTTAATTTTGACAGTCTATCCAACTCTTCTGAGGACGCCCTCTTTCCTCTCTAATATAATACCTCTAATTACTAAAACAACAACTTTAGTCTTCTTTTGTTTTATGTGATTTTCCGCCTATATTGGACCATTAGTTCAATCCCATTACGATTGTAATACACCCTGTAGGTGTAATTGTAGAATTTATAGACAATTTATCGGCTTGAAGAGTAAGGAGGACAAACAGTTCAGTCATACAATAATCGAACTTCATTTATATACTCATATGTAACCTAGGTAAGTAGCCGCATTCGTTATGTCTGTGTCTAGCTTGTCTGAAATGAAAAAAAAAACTAAACAAATAAAATGTCTTCTCTGGAATAGAACGACGGAACTCGAAATTTAAAATTACAATAATCACTTGTCTCCAAGTCTATGCACCTAACTCAAATATCGAATTAAAGTTCAAAAATTTATCTAAAACTTCATGGGCAAATTGATATAAAAAAATATTTATTAATTTTTTTTTCGAGCAATTTCAAATCCAAAGAGGTTGTAGTTCAAACTGCCACTTCATGCCCCGTTTTTGTAAGCAATGTGAACAATTTATAAATGTTGCCAGTCTTAGGACAAGGATACCTACGTGAATATTAATGTGATCTTAATTATACGAAATATTAATGTCAGCATGGTTTTCTGTCGCTCGACAATTCATTTTAGGGTTCCATTTCACTATCGGCGCACATCACATTTGTAATTGAACATTTTATGAGACACACGAATAAATCGAACAGGTCGTATAGTTTTTGTTTGAGATTTATTTTATTAAGCCGATTTCAAATTTAAAAAACGAATCACAAAATTTGTGGCCTTTAGTCTCATTGCCGCGTTTTTATTGTGTACTTATATGTTTTCCAAATATATTTAATATTGTTGGCACAGGGCTCTACGAAAAACGGCATCACAGACACAAATTAAAAAAATTAACGAAAATTTGTTCGATTCCACGGAACTCTCGCTCAAAACGCCCGTTCGCACGCAACGATTTTTTTGCCAATAGACGAATCGACTTTTTTCGTTTGCCACGCGCGACCGACGACACAAAAACTCACATTAACCGAACACACCTTTAGACAACGGGCGCTAATTGATAATAAATTAGCCCCGGCCCGGCTCAAAATACTATTATAATGTCCCGTACCTTTGCTGCGGGCTCAAACTAAAAGATAACGTATCGAGCTTTACGCAGTTCCGAAGAACTTTAAGCTAATAACGGGAGCTTTCGGGGAGATGCCCCGTGAACGATACGACTTTTTATGACATCTTTAATGAGTGATTTTTTTTATCGATGTCTGTGTCTTGGTTTTACAAGTTATAACTATTTTTTTTATTGCTGCTAACGGTTACTATGACATTAAATGGTTACTGTTAAAATCTTCATTGTATTTTAATAACAGCTGTACAGAAACCAAAACTCTTCGAAAAGGCACGCGTCACTTATGACGGAAACCGGCAAGATGGTGACGAACCGGCCGGGCTTATAATTTTCGGAAAATGCACGGTATTTTTGATACAATTGGCGATAATCGTAGCGGAGCATGATCGCGGTTCATTAGGAAGTAATAAAATGAAAATTTCAAATATCTAGAAACTTATGAATTGTAGTATTTATGGAAAAAAACAAGGCTTCCACTG
Organism: Bombyx mori; assembly: GCF_030269925.1. NCBI lineage: Eukaryota > Metazoa > Arthropoda > Insecta > Lepidoptera > Bombycidae > Bombyx > Bombyx mori. Next base: position 3,098,524 of record NC_085134.1, read on the forward strand.
AACCTATGGAACATAAAAATCAATATCTACGTATTCAGTTAGAAAACCAAAAATTACTTCTTATTCAAATGTCCTATTGTTCTCAAAATCCATCTGAAATATTCAATGAAACAACCAATTCTGTTTTTATTTAAGATTCGTGGCTGTTATTAAGACGCAATCTGTGCTCGGAAAAAGTCGGTCATCTGTCAAACAGCTGTCACCTGTCACGTTGACGTCTCCGCTATTTTAATCTGTGGTTTTTAGTGACAGAAAGTCATAACGTTTGAAATTGTAATTGCCATGTGATTATAACGCTTTTTAGTGTAATTAATTAATTTTATTGGAGCAGATGCGTTATAATTAATTTGTTTTGATTTTTTGAGGGCGATAATTAATGTCTGCACTGACTTTGAAGACGTAACAGATATTTCGAGGACAATTTCGAATCATGACATCAATTAAATCCGAAAGAGAGTTCTACTATAAAAACTTTATCATGTCAATAAAATACACTTTTATTGTTTAATTTAGCATTTTATCTTTTAATTTCACAAAACCCGATATCTCTAACAACTAACAGTATTTTACAGTATTTATCTAACATCAATCTTAGGGAAATTAAAGTCTCAAAACACGAATTTATTCGGTTATTTCTATGCTTGAAACTTTTGTTGTTGTTGTAGTCCTAGGATACCCCGCTGGTACGTAAGGCTCTCACAAGTTGTCTCCACTTGACCCTGTCTTGCGCTTGCTCCTAACATCACTCCAGTGTGCTTAGTGCGAGTTTTTTAACGTTCTCGATGGCGTAAAAGTTAACTCTATTTTGTATGGAGTTGCAAAGTTTGCCTACGTTTGCCGCTAGGGGCGCTGTTCCAGTTGCATACAAATTAGAGTTAACTTTTACGTTATCGAGAACGTTAAAAAACTCGCACTAAGTACCCAGGTCACGTCGGCAGTCTGCATCTCACTCTCCACGGTACTTATATAAATCTATTTATTGTATAATATTGCACCTTATCTAATCGTTCTTAGGAGCTATTCCAACTTCGCGCCGATAGGTAGGTGAGCTCACGGACTCAACCTGAGAGAATTTGCTAATACTAGCCCTAGTAAGAGCATTGCTTCGTTGAGTCTACTACCGGATCGGAATCGCGACTGAGACTAGAAACTCAGTGGGTTGTGTCTATGGGATAGTTCGCACGTGGAACTCTTCGTCGGAATCGACGAGTTTGACGAGAACGGCAACCGGACTTTTCACTGTCATAGAGAACAAATTATCTTAATATCTACAGTCAAACCTGGATAAGCGAGAGTTCAAGGGAGCACAATCTCATTCTCGCTTATAGAGGTTTCTCACTAACCCGAGTTTCTCGATAATGCACCCTCTGAATTTCATTTCGCGATTTTCCGGATTCAAACGCATTCACTGTTTTAAATTTATCACTTAATGACAGTACTTTAATTTTCCGTTTTGACATGATGCAGAACAGAACTTTCTTTCGCAATTGATTAACGATAAACTGAGTAAGTCCGACAAACAGGACGGTACACAGACACACGTGTCCATTCGAAAAGAATGCGATAAAATAACAACGTTATTTAGTTCCACGAAATAGAATAGATTCAATATTGATGAGAAAACAATGCAAAAATAATGGTAGGAAGTTCCACAAAAGTTAAGAATGGGTCATAGAATAGCAGATGTTAAATTTGTAATTTGTTTTGTTATTTCTTCCTCCTAAATACTATAAATAAATAAAGCTCGACTGTCGCTTATAGAGGTATAGTTAAGTAGCAGTCTCACTTATGGAGGTCCATGAGGGAAAAACGACTCTCTCTTACAGAGGTTTCTGTTTTTCGCTAATAGAGGTTTTGGGAGCTTAAAATGACGGGTCCTGGCTATTACTCTCACTTATAGAGTTTTCTCACTTATCCAGTTCTCACTTACCCAGGTTTGACTGTATATAGGTATAAAATGAATTGCTGTTCGTTTGTCTCGCTAAAACTCGAGAACGGCTGGATCGATTTGGCTAATTTTGATCTTGAATTATTCGTGGAAGTCCAGGGAAGGTTTAAAGGGTAGATAAACGAATGAAAATGTTCGGAATTAAATAAAAATAACAATTTTGTTTTCCCTTTGATGTCCCCCCCCTCGTCGGACGGGTTCCTTTTGTTTCTTATAAGTTTGTTTTATACAAAAGTTTAGCTCTTTTATCTATCGATTGAGGCACTACGAAGTCTGCCGGGTTAGCTAGTTTAAAATAAAAAAATACCACCAACAAATAAAATAAGCAAAATCGATAAACGAATCATCGAAAGATTACGTATCGCTCCACACAAGCTGTGCAAAAACACAACTGAAATTCAAAGACCAGTAATTTCTGGTCGTTTACAAAGGGCCCTAAGGCCAGCAAAGTGTGGCACCCATTCGTTTATGAACCCACCTGCACCTGTTGACGACACCCCAATAATTCGATACTATTACCCGAAAAACAAAATCGATTTTAATACCACATCACTTTTAAGTTTGACGTTTCTGCATTCGCTAAGAAATCATGTCCTACTTCCGGTCACCGTCCTCGTCGAATCCGTCGCTTGCGACGAAGGGCTCGGCGAGCGAATTAACTCACAGACACAGCCCACTGAGTTTCTCGCCGGATCTTCTCAGTGTGTAGCGTTTCCGATCCGGTGCTAGATTCTGCGAAGCACTGCTCTTGCTAGGGCCAGTGTTAGCATCACTCCAATTTGAGCCCCGTGAGCTCACCTACATGTTAGGGCGAAGTTAATATAGCCTCTCAAGCATAGGTAGGAAAAAAAAGTCTTACTATCATCTGCTCTGTCGAATAATTCGAATGATCGTATCAAATGTTCAATCGTTTTGTGGCATTTCGATTCTGATTCGATTTAACTCGAAGCTAATAATATTATTGTTCGTGCAACTGACGCAGGCGCAGTCGTATTTCATCTCACGGTGTCTTATATTTAAAGATGACAGGACGTAACGATGAATTAAACATGATTTTCGTGTTTGAAGGCTACGGCAACCGAAGCACACGAGTTTTTATTAAATACGTAGGTAATATTTACAATAATTTTATGTTTTAAATTCAGGTACCTGGAAGCCGTGGGTTTTAACTGTAGCACGTTCACGATTGTCTGGAAGGTGCATTCTGAGTCCTTCAGGACAAAAATCGTGCCTAATTCAGGTGCTTTTAGGTACCTCAAGCACCGGTCATCGTTCTCGAACCCATCGCTTGCGACGAAGGGCTCGGCTGGTAAGTTAACCCACAGATACAGCCCACTGAGTTTCGCACCGACCGAACCCATCGCTTGCGACAAAGGGTGGTAAGCTAACCCACAGACACAGCCCACTGAGTTTCTCGCCGGATCTTCTCAGTGGGTCGTGCTTCCGATCCGGTGGTAGATTCTGCGAAGCACTGCTCTTGCTAGGGTTAGTATTAGCAACGTCACCAGGTTTGAGCCCTGTGGCGAGCATTATTAATGTAACAGCTCCTGTCTGGCTTAAAAAAGTACCAATCGTTACCGTATCTCTCGATAGCACAAAACCACACCGCCAACAAGCAAATCAGACGTCAACATTAATAGAATACTGTCCAAACAGATAATTAAAGTGCAAACACCAAAATGGGCAAAGGGGAACAAACGCCAATACGGCCATAACAATTATCTCATTATTCATGTACCCTAGCGCTTGGAGATCGACCAGCATCGAAGGCCTATTGCAGACGTTAATTTATTCGTAAACTACAAGTAAGCATTGGGGAGAAGGAGTTCAAGTTTGATCGGTAACATTAATAGCTTGTTTATCAACAGATGCAATGACACTGACCGGGTATTTTTATTGTGCAGCGCTCCACGAGGATCCCAAGTGTTGGTGTAATGATGAGAATGGGGAATGGTACGTGATAAATCGTGGTTGTATTGGCTTTTGATACAGTTGTTAGTTGGTTAAACAGATGTTTAAATTGTTAGCGGAATGTCGTCGGTGTCGAAAACACTTTTTTTTCTAATTTATCGCAGACTGCTCGGTTGTAGGGTCTATTAAGCAATACAAATAATCTATTAAACAATATAAATTTATATATTTATGTTTATGTATTTATTTATTTTATTTAAGTACGACTATTTGTATCTATAAATATTACGTGTATATATATACATATGTTTTTTTTCCCCTACCTATGCTGATAGCCTTGAGAGGCTATTTTAGCTTCACCCTAGCGTGTGTAGGTGAGCTCACGGGGCTCAAACCGGAGAGTTGCTAACACTGACTCTAGGAAGAGCCGTGCTTCGCAGAATCTACCACCGGATCGGAAACGCGACCCACTGAGAAGATCCGGCGAGAAACTCAGTGGGCTGATATGTTTAAGTAATATCACTATAACACTACACCTACAACGGTTAATCTCTGCACTCGCCTAAGGTAGACTGTCAGAGAATGCCTATGCCATTAAGTCCGCCTTTATACTGTCTAGTATATAAAGTTATAAATAAATAAATAAACAGCCTCGTGAAGTACGTTAGAGCTTTTAGTAAAGTCGAAGTTTACTATCGTAGACGCGACCGAAACAAGAGGATGCGAAGTCTGATGAAGCAGGGCAATACAGAAGACAGTGAGAAGTCCACTCTTTATGCTATTCAAATAAGAGAGTGAGATTTGTTGAATTGAAAAAATTTTTGTCTCACGTAGTAACTAATGTCAAGTGGTTACGTGACGTGGATTTTAACTTTATCTTTAACTTTATTGCTTAAATTGGTGGACGAGCTCACCTGATGTTAATACTTCAGACCTTAGAACTTATATCTCAATATAGGTGGCGCATTTACGTTGTAAATGTCTATGGGCTACAGTAACCACTTAACACCGGGTGGCCTGTAAGCTCGTCCACCCATATAAGGAATAAAAAAAAATCTCTAAAAGGCCTTTATAAATGATTCATAACTCATATCTTGTATACTAAATAAATATCAAAATAACAAATATAATCTGAATCATTTTAAAAAAGCTACATATTATATTAAATCACTAATCCTAATTAAAAATATTCCCACAAATGACTGTTACTTCGATAAGATACTAAAGAAATCGTGCGAATCAAATCACAGCGCGCCAGTGATCTCTGATTGACAACTTCGATAAACAACAACAAAAAATATATACAAGTTCATCCCTAGCTTAAAACGCCACGCGACTGAATTAACTTTACTTAATCCGTATAAATGATTACGGGAGTTATCTGGGGGACCCATTCGTGGAAGAGACTCCTTACAGTTGGGTTACCAGTGAATTCGCCTGACTTCGTTCGTAGATTTATAGTTACACATCGAATTTTAATGTAAAGAAATTCTTTTGCGTAATACACTCATACTGTTTCAAATTAGATAATCTTACATGAGAATATTCATGTATAAGATTTATTATAATTATTATTTTTACTGCCCTTGTAGGCATACGAGCATACGACCCACCTGATGGTGAGTGGTTACCGTTTCCCATGAACTTCAGCAATGCCAGAGGCTGAGCCAAGCCGCCGCCTACCGTTAAGTACTCTCCACAAGCCTCGTTTGAAGAAGGATATGATTGTCATAACGCTCGGGGAACACCGTGGAGGGGAGCTCATCCCAAAGCCGGATGGTACGTGGCAAAAAAGATCTCTGGAAACGCACTGTGGATGAATGCAGTGGCTCCAGGTAGTATGAATGAACTCTAAAGGCTTCGTCAAACAGAATGCGTATAAGCGCTATAGCGCTGGCGCTCTGTGTGACGGTATGTTACCATGAAGGTTACCATAGTAGTACATCACATCTCGGCGTCATAGCGCCGCGTTAGTTTAGCGCTCTGACGCGCGCTAAGTACGCGTTCTGTTTGACGAAGGCTTTAAAGTAAAAACGAGATGATAGTATCATCTCAAACAATTCCTTAGAGCACTCCCCATGGAACATACGTTATTAGATTATAAGAGTTAGTATAAGAGTTATTGTTCAATTATTGTAGAAAGTACGTAATGTTTTGAAAAGAAGTGATGTTTTAAGCCACACACGATGCAAGGACGCGCCATTCGTAGAACTCTTGCATTCTTAATATCGTATGTACAGGGTGTGGAAAGATCATTCCAGAGAACGAAATGGCGATATATTTTCTGCGGATATCGCGAAATGCAGACATAATTAAAACAAAATTTACGTCTTAATCTCGCGTTTAATTTTTTTTTCCTACCTATTCTGATAGTCTTGAGAGGCTATTTCAGCTTCACTTTAACAAGTAAGTGAGCTCACGGGGCTCAAACCGGAGTGTTGCTAACACTAGCCCTAGCAAGAGCAGTGCTTCGCAGAATCTACCACCGGATCGGAAACGCGACCCACTGAGAAGATCCGGCGAGAAACTCGGTGGGCTGTGCCTGTTGGTTAATTTACTCGCCGAGCCCTTCGTCGCAAGCAACGGGTTCGACGAGAACGATGACCGCTGCTTGAGATACCTAAAAACACCGTTAGTGGATCGGAAGGATCGAAAATGACGTGTTTAAGGCGACATCGACTGTTTACCTATAAACGAACAAACATTTTTGTGGCGTTATATGTATGTACGCGCATGTCCCACGGGTGGTCTATCCAACCCCAGCGGGGGTCGTGCCCTACTGACTCAACGACAGGTTGATATGCAAGGGTGCTTTGAGGTTAGATTAACTATTTAATTGTGCAATGTGTTGAATGGATTTCAATTGTTATTACGATGATGAGCTTAGCGAAATGTAAGGGCCTTTTTCACGCAAACAAGCCATATTCATAGGACTGCGGTCTTGGAATTATTTTGACACATAAAATCTAATCTGTACTAATATATAAATCTAAAGTGGCTTTACGGATGTTCCGTTATAACTACTGAACCTTGCAGCCGATTGACTTGAAACTTGGTATCCATGTAGAAAATACATGTACCTACTTAATTGATAGGCTTATATTTATATGAATGTTGGACTCCCTAATAATAATGACAATAAATAATAATGTTAATTTTAAATGCCCAGCGCAGCGGGCGAGTACGGCTAGTGTATATGATTGAATCTAAGCTATCTACGTATTACCCTATTATTACCCTATGGTAATTACAATGTGTTAATACCAACTATTACCGCTTTGGTAGATCATCATGGGTCATGAATATCCATACAAATAATTAAATTTTATGCCTTTTTGGGCCGTCAACATAACAGTTTTATTAAACAATTTTATTAGTTATGCTGTGAACGGAATCTTTGAACGTTATTATCACCGACTTTGAGACAGCGCAGTAATAGTTTTAGAATAATACAATAGTTTTATTGTCTTCGTTCTGATATCATGATAAAACTGGACAAGGAATCTATCACAAAAAACAATTATTGCATTTTTGTTTGTCTGTCCATTCTTTCCAATTAATCTCTGAAACCACTGAATCGATTTTGACGGGAATAAATGAGAAATGATTTTAGTAGAAGACCTGATTTTAGAAGTGGTAACTTGACCTTAACTAACCATAAAATTGTAAAGAAATACCTACTCAAACGGGAAAGCTATTAATGTCAAATGAGGCCACACGAAAAGGTAGCCAACCTTACCTACATAACAAAAAAAATCCTATGTCTCACTTGTGTAACTGATGACTGTAGTCCATGGACATCACCGATATTAGCTAGTAACTTCAAAAGCGGTTTGATAAAAAATATATATGACACCGTGAAAAAGGACTTTGAATGGTAGTAGTAATATTCTTTTTTTTTTTTATTGCCTTTGTAGACAGACGAGCATACGGCCCACCTGATGGTAAGTGGTCACCGTCGCACATGGACGTCAGCAATGCCAGGGGCAGAGCCAAGCCGCTGCCTAGAATTCACGCGATTTGTTAGAAATTATTAATTTCAACATTAATTTTTTTGAAAATGGCGGCTAATATTTTGATTTGGATAAAACATTTATTATAAAACATAGCAAAACTTAAATACCTGTTACCAAAGAAAGGCCCTAATTTTCAATAAAACTGATTTTTCTCTTCGAAATTTCTTTCATCATCATCATCTCAGCCTGTCCATAGTCCACTGCTGAACATAGGCCTCTCCAAGTGATCTCCAGTGCGGCCGGTCCGTTGCCACCTGCATCTAACGTGACCCAGCGGTTCTTACCAGGTCGTCGATCCATCTCGTAGGTGGTTTTTTTTTTTAAATTTCTTTAGAAACATTGAAATCAAAATACTGCCTCAAACAAAGTAACGAATTACACATCACGAACATTATGAATAATAAAATCAGTACTTTATTTTATTACGGACGAAGGTCCAAAATATATTTACGTTTTGATTGGAGTTCGTAAAATTAAGTTAACAACCGTTCTTACCGGGAACCGATTTCGTAATTTATTACGTAATATTTTTTTCGAAATTAAGACGCCATTTTTTTTTTGTTGCTTAGATGGGTGAACGAGCTCACAGCCCACCTGGTGTTAAGTGGTTACCGGAGCCCATAGACATCTACAACGTAAATGCACCACCCACCTCGAGATATAAGTTCTGAGGTCTCAAGTATAATCACAACGGCTACCCCGCCCTTCAAACCGAAACGCATTACTGCTTCGCGGCAGAAATAGGCAGGGCGGTGGTACCTACCCGCGCGGACTCACAACAGGTCCTACCACTAGTAATTACGCAAATTATAATTATGCGGGTTTCACTTTTATTACACGATGTTATTCCTTCACCGTGGAAGTCAATCGTGAACATTTGTTGAGTACGTCTTTCATTAGAAAAATTGGTACCCGCCTGCGGGATTCGAACACCGGTGCATCGCTTCAACCCGAATGCACCGGACGTCTTATCTTTTAGGCCACGACGACTTCAAACCGGTTACCGGAGCCCATAGACATCTACAATGTAAATGCGCCACTCACCTTGAGATATAAGTTCTAAAATGTCAGTATAGTTACAACGGCTGCCCCGCCCTTCAAACCGAAACGCATTACTGCTTCACGGCAGAAATCGGCAGGGTGGTGGTACCTACCCGTGCGGACTCACAAGAGGTCCAACCATCAGTAATCACAATACGCCATTTTAATTACAAACATTTTAGCTCGTCGTTCTGAAGCATTTAAACTGCATTTAAATAGGTAATTGTTGAATCGAGATAAGATTTGCAAGATTTACGGCTTAGTGCGTTGCGAGCCCCGCGAATAGGCACTACCATCCTGCCCAGTAATGCCTATTTATGGTTACGATTCAAGACAGAAATAGGCAGGGTGGTAGTAGCCACTCGTGCGGGCTTGCAGCTTTCTCTACGAATACCTAAGAATTTGTTATCGAAATAGGTAAGTATAATGCTACAACAAATGACGGAAGGAATTATATTAGACAGTCATGGTTAAGATTCTTTGACCTGGCTCGTTTAAAAAAAAATCATATCAACTATAGAGCCGAAAGGTATTCGAGACGCCAGAAAAATGTCGCTCGGTAACTCCGCGGCCGGCCAACGATTAATATCGACATATTGCAAAAATCATAACTGATTATAAATTCATTAATTAAAATTTGATGTCGGTACAAAATACGTAATGCGGTCGCGGAGCCTTGCCAGTATTTTATCTTTACATCGGACCGTCTGGGCTTTTTCTCATTGTCCGTTTGTGCATTGTTTGTTTTAAGCTATTGCATAGCTTTTATCGCGGGCTTTGAGCGCGGCGACCGAATCAAGAAATTCCGTTACGAAAATAAAACCTAACACCCCCCACTCCGCCTACCATGTAACTCGCGTTCAACACATTCACACGTTACGCTTGGGTAGCGTTTGTGAATTAGCGTGCAGCGTGACGTCGCACTGCATGCGCATCAATAAAAGTCTGCCCATCTCTCTCTCGCGCGGTCTAGCTTATGAATGTGAAGGGGACAGTTAATGTTTTGCTTTTGTTAATGTTTATAAATATAGCGTGGTCTTATTTTATTATTGTCTTAATATTAAATTATTATTGACTAAATAAAATTGCATAAGTTGACAAAAAATGCTATGCAATAGCTTTACTACGGCAGACCCGAGTGCCACACGTGTTTTTTTTAAGATTACATAATATTCTTTCGGCGCGTCGAAGTGCAATCTTCAGCGCGCAATGGATGATGCGCGCTAATCTCGGCGGATATGTTTACGGTGATTAGAGACGACATAAGATTGTATATAATTGAAGACATGAGTGGATGAAGGGGATATGATTCAATTTGATAATTTTGAGAAAGCGGACAACAAACTTTGTTACTTGTACTTTTTCTTCGTACATAACTTCTTCATCGCATGCAATTTCTAGAAATAGCCTTTAAGCACTAAGTTTTAAGGTCTAATATGGTTTACGTAGCACCTCCATTCAATGTAAAAATTCAAAAGTCTTAAAAATGGTACTTAACCCCTTCGTCCACTCACGTCTTCAACTACACACGACCGTTTCAAGCGATGCGATTGTACCGTTATTCAAATCCCACAGGAAGGTACCAATTTTGGTTGTGAGCGTGGATTCTTTACCTTGCCTTTACCAGCCCAAAAAAGATACTAATTTCTCACGTACTTAACACATTACACTTAACCATGACATATATATATTTTTCTTTTCATTGCTTAGTTGGGTGGACGAGCTCATAGCCCACCTGGTGTTAAGTGGTTACTGGAGCCCATAGACATCTACAACGTAAATGCGCCACCCACCTCAAAATATACGTTCTAAGGTCTCAGTATAGTTACAACGGCTACCCCACCCTTCCAACCGAAACGCATTACTGCTTCACGGCGGAAATAGGCGAGGTGGTGGTATCTACCCGTGTGGACTCCCAAGAGGTCCTATCACCAGTGATTACGCAAATTATAATTTTGCGGGGTTTTTTGATTTTTATTACACGATGTTATTCCTTCACCGTGAAAGTCAATCGTGAACATTTGTTGAGTACGTATTTCATTAGAAAAATTGGTACCCGCCTGCGGGATTCGAACACCGGTGCATCGCTACATACGAATGCACCGGACGTGTTATCCTTTAGGCCATAACGACTTCTCCTTATTGCTAAGGACCTTGTTAACTTGATGAGAGTTTTTTTTTTGGATTTTCCTCCATTCTCTGTCTTTCCTTAACGTCATGTATCATGGCTTTGAGAGCTAAATGAATTGAGTCGGACCATCTGATTGGGTTGCGTCCCCATTGATCGAACGAGCAATCGCCAGCTGTTCAAGGCCTTTTGTTTGTGGAGACGTGACCAAAAAGAATTTAGTGTCCTACGAAGGAACCAGAGGATATTTCTTTCACATTTTGTTCTCTTAGGACATTTATCCGAAATGCGATATATAGAATTTCAAGCAATTTCGTCTGAGCGACCACCAGATCATTCTGAAGCGTTCAATATGCATTTTAATACGAATAGCTCGTAATTTTATAATAATAATAGCTGACCCGGTAGACTCCGTAGTGCCTCAATCGATAAATAAAAGACCTATACTTTTGGGGGACACATTAAAGGAAAAACCAAAATTGTTATTTTTATTTAATTCCGAACATTTTCATATTTATCTACCTTTCAAACCTTCTCTGGACTTCCACAAATAATTCAAGACCAATATTAGCCAAATCGGTCCAGCCGTTCTCGAGTTTTAGCGAGACTAACGAACAGCAATTCATTTATATATACATAGATTTATACATACCAATGCTACTGAAATGAACACTTTCCTGAATATCCTTATTTAAATTTAATTATCAAGAGACAGGGGTCTGGTGTGGGTACTTTCACTTTGACATAAGTTTTTTTTTATGTTTGAGGGATTACTAGTGGCCCGGAGGCCTTTCCAGTTTCACCAGAACAGGTGGGCGAGCAAAAGCTCAGCGAGGGTTTGATATAAGTGCGGGAGTAGATAGACGACCTCTACCAAATGTGTTTTGGTGCCAAACTGTGCCACGTGTTCCCAATGTGGCGGGTAGCTATCATATAACGCAAGATATTTGACAGATGCCTAAATCTCGCTTACAATATTTTAAGCTTGCATACATACAAGTTCCGAACAACAATATTTGTCGGTATACTAAGCAATATCACCCGCTCGGTAGAAGATCTTTTCTTTCGTCGTAAACCTCCAAACCCAATGTACAATTTCTTGATATTTTGATGATTTTGAAGTCGTCGTGGCCTAACGGATAAGACGTCCGATGCATTCGTGTTGAGCGATGCACCGATGTTCGAATCTCAGGCGGGTACCAATTTTTCTAATGAAACACGTACTCAAAAAATGTTCACGATTGACTTCAACGGTGAAGGAATAAGATCGTGTAATAAAAATGAAACCCGCAAAATTATAATTTGCGTAATTACTGGTAGTAGGACCTCTTGTGAGTCCGCGCGGGTGGGTACCACCGCCCAGCCTATTTCTGCCGTGAAGCAGTAATGCGTTTCGATTTAAGGGGTGGGGCAGCCGTTGTAACTATACTGAGACCTTAGAACTTATATCTCAAGGTGGGTGGCGCATTTACGTTGTGGATGTCCATGGGCTCCAGTAACCACTTAACACCAGGTGGGCTGTGAGCTCGTCCACCCAACTAAGCAATAATTTTTTTTTTGTCTAGGTGTATTTAATTCGTGTATCTCAATAATATGCTCTCATTAGTTTTTTTTATTTTATTTAATGTAAGTCACAATTACGTTGTTGGTTTTAAAAACAAAAGAAAAAAGTGTCAATATTTTGAAATTACGTAAAATGTTTTTTTTTTGTGAGCACGTAGGTTCTACATCAAATTCAACTCTTTAGTATTTGATAAGAATCTCAGGAATGTTTGTGATTCGCATTAAGTATGGACGAGTAAAACTTTGACCGACGCTTTGCCTCTGTGGTCTGTTTCACTCAGCTCATAGCAACGCACTGTCAATAAGGCTTATAATCGCACGACGAGATGCGGTTTCCTAATTTAAGGGCACAATTTTGATTAGAGGTTGTTAAGTTAACTAAAGGGTGAGCTCCATATTAAGTTAATGATAAAATACAACTCCACAGATCAATCATTACGTGATATAGTTAGTGATTTTTGATACGTCTCAAGTATGAAGTGAATTTTGTGTATAAATTTAAGGGGAAATGTTTGTGATCACAAACTGCAGTTGGTCAATATGGATAGCGGTGCCAACCACTTTATAATATTAAAAACAAAACAAAAAACTAAGTAATCGCTTAAAAAAACAAGCTAACACAAGCTAATAGTATCCGAGAGAGAAATTAAAATATAATCTAACTTTAATAGAGATAATTATTGGCGCTAACATCTGCGACATATTATCGTGAAGATAAAACATCCAAGTCTAACGAACTGCCAGACTTCAAGATACACGTTCTTATGACTCCATTAGATCCAATAACTCTTGCATTAGACGCCTTCAGCTCTAACACTAGGATCAGGCTTAAGGACCCCGGTAACCGTACTCGTCGAACTCGGCAAAGAGTTCGACGTGCAACGTCGTTTTGAAGTCGTCATGGCCTAACGGATAAGACGTCGCCGCGTCGGGTCGACGATGGGTGGACGAGCTCACAGTCGACATCGAACATTCGTCTTACGGACTTTATGCTTGAATCCTCTACCTGTGTGAAATCAGCCTTATTTGATGACTAGCCGTACTCGCCCGCTTCGCTGCCCATTTAAAATAAACAATTATTTATTGTCATTATTATTAGGGAGTCCAACACTCATATAAATATTAGCCTATCCATTAAGTACGTGTTTTCTACATGGATACCAAGTTTCAAGTCAATGGGATGCATGGTTCAGTTGTTATAATGGAACATCCGTAAAAACCACTGTAGATTTATATATTAGTATAGATAGCGTAGTCGAAAGGATACGTAATGTAAAAAAATCCGACTCCATATTTAGTAACGCCACCGGCGCGCTCCGCTGTATCCAATCAGTAATGAGATTGATCCTGACAAAACGTGCGTAACCGAAGTTACAATTTTGTTTTAACCAGATTTATGTTGACCATTTCTGCGGACATTTTTGTTAGGACAATTTGACTAATCAAGGTCAGTGTAGCGATTTGTTTACCCATGATTATTTTTTTTGTTTTTTTTTATTTATTGCTTAAAGACATCCACAACATAAATGCTGTGCAGTCGTTGACGCTCCTGAGAGTTGCGCTAAAGGTCATGAGTTAGATCCCCACGTCAAACATTCTTATGATAAACAGGTTTTATTTTCTCTTTATCTGCACGTTTATTATCTATATACCCCATAGACACAGCCCAGTGAGCTTCTCGCCGGATGTCCTGAGTGGGTCGCGTTTCCAATCCGGTGGTAGATTCTGCGAAGCACTGCTCTTGCTAGGGCCAGTGTTAGCAACTTCCGGTTTGAGCCCCGTGAGCTCACCTACGCGTTAGGGTGAATCAAAAGTAGCCTCTAAAGGCTATAAGTATAGATTTATAAAAACTTACATAACTATGTGCCGCTATGTATCTCTGGTTCCTATTACACAGGGATTCCTTAATTTAGATTTAGATGGCCGTGCATGAGTTGCACACAATTATAAATTACTAGCTTTTGCCCGCGACTCCGTCCGCGTGGAATAGTTACTTTGGCATAAGGCTAAATTTTACCCCCCACTTTATTTACGTAGAAAGTGAAAATATTTTGATACATTCTTTATTGGTACTCCATTTGTATCAGTCTTACCGTAATGTTATATAGCCTAGAGCCTTCCTCAATAAATGGGCTATCTAACACTGAAAGAATTTTTCAAATCGGACCAGTAGTTTCTGAGATTAGCGCGTTCAAACAAACAAACTCTTCAGCTTTATAATATTAAAAAATATAATAGTATAGATTTATTTGATTTATTTATTATTTACGGCCAACTAATTAGCTTGGGAAATGTGTTCTAAGTCTCAGCTCTGCAGTACAACGGCTGCCTTGCTCCTGCTGTTGCGCTTAGTCGATATAATAACGATACTGAATTATCAGTCAAACACACAAATCGACCTAATATGCCAAGTCGAAGCATTGGGAATTCTTGCCTTTCATACCAGACCAGACGACAGGACAACGAATAGTCACCGTCGCTCTAGACTTGCCGTTTCGGATCCTCGCGATCCATTCTCGGTGGTTTTAGGCATTCCAAGCACCGGTAGACGTTCTTGGATTCGACGTGCGACTTAACCCGCAGACCCAACCCTATGATTTTCTCGATGGATCTTCTCACTGGGTCGCGATTCCGATCCATTTTTTTTTTTATTGCTTAAATGGGTGCGAGCTCACAGCCCACCTGGTATTAAGTGGTTACTGGAGCCCATACACATTTACAAAGTAAATACGCCACCCATCTTGAGATATAAGTTCTGAGGTCTCAAGTATACCTAGTTACAACGGCTGCCCCGCCCTTCAAACCGAAACGCATTACTGCTTCACGGCAGAAATAGGCAGGGTGGTGGTACCTACCCGTGCGGACTTACATGAGGTCCTACCACCTGTAATTACGCAAATTAGAAATTTGCAGGTTTTTTTATTTTTATTACACGATGTTATTCCTTCACCGTGGAAGTCGATCGTGAACATTTGATACTCGCAGAAAAAGCTAGCTAAGCAAAGAAAAACAGTAAAAAATGCCTACCTTCGTTACAAGACGGTAGTGATCGCTACAGGATTACTTCCTTCAAACTTCAATCAAGCCTAAAAACACTGAAACCCTAAATAGGAATCACGGGGCATTGTGTTGTATACGAGGTTATGATGCTATGACTGATCGGGGTCTCAGAGGGTTTTTGCTGTCACCCCGATTCCATCGTCATGCATCTTTCATGCGGCGAATCTCGTAAGGCAATACCCCTTAATTCTCGCCGCACAGGAATTTAAATCTTACGCGCATGCAACAAGGTGCTTAGTTGTAGTATTCCGGGGCTTTCTCGTCTCCGCCAGCGCAATTAAACCTCAGAAACGCAGGTCATTAGTGTAAGAAGATGATATTCCACGCTATTTCTTTTGTAACTTGATTGTGATTTCGTTAATGTGCGTTTTCTTTTGTATGGCTATACTTTTTTTGTTATGCGTTGAGACGTTTCAAAACTGGATTGCAGTATCAAAATGTTATTGCTTTTTTACAGTGCGGGTTCACAGCTGAGCTGGCAATGAGTCTGTATCTATTTGGGAGTCTCCATCCAGCTCGAGGCGTAAGTTTGAGGTCTCAATTGTTTGGCGACTGCGGGGGTTTTGAAACTGGAACGAACTATTGTTTCGCGACACCAACAAGCTCACGATGCTGTCCATTCTCCAGTGCATTATTCCTTACGATATTCTTGGAAAATATGGGTAGTGCCATTCTAGACTATAGGACAGCGAGGATTGCAGAAGAAATAAAGCTATAATACCGCCACGCAGAATTTTCTTTCTGCTGACGTATGAATCAACTCTAGACCAATCTAGTTTTAACTGTTCATTCAAACTATAAACATCGCAATGCTTCAATTGAACGAAATGCTGAAATTGTTCAGTCACAAAATTAACTAACAAATCAGATTATTAATAACAGAGTAACAAATCATTCTTTTTTTTGCTTAGTTGTGTATTTAGAGTTTAGTTGGGCTAAAAATTAAATAGAAGTGACAAGCAGATAGTGTTGGTTTTTTTTTCAGCCCACGATGCCACTTCCGGATATAAGCCAAGCTTTGTCACACAGACTGGAGATTCCCGCGACTTTCAGGGGTCGTCAATCCACCTTGTGGGAAGCCTACCCATGCTACGCTTTAGTTTTACTATGCCTTGTTGATAGTATGTAGTTACCCTATGAACTGTGTTGTGTGTGGTGATTAATTGTAAAATCTGAATATCAACCGAATTTGGCGTCCACATTGTGTGGACACGAACATGATTATACTTTTTTGTTTTTCCTACCTAAGCTGATAACCTTGAGGGGCTATATCAGCGTAACCTTAACTAGCATGTGAGCTCACGGGGCTCAAACCTGACGACATTGCTAACACGAACCCTAGCAAGAGCCGTGCTTCGCAGAATCTACCACCGGATCGGAAACGCGACCCACTGAGAAGATCCGGCGAGAAACTCAGTTGGCTGTGTCTGAGGATTAATTTACTCGTCGTGCCCTTCGCCGTAAGCGACGGGTTCGACGAGAACGATGACCGGTGCTTGAGGTACCTAAAAGCACCGTTAGTGAATCGGAAGGATCCGTAAATGACGTGTAGATTTTACTGACGCCAATCCGAGATATATAGCGTCTATATCATCTTAAAATTCGGAAACGCTTCTCAGCGGGTCGCGGTTCTAGTAATTGTAGTCAAATTCAAAAGAATAGTGACCCGTTTCCAATTCGCGACCTGGTTAACCGACTCTTAAGCACCTACCGCGTTCAAATCAAACTTCATGAATTATTAATCTGTAGGTTTCGATCGAGTATTTCGTTATGTGAAATATTTTCGCTTGTCGCTCTGTGGGCGGTGTTTTACGTAGATTCTGCCATCACAATCGAATGTTCAACGATCCAGAGAGAATGTTGTGAACGAAGACAATTGGACGTTTTTACTTGCATCTCCTCGACGTAGGTAGGTACAATATTGGCAACGAATCGAGGTGAATTCCTGTTAAGCTAAACGCGGCTTAAAATCGCATATGGTGGGCCCGCACACATCTTTGACGGAAAGCACTAGACGTTCCAAAAATTTTTAATATGAAGTAAGGATTAATAGAGGCCCGAAAGCCTTTCCAGTATCACCATGACGAATGGGTGAGCAAAGGCATAACCAGGAGGGGCAGGATTTGCTAATGCCTTCAAAACTTCAAAAGAAACCTAATAACTCAAAAGTAGCTGCTTCGCGAATGAATCTACTACCGGATCGGAATCGCGACCCGCTGAGAAGATCCGGCGAGAAACTCAGCGGGCTGGTGTTTAGGTTAGGTTGCACGTCGAACTCTTTGCCGAGTTCGACGAGTACGGTTACCGGGGTCCCTACTCCTAGTGTTAGAGCTGAAGGTGTCTAATGCAAGGGTTATTGAATCTAATGGATCCGTAAGAACGTGTCTAGGGCGACGACGGTGGCCGACTCCTGTGCGATCAGAATTCGGGGAGTAGTCAACGGCGGCTAGTGTTCGCGACGGGCAGAATAAAATATGTTAAAATAAGTGTTAGTTAATGTTCGAGACAGCAAGCCGACGAGTCAACACCTCTTCGGAAGAAAAAGAAGAGACTCGCTCCTCCGCCCTGCGCCGGTCAAGCCACAAGGACTGTGTGACATCATACTGAGTCTTCGTTATTTTCCTCAAAGCAATCCCAGCACCCGTTCCGCGACAGCCACTGCGGCAATACTCGAGCCACCACGTTTCAACGTAAGAAGTCTAAAAATCACACGTGGTGGCCGAAAGCTGAGCGGTGGCCGTCCGGAATAGCTACGTTAAGGTGATTGTCATGACGCATAGCCTTAGAGTACGTTCGGTTGTGCATCAAAACAAAAGACAGCCGACTGGAATATTCAAAGCTAATTCGTATTACCCGATCATACGCAATATTTATGAGCAGTAAATCGTTTCAGACAGAAAACGTAGAAATTTTAAAAGGACAATACGACTCGTGTTTTTACTTCTCGATCGTTCGACATTTTTCCGGCAAAACTGATTGTTTAGCGGAAAAAATCGCGACAGTAAACCGAAACGAGATATATAAATAAAACATTATACCCGGGACTCGAGAATTTTGATTCGGTGTTTTTGTAAGGGGCACGGCCGCTGATTGGTGGCGACCGTAAAAACGCGGACGTGAACGAACGATTGAAGCCATCGCCAGTGTTAAGAGAAGCGAGATTTATACGGTGACTTTTAGACGGTACGATTTTTTCGTCGTGTCACGATCTTTCGAGATTAATTTAGGAGAATATATTTTTTCTCAATTTGCAAATTCGTGGGGCCTATAATGAGCCCATATGGAAGGGATAGCTTCGCGCGAGTGTTTATTTAATGTCTTCGAATCTGATAAATTTTGTTTGATTCAACTTCAAACAGCAAAAACAGAGCGAAGCAGCGTTTCATGTCCGGTGATTTCTAAAGGTCCGGCTTCGTCCACCTTTGACCCCTTTTTTATTTTTATTGCATAGATGTGTGGACGAGCTCATAGCCCACCTGACGCTAGCTGGTTACCGGAGCCCATAGACATCTATAATATACATATAGAGATATAAGTTCTAAGGTCTCAGTATAGTTACAGCGGCTGCCCCGCCCTTCAAACCAAATTGCGTTACTACTTCACGGTAGAAATAGGCAGGGTGGCGGTACCTACCCGTGCGGGCTCATAAGACATCGTACCACCAATTATAGATACCACCAAAAAAATTAGTTATAATATAACACTATACCTATTGAACTGTGTTTGTTTATTTAAAGCAATAGTCAAAGGAATTCGATTATTGTTAAAAAAATCGTACATAATAAAAGTCCTCGTCAATATTTCAATTTGCGAATGAGGTGTTTTAATAAGCGGTTAATTCATTTTCATGACAAGTCGTAAACAATGTATTCGAATATCTTCAAAATATTTAAATAACTTTCATAATTTTTATTGTTTTTACTATCTTAATTGTTTTTTTCTTCAAAATTTTCTACATGTCTTTACTAGTGTTAGGTCGGCATGTCAGTCCATATGAGTAGGTACCACAATGCTGCCTATTTCTGCCGTTAAGCAGTAATGCGTTTCGGTTTGAAGAGCGGAGCAGAAGTTGTACTGTCGAATTGACACTTAGATCTCGTTTTTCAAGGTGAGTGACAACAAAATCCGAATTGATCTAATTTAGAATCATTTTAACGGCTTAATCTAGCAAATCTTTTATTTTATTTACAATCTCCGAGCCGATATGTTGAATATTTTACAATTCGCGTGAGAACGATAAAGCGTAGTTCACGTTATATGTAAATGGCTGCCATTAATGCGAAGATCAAATTTGTTGATTGACAACAACAAAAATAAATTGATTTCAATGAAACATTCTTATTACTGTACTACATTGTACATTAAAAAATTAACTCTGTTATATACTTGAGTCTGTAGAACTTTTTTTTTAATTGCTAAGTTAACCAATGATCTGAGGGCCAACCTGGCGATCAAAGTGATCCAAAGTGATCACTAGACCTCATTTTTTACGGCAGCGAAGCCGTTTCCGCCACCGACCTTGAGATATGAGTTTTAAGTCCCAGTTTTTCAGTACAACGGCTGCCCCACCCTTCAAACCGAAATGCATTACTGCTTCACGGCAGAAATAGTTAGGGCGGTGGTACATATCCGTGCGGAATCACAAGACTATATCAACAGCAACCCAAGTGTCGCCAACCTTCAGGAGATTTCAGGGATAGTCGAAACAAACCTTTGTAATGTTGTTTAATCGTGAAAGTAATTCGTGAGTATTGTGACGTGCATAGATAAAGTCGGTCTTCGAGATTATAACAATTACTTTTCTACTGTTGATAGGATCTCTTGTGAGTCCATACGGGTAGGTACCACCACCCTGCCTATTTCTGCCGTGAAGCAGTAATGCGTTTCGGTTTGAATTGTGGGGTAGCCGTTGTAACTATACTGAGACCTTAGAACTTATATCTCAAGGTGGGTGGCGCATTTACGTTGTAGATGCCTATGGGCTCCAGTAACCACTTAACACCAGGTGGGCTGTGAGTTCATCCATCCATCTAAGTATTAAAAACAAAACAAAACAAAAAAGTTACACTGTGTATCTACATATAAAACTATAGACATCGGGCACGTATTGCTAGTCAAACCCGGACTGGTTTGATGGCCGACCTTTGATATGATCGGATCAAACTTTTTAAGCTCACCGGCTTGGCAAATCTGAAGACTCCCTGGAAATTTCATCAAAATCAGTCGAGCCGTTTTATAGTCAATTGGGAATACGGTATTTTTGTTTATTGCCCTTATAGGCAGGCGAGCTTACCATTTGATGGTGAATGGTTACCGTCGCCCATGGACATCAGCAATGCCAGGGACAGAGCCAAGCTGCTACCTACGGTTAAATCGATCGATATTTCTATACATGTAAAGAAAGTCTTGTTCCTTTCTTGAATCTGAATTATGCCGCGCATGCACTGTCGACGTGTGCCGGAACGTCCGCGCATGTGTTGTAAAGTCGAAAAGGCAGCCTTAACAGAGAAAAAATATGACATTCGTGCTAGTTCCTCTCTAGAAGTTTTTAAGAGTCAAATGAAGAAACATTTCCTGTCACTTTAATTGTATTTAAGTTATTGTTTTATGTATGTTTATTTATATGTATTTTTCATTTTATACTAGATTTTTTTTTTTTTTTTTTAAAGCTTAGTTTAAAAATCATGCTTTAATAGCTTTTATATTGTACACTATTCCCCTCTTATATGTCGGCGTTACACCAGGATTTACACACATAAGTTCTTTTACAATGAAAATACAATACAATTCTATAAAACTTTAACATTACTTGTTTACAACAAAAAGCCACGCCTGAGTTATTCAGTGGTTTTTACACACTTAGCCATTTTGTGTTGGTTATAACAACTACAACTTCTTTTATACAAACAAATGTAATTACTGCGAAACAATTCACAAAACATAGCTTAATATTCAAAATACATATTTTAGTGATTTTACATGACTCACATTTAATTTACTTTACATGAATTACTTTTAAGTAATATTAACTAACATTGTTATTATCCAGCCTAATAATAGATGGCGCCAACAACATCATTGCATAACAATTACAATACTTAATTAAATTATTAGTACTGTTAATTATTTATAATATAAATTATTATTAATATTTATGCTTTATTCATATTTAATCATTTATACAGTAATTTGTGTTTTTAAACAATAATATTAACATTAAACATATTCTGAACATTTTCACATCAAAACAGTGTCTGCTAATTATTAAATATGGTAGAATAACAGTTTTGTTGCTAATAATAAATAAATATTAACATATAATAAACTAAACTATATATTATTATTTTAATTATTGCCAACAGTGGCGTTTGCGCCCATACGGCCATACTGATTCCAGCGCGTCCCTTGCGCTGTTTTAGCATTTCACATAACAGTAAACAAGGCATATCCCCTACTGGGATCTACCCAACACACAAAGCATCACCCATACGGATCTAGTTAACTCGCAAGCCATCACCCTTACAGGATCTAGCCAACTTACCAGGCATCACCCTTACGGGATCTAGCCAACACACTCGGCATCACCCATTCGGGATCTAGCCAACTCACAAGGCATCACCCACTTGGGATCTAGCCAACCCACAAGGCATCACCCTCTCGGGATCTAGCCAACTCACAAGGCATCACCCACTTGGGATCTAGCCAACCCACAAGGCATCACCCTCTCGGGATCTAGCCAACCCACAAGGCATCACCCATTCGGGATCTAGCCAACTCACAAGGCATCACCCATTCGGGATCTAGCCAACTCATAAGGCATCACCCATACGGGATCTAGCCAACTCATAAGGCATCACCCATTCGGGATCTAGCCAACTCATAAGGCATCACCCATACGGGATCTAGCCAACTCATAAGGCATCACCCATTCGGGATCTAGCCAACTCATAAGGCATCACCCATACGGGATCTAGCCAACTCACAAGGCATCACCCATACGAGATCTAGCCAACTCATAAGGCATCACCCATACGGGATCTAGCCAACAAGACCAGGATTAAGGATTCGCATGGTGGCCCGCCAGCGTTTTAGGAAGGATAATTGGATAGGAAAATAAAAGTAGCCACTTTAACAAATTGTTCTCTGCCCATACGGTCAATTTTTCAGTTATCAGAATCCTCTGACATTAAGAGGATAGATTTACCTGTATCAAACCTTTACCATTACCAAACCTTTACCTTTACCTTTATCAAAACACATTGGATGGTAGAGACCGCTCGTCCATCCATTTCTCACCAGCTGATTCAACTTCCCCTAATTCATCATTCAGCGGACTATTTCCAATTTGCTTTATTTTAATGGCAGGTAGGGAACATCATCCTCCTAATGCCTCTGCATTTTTGTTTTATTTTTGTGCTGTAGCTTTTAATCAACTGTAATTCTTAAAGCTGCCTGTTAGAGCTTATTAAATTATATTTTATAAACATGTGACATTTATGACCCATCAATAGTTCAGCATGCCTGTTGACCATGCTCTCTCTCTTTGCAATAATGTGGTACTGAATTTCATACTGTTCACAAGTTTTTGAAACTCCTGAATTATCTTTTATCTTGGTGATTTTTTTTAAAAGTGACAGGGTTCCAAAAATGTAACTAAGATTTTTAAAGCAGAAATCAATACAGAGATCTGTGCAATCCTTTTTCTTGACTAATAATAAATTGGCATCCCCACTAGAAACCTAGGGTGCAGAGAGTTAATCACCCACTCATCCAAAAATAAATAATTATGAAAGGAAAAGTAATAATATGGAGCTACTGAACAGGGATGAGCTGTCTCTTATTATGACATTTTATTAAAAGTTTATTTGTATTGTAATATGCTTGAACTCCTCACAATAAACAGGAGACATACAGTATGTACAGCGTTGTACTATCCTATCCAAATTAATTATTTCAAATCCAACTTTTATCTGCCTGATCACCATCTATGAGACATGATTTGCAAAAGTTACATGATGATTGAATAATGACTCCAAACTTGAGCGTTCACTGGATAGAAACTTATAAAAATAGATAAGTTCTCTTCAAAGAGTGCAACACTGAGAAGTTATTTTTAAAAGATTAAAACCTATTAGGATGTCAGCAAGACTGTCAGTATTACCATATGATTATGATTACCATATGAAATTCTATAATAGTTCTAGTATTTTTCTCCATTAAAAGTCACAATGCTTTGTTTTGAAATCAGTTGACCCCTTATGCTCAAAAACTTTACATGAAGTTGTTTAGCTTACTAAACTAGATCTGCAATGATTTAAGTCTTATTAGTTGACCCCTTATGCTCAAAAACTTTACATGAAGTTGTTTAGCTTGCTAAACTAGATCTGCAATGACTTAAGTCTTATTAGTTGACCCTTTATGCTCAAAAACTTTACATGAAGTTGTTTAGCTTGCTAAACTAGATCTGCAATGACTTAAGTCTTATTAGTTGACCCTTTATGCTCAAAAACTTTACATGAAGTTGTTTAGCTTACTAAACTAGATCTGCAATGATTTAAGTCTTATTTGTGGTGATACCAGGTGAAACGTTTGTCATCTTGACGGCGGTAACAAGTTTTCTCGAAATGACGCAAGTGACGCAGTAACCACATTTAAAACCTTAGTGTTACTAAAAGTGCCACGAAAACTGAAGGAATCATTATGTGATTGTGATAAAACTGAGTTATGTTTAGATTATTAACATTATATTTACAGTATATTTTCAATTTGACGCTTTCGGAACGTTTTTAGAATCGATATTATTTAGGAAGGAAATACATACCACCGTATTTCTCAATAACTTGGATCGAATAGGTAAATTTAAGATAAATACCTGAAATCAGTATTTTTACCATCTCAGCGTCAGTAGCTTTTCCAAAACATCCACGGTCTAGAACTCATTTTAAATATCCACATCCTTACTGAATACATGGATCAGTTCGTCCCTCACTTGCTCCAATGCGGTTCAATACAAAGACCAGATATCGGCTTAATGCTTATGTCTTGCTTGCTCTTTTGAACTCGATGTTCATGCGATGAAACAATTAGCTTCATGATAGTTTCGTCCACATTTCCGCATCGGTATTGATGTCACGCCCTCATCGGAGTTGAACGGCGGCAAATAAAAGTTATAATGCCACCACAGGGGTACAGCATTTGCAGCTATCATCACTTTTCGCCTTTTTAATACAGGTTGAGAGACCCATCACTTCTTCAACAGTGGGTTACTTCATTCGGGGGCTTACGATTAATTTTGGGGCTGTGATCCCACTTCTGATGTCGGCGTTACACCAGGATTTACACACATAAGTTCTTTTACAATGAAAATACAATACAATTCTATAAAACTTTAACATTACTTGTTTACAACAAAAAGCCACGCCTGAGTTATTCAGTGGTTTTTACACACTTAGCCATTTTGTGTTGGTTATAACAACTACAACTTCTTTTATACAAACAAATGTAATTACTGCGAAACAATTCACAAAACATAGCTTAATATTCAAAATACATATTTTAGTGATTTTACATGACTCACATTTAATTTACTTTACATGAATTACTTTTAAGTAATATTAACTAACATTGTTATTATCCAGCCTAATAATAGATGGCGCCAACAACATCATTGCATAACAATTACAATACTTAATTAAATTATTAGTACTGTTAATTATTTATAATATAAATTATTATTAATATTTATGCTTTATTCATATTTAATCATTTATACAGTAATTTGTGTTTTTAAACAATAATATTAACATTAAACATATTCTGAACATTTTCACATCAAAACAGTGTCTGCTAATTATTAAATATGGTAGAATAACAGTTTTGTTGCTAATAATAAATAAATATTAACATATAATAAACTAAACTATATATTATTATTTTAATTATTGCCAACAGTGGCGTTTGCGCCCATATATACATCGTATTTCACTCTGCTATTGGTTTGCTGGAAGAAAACTCATGAATGAGTTAAGCTCGCCTTTGTACATAGTATTTAGACATTCTTTAAATCTGTTTTTTAATGTATTTTCTTTGTGTGTACAATAAGTATAAATAAAAAAATAAAAAAAAACATTTCGTAAAAATTTAATAAAATTATATTCTAGTTAGATAACTACAAGATAAGATAAACTTTTAATGTCGTTTCTTTGTTCTTTCAGGTTAGTGTTATTGTTATAACGTGATATGGTACGTAAGATAACCTGATTAAAACTAATAAAATAAATCTTTGTTCTTTCAAGACATTGAAGTTTTTATTTTAACAATACAACATTAGCCATATAAGAAGCTTATTAATCTTATATACATATAACTGTAGATTGAATTCAATTTCATATTACAATTAATTTTTATTATAATCGAACGGTTGCCTAATATCAACCGTTGCGAACGAAACCAGTGTTAACGCAAAACTGTGAAAATTACTTTCTATCTATCATCCCGACGGAGCTTCGTGTTGTGATGTTTGACAGTTGCAAACGAAAACAGGGCCTAATTCGGGTATCTAATACCAATTTTTAAATGAAGCAGACTAAAAAGCACATATCTCCGCCAGTGCAAAGAGAGTCTGTTAGAAAAACATGTTTTTTTTATTGCCTGCAAGGGCCTACAAGCAGACATTTTATAAGCAGACATTTTTACTTACAGAGTTTTACAGAGCCAAGCCGCTGCCTAATATTTAAATAATGTTATTACGGAAGGATAATGGACAAGTAATAATAGGTAACGGCGGGACTCACAGCTGAAGCTCATCAGAAACACAAACTAAAATAACAACGTCTAAATCCAGCCCTGGCAACACCAGAGTCCCGCCGAAAGCCTAACCAATCGCATGCATGTAATTGTTCGCGCTCGGGTCGCGTGCGCACCTAAACGCCGGCGGCGCGAGTGTTGCCAGCGCACACAAATTATCGACTAATCGCCGAGGGTGGCCAGCGGGCTACCGGACATTTTATATTTAGTTGATTTTAATAACATTTTAAACCTCAAGCGTTTTTTTTATTGCTTACATGGGTGGACGAGCTCACAGTCCACCTGGTGTTAAGTGGTTACTGGCCTATAGACATCTCAAACGTAAAGGCGCCACCCACCTTGAGATGTGTTCTAAGGTCTCAAGTATAGTTACAACGGCTGCCCTACCCTTCAAACCGAAACGCATTACTGCTTCACGGCAGAAATAGGCAGGGTGGTGGTACCTACCCGTGCGGACTCACAAGAGGTCCTACCACCAGTAAATTTTATTGATTAGCAGTCTTTTAAATTACAACTTTCGTCTCAGGTGTATTTTTTGTTGTTGTTGTTGTTGTAAAAACCGTGTCACCCTCTGTCCTCTACTCCTCATCTCCTGAATCCAGCGATTCCATTTGGAGATAGTTCTCTATAGACATCTTGGTAGGTACCACCGCCCCTCCTGTTTCTGCCGTGAAGCAGTAATGCGTTTCGGTTTGAAGGGTGGGGTAGCCGTTGTAACTATACTGAGACCTTAGAACTTATATCTCAGTGTGTGGCGCATTTACGTTGTAGATGTCTATGGGCTCCAGTAGCCACTTAACACCAGATGGGCTGTGAGCTCGTCCACATATCTAAGCAATAAATAAAAAAAACTATCACTCAAAATGTTAAACTACAAAAATATAGTGACAATAATAAAAGCTATATTTATATCGTAAAAGTATTTTTTTTTATTATACGTACCTATCATCGTTGATTCTCAATAACAAAACGATCAAACAAATAAATACACATTTAATTCCTGGAAACTAATAAGCTAAGCCGATAAATATCTACTCGACTAGACAGAGCGGATCACACGCATTGCACGCGCCCAGACAAATATTTGACGCGCCCATATCAAAGGATTTTACACTCGACTTGGCTGTATCAATTCACGCTCCGACTCCGCTAATAGTGTGACTATTTCGCCATGTTCATATCGCATACGCAATTGTGAGAATCACACCTCTTTTTTTTAAAGTTTTGTTTGTACTTAAAAAATGTGAAATGCTATACGGAACTTGACGTCTGTCACTTAAGTAAGTTACAATTAAATAAAAAAAATTAGGCACGTGCAACTTGGTGCACGTGTAAGAAGAGAAACTTCTTTTGCGGTGTGTAGTGTTGTGGTTTTCTTCATTTTTCAATCCTTAAAACAAATTTATCTTGTATAATAGGCAATGCTGTGTATAAGAAAAACGACTTTTTATTGCTTAGATGGGTAGATGAGGTCACAACCCACCTGGTGTTACTGGAGCCCATAGACATCTACAACGTAAATTCACCACCCACCTTGAGATATAAGTTCTAAGGTCTCAAGCTTAGTTACAACGGCTGCCCCACCCTTCAAACCAAAACGCATTACTGCTTCACTCGCCTGAAATAGGCAGAGTGGTAGTACCTACCCGCGCGGATTCATAAGAGGTCGTACCACCCGCAATCACGCAAATTATAATTACACGATGTTATTCCTTCACCTTGGAAATGAATCGTGAACATTTGTCCAGTACGCACTTCATTAGAAAAATTGGTACCCGCCTAATATTCGAACACCGGTGCATCGCTCACACGACAATAAAAAACACGAGATTAATCCGTAAATAACTACTTTAAATTGTTGAAATAAATTTCAGTTATCGTTAGTGACGTTTGGACCTTAAATTACTGTTATTTAGCAGATGCCAAGTCCAAGCTTAATATTGATTGAATCTACAAAATCGTAAACCAAGCGAAACTTGGCAACAAAAAAGATAAAATACGTCAGCACACGTCACTACAGGGTGGGCCCTGCGATAACGGTGGACGGGCGACGCGGGGGTTGATCACACGCTGAGGGCAATGTCATCAACGTTTTGTTATGTTAATTATAACTGCATTATCTGCTACTATGATTTTATGACGTGTTTTTTTGTTGGCCATCGAACTATTAAGGGTAGAGGTAAGGCATACTCGGTGTATGAAAAAGCGGCCGTCGATAAAGCGACTTCCTCGTTGAGCTCGTCGATTCAGACGAAGAGTTCGACGTGCAAACTAGCCCATAGACACAGCCCACTCAGTTTCTTGCCGGATCTTCTCAGTGGGTCGCGATTCTGATCTAGTAGTATTTTACCCAGCTGTCTTAGATGGTGTATCGCTGCCAATCTGCTCCGGATTTAGGTACAGCTCTTTTTTGCAAAGCGACAGAGACATTGACCGGGAATTTTTGGGGGAGATAAAGGCACGGAGGCTCGGATTGCTCGAGCATGTAGTGCGTATGGGGCAGGATCGGGCTGTAAAACAGGTGTTCCGGAGAGACCAGAAATTTACGTGAGCTCCAAGTGTCGGACTGGCAAGGTGTGGCGCAGCGCCGGGATGAATGGCAAAGCTTGTTATCGGAGGCCAAGACCTACTTCGGGGTCATAGCGCCAGCTCAGTAGTAGCAGTAGTAGTAGTAAGACCTACTTCGGGGTCATAGCGCCAGCTCAGTAGTAGCAGTAGTAGTAGTAAGACCTACTTCGGGGTCATAGCGCCAGCGCAGTAGTAGCAGTTTTGAGTCCGCGCGGGTAGGTACCACCGCCCTGCCTATTTCTGCCGTGAAGCAGTAATGCGTTTCGGTTTGAAGGGTAAGGCAGCCGTTGTAACTATACTGAGATCTTAGAACTTATATCTCAAGGTGGGTGGCGCATTTACGTTGTAAATATCTATGGGCTTCAGTAACCACTTAACACCAAGTGGGCTGTGAGCTCGTCCACCAATCTAAGCAATAAAAAAATAAAATAAAAAATATCTACCCGGAAGTTGAAATGGCGATACGCTTCGGGAACATCTTGAAACCGTAGAATGCTCTATAAACTTGACGTACGATAGGTCTGAATGGAAAAAGAGAACAATGCGCCAACCGCACATAGTCGAATAAGATCAATGATAAGCGTTTTCTGAGCCCGCACAGATAGGTGCCATCACTCCGCCTATTTTCTGCGGCAAAGTAGTAACGCGTTACGATTTGAAGGCCGCGGCGGCAGTCGTACTATAGAACTGGGACTTGGAACTCATGTTCCAAAGTGGGAGTTTAAATTATTGATTTGGTCCTATGAGTGTTAACGCCTACAAAATTTTAATGAGCAATGTCGATATTTTATTTACGTTTGCCTACACTTTAATTAATCGCCGTGCCAAGCTAACTTGCTCGCAACATAAAAATTGAGAAAAATCTGTATAAGGAAAATACAAGCTCAGGATCGATTTGGAACTTTTATTCAAGAAATTCAAGCATTCGACAATGAGTTCTATGGGTTCCGTTTCCATTGAACACTGGGTGGCCCGGGAACTCGATGATCCTTCTAAGCAATATTACTGTCTTAAATATATCCGGGACCTAAATAATGTGATGGGCGGTACAATCCTATCGATTGATGCAACGCTACCGGAATCCAAATCCTACACATAGATACTATATTTATTTATCCTTATGAAATACATTGTTTGTTTATGTATTCGATCTTCTTACGAAAATTAATTGACATATAAGACCTTGTAAGAATCATGAAACCCACAAACTATATTAGAATAACTTTTGCTCTCTTGCGAACTCTAGACAGAGAAATGAGCTCACTGACCACATGGTCTTAAATGAGCCACAAACACTGCAAAGGAAAGGCCGTCACCCATCTTGAGATATGATTTAGGAATCTAAATTGGATTGTATAGCGACTCTCTCAATCGTTCTAACTGGGTAACGCATGAGTGTGCTCTATTACCCGGGTCACAATATACTCTACAAATAAAACTTTTGCAGGTTTGATTTTTAATAAACGACGTTATTCCTTCATTATTTTTATTGATGAGACGAAATGAAAATGAGGTTGGTAAAAGAGAGTGTTAACTATGAATGTGGAAGGATATAGAAGCAGAGGTAGACCTAAGAAGTAATGGATGGATTGTGTGAAAGACGATATGGGTAAGAGGGGAGTGAGCGAAGAAATGGTATATGATAGAGGAGTATGGAAGGAGAAAACATGTTGCGCCGACCCCAGGTGACTGGGAGAAGGGCAGGATAATGATGAATGATGATGTTATTCTTTCACCGTGAAGGCTACTTCAACATAGTTATTCTAGAAAGATATATCAACAATTAACCAATCATTATTCAGATTCCAATTACCACAATGTTCAAATGTCGACAAACAACATTGACAACGTATGCTGTAAAGTAATCGAAACATCAGAAAGAAATGTAAGGACAATAACAAATGCAAATCGTAAAAGTAATTTTAAATATCAAAATGACTTAACTGTTTTTCGTCTATTTTTGTAGAAATGCTATTACGTATATATGTATAACGATGTTCAAATAAATTAAAAATAGACTTTTTATCTGTGTTTTACTCTCAAAGCTTCAAACTTAAAAAATGACACCAATCCGAATATCACAAAACCAACTTTACCACAATCTGCCAAACACGTAATTCAATCGTCTTGACTAATATCCGATGATAAGATTACTAACGAAAATTAGATTATAAAAATCGCCATTTTGTTTCTGTTAAAAAGGAGGGAAACTTTTTTTTTCAAACGAAATTCTGCCGTAGACTCAGGTATACGACCTGTCATCGTCCACGTTATCAAGCAGAACGGGAAAAAATGTCACCCGCTCTTATCTCACCATAAATCTACAAAGGGAACGCCTAATCAACGTCAAATTAAATTAAAAAAATTGATTTACTCTCGCTTTGGTCTGTGCAAAGTTTTTTTTAATGTAGAAATTCTTTGTGGTTTTTTTACCTTGGCTGTAGTCGATTCGGAAGTCAGCCTCCAACACATTTGCGAAAAGAGAATAGATAAAGTAGGAAAGTGATGGAAGAGTGGCAAAGATTAGGTCGTAGAGATGCCGGAAGACCTGTAACACCTATGGAAGACATATGGCATGGCATCTCGGATCGATGACATAGTCAACACGATGGAGCAGATGTGGATCAAAATGGTGGATGATCAGACATTATGGCATAAAAAATAGAAAGCCTATACCCAGTAGCAGACATATAACGACACCCCGAATTCTAATCACGCAGGAGCCAGTCACCGTCGTCGCCCAAGACACGTCCTTACGGATCCATCAAGTCCAATAACCTTTGCATTAGACGCCTTCAGCTCTAACACTAGGGGCAGGCTTAGGGACCTCGGTAAACGTGACATGCAACCGAACCCATGCATCAGCCCGCTGAATTTCTCGCTGGATCTTCTCAGCGGGTCACGATTCCGATCCGGTAGTAGATTCATTCGCGAAGCAGCTGCTCTTCAGTTGTTAGGTCTCCTTTGGAGGCGCTAGGGCAGTTGTTAGCAAATCCCACCCCTCCTGGCTGAGCCTTTACTCGCCCACCTGTTCTGATGAAACTGGAAAGGCCTCCGGGCAACCAGTAATCATTCAATCATAATAAAGACATACAATGATCCGTGTGTGACTACATCCATAATGTATACAAAATTATTTTCATTAAATTGCTATGTTTATTTTTAAGGAGCTAGTTCCAAGCGACTATCCTTGTACCAGTTCGTCTTTTTTTTTTATTGCCTAAATGGGTGGACGAGCTCACGGCCCACCTGGAGTTAAGTGGTTACCGGAGCCCGTAGACATCTTCAACGTAAATACCGTCACCCGTCAATAAAGAATGGCAAGATTATTATTATTGCCGTAAGCGAATTTCAGGCATCTGTCAAATATCTTGGCTACCCGCCACAAATATTAAAATTGTTTATAACTAATACAATTCGCAAGAACGGTGTTTAATTAACAAAAATGACCCTCTAACATTCATTCGCTGCTAATAACGTGCATTTGTTGAAATATATTGTAATTGAATATATTTTCCATGGACGGAATACAATTGAATCTTATGAGTTAAATTAGCTTGTTGATTTTTTTGAAGGGAACAAATGTTTGACTGTCATCCTTAATCATAATGAAGTCTTTTTTTAATTTTTTTATTATTATTTGTGGTCATAGGTTAACAAAGATTAATAGGTTAATATTAATAAATGTATCACTATGTCCTGCTAGTAAAGCGTACAAATATTAGGTATAAGTATAATCTACATAAAAATATTGCTAAACTTAAATTATAATTATTTAACTCTATTCTACTTTATCGTCTAAATTATCTAATGTTATCGTCTAAATATTCTGACATAGTATTTTTCGGACTATTTAAGAATTAGTCAGTTTGTTAACTTTATATTATCCAATGCTAGTCAAGCTCCTATATACATCCTAATACTAAATATGTCGTAAAGTTATGAAGATTTACAAGTTCCCGTCAAGGCGTACATGAAAAAAAAACCTTTTTATTTATTGATCATAACGCTTTTTTCAAACGCGTTGATCTTTATTAAAAAGCAAAACGGCATCGAAAATCTGAGAGATCGGAAAATGGCATTCACGATGGAATAATCAATACTAGAGGTCCCGCAGTAGTCGAAATTCGACTATAGTTAATTGGAATTATATAAGTTTGTACACTCTTATGATTGTATTTTATATTTCTATAATCACAAATTTCGCCAAGAGTACACTATAAAAAATATTAACAAGGACAAACAATATTTAATCTATTCTCAATTTGACAACAGACGTCAATAACAAAACTTTGACAATAAATAGTATGCATGCGTGTGTGCGTCAAATACATGGTATGTAGTGTGTGTAATGTTTTCTTTATTGATTTAATGTATCTTTTACGCATTATTTAAAAAAAAATTTAGCATTGTGCACTTCTCTACATTCTCTATAAGTGTGGAAATTTTCATACTCCTCCGTCCGCGCAATTTTCGTAAAAAGGGATACAAGGTTTTTGCTTCACGTATTAATATATAGATATTTGAACCTAACAAACCTAATGAAAAATGCTTATATCTCAACGCGAATATTAACACACACTTACTAGGTCAAATTTATATATTTTAGAACTGATGCGCATGCGACTGACTATCTTCCGGTAGATCGAAACTTGATAGCTCTTTCTCTGATGGCCTTTGTAGACAAACTAACATACAGCCCACTTGACGGAGAATAGTTGCCTCGTGGACGTCAGCAATGCCGGGGGCACAGATAAGTCGCTATATATCGCTAAGTACTCTCTGACAGTGTCGCTTAAAGAAAGACGTACCATAGAACTCGGGAAACACAGTAGAGAGGAGGTTATTCCGAAGCCGGATGGTGCGTGGAAAAAAATATATTTGGAAACGGACTATCTATGAACGCAGCGGTTCCAGATAGTATGGATGAAGTCTCCTCCGGTGGTGTGATGGTAAAAATGAGACTGGATTTTTTATTTATGTATTGCTTATATGGGTCGACGAGCTCACAGCCCACTTGGCGTTAAGTGGTTACCGAAGCCCATGACATCTACACCGTAAATGCGCCACCCACCTTGAGATAGGTATAAGTTCAAAGGTCTCAGTATAGTTACAACGGCTGCCCCACCCTTCAAACCGAAACGCATTACTGCTTCACGGCAGAAATAGGTGGGGTGGTGGTACCTACCCGTGCGGGCTCACAAGAGGTCCTACCACCAGTAAAATAACTCATAATCCAAGTTACTAGTTAAATCAATTTAAGTATGAAATACACCATATAACGTTCAATCTAAAATTTGCCGCGGGAAATGATATTTAAAATCGGCTCCAATTTTTCAATATTACATCCACCACACAAATAGGGTATGTGTACATACGTAATATTTAGATAAAGATCTTGGTACAATTCCGTCTAATTCGACCCGAGGTAAACATGCATGTGGTTATTTCGAACATGCTTGATGGTTCTATCGTAGAATACAAAATAACTAGAATAGACACTTTAGGAAAATATCACTGAATTTGTAATGTCATTAATTTTCTCCGGTCACCGTCCTCGTCGAACCCGTCGCTTGCGATGAAGGGCTCGACGAGTGAATTAGCCCATAGACACAGCCCACTGAGTTTCTCGTCGGATCTTCTCAGTGGGTCGCGTTTCTGATCCGGTGGTAGATTCTGCACAGCACTGCTCTTGTTAGGGCCAGTGTTTAGTAACACTCCCGGTTAGAGCCCCGTGAGCTCACTTACACGTCAAGAAGCTGAAATAGTCTCTCAAGGCTATCAGCATAAGTAGGGAATTTAAATTAATTTTATACAATTTATTGAATTCTGAGGTATTGTATAAATGCACGTGCATTATGAGGCGAATGTTTTGCGTTGAGAAATTAGCCTTCGAAGAGTGCAAATTATCTGTAATTTTCAGTCATTCGCTAGCCATTTCAGTATTGATTTTTAAGTTAATGAAAAAAATTAACTGTTTGTGAATGAAAATAATGATTGTCACATAATTAATGCCGTCTCTATCGTAAGTGAGCGCTGTGGCGGGAATCCACAGGTGCCATTTTATCAGCGAATCAACATACCTCATTCTAGTTCAATCGAAAAGACCATTCTAACGGAAATATCCGACAATAGCATTTAACGAAGAGAATTTCATGTATTTTTTTTATATTTAAATTCACACCCTATTAACGTCGCCTTCTTGACTCTCGCCCCGATGTAGGTTCAAGATGTGAGTTAGACATCATATTATATGGTTGGCGGTTACTACATTACGGGACGATGAGCTCGTACTCTTGTAGTAGAAAAAACATTACAAAAAGACAAAATGTATAAATATTTATAGTGAAAAATAGCCAAAAGTGTTGCTAAATAACCCTTAACTTACTGGAACATACACATGTACCTAAATATTCCGATTAGATTCCTCTTCTAATTCTTTCCCAACAAAATGGCGTTTGCTAGAAGTATATCTATTTCGGATAGTGCACACAGCACACACATTAAGCTTTGAGTCCCACAGCTGAGAGTCCTATGTTTTATTTTTACGGAAATTCGGATAAGAATCCGCAAGAAACTCGGTTTACAGACAGAAGATAAGTGATTAATTAATATTTAAATAAATGAGTCATTATTTCCTTTGTTATTAAGGTTTACTAGATAATGACCGAACTTCTCTCGGTTTTTTTTTTTGATAACGCCATCTTTTTGTGTCTTTAAAGCGGTTAGTTGCCCTCAATTAAGAAAAATAGTATTATTATTCGCCAATAGATGTCGGGAAGAGCTGATTATTGAAAACACGAATAAAGCAACATTTTCTGAAAACAAATCGTAGCTAGATCGATTTATCGCTAAATTTTATGAAAATCGTTGGAGCCGTTTCCGAGATTCAGATTATATACATATAATATATTAATATACAAGAATTGCTCGTTTAAAGGTATAAGATAAGATTAAATTTGCATAATTAAAAGGACTATTAGTAACTGTTAGTAACGCAGTCAAAACTTTTCTAGCATACATTTATATTACTGCGACAATTCAAGCGCCTGGTCTGAAATATGAGCATCACTCATGCAAACGAATGTACTATTGAAGTATTCAAAGGTAAGCAATAATTATTAGAACAATGAAAAACAATCTTTAGTTTTTATCAAAACCGATCTCTTCTTCCTACCTCTAAATTCCTGTCTTTAGTTGTGACGTGTTCTGAGAATCCTCTTGCCTCATAGTGGACGTTATAAATGAACGTCATCGCGCACGATGAGACCTGAGGTCGAAGACTCAAACGCCTCAAAAGCGCCTCTCCTTTTTTTATTGCTTAGGTGGGCGGACGAGCTCACGGCCCACCTGATGTTAAGTGGTTACCGGAGCCCATAGACATCTACAATGTAAATACCGCCGCCCACCTTGAGACATAGTTGTAAGGTCTCAATTTTAACAGTACAACTGCTACCCCGCCCTTCAAACCGAATTACTATTGCTTCACGGCAGAAATAGGCAGGGCGCTGGTACCCATGCGGACTTACAAGCCGTCCTACTACCAGTTGTAAAATCCCTACCCTATCTCCTTATCCCCTATCCCTAACTCCTACCCTTCATATCGGAAGGCTCAAGATTCATTTGTGGAAAATATAGACTGGTCAGTTTTTTGTTTGCTCAGTGACTGTGTTCTTTGACTAACCTCCCACTTTTTAATTTTTTTATCAGTTTTCGGGAGTTACATTTTTAATTAAAATGGTTTAAGCGGCTAAACCTAATTTTTTTCATTAAACTCAATTTTATATTTCTACCGACATTTCGTAAAATTTCCAGAATGAAAAATCGTGGTTATTGACGACTAGGTAACTATCCTGCTTCCCTAGTTTTTAACTCTACTACTCACTATGTAATCATTTACTATAAATTCTAGACAACTTTTGGGGTAATGAGGTATCCGTATGAGGTATCAATGTTTAATCAAACAATGCACGCTATAAATATGCAATTGATTTAAGGTGAATTAACAACGTGAACATTCCTTTTAATACTATATAAACTATTATATGTATGTATGTGTGTATGTATGTATGTATATACTTTTTGTAACTTAATATAAATTTCATTGCACCTACCACTATCCACTCTGCACTACCTTCGGTTGACTGGTAGAGAAGACCTTAGGCATTAAGTCCGCCAATGTAAATTTTACATGAAGTGTAATAAATAAATAAATAAAACATTTAAAATGCGTGATTTAAAAAGTAAAAATAATCGCAATAAAATTTTACGTTTTAGTATTTTTCGCGGGCTTTCTGTGCACCACAGACTATATCACTGTGTGTAGTGAATGCTGACAGTAGCTGTAGGTAAATACCTAAATCTAAAATATGCCACAACGCTCTGTTTTTTAAATTTATTTTCTCTTCTATTTATCTTGTTCTAAATTTTTCATTTTGCTACTTACATTTAAATACGTTAATATTTACTATATGTTTACTTAGATCCTAAATTATAGCTTACTTAATGAGTTATAAAAGTAATAAAACTTTTTTTTTTAAATATCCGATCGGGGTCGGACAAAGACGTCTACGATAAACACGGACTTTGACAAACAACTCGAATTTGACTTAACACGTATTTTAACGGACAAATTACTTGAGATAAAAACTATTTATGGTGATTTAGATATTTAATGTGAATAGAACCGTTTGTCTGTTTGTTTGCGTATCACGTTTTGACTGATACCAATTAAACGTATTGTATTTTTTAAAATAGTAATGTAGCTCAAATGCCGCTTACCACGTGGCGCCAAATGACGGTCTTTGAATTTTTTCCTGATAGAAACTGTTTCTATTTTAGATGCTTCTTTCTTTATTTCCCTTGTAGGCAGACGAGCATATGGCCCACCAGATGATGAGAGGTTATCACCGGTCATGGACATCAGCAATACCAAGGGCAGAGTTAAACTGCGTACTGCTATATTTATAGGAAAGTTTAAGCTGGGACAGCAATAAAAAAAAATTTACTACCAGAAATTTGATTTTTTTTAAATACTATTCAAGGCGTTCTTTAGTGAATTCCGTAACCAATAAACAGATCCGCAAATATAGTCTAGTCTCAAAAACAGGTGTTTGTTAAAATGTCTCTAAAATATACGAATAGCAATTAAATACTCAATTCGAGCATCCCCTTTTTAACTACCCTTAAAAGATAGTCGTTTCAACCCCTAATCATTCCGATTATCCCTTCGATAAGGGTTGACCGCTGTACAATGGGTAAAAACCGATCGGCCGATACAAATGAGGTCTTATTAACTCATTGGGGCGATAAGATTAACTTATTGTTTTATTTGGCGGCTTGTTCTTGAAATGTTTTTTTTTTATGTTAATCGAGCAAGGAATTTATTATTTTATGTTCTATTTAAATGATAATACAATCTACAATTAAATGTTTTTGTATCCATCGTATAGGGATTTCATATTATATGTAAAAGGTATATTACATCTATTTATTGTATTTATGTATTTTCTTTAATAATGTATTATTAATAGTAGTATACTAATTTTGAAAAATGTAATTCTTCGTTAAATTTAAGTCGTCGTGGCCTAAAGGACCGACGACCGGCGCATTCGTATCTACCGATGCACCGGTGTTCGAATCCCGCAGGCGGATACCAATTTCTCTAATGAAATACGTACTCACCAAATGTCCACAATTGACTTCCATGGTAAAGGAATAACATCGTGTAATAAAAATCAAACCCGCAAAATTATAATTTACGTAGGTAAATACTTTTGGTAGGATCTCTTGTGAGTCCGCGCGGGTAGGTACCACCGTCCAGCCTATCTCTGCCGTGAAGCAGTAATGCGTTTCGATTTAAAAGGTGGGACAGCCGTTGTAACTATACTTGAGACCTTAGAACTTATATCTCAAGGTGGGTGGCGCATTTACACGTTGTGGATGTCTATGGGCTCCAGTAACCACTTAACACCAGGTGGGCTGTGAGCTCGTCCACCCAATTAACCATTAAAAAAATGTACTTGTAGGTATTTTCTACATGGATACCAAGTTTCAAGTCAATCGGATGCATGGTTCACTAATTATAACGGAACATCCGCAAAAACCACTGTAGATTTATATATTAGTATTAATTAAGTGTTTAAAATCGAAGACACTTTATTTGAGTCGACTATTATCAAAGCCGGCAATGTGACTTTTGGACAATTATTGGTAAATCAGAAAAACTAATTATTGACTTTGTATTCCATTGGCAGCCACAAAACTCTTCTGAACGACATCTTAGATAAATAACAGGTTAAGTATTAACCTTTATTTAATGCAGGTTTTGAACCGTATTCTTTGAAGGAGACGATTATATTCAAATCAATCTGTATTGACATATCAATAAAATTTTCTTATTCAAATGCACAGATTGCCACCTTTGATAATAGACGACTCATTTATCACAAATATAATATGTTTAATTTTGTTCTATATCACATTCTCGGTTTTCCGTAATATCAATTACGTATGAATGTTTTTTTTTTTTTTTCGCAATCGCAAACCGAGCATGCGTTAATGATTTGCATTATTACTAAAAGATCACGATTACTTAAGAGTTTTAAGCGTAACGAGGCGGTGTGAAGTTTTGTTTGATGAAACCCATAATGACTTTTAGTTTCGCTTACAAATAATATTTAGGTTTAGTAAATTATAATATTAAGTATGTCGGCGCAACACAACTATTTCGGGTTAAAGATATTCTTTATTCCCAAAAGAATTACATAAATTGACTTAAATGAGAACTTTAAAATATTTATAATTAATTCAGATCGTGCAGTACATGAAAATAATTTATAGTAACAACATGCGGTGCTATGACAATTATTTAACAAAAGCTATAAAGATTATTTTCTTAAAATGTATAAACAGGGTAGATTACCAGGGTAGATTATTTACTTTAACTAAGATTAGTTTAAGTTAACTGTTTATTTATTTTTTTATTTATTGCCCTTGTAGGCAAGCATACGGCCGACCTGATGGTGAGTGGTTACCGTCGCCCATGGACTCCAGCAATGCCAGGGGCAGAGCCAAACCGCTGCCTACAAATTACCTACAAATGGGCCTACAAATTGTTTATAAGCCCAACGCTTATAAACAATTGCTTAAGACGGCGTTCAGGAGAATTAATGAACAAACTAACCCCACTGCTCTACTATAAATGCGAGTGAATATTGTCGCACAACACAGCAGTCGCTGACGTCATCATTTTGAAACATAGCCGGTAAATGCCGCCCTATCCGGTGGTAGATTCTGCGAAGCACTGCGCTAGTTATAGCAAATTCTCTCAGGTTGAGCCCGTGAGCTCACCTACCCGTCCGCGCGTAGCTGGAATAGCCCCTTAGACGACCCTTCCGGTTACCGTCCTCGTCCGAACCCGTCGCTTGTGACGAAGGGCTCGACGAATGAATTAACCCACAGACACAGCCCAATGAGTTTCTCGCCGGATCTTCTCAGTGGGTCGCGTTTCCT
Source organism: Bombyx mori (assembly GCF_030269925.1). Taxonomy (NCBI): domain Eukaryota; kingdom Metazoa; phylum Arthropoda; class Insecta; order Lepidoptera; family Bombycidae; genus Bombyx; species Bombyx mori. The sequence goes on from NC_085134.1 coordinate 3,139,079, forward strand.
ATCTGGCGGTAGATTCTGCGAAGCGCTGCTCTTGGTAGGGCCAGTGTTAGCAACACTACCGGTTTGAGCCCCGTGAGCTCACCTACACGTCAAGGAGAAGCCTGAAATAGCCTCTCAAGGCTAAAGGAAAAATCCACCGCCCGACTTAAAACTGATTTACTGTGAAAGCAGCTCATAAAAATGCTTTGTCGTCATCCTGCTTCGGAAAGCGAAGCATTGCTTCAAGGTTTCGAATTATTTTACGCTTTCGGACACCAGTGTGCTTAGTGCGAATTTTTTAACGTTCTCGATAGCGTAAAAGTTAACTCTAATTTGTATGCAGTTGGAACAGCGCCCCTAGCTGCAAACGTAGGCAAACGTTCCAACTCCATACAAATCTGTTTTTTTTTTTTTTTTTCGGGTAGAGGGCCGAACCTCCTACGAGGTCCCCGCGCCTAGGGGGCGCGCGGGGTATGTGAGACGTAACGATCTGCAGGTGTTGAGAGCAGATCGCGGGCCCAAGGATTTTAGGGCCCACCCACTAAACGACTCCCCTGCACTCTTACACCCGACGTCCGATCTCCGTCCGGGGTCAGAACCTGGACAGAGTAGGGGGGTTCCCGCGGTCAACACTACAACCAGACACGCGGCGCCACCCCGAGGACGCCCGACCGACGCGGCGACGGGTCGTCGAGGCGATAGTCGACTACCAACGACGTCGGTCTCCGCGGTACGGCGGCCCTACCAGAGCGCCCGGGAACTCTATACAAATCTGAGTTAACCTTTACGCTATCGAGAACATTAAAAAACTCCCACTAAGCACACGGTAAACATAAACAGCGGGTTAAGGTCTGAAGTACGTCCGACGATCTGATCTAATACATTATTATACAACCGACGATGACCACTGAGAATCGTGACCCGGTTTAATTAGTAAGTATACAAACACAGGTACTTAGGCCGAGTCAATAGTCTCTAGAGACTCAATAGTAGAGTCTTTATAAAAAAATTAATAAACACCTTAATATATATCCCCTAAACAGCAAGAAATGCAGAACTTCTATATTTAATTGGTTGCTTAATTTCAACTATGAGGACGCTGAAATGTTATTAAATAACTTTTAATGTTTTGGACTACACCCACACACACACCCTCTTGCATTCACTTATGCTCAGACTCATTACACACAGAGGGTACATAATACATTCATTTCAATATTATGTTTTGTTAATTGTAACATTTTTAAGCTGACATTTTGTCACTTTTATGCAATCCATGAATTTCAGTTTAATTCGCCTATTTCTGCCGTGAAGCAGTAATGCGTTTCGGTTTGAAGGGTGGGGCAGCCGTTGTAACTATACTGAGACCTCAGAACTATATCTCAAGGTGTGTGGCGCATTTACGTTGTAGATATCTATAGGCTCCAGTAACCACTTAACACCAGGTGGGCTGTGAGCTCGTCCACACATCTAAGGAATAAAAAAAAAAAAATTTTTTTTTTGTCTATTATTAATTTTCTATTTTTGTGTATCTGAAATAAAGCTGCTGTATTCTTTGTACGAGGAGCATTGATGTTTGAGATACAGGTTTTATCACCTAGTTCACGCACAGATGCAAATTATGATTGTGTTTCTACTTCTGGGTTAAATTTTTTTTTTATTGCTTAGATGAGTGGACGAGCTCACAGCCCACCTGGTGTTAAGTGGTTACTGGAGCCCATAGATATTCACAACGTAAATGCGCCACCCACCTTGAGATACAAGTTCTAAGGTCTCGAGTATAGATACAACGGCTGCCCCACCCTTCAAACCGAAACGCATTACAGCTTCACGGCAGAAATAGGCAGGGTGGTGGCGCCTGAGATTCAAACACCGGTGCATAGCTCAACACGAATGCATCGGACGTCTTATCCGTTAGGCCACGACGACTTATGTAATAATAAATAATAATAAATAATCTTATTATAAAAAGATCTAAACTTTTGTATAAAATAAACTTAAAACAAACAAAACGAATACCGTCCGATGAGGGACACATCAAAAGGAAAAACAAAATTATTTTTTTAATTTAATTCCGAGAATTTTCATAATTATTTACCTTTTAAACCTTCTCTGGACTTCCACAAATAATTCAAGACCATAATTAACCAAATCGGTCCAGCCGTTCTCGAGTTTTAGCGAGACTAACGAACAGCAATTCATTTTTATATATATAGATTATGTATGTACATATTATTATATACAAAAACAAAAATCGCTTCGCGTAAACCAGGCCACTGTGAAACGCAATCAGAATGATAAAAATCTCTGAACACATTATAATAAACGGAAAACATTAAAATAATTTAACAGACGCATTTCACAATGCGACCTCTGGACTGAAATCATTTGTTTGTACGAAAAGGCTATTTTAGAATTTGCAATGACCTCGCTTGACATTCGGATATACTACTACTCTTCGACAATAATCACTTGAAACTGGATACGTTTTATTGTTTACTAGCTGACCCGGGAGATTTCGTAGTGCCTTAATCGATAAATAAAAGACCTCAACTTTTGTATAAAATAAACTTCAAAACAAACAAAAGGAATCCGTCCGACGGGGGACACATCAAAGGGAAAACAAAATTGTAATTTTTATTTAATTCCGAGGATTTTCATATTCATATCTACCTTTTAAGCCTTCCCTGGACTTCCACAAATAATTCAAGACCAAAATTAGCCAAATCGGTCCAGCCGTTCTCGAGTTTTAGCGAGACTAACGAACAGTAATTCATTTTTATATATATGGGTAGAAGATAGATTGTAAAATACTCAGCTATTTCTGCCGCGAGCAACCATGCGCTCTCGTTTGAAGAGACTACCGGTACACAAAATGTAATTAAGACTCCTGAGTCCTGAAATGAAATTGAGGTCAGACCTCATTTGTCGTGCTTTTTTTTTTTTGTCAGGATGCAATCACCGGACTTCCACCCTCCACTGGGGATGGAGGGCGGGGCATGTCGGAGTTGAACCGACTAAAACCTCCTGTCGCTCAACAACCAACATCCAAACCTCGCATGAGACATAACTCATGAAAAGGCAAAGGGGGGAAAGTGAAGCGTTTAGTGCGGAGCACATCTCTCCCATCACCCTCCCCCTCGGGACGCCGGACTGGCGGTCGTCGGCGTCACGACCACCAGTCCTCTCGGTCGGTAGATCATTTGTCGTGCTGGATGGCTTCTTTCGCGTTGCAGTTTACTGGTGGTAGGACCTCTTATGAGTCCGCACGGGTAGGTTGCGTCATGATAATCGCCTTATCGTTGCCGCTGCTGATTACTCCCCGAATCCTGATCACGCAGGAGCAAGTCACCGTCGTCGCCCTAGACACGTCCTTACGGATCCATCAGATCTAATAACTCTTGCATTAGATACCTTCAGCTCTAACACTAGGAGCAGGCTGAGGAACCCCGGTAACCGTACTCGTCGAACTCGACAAAGAGGTCGACGTGCAACCTAACCCATGCATCCCCGCTGAGTTTCTCGCCGGATCTTCTCAGTGGGTCGCGATTCCGATCCGGTAGTAGATTCATTCGCGAAGCAATTGCTCTTGAGTTGTTGAGTCTCCTTCGGAGGCGCTCGGGCAGTTGTTAGCAAATCCCACCCCTCCTGGCTGAGCCTTTGCTCGCCCACCTGTCCTGGAGAAGCTGGAAAGGCCTCCGGGCCACCAGTAATCTATCAATCATAAAAAAAAAAAAAAAACGGGTAGGTTATCGGTATATCTCAAGGTGAGTGGCGCATTTACGTTGTAGATGTCGATGGGCTCTAGTAACCACTTAACACCAGGTGAGCTGTGAGCTCGTCCACACATCTAAGCAATAAAAATAAAAAGACATTGCATGAAGCAGATCGCTGCCTCCGTTTGACTTCTAAGTTAAAAAAATTGTATTTACTGTCTGTAATTGCAACACCACATAACATAACACACACTGATTATATTTGTATTTGTTTCGCTCTGATGAACTACATTTTGGTGAAAGTCAAGATGAGGCGCCTTAGTAAATATTTCAATGCAATAATTTACTTAATTTTTAAATTTATTAGCCTTGTTAACGTTGTATTGACATTAGCAGTAGCAATATAATTAAACTTTGTAATTTATTATGAATTATGTATGATTTTATGAATATTAATAAATATTGCGTAGTCAGTTTTTTTTAAATCTAAAAATAAAATACGTATGTTCTTCTACAACCTAGTTGACTATAATGCCCAAGAGCATTAGTGACTCACCATCACATGGGCTGCGTGTCTTGCCTTCGTGGCAATAAAATTATAAATGTTTAAACAAGTATATCGGATTGTAGGTTAGTAGGTATGTAGTACCGTCATTCGACACGATACATTACCACAATATTGCTATAGTCTGTGGCTTATTTATCTACGTGGTCTGTGGCACAGAAAGCCCGCCAAAACGTAAAATTGCACGGAATACTTTAGTTTCAAATCTTGTGTAAAATCAATAATACATTTGATATATAACTATAGGAGGTGCGTAGATTCCCAAATAACTGACTCTGTACTTATATAGTAAATTTAAACTCATTAAGATTCTCGCCGGATCTTTTCAGTATGTCGCGATTCCGATACAGTGCGAATCAATGCTCATGCTAGGGCTAATGTTAGCCAATTCTCTCAGGTTGAGCCCGTGAGCTCACCAACCCATCCACGCGTAGCTAGCTCTTAGGCCACCATGCGAATCGGTAGCACAAAAAAAGTAATGCGTTTAACATAAACGTTAATCTTCTATAAAATATATCGACGCTTGAAAAGCAAACATGACTAAGCGACATTGCGTGAACTTTACAGTAGACTAATTTAAAGTTGAAATACCTGAAAAAAATCTATTTTAACGAATCTAGCTGTAGGATTGAAATTATTTTAATAGACCTAGAAATAATTTTTTTTTGCGCATCGAATATGGTTATTGCCTATCATTTATGTACAAAGCAGTTATTGTCGCTTAGTCAAGTTTGCCTTTCAAGCGTCGATATATAAAAATGAATTGCTGTTCGTTAGTCTCGCTAAAACTGGAGAACGGCTGGACCGATTTGGCTAATTTTGGTCTCGAATTTAATTATTCGTGGAAGTCCAGGGAAGGTTTAAAAGGTAGATATGAATATGAAAATTCTCGGAATTATATAAAAACAAACAATTTTGTTTTTCCTTTAATATGTCCTCTATCGGACGGATTATTTTTGATTTATAGATTGAGACAGAAATAAATAAAAGGCTAAAACATCGTTTCACGTTGTTTTATTCGAATCAGCCTCAATAAAGTAACGTGTACTTCTAATACGTATTAATAACAAGCATGTAAAAGCTAACAAAGTAATAACAGATTACAACTACACAACTTCGCGTCTCGGTAACGAACTCCCGAGATCTGTATACCAGAGAAAACGTCGCCTTAAATAATGCTCACAACAACCAATTAATACACAGAACACAACCACAAAATCGTGAGCGACCAAATTTCGATAATAAACACTAAAAATACTAAAAAAATCACATTTTTTTTTTTTATTCGACTTAACCTAAAAGGTACTGGTGTGAGCTAACGGATTTAATGAATCTCAATGCCATCCGTGGTGTTGGTGGTGTTGGTGGTGTTCCTCCTCTTTCTTGAAGTAGATAGGGACGTGGTACTTGACCGGGTAAGGTACTTCTTTGACGAGCGGCACTTGAACTTCCTTGTAGACCGGGTAGGGCTTGTCAATAGGCACTTTGACTTCATAAGGCACTTTCTTTTCGACGGTGTAAGGGATTTTCTTGATGACTTCGTAAGGTTTTGGTACTGGCACTTTAACGGGGACCGGATAGGGCTTCTCTACTTCGACCTTGTAGGGCTTGTCAACGGGGACCTTAACTTCGTAGGGCACTGGCTTGTGTACGGTCACTGGGTAGGGCTTTTCAACATGGACGGGGTAAGGCTTAGGCACGTATACATTGTAGGGCCTGTCGACTGGTACTTTGACTTCGTAAGGCACTTTCTTAATGACTTCGTATGGTTGGGGCACCTTAACTTCGTATTTCACTGGAACTGGGACCTTTTTCTCGACAGTGTAGGGCTGGGGAACGGGCACTTTCACTTCGTAAGGGATTTTCTTCTCAACGGTGTAGGGAGTGGGCACTTTGACTTTGACTTCGTAAGGCTTGTCAACGTGGACCTTGACTTCATAAGGTACTTTCTTTTCAACGGTGTAAGGTTCAGGTACGTATACTGGGTATTTGACGTATTCCTTGACGGTAAAGGGAACTTTCTTTTCGACGGTGTAGGGCTGAGGTACGGGCACTTTCACCTCATAGGGTACTTTCTTCTCGACGGTATAGGGGACGTGTTTCTCGACTGTATACGGAACAGGCACCTTCTTTACCACCTCAACAGTTTTGATGTGCTCGTGGTGTTCATGATGACCGTGGTGGTAGTCGCCTTCGCTGGCAATTGGCTTCCAGTCGCCGCCGCTGCTGCCGTACTCGCCGCCTCCATGTCCGCCTAAGTTGTAGCTTTCGCCTCCGAAGTCGTGTCCTTCTTGGTGACCGAAGCTGATACCTTCGTGCCCTCCATAGCTTTCGTGACCGCCGTAGCCTTCATCGCTACCTCCGAAATTATGTCCTCCATAAGATCCTATGTCATAGATGCCCCTTTTGTCTTGTTTCTTCTCTTCGACTGCCTTCGGTGTGCCTTTCTCCTCCTTGGCAAAGGCAACCACGGCCAACGATGCCACCAAAATAACCTGAAAGCAAAAGAAGAAGGTATGTTGAGAAAATTCAGAAAGAAACTTCATCGAAGACTTTAAGCGATTTCTAGAATGTTCATTCAATAATAGAAATTTCGAATGAGTAACGGAAACAAAACAATTGATCCGTAGATTTAGATTAACGCTTATTGAATAATAAATACTCGTGTGTAGCAGTAAAAGTGATCTAGTTCGCCTCTCGGCATACTAAGATACTTTCCCCGTTTTATTTTATTGGCGTTCGCGAGAAATTCTTGTTGGCTATTGTTTGAAAACTATTGCGGCATGTTGTGTAACGCAAGCTTCCTGGTTACACGAATTATGCTCTCTCTCTTATGCTTAATACGCGTGCGTCCAATTAGTGTTTTGCAAAAATTTCGACAGCCTTACAAAACAACAATGCGAAGGTTCAACTGTTCTTTTAATTGCATATCCGGAATTGTTTATCGTGTTTTTTTTTTAAATTGCATTCGTAATAGTTTTACGTAATTATATTAAATGCGTACATTAAAAACTCCTATTCGAAATGCGCTTAAACATATCCAATTAAATCAATTTCGTTCATTATGTAAAACATTTGAATATTCTTACAAATTTTTAAGGTTTCATAAATAAATTTCTAAACAGGAAATATTTATTAGATTTGTATTTAAAGAAACGAAGTTGCGTTACGAAATTAAAAGCCTAAATGAATTTTAGAGCATGCAGATTTGTTGTTACATAAGGAGAGATTATTCGTAGAACGACATCAATATTTTGGTCGACCGGTCGTGAATGCCTAAGGCATTAAATAAAATATTATAAATGTATCAATATGTATATAATAGTCATCAATAACAGACAATATTTGAATAAAGTTATTAAACATCATACAAATTAGGTGTATTTTAGATTGGACTTATTTATTGAGCCATAGAGAAAAAAGTGGAGTTTGTCTTTTTTTTTTATTGCTTAGATATGTGGACGAGCCCACAGCCCACCTGGTGTTAAGTGGCTACTGGAGCCCATAGACATCTACAACGTAAAATGCGCCACACACCTTGAGATATAGTTCTAAGGTCTCAGTATAGTCACAACGGCTGCCCCACCCTTCAAACCGAAACGCATTACTGCTTCACGGCAGAAATAGGCGGTCTAAGTAAATGTAAAACCAATAACAATTGGATCCAAATAAGATTTAAAACCTAACCTTTTTTTATATATAAAAAATATTTTACTATAATTGAATGTCATAATACAAAAGCGAATTTTAAATTACCTTTCTATAATACAAAATTGTCTAACATCAATATTGATGTAGTATATAGAATTTTAGCTAGATTCATTTTTCATAACAATATAAAATTGTAACCATTTATGTACTTTTAAACTAAATTTACCTGATCCTTTTCTAAATTCCGTTCCAATTTCCAATCCCAAAAATAAATCATAATACAACACTTCCTAACCTTTTTGCATGGCTGACGCACAAACCGTGCAGGCCAAGAAATGGGAGAAAAAAAAAACAAAATTGACAGCGTTCCATACCGCGCTCAGTAATGTCGTAATTAATTAATTAATTAAAATGAGTCATTCTTTTAAACGTTTGTCCCGAATGTGCATTCTTACGTGAAGTCTGTGTGACTTAGCAAACGTGAGCAGTGAAAGTGCAGCAATTAATCCAACATAGCGAATTCGAGAATTACTACGAACCTTAAACCGTATAGGAGTTTATTTTTATTGGCATTGAACTCACGGCTGGGTTCCATAGACAAGAAGAGACAACGGAAATCGACGCCCACAATTAACTTTTTTTTTCCTACCTAAGCTGATAGCCTTGAAAGGCTATTTCAGCGTAACCTTAACTAGTAGGTGAGCTCACGGGGCTCAACCGGAGAGTTGCTAACACCGACCCTAGCAAGAGCAGTGCTTCGCAGAATCTACCACCGGATCGGAAACGCGACCCACTGAGAAGATCCGACGAGAAACTCAGTGGGCTGTGTCTATGGGTTAACTTACTCGAGCCCTTCGTCGCAAGCGACGGATTCGACGAGAACAATGACCGGTGCTTGAGGTACCTAAAAGCACCGTTAATGGAGTTCTGACGACGTTGCTAACACGAACCCTAGCAAGAGCCGTGCTTCGCAGTATCTACCACCGGATCGGAAATGCGGATCGGAACACACTTCTAAACAATAAAAACAAATGAAAAAAAAAACACAAAAATGAATTAATAGGCTTTATGTAACTTCTTTTAAATATTCATACGTATATTTGTAAACAAACAAGATGGCCGTTCGAACTGATTACGATTAGAAACTGTTTATTGATGATTTTGCAAAACGTATGACCGTTTTGAGAGGCGCATTCCGTGGGCTGTCGGCCCAAAAAGTTTTCTCATGATTGGTTTCACTGTTTTGAAATACATACGCTTATGAAATCGTAACATTAACAATAATAACAATTACACTATCGCTAAATTATTTCCGTATTCACGATGTGTAAAAGTGTTGTTTTTTTTTTTATAGTAATATCGAGGAGTGCAAGGCTCTTTTGTTCGAAGCGACATTTTTACAACTTTACAGAAGTGCCATTTGAAGGTTAAAATTTGGAAAAAATATCAGAACAATAAGCTTCTTCAGCTATATTCGAATGAAGTAAACTTAATTGAAGTTCAATATGTTCAATGAAAAACATCGAATTGTTGATGCTAATACCAAATAAAACCCACGTTTAATTACAAAGATAAATGTCGCGTATTTAGTGAAATATCGCTTAAAACAAATGACATTTCACCTCTCGATATTAACATTCAAAATTCGTCCACAAAAGACTTGGACGGCCTGAGTTAAAGAGGGTATGAGTGAGAACGCTGTCAGTGCACGACGTATGATAGGCTTGAATGGAAAAAAAGGACATGCTATGCTAATCCCAGATAGTGGGAGCAGAGCATTTTTTTTTCCTACCGAAGCTGATAGCCTTGAGTGGCTGTTTCAGCGTAACCTTAACTAGTAGGTGAGCTCACGGGGCTCAAACCTGACAACGTTGCTAACACGAACCCTAGCGAGAGCCGTGCTTCGCAGAATCTACCACCGGATCGGAAACGCGACCCACTGAGAAGATCCGGCGAGAAACTCAGTGGGCTGTGTCTGTGGGCTAATAACTCATCGAGCCCTTCGTCGCAAGCGACGGATGCGACGAGGACGATGACCGGTGCTTGAGGTACCTAAAAGCACCGTTAGTGGATCGGGAGGATCCGAAATGACGTGTTTTGGGCGATGTCGAGAGCAGAGCACAAAAATTATAAGATTACCATGCAGAAGTATGAGTCTTTCTCGGGAATCTTGAGAATTCACTTACACTGTTCACTGAATTTGCGTAACACAAAGATTACATGAGTCTGTCCGCATGTAAGTGGACCTAATGCACGAATCATTCAATAGCACGCATCGTTAATACCGGTAATACGTATTAAGAACTCGTCTTTACCGAGACGGACTAATAACTGTTTCATAACCGGTTACCGCGGCTCGCGGTTATCACTCGATCTTTATTTGTTAGTTTAAAAGTAACAGTACAATAAATTACTATAGTATATTAAGGATAGGTAAACAAAAATTTATTTATTTTTCCTATCTATGCTGATAGCCTTGAGAGGATATTTCAGCTCCACCCTAACGTGTAGGTGAGATCACGGGGCTCAAACCAGAGTGTTGCTAACACTGACCCTAGCAAGAGCAGTGCTTCGCAGAATCTACCACCGGATCGGAAACCAACGTTAACGTGACACACGAGTAGACAGTGACGAAACAGAACTGCGTGCCTGGTGCGAGTTTTTTAACGTTTTCGATCGCGTAAAAGTTAACTCAAATTTGTATGGAGTTGGAACAGCGCCCCTGACGGCTAACATAGGCAAACGCTCCAACTCCATACAAAATTAAGTTAACTTTTACGCCAACGAGAACGTTAAAATACTCGCACTAAGCACATTAATAATACGATAGATTCCTTGTCGAACACTTCAAAACCTCTAGCCTCGTTCTAAGTCTGTGACTTGGGAAATTAATAAATATGTGATTATAAATTTATATTCTATTTACATAAAAACCCGATTAATCTAATTTGAAAAAAAAAACTCGAAGCAAAATACGAATAAACATTCTAAAAGTATTCGATCGTAAACAACCAGAAATATAAATTTTAATTTTCATAAATGATCACCTTTGGTTTAATAAGCATGCGATTTCCATTTTGTTTTGTGTAATCATCCGACTAAGAATAATTATATTGTAATAACATTAAAACATTGAAAACCCAATAACAAGACTACAAGCAATCAAAACTACTTTTCTATTAAAACCAATTACACAGTTTTCTTGGTACTCAGTTTGTAGTACAAACTTAACTGTATACAGTCCACGAAAACTGTATATCATTCGATACGCCGTAAATAATAATAAAAAAAAAAAAAAAACGCGAGCCTATACCGCGAAGATAGATTATTTATACAAAGAGAATACTACTGCCAACCATAAACAAAAAATGTATCATAGCCGTTTATAATTAGGTAAGTCGTGTTACGAAGCGCGATGCTACAAGCTCTCTTGATGCGTTACGTATGGTCAATTAAAGTATCGCACAACAGTTGCGCGTGCATCGCAAATTATAACAAATCGATCGGATAATTAATATGCGTCGGTTTGACGTAACTCAATGACAATAAACACATCTAATTATTTTTATTATTCCAGCCCACAATGTCACGACATTAATTCTCCGACTTTTCAAATTTGCACTTTGATTTTATTGTTATTGTATTGGGTGAATAAGCTCACGGCCCACTTGGTGTTAAGTGGAGGTCATAGACATTACAACGTCAATGGTGTCATGCACCTTGAGACATTATCATTAACTAGCTTTTGCCCGCGACTTCGTCTTCTTCGACTTCGAAATTTGGTTAGCATAAAAAACGTTATAGTGAGCCAACCTTAACATATAGACATATGCTGTCGTGGACTTTTTTAGATCTTTTAAAGGGGGACAATTCTGTCATACATTATTTTAGCAAAACTTTAATCGTTTCTGCAGCGCACGCAGCGGAAGCTCTCAAAAGGGAAAAAAACCCAGATTTTGAAACATTATTTATTGGTACTCCGCTTGTATTAGTCTTAGCGTGATGTTATATAGCCTATAGCCTTCCTCAATAAATGGGCTATCTAACAATGAAAGAAATTTTCCAATCGGACCAGTAGTTCCTGAGATTAGCGCGTTCAAACAAACAAACAAACTCTACAGCTTTATAATATTAGTATAGATGTAAAATCATAATTTGCGAAATAGAGAATCCGAATTCAATTATATATATTTTCTTACTGTTTTTTGTTGACTTTATAGATTACTATGTTTTTACTGTTTTTTTATTTTGTAATTTTGTAATTTTTTATATTGTTTTCGGCACTGCGTCATTATGATAATTGTTTAGTATCGTATTCGATAAACCAAAACAGAAGGTAAAGTTATTCACATTATACATTGCATATTAAATTAAGGAGCTTTAGTAGACAGTCTCCGAATACATGAATGAGATGTGAAACTGTCGCTTAAGAATATCAAACAAAACAAAATTTTCATTGCAACCCAATCTATTCATACTATAGTTAGTTATCAAATTGAAAATCACTATTACACACCAAACGTTTCAATCACCAACTTGTCTAAATGAGTTATGACATTTGCAGTTTCGTTCTAGAATGTTCATTGCACGCTAAATTGGCGCGCAACACATAAGTATACTCTGTACGCGGACAGTTTATACCAAATGATTCTGATCTACATTTTAATAATCATAAAAACCTACATTCATACATTTGTATCACGAACGGGAAAAATAAAACTTTCAAAACACAATGTTTCCCAATCGGTGAGTGTGAAAGCGAAATTGCTTATTGAGCAATATTAACGATTGGATATACGTATCGCTTGTGTTGCCTGTTCACTTGGACTAATCAGCCATGAACCTAAAAATGTCGAGACATTTAGGGGAGGTCTTTGCCAGTACTAATATCACATAGATGCTTTGCGCAAAATGGTCATAAATAAATCACAATTATTATTAAAAACGTATTGGTCTAATTTTACTAGAAACAAATCTCTATTTGTAAGTTAAATATAAGCTAGGAATATTATAGATGGCTTTACTTGCTTAAACTATAGAAATATTGATCAGGGCCTATATCCACAGCCCACAGACATCATAACAATCGAAATCACCTATTGTAAAACAGCTGTCCCCTCTGTAGATGGACAAACTTGGAAAGACGGAATCCATTACTGCATCCCTTCAGATATGGTCTTTAAAACGCCCTATCAAAGTAGATAGGTAGTTAAAGGAATGTATTTTAGACAATAGATTATCGAGTTAACTGATATAAATCGAACCTTCAAATTGAACACCCTCAGAAGAAACCAAGCAAGCTGCGTAGTTAGGCAAAGTTAATTGCCCAGAATAAATATTTGAGAAAGCTTTTACAAGCGCATGAAGATCAAAAATAAACTATTAGTATAAAGTTTCAATTGTCATCATAATAAGGGAACTAGAACGAATTCCCAGACTCACACAACTTTAAAATACATCAATGCAATTCACACTAGAAGCGGCTCCCAAATTATTTCAACCGCACAGTTATCACAGTGGTTTGTGACCACGAAAACTGTAAAGTCGAACGAAGAGTCGGAAATGATAATCCGAAAAACTAAATTTAAAAAAAAAACTGTAAAAATAATTGAATATGCAATTTCGAAAAGGGCACGAATCTCTGAAAATGTAAAATGTTCAGGAAATGAAAAAAACTGATAATTTTCTAAAGCTGTGTAAAATTTAACATATTAACTTTTGAGATATATTTTAGTGTTAATTAGCAATTGAAAATTATTGGAATTATTATAAAATGGGTGTAGGTAAGCCTCAAAACTACATGTATATGAAAAAACGTATTTGACAAAATATGCGACATGTGCCCCTTTTGAAATTGCATATTCAATTATTATAATTACATTTATCTACGACTCGTAAAAATCTAAGAACCGACCTTATTCATTATCGCTCAAAGTATGCATCCGTGGTAAATTCGTTCACTCATAACATCTAAACACTTCCTATGCGTTTAATTCTAAATCATTTTCACTTTCTTCTAAACACCACATAATATAAGAAAAGTGAAAATGTACCTGTTAATTGCTAGGAAATGCGTTATTACAGAAACGGAGAGAGTCTTTAGAGCGTTACATTATATACATATATTATATATATTGCTTGTTACGACATGAGTATTACAAATTTTGGAAATGCAAATTAAAAAACCGGAATAAAGCAGTTAGTTATTTACATAGAAAACAGTGAATACAATTGATTTTTTCTAATAATAAGTTATTTTATAAATCTATTTATTAGGTACTATATTTAGATAATAATTCTGTGTAGCTAGTTTTTCTACCCGTGAGTAACTTATTTATTTAGATAGGAATTCATTTAATTTTCTGTGACATAAATATTTTTGAATATCATTTTAAATACGCGCTTTATTTTACACTTACTTCCAATGGAATTTAAATGGAACGACACGTTTTCTTCAAGTAATCAAACCAATTCAAATATTTAACGCTAAACAACTATTTATTACAACGTACACTCACTGAATTTATTTGAAGCCTATTTTTTTTTTCTAAACACGAAAAACAAATTTGATACTAATTAAATTGCTTAGAAAAGAACTCTCCGCGTATTTTGATATTTAGTTCCGTATTAAAAATAAAGTATATATATTTTTTTTTTCACGTAGACACACTACACTCACCGTGTACTTCATTGTGGTCTCCGAATGATGCCGAAGACTTGTGTGAGTGCGTTCCATACGCCATGCGTTATATACACTAGCTCCCACCTAACAACGCGAAAGGGAATTACTCTTGTAATATTTGTACTTAAAATTTTGAAGTGAATCGATTTTATAGACTAACCTTTTTTATATACATTTATAAAGAGGACATTTTCGATTCTATTGTTTGATATTCGGGATACAATTTTCGCGTAGAAATGCTGCGTTTTGAAACGAGTTCTTAAACAAGAGCGCGGCACTGATGCCATTGTTTTTGTGAGCCGTCAGGTCGTTAGTTGTTCTATGCTTATAAAGAAATAGCTATAGTAGAGTATGTTTACTATAAAATGTGTTTCCCGAACGCTATGTCAAGTTCTTCTTCAAACGAGGTCTGCGAAGACTTAGCGGTAGCCGGCGGCTTGTCTGTGCTACTGACATTGCTAATGTCCATGTCCATTAAATGGGCCATATCGTAGCTACACGCACCACTAATAAAATATATGATAAACTAGCGACCCCCGCGAACTTTGGTCCGACTTAGAGACAACAAATGAGCAGACTTTTGATCAAGGTCAATTTTTTATTTGGATAATTAAAAAAGCAAGTATTTTAATGATTCTTTATTGGCCATGTATTTTAGTTATTATTATTATATTTTCTTGTTCTTCAGTCCTTTCACTCGCAAAGTTTCGAATCCTAGTTGTAATTACGGTTTCGTCGGGAAATATTTGATCGCGTTGGTCGCGGCATGGCTTTCTTAATGATTACCTATCTCGGCACAATAAGCTAATCGAAACTCGAAATAAACACATCAACCGGTCAACTTCGAAATTTTACTATAATTAACCATAAACTACATTACGTTTAGCTGTCAGTTGCGTTTTGTTATTCCATATCAGTTGCGTTTTGTTATACCACATTTTATGTCACATCCCACAGAAACGTGATAAAAAGTATCCTATGTCCTTTTCCTGATCCTAAGCTACCTCCCCACCAATTTTCAGCCAAATCAGTTCAGCCGTTCTTGAGTTATAAATAGTGTAACTAGCACGACTTTCTTTTATATATATAGATATTTTTAAAAATTGTAAAAATATAAATTTTTTAATAAACGTTTCACACCTAGCTTGGTTTTTTTTTTCTGTGCTATATATGACGGAAAACCATATGATAAAATGTCAAGTACATTCAGATTTTGAATACCAGATATGCTTCATAATGATAACGCCACCGGAAACCGAAGTGGGACCCAGTAACTCAGTTGCCGATTCCGAGAGAATGGCAATAAATGGTCAGAATTACCAGATAATTACCCTAATGGTAAATAAGGTGTTTTTTTTATTACTTACTTTTATTTTATTTTACTGGTGGTAGGACCACTTGTGAGTCCGCACGGGTAGGTACCACCACCCTGTCTATTTCTGCCGTGAAGCAGTAATGCGTTTCGGTTTGAAGAGTGGGGCAGCCGTTGTAACTATACTGAGACTTTAGAACTTGTATCTCAAGGTGGGTGGCGCGTCTACGTTGTAGATGTCTATGGGCTCCAGTAACCACTTAACACCAGGTGGGCTGTGAGCTCGTCCACCCATCTAAGCAATAAAAAATAAAAAAATAAAAAATAAAAAAACTTAGATGGATGGACGAGCTCACAGCCCACCTGGTGGTAAGTGGTTCCTGGAGCACATAGACATCTATAACGTAAATGCGCCACCCACCTAGACATATAAGTTCTATGGTCTTAGTATAGTTACAACGACTGCCCCACCCTTCAAGCCGAAACGCATTACTGCTTCACGGCAGAAATAGGCGGGGTGGTGGTACCTACCCGTGCGGAGTCACAAGAGGTCCTACCACCAGTAATTACGCAAATTATAATTTTGCTGGTTTGAATTTTATTACACGATGTTTATTCCTTCACCGTGGAGGTCAACCGTGAAAAATTTTCAAGTACGTATTTCATTAGAAGAATTGGTACCCGCCTGCGGGATTCGAACACCGGTGCATCGCTACATACGAATGCACCGGACGTCTTATGCTTTAGGCCACGACTACTATAAATAAGATAGACTAAAATTTACAGGAACACATACATGATGGTAGCGTGTGTAGATAAGTAGATGAGCTCACGACTCATCGGCCGATAAGTGTTGGGACATGGCAAATTTGAGTACCGTTACGTGTTGATTAACAATACGACCTAACATCAGTGATTATGGAAAATATAATTTTAAAGAGTTTGAGTTTTGCAAAACGTTGTTAATTCTTCAACGTCGAAGCCATTCGTGAACGTGAGTTAAGAACGTATTTCATTACAAAAATTAGAAAAACATGCCTGCGGGATTCGAACATCGGCACGGTAGCATCGCTCGATACGACTACACCGAGCGTCTTATCCTTTAGGCCACTAGGAATCGTAAATTAAAATAAAATTCGATTTAGATTTAGAACTTAGAATTTAGATTTAGACTTTTATTAAATGCAAAAGAAACTTCATTCCAATGTGTTTGTTACGATGCGACACATACGGTTACAGCGGTGAATAACTACCATCAATAAATAATAGTTAAAAAAAAAAAAAAACCAAAAAAAAATGCTTTTATAGAAAATCCAACTAAAAATAGAAAATAAAATTTATTAATTTTGAATTAAAAATAGTGTAAGAAAAAATGATTTTGTTGTTAAAAAATAGCGTGGTGGGCTTTTTAGGATATTATCCAAATAACCCTTCTAGTCATATCTGTTCATAAAATATTCAGTATTAGTAACTATTGATACCATGCAGCCCTACGTTTTTTTTACAATACAATCATTTTTTCTTACACTATTTTTAATTCAAATTTATTAATATTTATTTTCTATTTTTTAGTTGGATTTTCTATAATATAAAAGCGTATTTTTATAGTTTTTTTAAACTATTATTTATTTTTCATTTTGTAGTTGAATTTCAACTTGTGCAAATATTTCTTTTGGTTTTCAATTTTTCAAAAATTTCATCTGATTTAGTCGGTAACTTATCCGAGAAATAGGTGATCGGCGCGCCTGGTAGTTTCCCTTCTTGGTCTTGACGCAGACACTCCGTGTCTCAGGAAAACAAAAAATCGCAAATCCTGATTATCCTAGTAAGAATAACGGATCAAATTGCTTAAAATATTGAATTGTCATCGGTCCTTAATAAGTATGCCAAATTTTGAGTTTATCCAACGTTTTAAAGGGGGTCAAAATCATGTTCAAAGATTCTGTTACATACTAACACACATACTTAATAACTTTATTTTTTATTGCCTAGGTGGGTGGATGAGCTCACAGTCCACCTGGTGTTAAATGGTTACTGGAGCCCATAGACATCCACAACGTAAATGTGCCACCCACCTTGAGATATAAGTTCTAAGGTCTCAAGTATAGTTACAACGGCTGCGCCACCCTTCAAACCGAAACGCATTACTGCTTCACGACAGAAATAGGCAGGGTGATGGTACCCACCCGAGCGGACTCACAAGAGGTCCTACCACCAGTAAAGGAAGCTAATATATAATATAAGCTAACATACGTATGAAGCTAATAAAAGCGCATTAAAAATACACATCGTTCTCATCATGAGATATTTAGTTTGCAGTTTTTGTAAGCGAGCGATAATTTCGCAAGTTTAAATTTGTAATTTAGAGAGATATACAATTATGATTTTCGTGAACGTTGTGTAATAATATTATTAAAATAAAAAAATTAAAAAAAATTGCATACGGAATAGCTGTTACGTGATTGTTATTAGAAATTACATATATTTTTTTATACGACTCGTTGAGACTATGTATATGAAATAAAATTAGCTTAGCAACTTCTTCGACTCCAAGGTTTGAAAGGTTTGTTAAGCTAAATGTCTTTTGTATGGTACATCATATTAATTCTTACACTATTGCACGAAATCTAGTATAGATTTTTGTCTCGATATATAATTTTGCCTGCCTATTTCTGCCGTGAAATAGTATTGCGTTTCGGTTTGAAGGGCGGGACAGCCGTTATACTGTTATAAGTGACCTTACAACTCATGTCTCAAGGTGGTTGGTGGCATTTATGATGTAGATGTATATGGGCTCCGGTAACCACTTAACACCAGGTGTGCCGCGAGCATGTCCACACAATTAAGCAATAAAAAAAAGGTTATGATTTATATGGAAGTGACAAATATGATTATATTTGTCACTTGATTACAGTCTTTTTACGACACACAAATGACAGGATACATTCTGGTGTACTCATTTAAGAGGACTCCCACTCTTGTCTTGATTTGGTCGAACCACTATAGGAGACCTTCCGCGTGATATCCTGCCGTCCATCGTTCCTTGCAGGGATTTTTTAGACTCGTTATCTCGGTGTGTCCTATGAAAGCTACCATCCGATATGATACTGTGAAAGATAGACGCTGATTGATACAGAGTTCTTGAAGTTCATTCTTATTCCAACCATTCTTCTCTAGCACCACAAGTCCAGAGCGTCTCTTTCGTCCGTTTCCCATACTGCACAGTCCGCCTTATCGAATCACAGAGATATTATCTATACATCTATACATATAAATAAAATTGGAGTGTCTGTTTGTAATATTGAAATAACCGCTTTTTACTACATGCATATGAATATATATACGGTACATACACCAAAATAATGTTTTTTACAATTTTAATCTGTCTGTCTGTCTGTTTGTTTGTTCCGGCTAATCTCTGGAACGGCTGGACCGATTTTGATGGAACTTTTACTGACAGGTAGCTGATGATATAAGGAGTAGCTCAGTTAGACTAGCTTCGCACCGCGGCTTCACCCACGGTGACAATAACCGCGGGTAACATCGCGGGACTCAACTATCAATAATAAAATTTATTGTTTCCGAAGCGAAGCGAGGGCGGGTCGCTACTTATTAAATAAAATGAAACACTTTTTGAAATACACGTTTTATTTTATTGCCCTTGTAGGCAGACGAGTATACGGCCCACCTGATGGTGAGTGTTTACCGTCGCCCATGGACTTCAGCCATGCCAGGGGCAGAGCCAAGCCGCTGCCTACAAGGCGCTGCTCACGTAATTACTAGTAATATAATGAATCATAACCGGTACTTACCCGGATAGATACCATAATACCGGTTGTTTCTGCTTGTTCATTGGTTTCTAACCACATACAACCAAAAAATTATAGTACAAGAAAACATATATTTTTTTCTAAAGTTCAATTCAAAGAGTCAAGGCTGCGGACGGTTTTTTTTTTTTTTTAAATCAAAATCAAAACTTCTTTAACCACAAGACCAACTAGCTGCAACATATTATCATCATAATGATGGATTACATTGACCGGTATTAATATTTCACGTATTCATTAAACATAAAACAACTTTCTATATCCTCGAAGTCACTTAAAAATATCGAAAAGAATGCCTTTTATTTTGAGTGGAAACTAGGTCTCCCTCCCGCCTATGGCACCATACAACAATACCAATTATATAACTTCAGATAGACTGATTCGATTGGGTATCTTGACCAACTTTGAATGTGAATAAGCAATACTAATTGTTTCAAAAACATGTCCAAATCATTACAGGGCACGAAAAATTTAGCTAATTCATTGTTGCACAAGACTGTTGCCATAATACGACCGCCATAATGATTATTATTACGTCTACAATAAAAATAGTCTTAGAGCCCTTGTGTGGACTATTATAAGTCCGTCGAACATGAACGATGATGACAAAGATTCTCATCATGAAAGCCCCCGCAACTGATGTAGGGAGTCCAACACCTGGAAAGGCCTCCGGGCCACCAGTAATCTTTCAATCATAAAAAAAAAAAAAAAAAATATTAGCCTATCCATTGAAGTAGTCGTGGCCTAAAGGATAAGACGTCCGATGTATTCATGTTCAGCGAGGCCCCGGTGTTCGAATCTCAGGCGGGTACCAATTTTTCTAATGAAATACGTACTCGAAAAATGTTCACGATTGACTTCCGCGGTGAAGGAATAACATCGTGTAATAAAAATGAAACCCGCAAAATTATAATTAGCGTAATTACTGGTGGTAGGACCTCTTGTGAGTCCGCGCGGGTACGTACCACCACCCTGCCTATTTCTGCCGTGAAGCAGTAACGCGTTTCGGTTTGGAGGGTTGAGGTAGCCATTGTAACTATACTTGAGACCTTAGAACTTATATCTCAAGGTGGGTGGCGCATTTACGTCGTAGATGTCTATGGGCTCCAGTAACCGCTTAACACTATCTAATCTAAGCAATAAAAAAAATTTGTGACTTTGACGTGAAATTGAACTCAATTCGCGCTGTGCCAGTGAGATATCAGCACGGTGTGATTTTAACAAGTTATTTCATGTCATTTTCGCAACCGTCCGTTAAGTACGCATGCACTATTTTTCAATCGGTGGACTAATTTAGAGGCGCTTTAATTATCGATAGAAGTATCTATTTTCACTGGCTAATCGTTAGCTTAAGGGACTATTCAAAGTACGCGCGTACTGGTAATCGATCTCACAAAGTTCGACCTGAGAGGATTTGCTAACAGTTTCTCGTCGGATCTTCTCAGTGGGTCGCGTTTCCGATCCGGTGGTAGATTCTGCGAAGCACTGCTCTCGCTAGGGCCAGTGTTAGCAACACTCCGGTTTGAGCCCCGTGAGCTCACCTACACGTTAGGGTGAAGCTGAAATAGCCTCTCAAGGCTATCAGCATAGGTAAGAAAAAAAAGTTCCCCTCTATCTATAAACATTAGATTGAATTAGGTAATACCATGATCCGCGTTACCTACCACTAACGACTTCACCTTCCAGGATCAGTAAATCTGTAAATTTGTATATAATAAACAGTGCTGTAACAAAAAGATGTGTGGTGTCGTGGGACACCGGATAGGAACGAAGTTTCTTATTCTAATTTTTTTTTTTGAAGTTTTATTCGAGGTATAAAGAAAATAAATATCCGGGTATACATTTTTTATTATGAGTTTTTTATTGATAAAAATAAAATAAAAACTACTTTACAAAGTTATCAAACTTTATTCTATCCACAATGATTTATAAAAAATATATAATAATAATATACAAAGAAACAGCTATTTACATGAATAATAATAATAGCCGTCATCACGTAAACTATACATTAGATACTATATAGCCATCATACTAAGACTATACATAAATAATAAAAATCTTACGTTACGGACGTTTTTTCCCGGTTAGTTCGTTCCAAAATATTTACGTAGCTACCAGAAATAGAGCCCGGATTAGGTGGTATATTACCTGTTTTCATTAGAATCATTCGTTCCGGTTTCAATACTAGGACTTAGTATTTCAAGGTGGGTTCTGTGATGATTATCGGTTTCAAGAACCACTTAAGATAAAGCTGAACTTGACCCAGTTCACTTAAGAACAGTAAAAAATTAATAAACCGCACACCTATTAATTAAATGCTAATACCAAGTGTATTGTATTTAGTTTATTTTTACAGTTCTTTTAAAAACTCATTTCATTTCAAAAAAAACTCTTGAGCTTTACTCGTAAGCTCTGCTGCTCGAAAAATAAGACTTATAATCGAACGTTAACACAATCGAGATAAGATATTGAGGTCAATTTCAGTAACACAAGTACACTAGTGGTAAAAGTGATCGACAATGAAGGATTCGGTTTTATTACAAATTTTTTTTTGAACTCAAAATTCAAGTGTTTCGTTACAATTTGTCTTACGTAACAATATTGAAGCGTATTAATGTCATACTCTGTAATATAATAATAATGTTTTATTTCTTTGAACAATTATAATAAGTTAGCTGACCCGGCAGACTTCGTAGTGCCTCAATCGATAAATAAAAGACCTAAACTTTTGTATAAAATAAACTTAAAACAAACAAAAGGAATTCGTCCGACGAGGAGGGACATCAAAGGAAAAACAAAATTGTTATTTTTATTTAATGTTGAGCATTTTCATATTTATCTACATTTTAAACCTTCTCTGGACTTCCACAAATAATTCAAGACCAAAATTAGCCAAATCGGTCCGGCCATTCTCGAGTTTTAGCGAGACTAACGAACAGCAATTCATTTTTATATATATTATTATATAGATAGAAGATTATACCCTTATAAAGCGATTTAAAAAAATCAAGTTCTCAATTGCGACTGTATGTGTTTTTATTGCAGCGTCTTTTTAGTTTGAAACCTGAACGAAACCGTTGAGTTTGATTCTGATTTTTGTCGCACAGTTCCGACTCTGATTCGAATCCAGAATAGGACTTTAAAATTGAAACAAATAAACTAACTAAAACATTGAGACAACATTGCTACCGGCAGCGATTATTTACTTTTATTTATTTATTTATTACATAGTTGATTGGACGAGCTCACAGGCCACTTGGTGTTTAAATTAACTTAAATGCACCACCTTGAGATATAAGTTCTAAGGTCTCAAGTATAGTTACAACGGCTGCCCCACCCTTCAATCCGAAACGCATTACTGCTTCACGGCAGAAATAGACAGGGTGGTGGTACCCACCCGTGCGGACTCACAAGAGATCCTACCACCAGTAAAAAGATTTATTGTAGAAAAAGTGTGAGATGCTTTTCAGGGTATTATCAAAATAACCCTTCTACTCATATCTGTTCATACAATATTTATAACTGCTGATACCGTGCACCCCACGCTTTTTTTACAATAAAATCGTTTATTCTTACACTATTTTTAATTCAAATTTATGAAAATTTATTTTCTATTTTTTAATTGGATTTTCTATAAAAGCGTATTTTGTTAATTTTTTTTTTTTAAACTATTATTTATTATTATTGTTTCACTATTTTGTTCCCACGCTGTCGTTTGATTATTGTCCGGAAAGTGAGCGCGTGGTGCGTGCCGATACTAATGCGCTTACGTAAATGCTTGGCGCGGTTACGAAAATATATTGCATTCGATATCCTTGCGCCGATCTAAGATACAACGAAACAGCAGTACTCCTGCACTACGGAAGACTGACCGTAAAATTTGTTTTATTTAAAGCTACATGGAATATCTAGCTCTGTATTTTACGTACATCAAATTAAAACCACTTTTACGGTCAGTGACCACGAAAACTGTAAAGTATTCGATACGACGGAAATAATAATATGACAATAAAAACACGTGATATTAAACCGTAAAAGTAGTTTTAATTAAAGCTACATGAGTATATAGCTTTTATATTACGTCCCTCGAATTAAAACCACTTTTACGGTGAGTGATCACGAAAACTGTAAATAAAGTATTCGAAATGACGGAAATAATGTGATGACAATAAAAAACTCGAGATTAAACTGTAAAAGTGGTTTTAATTAAAGCTACATGAATATACAGCTTTTATATTACGTCCCTCAAATTAAAACCACTTTTACGGTGAGTGATCACGAAAACTGTAAAATATTCAATACAACGGAAATAATATAATGACAATAAAAACTCGAGATTAAACCGTAAAAGTAGTTTTAATTAAAGCGACAAGCTTTTATATTATGTCCCTCAAATTAAAACCACTTTGACGGTCATTGACCACGAAAACTGTAGTGTTCGAAAAGCTGGAAATAATAATATAAAAACACGTGAGATTAAACCGTAAATCGCAAAGATACCATGTCTATATCAAAAGGCACGCGTAAATTGTCATCCAATTTATCGTCTAAAACCAACAGATCTAAACGCAGTCAGTTCAAACAAGAGATTATTAACGCTGATTTGACATTTAAGTACCCTAGTATAAGGTTGTCTTTAGGCCTATATGACCGCATAAGAGATTGCCTGCAAGCATTTTGACAAGGACCACTGAGAATACATTCAGCTATGCGATAGTCCTCTCTAAACGTGATCAGTATCAAAACACCCATTAGTACACAAAACACAGAAATATTCACATAAATTCGATAGTGATTCTTTAAGAGAGTAAAAAACACGAAATTGTACACTTTCGTTCATCTAAATGCGCATAAGTCCAAACGATAATACGTTGGCTTTCTTTAAGACGGTCGCCGTGTTTGACTTTTTCTGCTTGTTTCTGCCGCGAAGTGTAATTCGGTCTGAAGGGAGTGACACAATATTTTGAAAATTCGAATTCTGGTATCTGGAGAGCTCTGTGACAAACTGGAGGGAAAAATAGTGAATGACCAAATGAGACCAGGAAACATCAGGAAAAAATCGAACCCGCAAAATTATAATTTGCGCAATTACTGGTGGTAGGAACACTTGTGAGTCCGCGCGGGTAGGTACCACCACCCTGCCTATTTCTGCCGTGAAGCAGTAATGCTTTTCGGTTTGAAGGGTAGGGCAGCCGTTGTAATTGTACTGAGACCTTAGAACTTATGTATCAAGGTGGGTTTTTTTTTTTATTGCCCTAGCAGGCAGACGAGCATACGGCCCACCTGATGGTAAGTGGTTACCGTCGCTCATGGAGGTCAGCGATGCCAGGGGCAGAGCCAAGCCGCTGCCTACCGCTTAATACTCTCCACAAGCCTCGTTTGAAGAAGGACATGTCATAGCGCTCGGGAAACACCGTGGAGGGGAGCTCATTCCAAAGTCGGATGGTACGTGGCAGAAAAGATCTCTGGAAACGCACTGTCGATGAACGCAGTGGCTCCAGGTAGTATGGATGAACTCTACTCCGGTGGTGGGCGGTGCAGTATATCATTTAGAAGTCTTCTCAAAACGACACGTTCACCTCAATAACATTCAGTACCAACGGGCAACTGTCGTGGCGCTTCCAACGCATCTATTACAAGTTAGATCACACGTGGACTAGTTTACACATTGAAGCAACGTATCTAATATGACGAGAATCATCAATTTGTATGAGCTCATACTATTCGGTGTTTAGTAGTTAGCTACATTGTAACTCAGGTAAGGATTCTGATCGGTTGAAAAGAAAGAAACATACATAATAATATATATATTATATAGAGGGGTGGTGTATTATTGGTGGTTAATACGCGACGTATATGTGTAATCAAAGGTCCGTTTTATTTTATACTAGCTGACCCGGCAGACTTTGTAGTGCCTCAATCGATAAATAAAAGACCTAAACTTTTGTATAAAATAAACTTAAAACAAACAAAAGGAATCCGTCCGACGAGGGATACATCAAAGGATATTTTTCCTTTTAAATTGTTATTTTTATTTAATTCCGAGCATTTTCATATTTATCTACCTTTTGAACCATCTCTGGACTTCCACAAATAATTCAAGACCAAAATTAGCCAAATCGGTCCGGCCATTCTCGAGTTTTAGCGAGACTAACGAACAGCAATTCATTTTTATAAAGATAAAGATAAATAAGCCTTTATTAACAACCTTAATTCATATTTAGGTACATACATATATATATTTTTTTTCTTTTCATTTGACATCGGCTAAGATTGTTTTGCTTTCGCATAGGCCTCCCCCTAATCTTGCCATAAGTTCCGGTCGTGGCATTTCCTCTTCCACGTAGAGCCTGCAACGGCTTTTATATCGTCTACCCACCTTTGGAACGGTCGTCCTTTTAATCTTTTCCCCTCTCGAGGGTACCATTCAGTTACTAATTTAGCCCATTTTTCTGTTTTGCTTCTTATTAAATGACCTATCCATTTCCACTTTAATTTTTTAATTGTGTATGATACATCCGCAACTTTTGTTTTCATACGGATGTCTCTTAATTTTATTTTATCCTTTCTTTTAGCATGTAGCATGCTTCTCTCCATACTATGTTGGCATGTCTGCAGTTTTTTGATGTTCATTTATATATATATATATATATAGATAAGTAGATAAGTATCAACAATTTGATGTTTTTAATTGAACCTCAGTTATGTTTTTCACCCGTAGATATTCATATTTTACGTGCATAACATAATTCCACACTTCAGCTCCTTGGCAGCGTAAACAGTAAATTTATTTTGGGCTCGTGTTTGGCTTTTGAAAGCCTTTTTTGGGGGGCCGGTAATAAAACTGCCTACGAGGCTCTCGTGTCTAGGGGGCACGCGGTATATGTGGGATTCGGCAGATGTTAATGGTTGGGGCCAAACCCATCCACTAAATGACTCTCCTGGTTATAACTTTGACCGGGCATTGTCGGTAACAGCTGCGCGTCTGGTTATAGTTTTGACCCCCTTCCTTGCCTGGGCTGGATGAGAGTGAAGGTACCATCTGAAGGCCTACTTAATGCAAAGGGATTCAGTCCAAAGGAAATTCCACTACGTCAATAATGAATCAATAATCAGAAGAACCTCTCAAATTGTATTTCATTACTACTCTCACACCGCATTAGGTAACTATGTTTTATGGCAGAATTAGGGTATTCACCTATGCCGGCTCACAGTATGCCATACGCCGTGAATCGCTTAGCCGCCTTCTACGGCACCCAAAAAATGTGGCGGTGCTATTCTAGACCACCCTGTATTTACTCTGTATTCACTAATATTCGTTTAGGATAATCAGACTACGTCGGAAATAGATGCCTCTACAAGATCCAAGATCCCGCGATAAGTCCAAGAAACGCTGATTGGATGTGGTAAAGGATCGGATATGGAGGAGAATGACCTCACCAAAAAGGATGCCGAAGAACGGGCAAAGTGGAGGGGTTTAATCAGGAAAGCGTTCCCTGGCATTAGACCGGGAGAACGCTAGGAAGAAGAAGCATGAGATTTAGAACAATTTTTTTATTGCTTAGATGGGTGGACGAGCTCACAGCCCACCTGCTGTTAAGTGGTTACTGGAGGCCATTTACATAGACATTTACGACGTAAATGCGCCACCCACCTTGATATATGAGTTCTAAGGTCTCAGTACAGTTACAACGGCTGCCCCACCCTTCAAGCCGAAACGCATTACTGCTTCACGGCAGAAATAGGCTGGGTGGTGGTACCTACCCGTGCGGACTCACATAAGGTCCTACCACCAGTAATCAAAATTTTGTCGTCACATTAATGAGAAAAGAACTCAGCTATAGCAATTTGAACCTTTTAATTGAATATTGTTTTATGTAACACTGTTAGAATTTGAGTTTTTTTTTTCTCTTTTTTAAGTACCTACGCACGCGTCTCGACTCTCGCCTTATTACGTCTTTCATAGTTCTGTGGCCTAGCTGCGCAATGTCAAGCGATACCGCGCGATGATATTTTCAAATTTTCTAAAGCTCTCTTTTATAGCGAAATACTAAGAATTTAATTTAAATATACAATGTTTTTTTTGTTCAATGTCTTTTTTTCTTCATTTTTAGTGTAGATAGTTTAATGGCGTTGATGCAGTTAGTGGAGTAATGTTTTGAGGATTATAGCATTTTTCCATATGATCGTAGTAATCAAGAACTCATAATTCAATCAGAATTACATATAAAAAGGCGAGAAAAAAAAACTATACTTTAAAATTAATGAAAGTTACTTTTCGTTAGTCACAACCTTTTTAACTATATTGAAAAGGTTCTTGGGATAATAAAAGTGAACGGTTCACATTAAATTTTCAAAGGGAGTACGAAAAAAAATCGGTAGGCTACTAATCGGTACTGGGAAGTACGTCACAAGCAACTCCTCAGCAAAATACTACCCTTGAAAAGTCAACCATTTACGTATAGTAATGGTCCCCCGGTAGTCGAAATTCGACTATAATTAATTGAAATTATAAGTTTGTACATTATTATGATTCTATTGTCAAAGATTATTACGCTTCTATAATCACAGATTTCGCCAAGTCTACACCTTAGACAAATATTAATACCTAAAGACAAACAATATTTAATCTATTCTCAATTTGACCATAGACTATAAGCAATAAGAAAAGTTTGACAATAAACAAATAGTATGTATGCGTGTGTGTATCAAATACGTGGTAGTGTGTGTAATGTTTTTATTTATTGATTTAATATATTGAAGTGAAAACTTCTTTAGAATCGTTGTGATTTCTAACCGGATGCAACGGAAAAAACGACAGGTAAGAGACGCAAATACAAAAATGTGTAGGATGAATGAGACAGAAATATACATACTATTTAATACAGCGCCATCTGTGAGATTTTTTAATACTAACGTGTGTATGAAAGCTCTTGTAGTGAATTTTAATTTAGGATTATACGTGAAATTAAAATATCAATTCACAGAGGGCGCTACCTTACAATTATTTACTAATGACAAAATTTTATATATACTTAAGACGTTTAGGATAATTGTATTTTAATTTTGGAAGGTTTCACTTCTACCACATGTGAATTGCACACATGTTTTTTTTATGCATAATTAAAAAAAAAATTAACATTCTGCACTCCTTCTCTATAATTCTCTATAATTGTAAGAAATTTCATACTGTTCCATACACGCAATTTTCCTCAAATAGGGTACAAAGTTTTTGCTTTACGTATTAATATTGTAAAGTTATCTTTTATCGTCGCATTGCACAGTTCAGTGTTACCAGACCACCGTGGCATAGTTACATAAACACCTTGTGTGTATCAAATTGTATCGGAATGTTCGTATTAGTTTTGTTTAATGTTCTGCTCTCGTTCTTGCTGTGATTACACTAAAATTACTAGGTACTTTCAATTATATTCGCACTTGCCTTGCGTTACGCATTCGAAAACGTTATGAAAGGAACGAATAGAATGAACGCGTTATAAATTTTTAACATTACTAGATGAAGACCAAGCTTTGCTCGGTTTGTTTTTTTTGATAGCGCCATCTTGTTGTGTCTTCAAAACGGTTAGTTGCCCTCAATTAATAAAAATAGTATTATTATTCGCCAATAGATGTCGGGAAGAGTTGATTATTGAAAACACGAATAAAACAACATTATCTGAAAATAAATCATAGCTAGATCGATTTATCGCGCCGTAATCCCCCAAATACTAAATTTTATGAAAATCGTTGGTGCCGTTTCCGAGATTCAGATTATATAGGTATATATTAATATACAAGAATTGCTCGTTTAAAGGTATGAGATAACGTTATTATGTTACCTTATTTAACGACTGGTTTATTTATTTTATTTATCGCTTAGCTTGGAGCTCACGGCCCATCTGCTGTTAAGTGGTTACCGGAGCCCATACACGTGAACAATATAAATTCCGCTACCAACCTTGAGACATGAGTTCTCCGTTTTACAGCCCCGCCCTTCAAACCGAAACGCATTACTGATTCACAGCAGAAATCGGCAAGGCCAACTACCCGTGCGGACTCACAAGACGCCCTACGAAAAGTAACGGGAACCAAGCTAACTTGAAAAATTTTATAGTGGGAGGAAGATAACTTATAAAAAAAGAACTTATTAAAAATTTATATTATCTTACACACACACACGCGCCCGCACAGTCACACGCACACATACACATAAGAGAGACCTAGAAATTTCGATTTTTAGTTCCTTGATAGGAACTTCTTAATTACTGGTCAATCTGTTACTGCTAGATACAATACAGATTCATAGTTAAAATATTATAAATTTTACAAGATGTTTGTTTGTTCTTTCATGTCGAAACGAATCAACAGATGAACATGATTTTTTAAGTGATAGCTTTAGATAAGATCAGGAGAATGTCATATGGTACTATTTTACCTCGAAAGAACATTCCCACTGGTTCAACTACACGTGCTCTTTTCCTTGACATCGCAAGCGAAGCCGCGGTCGACTACTAGTATACATAAAAAACATTAATATCGTTCTTAAAAATCGATTTCTCCAAACACAAGCACACATTAAATGAAAATTCCCAACCCAGTTTGTAACTACATATTTCTGAGTTTTAATTTAACTAGTGGTCCCGCAGTAGTCGAATTTGCGTAATAACTGGTGGTAGGATCTCTTGTGAGTCCGCACGGGTAGGTACCATCGCCCCGCCTATTTCTGCCGTGAAGCAGTAATGCGTTTCGGTTTGAAGGGTGGGGCAACCGTTGTAACTATACTGAGACCTTAGAACTTATATCTCAAGGTGGGTGGCGCATTTACGTTGTAGATGTCTATGGACTCCAGTAACCACTTAATATTAGGTGGGCTGTGAGCTCGTCCACCCATCTAAGCAATAAATAAAAAATAAAAAATTCTTTATGAATTACTAGACTATAATGAATTGAAATTATAAGTTTGAACATTATTACGGTTCTATTGTCAAAGACAAATGCTTCTATAATCACAGATTTCGCCAAGACTACACTATAGACAAATAATTTTGATGACAAACAATAATAATCTATTCCCAATTAGACCACAGACTTCAGCAATAAACAAATAGTATATATGCGTGTGTGTGTCAAATAGATGGTAGTGTGTGTAATGTTTTATTTATTGATTTAATGTATTTCTAATGCTTAATTTAAAAAAAAAGATTCACATACTGCACTCTTTCTCTATATTCTCTATAAGTGTGGGAAATTTCATACTCCTCCGTCCACGCAATTTTCGTAAAAAGGGGTACAAAGTTTTTGCTTCACGTTTTAATATAGAGATAATAGACAATTTGAAAATTATAAATTATAATTCCATCGTTCAGTCATCTATCTATTAACAATTTCGCAACAATAAGGTCGCGACATATAAACGTTCAAGCACATCACAACCGGCCCGAATTGGGCAACCGTCAGATTATATATCATCCGAAAAAAATGCTTTAGCACACATAAGCTGCAGATACGACCTGAACGCCTTCATCAAAAGTCAATGTCATAGAAAGGATTGCATCGCGCGCAATATACCTAGCCCCGTTTGTGGGAGGCTTAAACGACGTAAGAAAGATCTTCCAGCGAGCGGGTGATGTTGCTCGATGTTAAAGATTACTGGTGGCCCGGAGGATTTTCCAGTTTCACCAGGACAGGTGAGCGAGCAAAGGCTCAGCCAGGAGGGGTGGCACTTGCTAACAACTGCTCGAGCGCCTCCGAAGGAGACCTAACAACTCAAGAGCAACTGCTTCGCGAATCAACCTACTACCGGATCGGAATCGCGACCGCTTTGAAGATCCGGCGAGAAACTCAGCGGGTTGATGCATGGGTTAGGTTGAACGTCGATCTCTTTGTCGAGTTCGACGAGTACGGTTACCGGGGTCCCTAAGCCTGCTTCTAGTGTCCGAATATTGTTTGTTTTTTTTTTTTTTGTCCTACCTAAGCTGGTAGCCTTGGGAGGCTATTCCAGCGTAACCTTAACTAGTAGATGAGCTCACGGGGCTCAAACCTGACGACAACCGAATATCGGTCTTTGGAACTTGTATATATGCAAGCTTATCTTGAAAATGTCGTAAGCAAGATTCAGAGATTTGTCAAATATCTTGTGTTGTATGATGACTACCCGCCACACCGTTGTTATTAGTAAGGTGCCTTTAAAGCTCATCATTCGCGAACCAGCTACTCTCGAGTTGCTAGGTCTCCTTTGGAGGCGCTCAGGCAACTGTTAGCTGATCCCACCCCTCCTGGCTGGGTCTGTGCTCGCCCACCTGTCCTGGTGAAACTGGAAAGGCCTCTGGGCCACCAGTAATCCTTCAATCATAAAAAGAAATACATATCAGTAATAGTGGTGAGACCGTGAATGTGTGTCCGAATGTGTGTGTGTGTGTGAATACGGGATGAGACCATTGTATGTGTGTATCTTTGTCTTTGGTTTCTACCAGGAGCGCAGAACTTTGAAGCGATTTTAGTAGTTTTATTAACCGATTCGCGTCCCAATCGCGATCCAGTGGCAACGGCGGATCCAGCTTTGGCGCCAGGAGGGGGTCACATAGTCAAATTTCGATGCGTTCGTTCCCAAACGTTTGCCATTATACAAAGTTATTATATTATATTAAATTAATTAAATATTGAAGGTATGTAGTTACATAAAATCTGTATGGTGACAAAATATATAAATAAAATCATTATATTCAATTAGTGGTCCACCTAAGTCCTGGAACCAGCTCAGGGGGTGGTCATGACCCCCATGACCCCCCTCCTGGATCCGCCATTGTCCAGTGGTAGATTCTGCGAAGCACGGCTCTTGCTAGGGTTCGTGTTAGCAACAACGTCAGGCTTGAGCCCCGTGAGCTCACCTACTAGTTAAAGTTACACTGATATGGTCTCTCTATAGCTTAGGTAGGAAAAAAAAACGTTCCAAGCAACGCAATAGCGGTTGTTTAATTTTATATTGAGAAAGACCAAGTGACGGGATCGTACATAAAAAAGAAATGCACTGTCTGAGATTCTTCGACTGTGTTCTTTCAAAACCGTCCTTGTCCCACACGGTCAAAAACTAATTGTTTGGACTTTAACGACTTAGGTTTAATACACTACTAGCGACCCGCCCTCGCTTCGCTTCGGAAACATTAAAACACACATGAAATAAATAAAAAAAAAATTAAAAAAAATTAAAAAAAGTAGCCTATGTTCATCAGGGACAATGTCGGCTTCTAATAGAAAAAGAATTTTTCAAATAGGTCCAGTAGTTTCGGAGCCTATTCGAAACAAACAAACAAACAAATCTTTCCTCTTTATAATGTTAGTATAGATAATAGTATCTATATATTAATACGTGCAGCAAAAACTTTGTATCCCTTTTTACGAAATTTGCGCGGACGGAGGAGTATGAAATTTTCCACACTTATAGAGAATATAGAGAAGAAGTGCACAATGCTAATATTTTTTTCAAATAATGCATAAAAGATACATTAAATCAATAAAGAAAACATTACGCACACTACATACCATGTATTTGACGCACACACGCATGCATACCATTTATTGTCAAACTTTTGTTCTTAACGTCTGTTGTCAAATTGAGAATAGATTAAATATTGTTTGTCTTTGTTAATATTTTTTATAGTGTAGTCTTGGTGAAATTTGTGATTATAGAAGTATAAAATACAATCATAATAGTGTACAAACTTACAATTCCAATTAATATAGTCGAGTTTCGATTACTGCGGGGCCTCTAGTATAACATAACTATACAATAAGCATAACTATACTGAAACTTTAGAACTTATATCTCAAGCTTTGTGGTGGCATTAACGTTGTAGATGACATTGGCTCCGGTAACCACTTAACATCAGGTTAATAATAGTTACAACATTTCGAATGCTTTAAAGTTCACGTGGTTATGGAAGATATTGTAAAAAAGGTATTTTAATTGAATCTACGTATATATGCGATATTTGGTCATCGTGCTCGTCGAACCCGTCGCTTGCGACGAAGGGCTCGTCGAGTAAATTAACCCACATACACAGCCCATTGAGTTTCTCGCCGAATCTTCTCAGTGGGTCGCGTTTCCGATCCGGTGGTAGATTCTGCGAAGCACGGCTCGTGCTAGGGTTCATGTTAGCAACATCGTCAGGTTTGAGTCCCGTGAGCTCACCTATTAGCCCGGCAACGCTGACATGGTCTCTCTAGACCAGTGATTATCAAACTTATTTCTTTTACCGCCTCCTTTGAAAATCAATTATATTTCAGCGCCCTCCATTTTTTATACACCCCTAAACCTTAAAAACCACAATTTCACAAATAATACATCGCCCCCCTAAACCACATCAACGCTCCCCATTTTTTTCTGGGACCCTTAACGCCCCCCTCTAGGTTTCAAACGCCCCCAAGGGGGCGCTATCACACACTTTAAGAAAGACTGCTCTAGACCATCAGCTTAGGTAGGAAAAAAAATGCGATATTTAGTTTTGAACGCATCGGAGATCGGAAGCACGATCCTCGGCTTCTCTTATCCAGCTCTTGCCAGCCACCCTGCATAGATCATCGCTCCAACTCATCAAAATCCAATTGGAGTACCTATACTAAAATTTAATTCGTAAATTATTTCATAACTTTCACTGGTCGTATTAATACCAGTCCGCTCTCGTTGCACTACAACGATTGCTTAACGAAACATTTTGTTGTTACAAGTAGAACATACGACATTACGTGCATTCTTTTATATGAGGAAGAGCCTTGACCGATATTTTTAGTAATTGT
Organism: Bombyx mori; assembly: GCF_030269925.1. NCBI lineage: Eukaryota > Metazoa > Arthropoda > Insecta > Lepidoptera > Bombycidae > Bombyx > Bombyx mori. The sequence continues at coordinate 3,173,607 of NC_085134.1, forward strand.
TTAATAAAAATAAAAATAAAAACTATATTCGGAATAAACGAGCGTACCGCCACTACTTTTTTTTATCAATTTATATACGGAGTTCGAACTTTTACTAATATACTGAGTCACTCTTATTTTTTGTAATCAGTAATTTAATTAGGGACTTTTTGGCGGGAACGCGAGGAGTGAAGTTGTGTGATTTGTTTTATTTTGTCTATTTAGTGTTTCTTCAGGTTTTAATGTGTAATAACGGTGGTTTATTAACTGTTTATTATCTATGAAAGTGCACAAATGTGGGAAAATGAAATAAAACGGCTGGACTTAACTTCTCGGGATCCTCCAAAAAGTTCACTAAAAAAATCTCAATAAATAACCACCATTTACTGAGATAATATTTCATCCCATATCGTCTTATCTCATTTCATTTAATTTCATCCCAGTTGATTATGTCTCATATTAATCATATTCATTTCATTTCATTCATTTCACTCCTTATTATCATTTTTCATAAAAATAAGAATATAAATTATAATAAGACATTACCTAAAGGTCTTAGTTACCAGGTCATAAAATACTTTAACAAATAAAATTATTAGTCTCAGTCAAACGACGGAGCTTTAATAGCATACCTATATGTAGTACTTTCCTATTATAGGTTTTCTCAAGTCCTAGAGATTGTTAATACTACTTTTATAGTTTGCTTTGGCGTTTATTATTTTCATTATAGATATATAGATGTAGATAAAAAGGTAAAAGCCGTAGGCAAAGCCGTAAAATCAATTTTAGTTACTGAACTTTTCCTCCATATTCCATCCACTACCGGAGCATAGTCCGACTATACCACATTGAATCGCTTGGTCAGTAAAAAAACTAGACTTGACAGATATAGACAGCGATTTGGATTTGTCGCATCCATTGCCAATATTGTCGCGTTGTGGTAAATGAGCGTGGACTGTATTTATTTTTTGAGATGTTTATTTGTCCTTATATGACAAATTAAAGACTGTATCTATACTAATAATATTATAAAGAGGAAAGATTTGTTTGATTGTTTGTATTGAATAGGCTCCGAAACTACTAAACCGATTTGAAAAATTCTTTCACTGTTAAGAAGCTACACTATTCCCGAGTAACATAGGCAATAATTTTTATTTTTTAAAAAAAAATTAGGGATCCTTACTAAAAATCCAATAAGGTGAGGTGTAAAAAAATTACCTAAAATATTCTTTACATCGCTGCGAAAACTATTGATGATAGGATAAAATAATATACTACGACTTTGTAGAACACATTATTATTTACAAAAAGTGTCCCGATAGCATATGTCTAACGCTATCTATATATTAATACGTGAAGCAAAAACTTTGTATCCCTTTTTACGAAAATTGCGCGGATGGAGAAGTACGAAATTTTCCACACTTATAGAGAATATAGAGAAGAAGTGCACAATGCTAATATTTTTTTAAAATACACACGCTTGCATACTATTTATTGTCAAACTTTTGTTCTTGACGTCTGTTGTCAAATTGAGAATAGATTAAATATTGTTTGTCTTTCTTAATATTTTTTATAGTGTAGTCTTGGCGAAATTTGTGATTATAGAAGTATAAAATACAATCATAATTAGTGTACAAACTTACAATTCCAATTAATTATAGTCGAATTTCGACTACTGCGGGACCTCTAGTTATAGTTATGCCGCAATAAGTGTTATTTTATTTAAAAAAAATAAAACACCGTCAAATATCGTTGAAATTTTTGTTAAAGTCCCGTGCGGAGCCGGAGCGGGCCGCTATATAAAATAAATATTATAAAATCGATGCGACGCTCTTTGCGGCTTGATTTGAAAGAGCAATAGCATCGGACGTCGGTCGTCGCTGACACTTTGACGTTCAGAAATTGAGCAAATATCCATGAGTGAAATTTAAAGACATCGATTTTAGGTACTCCCCTTTCTTGAAGTCTGCTGTAATATCGAACACAATAAGCTCGACGCCATATTAAAACAATATTATTTACTGATTACATTAACATCGTTATAATATATTAAAATCGCGTAGTATCAATTTTATTGCACTCGAGTATTCAATTCATTGACCGAGAATGTTACAGAGAACCGGTTGGGATCAAACTCGTCTCTGCAACGTATTCGAACATATTAAGCAAGTTGACATTTTGTGGAATGACGATGAAAGGAAAGATCTTCCACCGAGCGGGTGATATTGCTCGGTAGACCGACGGTCCGAATGTTGTTGTTCGGAACTTGTATTTATGCAAGCTATCTTGAGAATGTCGTAAGCGAAATTCAAGCGTTTATCAAATATCTTGTGTTCTGTGATGGCTACCACCACAATCTCATAAAGAAATGAACTCTAAATTGGGTCGGTTATGAAATTACTTCGGAACTATTGAAATACAGTACTCGCAAATTCTATACAATCCCTCTCATTCCCATAGCAAATTCATTGGTTTAATCTAAGCACTGGATGGCGATTTGGTCTGGATTTGGCCAGATCACGTGGACGATCTCACGGCCCACCTGCTGTTAAGTGGTTACCGGAGGTCATAGATATCTACAACGTGCCGCCACCTACCTTCAGATAATGGTTCGAAGGTCTCCGTTTTTACAATACAACCGATACTCATTACTGCTTTACGCCAAATATAGACCGGTTGGTGGTGCCTACCCGTGCGGACTCACAAGATGTCCTGTCACCATTAGTTTTAATTAATTAATTAATAAAAATTATAGTACCTCTGGGGCTATCGACAATGAGAGGAGGATCTTAAACCGAGCTGGTAATCTTTCTCGGTAGACCCACGGTCCAAATATTCCGAACTTGTATACAAACTTTTCTCTTGAAAATTACGTTAGCAAGATGGTGTCGTCATCTATCAAATATCGTCTGTTCTGTGATAGCTACCGCGTCTGTATCTCTGTAAGTTACAAACTCATTGACGCGGTAACATTGATTATGCTAATAATTACGTAACAAACTAGCTCGTATTGATTACTTTCAGCTATATGCACATGAATGACCATAATAAATGGTTCTTACGCGTTTTGTCGATTATTAAAGAATTATAACGTGAAAATTATAGTGATTAGTTTTCGAATCATACATTCGTGCACTAAAAACAGGTATTTAAGTTTTATATAGTCATTTAATGAGAAAAATAATGTAAACTTGTTTTGTTAAATATGTGTTATTATAACTTATTATAGTCCAAGTATATTCATCATCACGATTATCCTGCCCTTCTCCCAGTCACCCGGGGTCGGCCCAACATGTATGCTCCTTCCATACTCTTCTATCATATACCATTTCTTCGCTCACTCCCCTCCTACCGATATCGTCTTTCACACAATCCATCCATTTCTTCTTAGGTCTACCTCTTCCTCTAAATCCTTCCACATTCATAGTTAACACTCTCTTAACAACCTCATTTTCATTTCGTCTCATCACATGTCCATACCATCCCAAAATAGTTTAAACGGCAATAAAAACTAAGTCAACGTGTATTAGTCTAATGAAGATAGATTAAGGTTAATGATGATTCGATTAAAGACTAATGAAGGATTCAATAATGTTATAAAGTAGCATGTTTAAAAATACAAACATTGCTGCTATAATAATTTTACTCATTAGATTTTCTGAATGAAAGATTGACTATAACAAAAGACAGCAATAATTAAGAGTTTGATTAATGTTGTATTATGACTATCTGACCAAATTCAAAATGTAGTAACTGCAGTTGTTATTAAGATGTTTCCGGTAATGCTTTTGCCGTAGTATGGTATTACCACGCGAATTCACACAACGGCTCGCGACGAAGAGTGACCTTTTCACAAGTTTTCCTTGCCTTAAAAAGACAAAATATGTATTCAATTTTGTATTAATTCGTACAAGGGAAATGCGGTAGTTTTCTTCGACTTGGATTTCCATTTTAGAATTCAATAAACAAATACTTCTTGGAACGGGTAGTGAGCAATACCGTCTTTACCATAAGGGCACACGGGGTCCGTGCCCAGGGTCCTCATTCTCAGGGGGCCCCGAAAGACCGACAATTTCTCTCACACGCTTATTCTCAAAACATTTTTGTCGGACACATTACACTTTTTTCACAAATCAGTAATCAGAAGGTATTTATTTACAAGGCATATACTATGCCTATAATAGAAGATTTTGCTCAACAGACATCCCGAAAGAAACCGAAATCGTAACCAAAAAACCAGCAGCATTCTAATATAATTAATGAGATATTATACCATACTGTATTTGATTACCTATAATAAATGGTCATACTCAGTAAAAAAATGTTATTATAATTCGCTTTTTTTATTTTTCAAAAGGGCCTCAAATTCTTGTGTGCCCGAGGGCCCCATCCTAGTTTAAGACGTCCCTGGTAGTGAGGGGGTAATTGGATTAGAATTTACTTGAGTTCATTGTTGCATTAATATGTACAGCTTTCACGGGCAACTTTACGATAATATTACGTGCAAGTAGAGAAGCGATTTCGTCACAATACGTTTTGCAACGACCAGCCTTTTATTTCGATTTTACGGCGACTTCAATTAACAATTGTAGTTATCTAAATTTATTATAGATTAGGGCGACCATCAGGTTAGCTTTGTCGAAGACATTTTATTTTATTTTCACTGGTGGTAGGACCTCTTGTGAGTCCGCGCGGATGGGTACCACCACCCCACCTATTTCAGCCGTGAAGCAGTAATGCGTTTCGGTTTGAAGAGTGGGGCAGCCGTTGTAACTACACTGAGACCTTAGAACTGATATCTCAAGGTGGATGGCGCATTTACGTCATAGATGTCTATGGGCTCCAGTAACCACATAACACCAGGTGGGCTGTAAGCTCGTCCAACGATCTAAGCAATAAAAAAAAAATAAAAAAAATGTAAATATTCCATATTTTTCTCTTATCTGTATATTTTCCATATTATTCATTTACTATTTGTTCTATATGAAATGTTGCAGTGTCAGAGCGCTAACCTCATGGTAAATGATTTTATTGGATTGCAAAAACGTATCTATCAATACATATACTGATGGTAGAACGTCTTGTGAGTCCGCACGGGTAGGTACCACCACCCTGCCTATTTCTGCCGCGAAGCAGTATTCCGTTTCGGTTTGAAGGGTGGGACAGCCGTTGTACTGTAAAAACGGAAACTATAGAACTCGAGGTGGATGGCGGCATTTACGTTGTAGATGTCTATGGGCTCCGGTAACCACTTAACACAAAGTGGGCCGTGAATTCGTCCACCCACCCAAGTAATAATAAAACTGTGTGGTGTCGTGGAACACCGGATAGGAAAGAAGTTCCTTATTACAAAAATATTAATTGTAAGTTCTATTCGAGGTATAAAGAAAATAATTATTCGGGTATACATTTTTTATTATGATTTTTTTATTGATAAAAATAAAAAAAAACTACTTTACAAAGTTATCAACATTATTTTATTCACAATGATTTATAAAAAATATATAATAAAAACATGTTATTCTTTGTGCGTTATTACAGAGTTAAGTCGTACACTGTGTGCATTACTAATAAAAATCTTACGTTACGGACGTTTTTTCCCGGTTAGGGTACCCCTCCGCATCGTCCCATAAGGAATTTCGTTCCAAAAAATAAAAATAAAACATATTATGAGTTCAGATTTCATCTATTGTTTACCAATTTCCGCATTTCTCTCACACATAATACTACGTCTAATTTAATCCCGAACAGCGATTTTTTATTTTATTTGGTTAGGAATGGGGATACGAACAAAAGGTATTCCCAAATGAACGATCAACAGAAGAATCAAAAACAAATTAAATGTCTTTTGTTTTTATTGCCCTTGTAGGCAGACGAGCATACGGCCCACCGGTGAGTGGTTACCGTCGCCCATGGACTTCAGAAATGCCAGGGGCAGAGCCAAGCCGCTGCCTACCGCTTAATACTCTCCACAAGCCTCGTTTGAAGAAGGACATGTCATAGCGCTCGGGAAACACCGTGGAGGGGAGCTCATTCCATAGCTTCCATTCTATAGGAGCCATTCCATAGTCTTTTATGCTTTCGCTGTATCTACATACAAACTAAATTAATATTTTTTATTTTTCATACATCATGGTTACAACATCAATGCAGCCATATTGTGACACACTAGTTGACTCATTTAAAAACACTACGTCAAAAGGTGAAACAAATTCGAACGTTTAAAAAAAATGACAGACGCGTGTGTTTGTGTATGCATGTATGTATGTACATATGCATATACCTATATATACGCGTGCACCTGTTGAATATGAGACTGGTGTTTAGTGTATCAAAATCTATAAGCTTCTTTTTTTATATTAACTTTATTAAAACGTAATCGACCATTGTGCTTAGTGCGAGTTTAATAACGTTCTCGATAGCGTAAAAGTTAACTTCAATTTGTATGCAGTTGGAACAGCGCCTCTAGCGGCAAACGTAGGCAAACTTTCCAACTCCATACAAATTTGAGTTAACTTTTACGCTATCGAGGACGTTAAGAAACACGCACTAAGCACACAGGCTATTGACGAATACGAAGCGATCAGACGTGTCAGTTTGAAGGGCGCGATCCTCGATATACAACTCAGACTTAGACCTCGTGTCTCCGGTGGGTGGCGGCATTTACATTGGTGATGCTCGACGACCCCGTTAGATTGTCGCGCAGATTGGTACTGAGCTGTCGATACCGAGCGTCGATGTGGCGATACCTAACTGGTGTAAGTACACCAGAAGCAGGCGACGCTGCGTCATAGAAAGCGCTTTTTTTTGAATCTCACTAGAGTCCCTTTCGTATGCCAATTTGGGAACCGGCGAAAAACGAGTCCTTTTCGTATGCCAATCTGAGAAGGCAAAGGACACCGGCAAAGGAAACGCAAAACATGTACGTGGCTTTACAGGCGTCTTGTGAAAGAAGAACAAGTTGATGACAGCATTGCCTGGTCCACGGTGTTTCTGGACCAGTGCTGTATCCCGGAGGTACGACTTGGTGACGTTTATCGAGAGACCCTATGCTTGTAGCATTGACAAGGTTTTTCACTATCCCATGGGGGTAGAGTGTCGGGTAGAAATCCGCCAGAATCGTCACCTTTCCCGCCGCCTACCTCGATTGAGTCTATGTCTTTTTGCGTGACAGATTTTAGTTGTTCATCATTGACATACCCCGCCTACCGCTCCCCAGCGCTATAAGGATTATGTTACCTCCAGACTACAAGAAGGATAACCCTAATACAAAAGTCTACCTAATTTCGCAATATTAACTTAATTCCTGATCTGCAAGTTACGTTGTTGTTTTGTAATAATATTATCTAATTACAATACGCCCATTAAAAAGATATTCGCTTTGATTCACGGTTTAATTGGCGAATTGGATAGATAAGTACGCGGTTCGTTGGTTAGCTGCATAATCGATTCTGTTTTTTTTACATAACCGTTAGGACTGTATGGAGACTAGTTCCACGTTGCATTAATTCATAGTGCGTTTCCAGATATATTTTGTACCACATTCCATATTGTTCTGGAAGGAACTCCCCTTCACACTGTTTCCCGAGCGCTGTAATCTGTCCTTCTTCAACGAGACTTGTAGAGATTGTATTAATTGTATAAATTTTATTTTAGTATTAAAACAATATGGCCCACTCTGACAAAAAATCCATACAAATGTGATATTTCACAAAAATTTAAATGACCTACTGCTTCTCATGCCAATAATAGTTTTATACAAAAAAAAAAAACCTAACAAGAAGCTAGCAAAAATAAGTCCCTCTTCATCTTCAGAACAAGCACAAGATATTATAACAGAGATAAACACTTACAAAATATTAAAACGCGTTAATGGTCTTAACGTGCAACACCTAATCGCGCTTCCGTACCAGTTTCTGACACTGGAACTAATTCGAGAAGGCAACAAAAACAATTGAAATCCTTGCACGCTTTACAAAACACATAACCCTTATTGCGTACAACTTAAGGTGCTCAATTGAGACAAATTTAAAACAGTAGTTTCTCGATTATTTTCATTACAATTTGTAAATAAAAAGAACTTTGAATGATTCATGCTAAGAATATCTTGAGCTTCATTGTTGATGGCATAAAGTAGAAAATCCTCTGACAAAAACAGCAGCGTGAAGTTATTCGTATTACGTGAAAGCAAATATCGCGTGGCTCTCTTGAATTCATGGTGTTTCATTGTTTATTTAAAACCATTATGTATGTCAAAAGATCAAATATTACTTATGACTTCATTCATCTTGGTAGCGAGCTCAATGACCTGACGACCATATTAAGGTTACCAAAGCCCTTTTTCGGGCTGGGGGCCGAACCTCATACGAAGTCCCTCCGACTAGGGGGCGCGCGGGTTATACGGGACTGGACAGTTCGCAGATGTTGGGAGCAGATCGCGGCCCAAGGGATGGAATTTTAGACCCTATCCACTAAACGACTACCACAGTGACTGTCACAATGTAAGCCGCTACCCACCATGAGTTCGAAGTCTCATTTGTAAAGCGTCAACTGTGCTAGAAATCGGGAAGGCGGTCGCACGCAGTGGCGTATTTTATGATTCAGGGCCCTGGACATAGTTATAAGGTTTGTGGCCCTATATACGGAAAAAATCGTAACCTCTTAATTACAAAAGAAATTCCTATAGTGTTTTGTTGTAAGCTGAGAATGACGATAATTAATGGAAATACCAAAAAAGCCACGTAAAACAAACAGAACTAAGCGCGTGGTGGGGCGACTCCCACCTATCAGTCTTTATAATCCACCATTTTGTTCCTTGTGTGACCGTTCTTTTTTTTTCCTACCTATGCTGATAGCCTTGAGAGGCTATTTCTCACTTTTTTCTTGAGCTCACAGGGCTCAAATCGGAAGTGAAAACTGGCCCTAGTAAGAGCAGTGCTTCGCAGAATCTACCACCGGATCGGAAACGCGACCCACTGAGAAGATCAGTGGGTTGTGTCTGTGGGTAAATTCACTCGTCGAGCCGTTCGTCGCAAGCGACGGGTTCGACGAGGACGGTGACCGGTGCTTGTGGTACCTAAAAGCACCAATGTGTGACCGGAATTTTCTTTCTCACCTAATTTGTAGCAAATAGTATGTTTGAACTTGTGTATTTTTAACTTATTAAATATTTCTAAGTTTATTATTACTCTCTTTCTCAAATGGCATTACTCATACTCGACGTTTGGGTCCACCCACGGACGGATTTAGGCTTGATGCCACCTTAGGCCCTGTTTATCACGCCACCCTTAATGTTAGAATAAATTTTATTAATTTTCATCCAATATTTTTAGTTTAAATTTAAAATAACTTTATTGTTTATAAAATTTTCAAAGAAAACTCTTTACTTATTCTCGCGTCGGAAATTTTGGCATTTCAAAAATGTTGTCGCCCCTCAAATCATGCCACCCTAGGTTCTGACTTCACGGGCCTAAGAAGAAGAAGAAGAAGAAGAAAATCTTGATTCGCCAGAAATATAGTTTACAAGATATTATGGATATAGGACATAGTTTCATATATTTCGCCTGTTTAGGCATGCGAAAATTTAACTTATTTTTATATTAATTCTAACACAAAATTTACTAAATCTATCTATTTTTACATTCTATCACTTCTTATTCTAATATTTTATTATGTACAACACTTATCATTTAAAAATTCTTGCACACTATAATAAGCAGTGCCTTTGTACATAATTTTCCTATTACTCTGTACTGTGTCTTGTTTTCTGTGTGTACATAAATAAATAAATAAATAAATAAGCCTTATCTATAAGCATAAAACCATCACTGGATCCACCACCTTCCAGAAGATTCTGCCTTATAATTATGAGCAAACGCGCCCTATTACCGACAACATGAACCACATCAAAGCAATAATTGATGTATAAATACATAAAAACACCAATCGTTAAAAAAATCACAACAATTTACTCCAACTCCGTGTTTAAGAACAAAACTGACGGCAGATAGACAAAGCAGACAAAGAAGATACCTAATATTATTATATAAAGCAAGTATACCTGTGTATACGTTAATATAGATCATAACAATGTCTTTTCCGGGACGGCAACCAATCAGGGTAAAGCCGGGGGAGGCAGCGGGAAACTTTGCGAGGAAATTCAATTAAACTTCGGCCGTCCTTATCTGATGACGTCAGGGGGCGGGTCGATCGTGACGGCTAGGGTTTTCACTATGAAGAAGATTGGTATTTTACTACTAAAGTCACTAAGCTAACTGAAGTCTAGTATGGCTAAGTAAATGTGTTCTGAGTGAAGTTGGCTGTCAACGATCGTACTAGTTACTACTATTACTGGTGGTAGGACCTCTTGTCAGTCCGCGCGGGTAGGTATCATCACCCTGTCTATTTCTGCCGTGAAGCAGTAATGCGTTTCGGTTTGATAGGTGGGGCAGCCGTTGTAACTATACTGAGACCTTAGAACTTATATCTCAAGGTGGGCATTTACGTTGTAGATGTCTATGGGCTCCAGTAACCAGCTCCAGCTTAAATCATATATTTTTTAATACATTCAAAAATTAACGTATTTAATCTGCTATAGTTAATTAAATACAAATGTACATACTAAATTATTGGAACCAAGTTCCTTATGGGAAGATGCGGAGGGGTACCCTAACCGGGAAAAAACGTCCGTAACGTAAGATTTTTATTATTTATGTATAGTCTTAGTATGATGGCTATACAGTATCTAATGTATAGTCTACGTGATGACGGTTATTATTATTATTCATATAAATAGCTGTTTCTCTGTATATTATTATTATATATTTTTTATAAATCATTGTGAATAAAATAAAGTTGATAACTTTGTAAAGTACTTTGTTTTTTTATTAATAAAAAAATCATAATAAAAAAATATATACCCGAATAATTATTTTCTTTATACCTCGAATGGAACATAAAATTAATATTTTTATAATAAGGTACTACGATCCTATCCGGTGTCCCACGACACCACGCATTTTTTTTATATTAATATTTTGAACAGCAAACCGCCAACCCTAAGTAGAGAGCCAATAGCAAATCCCCATCTCGGCAAGCGAAGCGTCAAGCGACTCGTAACCGCTAAGCCATTCTGTGACGTTATCAAACCTGGTAGACCTTAAGGTGCCGGCTTACTGGAGCGTTGGCTAAAACGATAATAATAAAATGTAACTTAAAGTACTTAGGACGTTTAATTATTATCTATCCACTTCTTTTTAATTAAACGAAATAACACTTACATTATGTCGTTATGGACAAAAACTGTACTACCCCACCCTATTCTAAATTAAGTCTGTAACGGAATTTTCTAGATTTTATTAATACGCAGACAAATTTGAGTTTAGATATACAATTAATGAAACTATACGGAACGCTTAATATGCTACATAAAAATCTTTTAACAGCTAGCAGAATTTTAATAACACACATAACCTATAAAATTAATAAAAAGCAACGTGCTTATTAATACGCTTTTATTAGCTTCAGACATACTTTGTACTGGTGGTAGGACCTCTTGTGAGTCCGCACGCATTTACATTTTACGTTGTGGATGTCTATGGGCTCCAGTAACCACTTAACACCAGGTGGGCTGTGAGCTCGTCCACACATCTAAGCAATAAAAATGAAATAAAACGTATGTATGTTTGTAACGGAATCTTTGAACAGGATTTTGACCCCCTTCAAAACGTCGGATTAACTCGAAATTTGGTATACTTATTAAGGATCGATGACAATTCAATAATTATAAAAAAAGGGAAAAAAAACAACTTTTTTTTTTACAATAAAATCATTTTTTTCTTACACTATTTTTAATTCAAATTAATTTTTTATTTTTTAATTGGATTTTCTATAAAAGCGTATTTTGTTAGTTTTTTTAAACTATTATTTATTTTTAAATAGAATTCGTTCATATAAACAGCAAATAGTGTTGTTACAATTTACGAATGCGCTTAATATTAAGCGGAGTCGTCAAAAGCGTTCCCCTGGGACTGGTCTGAGCTTGATGGTGCAAGATGTTGTTTGACTTATCTCTGAGTAGCACGCCGGCCGTCTTACTACGGTTTAGCCGAGTTGACAAAAGGACAAAACAGATGAACGCTCTTTTGAACAAAAATTGTATTTGTTTACAAGAATTTAATTCTTGTTTAAATTTTTATTATGGCAACATGCTTCTTAAGATATCATAATAGCCGGCGTTGAGTTATGTACTTTTTTCACATTTAATATTTATTATTTCTCGGAATACTTTCTTGCTGATATACATTTTTCGTTAATAAATCTATTATTTGATCTGATGTTTGAATCTTCTGAGTTTTTTTATCGCCGTTTGAGCGTTTTTCTATCGCCTAGTTTAAAAATTTTCAACTAATTCTAAGACAGTATTTATTTATATTTAAAAAGTATATCGTATTTGTTTTGTAATGCTATTACAATACAAATGTATATTATGAAAATGGATTCCGCAAAAATAATCTTAATTTTTATTTTTTTAATAACACCGTAATTTTGAAAATAAATACATTCGGTGTACGAAGATAAAACCTATGATAAAAGAGACACGTGCCCTAACAAATTTTTTTTTTAATTCTTGACGATAGAATATACTCTCCACTTACCCCAATTATTTTCAACGGGAATTCCGAGGAAGGGAAATTTGAGAAGTATCTTTATGGAAATTTCACTCTTGTCGCTTCAGATTCTTCAAGAAATCGATCAAAGTACGATCACCTCGGAGAGCGACCTCGAGATGTCAAGGTATTCCGCCGTGTATTCTACAACGTCACAGCATTCCAGTAGGACCTTTGAATTTTTTTTTCAAATGCTTATAGGACGAACCTCACGGCCGCATCAACAACGTAAGTACAACCTTAAGACATGAGTTTCAAGTCTCAGTACAACGGCTGCACCACTCTTCAAGCCGAAAAGCATTACTGCTTCACGGCAGGTTTGATAGGACCTCCCTTAGCTGTCTGTAAACTGAGTAACTTTTAATCAGTTATTGGGCTTGCAATTGCGTGACAGGAGAAGACCTGATCACTTGTACATCTTTGCGTGAAGAGTGAAATGAGGACTGCCGACCCGACCTGAAGTTATAGTAAGGAGCAAGACAGAGTGAAGTGGAGACAACTTGAGAGGTCCCTATGCACCAGCGGGATGTTCTAGGACTATAACAACAATAAACAGTTATTGGGCCGCAAGGATGTCACTCTTAAGTTATTTGCCTAAAAATAGACCCACTAAATAAGTATGTATTACGCTTGATGCCGCCCTAAGCCCTGCTTATCACGCCGCCCTTGATGCTAGAATAAATTTTATTAATTTTGATCAAATATTTATATTTTTTAATTTAAAAAAACTTTTGTAAACCTAAATTAAAGAATTAATCTGAAATCATTTTCAAAGGAGACTGTCTTTACTTTTTTCGTTAAAAATGTTGGGATATGAAAAAGTTTTGCTGCCCCTCATATCATGCCGCCTTACGGCCGGACCTCACGGGCCTGGGCTCCATCACTGTGTATAAGCTCCATTAAAGTACAGAACTATTTCATTATCGTGTTTAAACAGTAACCGCAAACTCGCCCATACGTTATAACACGTATTTATTTAGTAAAATTCACTTGTCGATTTTCACAAAAGAGGATTTAATATGAAAAACCACATCCGTAATCCACGTCCAGTTCATAAACGTCGTAACTGTGAACTGTTGTTATGCGAAAATACTCGAAGCTACATAGGAATTGGCTTAGCATAAAGCTGCTGTTGGCTTGAATGAAATGGATTAAAATAGGGTTGAGGGAAAAATGGTGACGATTCGGAAAGCCGTGATGGCGGTGAAACGATGATGCGAACGCGAATACTTTAGGGTTGCCTTTATATTTCTTTCTAATTTTTAGACCATAGTATTTTCAAAGTTCTGCGGTTATACAATTATATTTTAATCACTACATAGTATAAAACAAAGTCGCTTTCTCTGTCCCAATATCTGTCCCTATGTATGCTTAAATCTTTAAAACTACGCAACGGATTGTGATGCGGTTTTTTTTAATAGATAGAGAGATTGAAGAGGAAGGTTTATATGTATATGAACATCCATTATTAATGGAGAAATCAATCATAAATTACAGTTTCCGAAGCGAAGCGAGGGCGGGTCGCTAGTATATTAATAAAACAATAAAATAATGGTAATTGTATCGAACACCGTACTTAATTCAAAATCAAGACGAAAAGGTTTTCACTTAAATAGGCTTCACAAGCCCGACTGACCTGTGTGCTTAGTGCGAGTATTTTATCGTTCTCGATAGCGTAAAAGTTAACTCAAATTTGTATGAAGTTGGAACGTGTGCTTACGCCGCTAGGGGCGATGTTGCAACTGCATACAAATTTAAATTAACTTAAAACTCGCACTAAGCTTCTTTTTTTCTACCTGAGCTGATGGTCTAGAGAGACCATATCAGCGTCACCGGGCTAATAGGTGAGCTCACGGGACTCAAACCTGACGATGTTGCTAACACGAACCCTAGTAAGAGCCGAGCTTCGCAGAATATACCACCGGATCGAAAACGCGACCCACTGAGAAGATCCGGCGAGAAACTCAGTGGGCTAATCACCAATCACACTGGTTTGTGAGGAACGTCGACTTACACGACGATCTTGGCTTCGATTTGAATTAAGTAGGGATAAAAGAAGTTAGGTTAGTTTTAGTAGAGGGTTTTATTACTTTAGATTTAATATTACACGTGAACGATATAGAACTGGTACTTACAGCTCAGGAAGGTCGGTATATTTTTGATTGTTCAGTACGATAAACGGGCCCCTTACTAACAGACTATCTGCCGGGGAGCAGTAACGCATTACGGTTTGAAGCAAGAAACAAGAGCGCATTGCTCTCTCTCTCCTACAGTGTGATAGAGAGAATAGACCTGCACTGTGTCTGAGATATACGAAACTTAGCTCTCTCTCTTTCTTTTTTTTATTTTTTTTATTGCTTAGATGGATGGACGAGCTCACAGCCCTCCTGGTGTTAAGTGGTTACTGGAGCCCATAGACATCCACAACGTAAATGCGCCACCCACCTCGAGATATAAGTTCTAAGGTCTCAGTATAGTTACAACGGCTACCCCACCCTTCGAACCGAAACGCATTACTGCTTTACGGCGGAAATAGGCGGGGTGGTGGTACCTACCCGTGCGGACTCACAAAAGGTCCTACCACCAGTGAAAATCTTCTATCTTCACTAACCTATATCTCTAGCTCTCAACTTCCGTTCGCCTCGCCCGATCACACTTTTCGTAACGCTCACGTCACGCACTCACCAACTCACTCCCCAAGGCAAGCGCGCGTAAAGATGTTTTCCTTCAAAAACAATTACCGCTCAACCCTACGACCCAACCGACACGAGGAAAAAAATATTAAAAGAGCGAATATAATTGAAACCGAACGCCATTGGACCCGTAAGTTCAATTAAGCCGGCCTATTGCGGCATCCTATTGTGACAGTTTTCCATTCATTCAATTCATTTTCGAACACGCGTTTCACACCGATAATTCGTGTTCACATCTCGTTTCGTTTTGATTTAAATATGTGTTATTGCAAACGTTTATCCACCGAGATATTTCGATGGCCTTCTGCACGTGACTTTAGAACGTTTTTTGTTTTTTGTTTTTAACACACTTTAATTAGAAAGGAGGAGACTCTCAATTTCGGACGTGTGTTGTAGATTTGTGCACTGCAAATTTGTACTCAGAAATGTCATTACCTCCCATAATTGAGGCCGTCAGCGCAAAAGTGGCCTAACCCACTAATCATATTCGCGCTTATGTATTAATTTATTTAAAACATAATACATTTTAATGCAAAATCGGCCTATCCCTAGTTTCATCCATAGATAATAGTTGCCCTTATAAACATCATTTTAGCGCGTATTTTTTTTGCCTATGAAATTCTTCTTCTCAGTCGTTCACTCCTGGCGGAGTGGTCGTGGTTACGTAAGTCTTAATGTTTGGTTGCAGCTTTTGAGAGACTTCTCCGTCTTTCTCTATTTGTGGCGGTACGTGTACACTCAGTAAGGGAACACTTCGTAGATAACTTAACCAAGTCTGTCCACCTTGTGGATGATCGGCCGCGAGAGCGTTAACCGTCTACTCTTCCTTGAACCACTAAACGTTCCAATGAGCTTTCATTACGAATGATATGTCCACACATATTAAGGATTCGCAATTGCACAATCGACGAAAGCCTTTGTTTGATTTGGAGCTCTTTGAGGATGGATACATTAGTGCGGTGAGCAGTCCATTTTACCCTCAGCAAGCGTCTCCAGCACCACATCTCAAGGGCGTCAATCTTTTTACGACATTTTTGATGGATCGTCCACGTTTCTGCTCCATATAGGAAAATAGGAAATATTAAGCACCTCATCAAACGAACTTTGGTGTTTTTAGTTATGCGGCCATCTTTCCATATTTTTGTGAGCTTTTCCAGCCTATGAAATAAATAAAGGTAAATTTGAACCTCATTATCTCCATACTAACTGTGGTAAGCTTAGGCCACTTTTGCGCTGACGGCCTCACTTATGTGATAACTCAAACCGTAGACATCATTTGTTTCGAACAGACCAAGAAGGTTCTAGATAGCCCGCTGAGTTTCTCGCCGGATCTTTTTTTTTTGTTATTGCTTAGATGTGTGGACGAGCTCACAGCCCACCTGGTGTTAAGTGGTTACTGGAGCCCATAGACATCTACAGCGTAAATGCGCCACACACCTTGAGATATAAGTTCTAAGATCTCAGTATAGTTACAACGGCTGCCCCACCCTTCAAACCGAAACGCATTATTGCTTCACGGCAGAAATAGGCGGGGTGGTGGTACCTACCCGTGCGGACTCACAAGAGGTCCTACCACCAGTAAGAACCACCAGTCTTCTCAGTGCGTCGCGATTCCTATCCGGTAGTAGACTGCAAAGCACTGCTCTTGCTAGGGCTAGTGTTAGCTAATTCTCTCAAGTTGAGCCCGTGAGCTCACCTACCCTTATTAGGCTACCAGCAATAGGCAGAGAATAAAAAAGAAGGTTCTTGATCAACATGACTTTCTAATGGTAGTAACACGAACAAAGATTGCGGCCAACCAAAGCTAAGTCTAAGGTCAGATTCGTGTTTTCCATTGACCGCTGTGCTAAATGCCCAACTAGTGGTGGCACGTCTTGTGAGTCGGCATGGGTAGGTACCACCACCCAACCTATTTCTGCCGTGAAGCAGTAATGCGTTTCAGTTTGAAGGGTGGGGCAGCCGGTTACTGTAAAAACTGAAACTTTAGAACACAGGTCTTGAGGTGGGTGGCGGCATTTACGTTGTAGATGTCTATGGGCTCCACCAACCACATAACACCAGGTGGACGGTGAGCTCGTTCACCCATCTAAGTAATAAACAATAACAACTGATAACCGATTATTATCGGCTTAGACATGAGCTCGACTGTGTCCCACATTGTTGATGTCCATGGACGATAGCAACAACTCACCTTCAGATAGGCTATGCTTTTCAGCCATCAATACTAAAAAGAGAGAGAGAATACAATTATAGAAAGCCTTCATTATTATAGGACCTCATAATCCATTTCCAAGGTAAATCTACAC
Source organism: Bombyx mori (assembly GCF_030269925.1). Classification (NCBI taxonomy): domain Eukaryota; kingdom Metazoa; phylum Arthropoda; class Insecta; order Lepidoptera; family Bombycidae; genus Bombyx; species Bombyx mori. The sequence goes on from NC_085134.1 coordinate 3,191,253, forward strand.
CAACCGAGCAATATATATTTAATCCTTTTACTGCTGGGCTGATTTTCACAAATTTCGCAGACGCTGCTGAAAAAAAAAAAAAAACCTTAACTTAAAACTTTAAAATCAATGCTAAATTCTCAGCAAAATAATTTTAAATGATTATTAGAAATGTTTTTAAGTAATTATAAACGTTATACATGCGCGCACTAAGACATGTACATACAAGTCGATAATCAAACTGGACAATAGTCGGTATTCTGACGCTCCGCACTTTATACACATTAAAAGAGAGTCTATCCATCGACAGTTTGCGCTCAAAGGGTTAAAGTATTGTTACGCCGGTAAGAGTAGCGCCATCTATCGGCGAATAGCCGAACGAACATCGAAGGATCTAGAACGCTCGATAAGTACAACGCCATCTATTGCCAGATCGCGGAAACACGTCGAAAAAACTCGACTTGTGAGGAATGTTCTCGTCAATTCTAGGGATGTGGTATCGGCTATAAAAGGATTGCGGAGATGGCACGCAGTCAGTCACTAATCGGAAATACTCGAAGCGAAACAGCGAACGGATTACCTGAAGCGGAGCGGATGAAGCGAATTGAGAATTTTAAAGTGTTCTGTGTGTGTTCTAAGTGATTAATACAGTTTTAAATTGTACTTTGGTGGAACATTTATTTATCCCAAGCCCCACCGCGTAACAGTATTAAGGGGGGTAAGATAATCTTTAGAAAAAAAACAGTTATTGAGACATCGGTCTCATTCTAAGTCGATGGTTGCATTCACAAAAAAATATAATTAAATAAAAGATTATGCTGTATATTACGACACCTTTGCCTTTCCAGTTGGAAAAATAAAACTACTACTGCTATCTATGGTCTAGGCCAGAGAGCTATCCATCCATAAACCATAAAATATATATGACCATAGACAATGCTTAGAGATAACTCGCCGTTCTATATTTTTAAATTGATTTTCCAAGTAAAGTAGGAAAGAGTTTATCTTATTTTTTATATCCCGATTTACTAATAAATGTTGCGAAAATGAATTCCAACGAAAAAAATAAGGTGAGCGTCTGTGTATTATGGTCGATTTTATTTAAATGAAGTGATTCCGTATTAATGGTTCAATTTACAAAAAAAAAAGTATTATTCCTAAATTGAATAAACTCTAATTCTAGTAAGGTATAGTTTTTTCTTCTTTCTGGAGTTCGTCATTTTATTTTTACTTAAGTCGCTTTGTTATATCTGCTAAAAACATTAGAAACACTATCTATATACTAAAGACAATAAAATTAAATGTCAACTTAAATTTAAAAATTAAAATTGGATTGTTACATAAATTGTTAAAGACAACAAAATTAAATACTTACCTAAATTTATAAATTAATTGGATTGTTAAATTTTCTAATTCATCGTAAAATAATTCAATTAGAATTATTTTTTTTAGCCTAGGTATAATATACCACTACGATACAGAAGACCACTTTATACTTACTACTACCTTTTCATAAGCATTTTTCTATCTAATTATATAAAAATATTGTAAAATATTAAAATAATAAATTTTAAAAGAAGTAATTGCACCATCTCTAAATGTAATCTAGTTTAATAGGTATGATAGAAATAGTTTTAAAAAAAACTTACGTAGAAATAAACCATATCCATACAAATATTTAGTTATGTAATCAAAACGATTTTGCAAATAAATAAAAACCTAATTAATTCTGTTTAATTTCAGTCATTCAAATCATTTATTCTCATCACTGTCATACAAGTGCTCAGCGCATATTATCTGTATCGCTTTTTCTTCGTACCACCTGATATGCCAGCACTTGACACTGAACAATGGTGGGGCCCGTACCCTATGGACTTGGACCACGATAAATCAATAAGACCGCTAACGATAGAATTTTCTGATGTGATGATAAACGATCTACGCGAGCGACTTCTCCACCGAAGACCCCTACAGCCACCCTTAGAAAATGTTGGATTCACATACGGCTTCAACCCAAGATATTTAAACCAAATAATGGAGTATTGGCATAACAAATACAACTTTAAAGAGAGGGAACAGTTTTTGAACCAATACGATCACTTTGTAACCAATATCCAGGGTTTGGACATACATTTCATGCATATAAAACCTAAGAACATTGCTGGTCTTGAGGTAAGAAACCCAGCGGTTGAAAAGTAAGATTGTGAATGTGAGATGTTAAATATACCTTTTTCATTAATGTGTGACATTTAAATAGCCATCCATAATCTAAATTTTGACATGTAAAATTTGTATTTACTGGAAAACAAATCTCATAGACAATATAGCATGAACATTACCCACCCACCTTGATATATAAAGTTAAAAATATCAATATTGCTGGAACAGTTTTCAAAATACCTAAATAGTGCAATGGTTGTAATGCATGTGACCCTATATTTTCTTTTTAAAACAATTGACACATTTGATTTCATGTTCAGCTTCTTTAATATTCTTATTTATTTATTTGGGAAACAAACTGTAGAATATTACCAAATAGTATCTGCCCCTTCCAACACTACATGACGATCACGACCGCTCTGTCAAGAGTGATACGATTGAGAAGAAGAAGTATTCTTAATAGATAATATTATTATTGATAGATAAACAAAAACTAATAAGTTTTTACCGTTATCACAACACATGAGTAAATAGAGTAATGTTAATAAATGTTTTCATGAATTATAATGAATAATGTAATTTGACCTCAAGGAATAAGTATACTGAAGGAAGTGTGAAAGTAGCCCCGGTGATTGACAAATTAAAGAGTGGATGGTTAGCATGGTATGTACATGTGATATGTAGAGAGGAGATGTATGGATGGTAATGTAAGGTAAAGGGGGAAGAGATTGACTGAAGAAGACATGGATGGAGTGTGTGAACGATGATATGAGAGAGAGAGAGAGAAGTGAGTGTTGAGATGACTGCTGATAGTAGAGAATGAAATAGAAAAATTCACAGTGCCGACCCCACCTAGTGGGATAAGGTGGAGACAAAGAAGAATTAAATTTGACCTCAATCACTTAAACAGAATAGTTGAAAGGGCTACTCAATTTAAGAGAAATTACACTTGTGTGTACACCCCAAATTTTGCCACAATTTATTTGACATTTGACATGACACTGGGGGTGGTTAAGCAACTTTAATAATTTCTTTCAGGTGGTTCCTCTAATCATGCTGCATGGATGGCCCGGTTCATTCAGGGAATTCTATGATGTCATCCCATATTTAATGGCAGAACAGCCAGAACAAAAAATCGCTTTTGAAATCATCGTGCCAAGCTTACCCGGTTTTGGTTACTCACAGGTAAAGAATAATCAATACAGTGATTTATAATTTGCGTAGTTACTGGTGGTAGGACCCCTTGTGAGTCCGCGAGGGTAGGTACCACCACCCTACCTATTTCTGCTGTGAAGCAGTAATGCGTTTCGGTTTGAAGAGTGGGGCAGCCGTTGTAACTATACTTTAGACCTTAGAACTTATATTGTAAGGTGGGTGGCGCATTTACGTTGTAGATGTCTATGGGCTCCAGTGACCACTTAACACCAGGTGGACTGTGAGCTCGTCCATTTCGTCCACCACATTTTGTGAAGAAATATTTTAGGAAAACATCATGTCGAAAATCACATAGCTACAGTTAAACTTTTCTGAGACAGTGTTGATGAGTAACATCACATTTAACGTTACACATTCAAAAGCCACACAAGAGAAAATTTTTCATATTTCTAAAAATAAAAAATTCCTAGACCCTGCATACTGAGTATCTTCAATAAAAACTTCCAACAGGTCATCAAACCTGAACCTATGTACCTAGTAATTAAGACTACTAATTACCAATTTAAAAGGTGTGTTTCATTACAACACTCTGTAAGACTCAAGATCGAAAATCTCCCTCCGTAACCAGCCTTAATTCAGACCTTTTTATCAGAAAATAATAATGATTCAAATGAACATAAAATTGTAACACATTTGCTAATTTCAGGCCTCGGTGAGACCAGGTTTGGGTCCAGCTGAAATGGCGGTGATCATCAACAATCTCATGAAGAGGATCGGCCATGATAAATATTACATACAAGGTGGAGACCTAGGGCACACTGTTGGCTCCATCATTGCTACTGCATTCCCTGAAAACGTATTAGGATTTCACACAAATTTCCCAGTGCTTCTATCTCATAGAGCTGCTCTCTTATATATAACTTGTGGTGAGATTAATTATATTATTAGAAGTCTTTTCATATTGACGCCGAAAAATTCATGTTCCGTATGAAGCTGAAATACTTACTTGTATCTTGATCGATGAAAACTGTCAAAATGAAAAACGACTATTAACTGTATCGTTATTATTGTTTTTTGTTGGGTGTCCAAGAACATCAGCGGCATCGCCCGGGCTACCTGGTAGGGCCACCGTACCGCGGAGACCGGCGTCGTTGGTCGTCGACTATCGCCTCGACGACCCGTCGCCGCGTCGGTCGGGCGTCGTCGGGGTAGCGCCGCGTGTCTGGTTGTAGTGTTGACCGCGGGAACCCCCCTACTCTGACCGGGCTTTGACCCCGGACGGAGATCGGACGTCGGGTTTAAGAGCGTAGGGGAGTTGTTTAGTGCGGTAGGACTCTAAAAATTTCCTTAGGCCCGCGGTCTGCCCCCAACATCTGCAGATCGTCATGATAATAATAAAGTTTAAGATTTTTAAAATGAATACCCCTGTTGTATGGTTTGGCTGACAATTTTGAAATTTTGCTTTGCTTTCGCGGTAGGAAGCGGCTTGGCTCTGCCCCTGGCATTGCTGAAGTCCATGGGCGACGGTAACCACTCACCATCAGGTGGGCCGTAAGTTCGTCTGCCTATAAGGGCAATAAAAAAAAAACAAAAAAAAAAGTCTTGCCTGACATCACCTTCCTTGAAATAATATGCATTGTCCTAGATGATTATTGATATGGATTACTAAACTTAAAATTCTTTCAGGCTCTTTGATTCCATCTCTAATTGAAACGAAAGAATTGCAACCCCGCCTGTACCCGCTATCCGAGCACTGGTCTAGACTCATTGAGGAGTCAGGGTACATGCACATTCAAGCCACAAAACCCGAGACTGTCGGTAAGTACATTTAATAATCTCACAAAATGTACTCTAATTTACGAAACTCTCGAAGTTGTTTTTTTATTGCTTAGATGGGTGGACGAGCTCACAGCCCACCTGGTGTTAAGTGGTTACTGGAGCCCATAGACATCTACAACGTAAATGCGCCACCCACCTTGAGATATAAGTTCTAAGGTCTCAGTTTAGTTAGACCGGCTACCTCACTCTTCAAACCGAAACGCATTACTGCTTCACGGCAGAAATAGGCAGGGTGGTGGCACCTACCAGTGCGGACTCACAAGAGGTCCTACAACCAGTGAAGTATCTAATTCTTAAATATAGTACTCATCTGTTTCTGAAGAGCTATCCTATATTCCATACCATCTGTTGACAGGTGTGGGACTATCAGACTCGCCAGCAGGCCTAGCAGCCTACATTCTAGAAAAGTTTTCAACTTGGACAAATCCTGATAACAAGAAGGCCGGTGACGGAAACCTCTTGAAGAAGTTCTCTTTGAATCAGCTATTGGATAATCTGATGATATACTGGGCCACTAACACTGTCACAACCAGCATGAGGGTGTATGCTGAATCATTTAATGAAAAACAAAACTTTCTTATTTTCGACAGGTAAGTGTAATTTTCTTAAACTTCTTTTTAAATTCATTTTTATATGGAATCACCATTTTTTTTATATTTTGTGATGACCTGGCTACTGTAATATGATATACTCTTTACATATTAACATGTCAAATGTTAAGCAATTGAGGGAAGCAATCATGTTTCTAGGGGTATTGACTTAACACCAGATTGGGTCTTAAGTACCTTAAGTTTGTAAGTGTCTAATGGGCCCGGGTAACCACTTAACCGGGCCGTGAGATCGTCCACCCACCTAAGCAAAAAATAAAAGTAATACTCATATAATAACAAAAAAACATTACATCATAAATCCAAGGCACAAAGCAACACACATACCCTTGTAATGGAATAGTTCTAATTAAATTTTATGTTCACCCAAGCCTATTTATGTGTTTCAATTGATTGAGTGATTCTGAAGATCACCATGAATAAACAAAGTCAGGTTGAATCAATTAGAGGACTAATTTTGCATTCAGTATTGTTTGATTTCTGGTATATTGAAATTTCCTGCTTAGCTCAATATTGATTGATGAAGATAACCTTTATCCTAACCATCGATTTCTTACAGCAAAACTCATTACCCAAAACTATTGTTACATGTTCTTAACTTAAATATTTGAAATCCATAAGTCGAATATGAATATACTATTCACACTGTCAGTTACAGTTTTTTTAATAATGTTTTGTAGTTCTTTTTTATTTTTTATGGCTTATATGGGTGGACGAGCTCACAGCCCACCTGGTGTTAAGGGGTTACTGGAGCCCATAGACATCTACAGCGTAAATGCGCCACCCACCTTGAGACATAAGTTCTCAGGTCTCAGGTATAGTTACAACGGCTGCCCCACCCTTCAAACCGAAACGCATTACTGTTTCACGGCAGAATTAAGCAGGGTGGTGGTACCTACCCGCGCTGACTCTCAAGATGTCCTACCACCAGCAATAATATTCATTATTTATCAAGATTACACTGTATGTCTTCAGTAAGTCACTACATCACAATAGTTTGGTTTAAATGAAAAACATGCATTTGTATTAATAGTATTGTAATAATTTGAATTTCAGGATACCAACAAATGTTCCGACGTGGGGTATAAAATTCAAGTATGAACTGATGTACCAACCGGACACAGCATTAAGTTTCAAATACAAGAAGTACTTGCAGAGCACTGTGGTGGAGGACGGTGGTCACTTCGCTGCCATGGAATATCCTGAATTGATGGCCAAAGATATCATACAAGCTGTGATTAAATTTCAAAAATTTTGGAATTTCGAAAAGTGAGTGTTTAAATTATTGTCTTTTTTAATAATAACTAGCTGACCCGGCAGACTTCGTAGTACCTCAATCGATAAATAAAAGACCTAAACTTTTACATAAAATAACCTTAAAACAAACAAAAGGAAACAAAAGAAAATTGTTATTTTTATTTAATTTAGAGCATTTTCATATTTGTCTACCTTTTAAACCTTCTCTGGATTTCCACAAATAATTCAAGACCAAAATTAGCCAAATCGGTCCAGCCTTTGTCGAGTTTTAGCGAGACTAACGAACAGCAATTCATTTTTATATATATATAGATTATACGTTTTGTAAAACGTCACCTGGGTTAGTCCTCCTAACGGTTGTGTAGGGCTCGCATCGCGCTGGACGCCGACTGACCTGTCAGTCAGGCAGGTCATGTAAATTAGCAATTTTTTAAGGGATTTTATGACCTGGTAACTAAGACCTTTAAATCATGTTTTATTTTAATTGTTATTCTTATTTTTATGAAAAATGATAATATGCAGTGAAATGAAATGAAGATGATTAATATGAGATATTAAGCAACTGGGATGACATAGAAATGAATTGAGATGATATGGGATGAAATATAATCTCAGTAAAATGGTGGTCATTTACTGAGATTTTTTCAGTGGGCTTTTTGTAGGATCCCGAGAAATTACGTCCAGCCCTTTGTTTCATTTTCCCACATTTGTGCACTTTCACAGATATTAAACAGTTAGCCGCCATCCGCCTTGAAATATCAGTAGTGATATTTCAAGGCGGATGGCGGCTTCCTCGTTGTGTGCACACTCTGTAAACACTGTGACACTTATTATCAGGTAATCCGGGGGCTCGTTCGTTTGTTTATATGATTTTTTGGCAAAATAAATTTATTTATTAGAATAAATAGGTTTACAAAAAAACAATATCTGGAGAATGTTTAAAAGCTGCTAAGGAGCAATTCATTTCTGATTCCTTTAGCTTTTGAGTTTTTTTTTTTTAACTTTAAGCTGAAATATATTTACTTTTTAAATTCCAGACAAGAATCTAACGAAACGCCGCCTCTCCACGAGACCGCGAGAACAGTATACGAATTTACAGTTAAATCAATAAACGGACGCGACGTCAAGCTGTCAGATTACAAAGGGAACGTGCTGCTCATTGTCAATGTAGCCTCTCAGTGCGGCCTTACGGCCACCAACTATCAACAACTCAACGAGCTACACGAAAAGTACCACCAGAAAGGTCTACGTATACTGGCCTTCCCGTGCAACCAGTTCAACGGCCAAGAACCAGGTACAGCTAAGGACATTCTGAACTTCACAAAAGACAGAGGCGTTAAATTTGATCTGTTTGAAAAAGTCGATGTGAACGGTGACAACGCGCATCCGCTTTGGAAGTTTCTGAAGAAGGCGCAGAGCGGGACGATTGGTGATTTTATCAAGTGGAACTTTAGTAAGTTCGTAGTCGACAGAAACGGCGTGCCCGTCGAGAGATACGCGCCGCATGTCAATCCACTGGATCTGGAAAAGGATTTGGCCAAATATTGGTAATACAAATGTCGTTAGACATATTTTTTTTTTTTAATATAGCATTTTAATATGTGCCAAACATTATCTAATTAATATATTTTTGTGATCGAGTTCATGACAGCTTAAAAGCTAATAAACGTAATATATATTAAATCCGAAAATCGTCTTTTCGCATTAAAAGTGTACAATTTCTAAAAATATTCGAAATTGAGTTAATATGCGGAATCATTTGGTAGCCTTAGTATTTTTCTCATAAATACTGTCAAAAGAGCGTAGTTTCGTTTTTTTTTTTTTAGTTTACCTATAGTTTAACTACTATTAACAAAATTAATATGTACATAATTTTATCTTACTTTAAAAGACAGATATTGTAACTGGTAAAAACTAAAAAATAAATGTTACAAAGATGATTAATATTAAAAATATCATATGTTAAACCTTTAAAACACTCTCCTGTTAAATTTAGTAAGTTTTTAGATTAAACAGTTTTAATGCGAGAAGACGAAATATATCCCAAAAAGGAATTAATGTCATCCAAAGTTCTACCGGACTACCTATAGGGGGATCCAAATACCCCATAATGCCAGATGACACACATTCATTTGACATATTCATGTTTTGTGTAATAATTGCTCAGTATGTATTTATAGAGTGAAACAATTATAAGTTTTACTTATTAGTATTAATTAAGGATAACAATTACAAATAAAGATTAATTAAAATAGTAATCAAAAATTTGTTAAAATATTTTGCTTTAAATTGATAGGTTTTTGACCTGTTAAACAATATAATAAATTATTATATATATTTACTAACAATCACGCCACATTAACTGGTCCCGTGATAAGTTCGTAAAGAACTTGTGTTACAGGTACCAGATAACGGAAATAAATGTAAAATTTTTATTATACACCTACATAAATTTAATATACCTCCATAACCCTGGAAAAGACATTTATATTTATCATACAAATATCTTCCCTTGGCGGGATTCGAACCCGCGACCCCCGTATGTAGTGACCATGTCACTTACCACTACACCAGACGGCCGTTATATATATGTATAGTATCTACATGATAAGGATAAAATGAGATTTTTTGTCAAAAATGCATCATTAAGGACGTATGTGTTTGTGCAGGCTTTTTTTTTACTTAATAGTATATTCGAATTTTGATCGTTATCATAATGATGATAGTAAATATAGTATACACGTGCTTTTAAGGTTTTTGTTATATATAATTTATTTTTATTTTATTTGAGTCGACTATTATTAAAGCCGGCAATGTGACTTTTGGATAATTATTGGTAAATCAGAAAAACGAATTATTGACTTTGTATTCCATTGGCAGTCACAAAACTCTTCTGATCGACATCTTAGATAAATAACAGGTTAAGTATTAACCTTTATTTAATGCAGGTTTTGAATCGTATTCTTTGAAGGAGACGATTATATTCAAATCAATCTGTATTGAAATATCAATAAATTTTTTTTGTCCAAATGCACAGATTGCCACCTTTGATAATAGACGACTCATTTGTTTTATCTTGTCTCTGAGTTGTACTTGTTACCTTAAAATTTGTGTCAAACATCATAAGTCTTATTTAAATGTATACAATTGTTTTTTTAATAAATAATAATGGTGTACATGTCAATGGGAAATAAATGTAAAGCTGGTAACACATCTTGTCTGGTCTTAGTTTGAATCAATACTTTATGGTATTAAACATAGGGATAGTTTATGTACGTGAATAAAGCAAGCATTATAGTTATTTTTGGGTAGAAATTATTGTTTTATCGTAATTTTTTTAGCCAACTATTAACCATTTTACTGTTATTGACATTTTTTTCAGGATTAACATGTTTTTTCTTGTAAATGTTAATAAAGTACCAAAAAAAAACCAAATTTAATACAATCTTAAATATATGTTATTGTTATTGATACACAGAAACTGTTTGATTTTCAAACAAAAGCTAGTCTGTAATGTCTGCTCAGAAACATGTTTGCTTCGAAGATTGTCTTCATGGTTTGATTATTGACAAAACTTTAATTTTTGATATTATTTTCGAGCTAATCTTGTGTTAGATTTATTATTCATTACGACTGTAACACGATGTAATTATCGTGTTGGTAGGGCTGTGTTTATAAAGAAAATCAAGAATTATCAATTAACGTAAAACTGCATTTTTGCAATTAACATTTTAGTTTATAAGACTAAGTAGAGAAAAGCAATTATAAATAAGTAACATTTATTATTATAATAGCATAAAGATACAATCACATTAATGCAATTTTAAATAAACTTTAATAGTTCATAACAATATGGAGTTTAATTGAAAACATAAGAATCTTCCCCTTTTTGAAGTTGGCAAATAAAAATAGTATCCCGAAAAATCCTCAATCTCGAAATCAGTAAAAATGAAGATGCACCATTTCCAGCAGAACCACTATTATAAAAAAATAATTTAATAAAATGCGTGCTGTGTTACACTTTTAGAAAACAGCCCATTTATTTATTCTACTTTTGAGAAAGTCCAACCTGTTGGCTATATTTAAGTACCCAATAACCAACCTGACCTTACAAGTCCCTAAATATTTCCGAAATAACACAATACTTTTTCCTAAAAAGTTTTTACAAAACTTAACTACATAAAAAATAAAAGCGGCACATCTCTAACCGAGCCATAGATATTACACGACCAACATATTAAGACTTGTATCCATGGAGGACAGAACTAAGGAATACCAGCTTCTATAGGGACTATAGACTTCTTTTTTTATTTTATTGCTTAGATGGGTGGACGTGCTCGCAGCCCACCTGGTGTTTAGTGGTTACTGGAGCCCATAGACATCCACAACGTAAACGCGCCACCCACCTTGAGATACAATTTCTAAGGTCTCAAGTATAGTTACAACGGCTGCCCCACCCTTCAAACCGAAACCGAAATAGTAATTTACGTAAAAAGTATTTCTTTCCTTCTTAATTTAATATCCTACTCTAATAATCTATGGCGCTGTTCTTAATATCTTTCCACTTGCGACTGTGGCGCCACCTTAATTGGTTCCCTTTCAGTGAACACTTTAATACACAGAGATGATACTCCTTGCCTAAAATAACATTTAACAATAGAATTTCTACCAAAAACAATAACGAATAAATACTTCGATCTTTTATACGAAAATGTAAAATCAAATAAAATACTAAACCACAAAAACTCAAACTTTATTAGTTTTCTTTTTTTTAACATTCGTGTAACATTGACTTTATTTACTCTTGAAAGACTGTTTTTGAAATCAATTCTTTGTTGGTTATAAAAAACAAATTAACCCTCCTAAAAGCGTAAGTCTAGTTCGTTTACGATACCGACACGATAACACTAAACGGTCTGTTCGCGGCTTCCAAGTCTCAAACGCGAAAGTTCCTGTATGGTATTACGCGAACTCGTCTCGCTGCACTGTAGCTCTGGCATCCCGGCTATCATCTGTTCGAAACAATACATTGAAGGCTATTCGCAATGTGATTAACCCATAGACACAGCCCACTGAGTTTCTCGCCGTATCTTCTCAGGGGGTCGCGTTTCCGATCCAGTGGTAGATTCTGCGAAGCACTGCTCTTGCTAGGGTCAGTGTGACACACGTTAGGGCGAAGCTGAAATAGCCTCTCAAGGCTATCAGCATAGGTAAGAAAAAAAGCAATGTAACGGATCCCTTAGACGAGTGGCAGGACGTTTTGCGTGTCTGCGCGGGTAGGTATCACCACCCTGCCTATTTCTGCCGTGAAACGTACTGCGTTTGGAGGATCGGGCATTCGTTTTACTGTAAAAACTCAGACCTTAGAACTCATGTCTCAAGGTAGCTAGCGGTATTTATACTGTAGTTGTCTATGGACTCCAGTACCACTTAACACCAGGTGGGCCGTGAACTCAACAACAACAAACAAAATTAGACTGAACGAGCACAATAAATGTGGACTCCGGATTCACTGTACAACCCACTATAGGAGCTAAGTTTAGTAAGGAAATCAAATGGGAAAGGTCAGAACTGATACAGGTAATATGACTAAGGTTGAGTAGTCAGTCACTGAATACCATATCACGGATACCAGATTCTATAATATTCGATCGCACGCGTTGTCAACAACCGCTCTCCGCAAAAATAATGAGATCTCCGGTGAGATGATGACGGTAATGAAATAATTACAAAAATTTTAAATATGTTACATATTTTTATTAATAAACAGTAATACTCACTGTTCAACGCCCTCATCCTTGCGTGATATTTTAAAAAAACTGTGTCTAAATACAATACTAAAGTAAAATATTCACGAAACATTACCAATGAAATACTCAGTATAACTACATGATATAAATCAAACACATACAAGGCTGTCAATCTCAGATTGATGAAAATAAACAGTACATATAAAACAGTTTATAACTTTATCTCAATTTTCAATTCTATAATACAGAATAATAATTTTTGAGACTATTTGAGTGTGAACGATAGAAATTGTAAAATTATTTACTTTACGAACTGACAAAATCTGTATCTGTTTAATGAAAAGTATGAGAATGACAACAGTTACAATTCAAAAAATACTAATATTATATATAAAAAAGGATAATAATAAATATCATAATCAATAATACAATATCTTTACACAATTTTCTCAAAATATAACTCGATATACAAAAAAATTAGTTTTTATTAATAACTAAACAGTTAATGAAGGAAGTGTAGACATTAATTATTATAGTTCTAAAAGTTTATATGAAAAGTAGCACTGTCTGACTCAACACAGTTTTATTCATGTGTTCTGAATTATTATTTTGACATGATAAACATGAATTCATTATCCTTATAAAAAAACTATATCTGTAAATCAATATCTATTGATAAGTTAAGAGTAATACAGAAAATATCACAAGGTTTGGCCTTCTAACAGAGTTGATCTCTTTATTATTTGAGATAAATGCCCTACCTACTAATGAGCCAAAATACTTTATAGCTTTAGAATCCCAATTCCACTATCTTATTTTAAAGGGTGGTGTTTCTGGAAATTCCAAATAAATGTGAGATTTATAATAAGATATGATTAGTTATTTAGTGCCATATGTCTAATCTCCCTTCAAAAACTGCACACCAAACTACATTTTTAAGGTATGTCTTTGATAACCTCAGCAAGTTGTTCCCTTGTGAACATGTGGAACAATGATCCAGGAGTCATTGTCACTACTTCAACATTGTTCTCCGAGAGCTTTTCCTCCATGACCTGCTTCAGTATGGTGAGTGCAGACTTGATGGCCTCTTTGAGGGTCATCGACTTGTGATAAATCTCCTGGTATGAGAAATTATGATTAGTCTTATCCCAGTTTTTCAAATAGGTTTAAATAATAAAACCAAGAGCACTACATACTACTCACATTTATTAATTTTTTTTAAACACTAATAAATGCAAGCAGTGCATGTAATGATAGTTGAAAGACCAGTAACTAGACCTATTCCTCATTAGCTCTTAATTGAAAAGTCTTTAGTCTAAAAGTCTCAAGATTACCTAATATCATCAAAAAAATGTTAGTATAATAATCTTTTAGTTGACATATTGTCTTTTTGCTTTAAAAGTGTACAATTTCCAAAAATATTCCAGTATTTTTCTCATAAATACTGTCAAAAGAGCATAGTTTAGTTTTATGTTTTTTTTTAGTTTACCTATATTTTGACTACTATTAACAAAATTAATACATAATTTTATCTTACTTTAAAAGACAGTTAATGTATCTGGTAAAAAATAAAAAATAAATGTTGCAAAGATGATTAATATTAAAAATATCACTTGATAAACCTTTAAAACACTCTCCTGTAAAATTAGTAAGTTTTGAGATTATACAGTTTTAATGCGAGAAGACGATATTATGGAACATCCACTGTACTTACCTTCAAACTCTGCTGGGCACCTTCACTGCCAGAACCAATGGCCTTGGCATCATACTGCACAAATGTACCACTCGGGTCCATATGAAACAGTTGAGGGCCTTTCTCATCAATGCCTGTAATTGGATATGAAATATACATCATAATTATTTATAGAACTATTACTCTGATGAAATGCGATGGATGTGTTTTTTTTTTGCATTTACATTAATACTTTTACTTATATTTATAAACAAGCATTTACTCCTAAATTCTTATTTATTTAGCTATACACACTAGAATTTTTTATGGGCGTTATTTGAGCAAGAATTATATATGAAAGAAATATAATCACTCTTCTGATGTATATATAATTCTAAAAAACAAACAGCTCTAAATTACACATACCTGCAAACATAACAGCAACACCAAATGGCCGTGACATGGCTGTTCCGCTATCATCGTCACTGTCTCCAAACTGTATAGCTAAGTTGGAAACGGCCTGAGCACATGATTCTACACTCATACGCTCATTGTACACAAACCAGTGGTTTTGACATTCAACTCGGGCCCTTTCAACTAAGGTCCTGCAGAATTATATAAAAAAATTAGTGTCGCATATTTTTTTAACATTAATTTTTTTTTATTGCCCTTGTAGGCAGACGAGCATACGGCCCACCGGATGGTGAGTGGTTACCGTCGCCCATGGACTTCAGCAATGCCAGGGGCAGAGCCAAGCCGCTGCCTACCAGCATATACCTTCATATAAATAATCATAATACATTTTCAGTATTACGAGACCAACCTGGAGTCGGCCATTAGACCCGAAACGGCGCAAGCGATGTGTCGATCTACTTCAACAATCTTTTCGATGGTCGTGGGTTCCATCAAAGTTGAAGTTATCCTTTTTTCCACCGCCAAAACAACTCCCTCCGAAGTACAAATGCCAATTGCAGTGGAGCCAAGTTTGATAGCTTCTATGGCGTATTCCACCTGGAACAGCCTTCCTTCAGGGCTGAATGTGTTGACGCCGCGATCATACTCGGAACGTGTGAGAAACATCTGGGAAAATTGTGAAAAAACCACCGGTTGAAAGGTTAGCCGAAGTCGTGACAAAGCGATTTTGTTCATAATACGAATTTTCATTAAAAATGAATGATCTAAAACATACTTTACTATTAGGGTACTCTAGATGACACCACGATTCTAATAATGAGAATTCTTAGTCCAGGTTTTATCTTAATTTAATTTAATTTATATTCAGAGAAAATTGGAAACATAGAAAATAAAAACCAACTTTTACAAAACACTGTGTCAAATTTGTTTGAAACGTCTATTGAACAAGCAATGAAAACGCAGCCTATACAGCCGAATCTTAACTTACCCAAGCCAAAGCTATTTCTCTTGCGCAAAGGGTGAAATGGAATGTGACAAGGATAAAATGAGATGAAAAAACTACTCAAAATATAAACCCAAACTATTGAGATAATATATCACCTCACGCTTACGCCAAAAAAGTTAACATGATTCTTGTCAATTTGTTTTTCTTCGATTTTTTTATATTTTCTACGGTAAATTGAAAACTCAATAAATTTTTGTTTTAAAAACGAATCTTGAATTTGTATCTTCCACATTAGTGAAAGCTTCTTGTTTAAATTATAGTGTAACTTTGTTGCCAATAGAGTTTGCGATAGAGTTTATTTTGCATTCAATAAGTTTTAAATACTTTTATTGCATGCATAAGTGAAAACGAGGTGTCAGAGTACATGATCCAGCGTTTAATAATCATAACACGCGCACTTTATAAAAGTTAATATTAATCGATTACAATATGTGAAATTGTAAGTGTTTTTATATTAATTTTTTTTATTTTTTATTGCTTAGATGAGTGGACGAGCTCACAGCCCACCTGGTGTTAAGTGGTTACTGGAGCCCATAGACATCTACAACGTAAATGCGCCACCCACCTTGAGATATAAGTTCTAAGGTCTCAATTATAGTTACAACGGCTCCCCACCCTTCAAACCGAAACGCATTACTGCTTCACGGCAAAAATAGGCAGGGTGGTGGTGCCTACCCGTGCGGACTCACAAGAGGTCCTACCACCAGTAAAAAAGTGTGACTGCAAGAACCCGAGAACCACCTGGCAACTGTGCCACCAGTACCACCCTGCCTATTTCTGCTGTAACGAAGTAATGCAACTCGGTTTGAGCGAAGGTGGAGCAGGCGTTGTTCCGTAAAAACATCCCTTTGAACTCATGTCTTAAGGTGGGTTGCGGCATTTACGTTGTAAAAGTCTGCAGGCTCCAGTAATTACTTAACACCAGATGGTCCGCGAGTTCATTCACCAATCTAATAAAAATTCCCCTTTTTAACAGCAGGCGCCTGTCGCTTCGCCCTTTTGTAAATAGCGAGATGTGACTGTATGAGATAAAATTCCCTTGCCTGTCTATTGAAGGAACCAAACAAAAATATCTGGTAAGTACCTATATTATCTATGGGTCTCGTAGTAGGTGGTGACAAAGTAACTCTATTGGTCAATTAGCAAGGAACTTTTACTTAGACTCAGGTTTAAGTTCAATAGTAAGGTAAAGGGGATAGTTTCAGAGATCGATTTACACTGCTTGCCATACCAACACGTTACTGGTCGATCAGTTTATAGATGATCGTTTCTATACAGTACCTTGTTACTACTACAGTAGCATTGCTTAACAGCTTATTCCGTGGTTACTATTTGCAAGTCGCAAGCTAGCCCATAACAGTATCAACTAGCCCTATGTTATCACAACTTTAACAAAGCAATCAGCAAAGGTTCTTATCAGGTCAGTGTACGATGTACATAGGTACCTATCATTATTTACAACAGACATTCATCCATTATTAACTTATTGTATTAATGTACACATACGTATGTGGTACTTACCTTTTCGATTACCCTGATGATGAAAATGAATACATTATCTAGTGATGCTTAAAAAACGTTATAATGTTTATGTGTCTACATCTCTATATTTGACGTATATAATTAGTTAAATACCAGAAACTAGTGCTTGCGCATTTGTGTATTTATTTTATGCTAGGTAATTAATTAGTTATTAGTTATTGAAGTAATTAAATTAAAGAGAAATTCGTAAATATTTAACTAGGTAGTAATTTATTATTATTATTAAATACGTATTAGATGAAGATATTTTTAAAACACATTTTATTGATCGAAGTAAATCTAGAAATTAGGATTAACACTTTTTTTTGTTACTGTTTGTTAAAAACAAATCATTGTGGCTGGCTTAAAATCATTTTTGGATAAAAAGGCGTCGTTAATAATTTTTAGCTTCAAGAATGTTGTTAATACAGACGTAATAATACGGTAGGCCTCTTCCGATCCTGCGGACAGAACGGAAAGCAGTCTACGTCGCCCCAAGCACGTCGTTTCGGATCCTCGCGATCCACTAACGGTGCTTCTAGGTACCTCAAGCACCGGTCATCGTCCTCGTCGAACCCGTCGCTTGCGTCGAAGGACTCGACGAGTAAATTAACCCTCAGACACAGCCCACTGAGTTTCTCGCCAGATCTTCTCAGTGGGTCGCGTTTCCGATCCGATGGTAGATTCTGCGAAGCACGGCTCTTGCTAGGGTTCGTGTTAGCAACGTCATCAGGTTTGAGCCCCGTGAGCTCACCTACTAGTTAAGGCTACGCTGATTTAGCCTCTCAAGGCTCTCAGCTTAGGTAGGAAAAAAAACGGTAGGCAGCGGCTTGGCTTTCGGTGGGCAGCGGCTTGGCTCTGCCCCTGGCATTGCTGAAATCCATGGGCGACGGTAACCAGTCACCATCAGGTGGGTCGTATGCTCGTCTGCCTATAAGGGCAATAAAAAACATAAAATAAGAATTAAATTAAAGACCTATGTATTTATTATTTATTAGAATTCATTTATCACTCTTTGTTTCAATAAAACCAATAATTACACAACGAAAATAGGTCAACGTCCGTTGTATTACAAATTTAAAATAATTCTTTCGTCAAATCGTCAGTACAGCTGTGTTTGCGCGCCAAAATGCACGCTTAGAAACTAGAGATATCCGCACTCGGCAGTACCTTAGAAGTTTAGAAGTAATAGAGCTGGTGAGTTACGTCGTGTAAGTCCAAGTAAGCTTCGTGAATTTAATACTTAGACATTTGACTTAAAAATGTTTTTATTTATGTTTTAAAATAAGTAAAATATCCAACTTATACTGAGATATAAGTTACACACCCATATTGAGATATAAGTTCTAGGATCTCAGTATAGTTACACTGCCCCACCCTTCAGCCCGAAACGCGTTACTGCTTCACGGTAGAAATAGGCAGAGCGATGGTACCTACCCGTGCGGACTCACAAGAGGTCCTACCACCAATAAATAATCCACCAGTAATTACGCAAATTATAATTTTGCGGGTTTGATTTTTATTGCACGATGTTATTCCTTCACCGTGGAAGTCAATCGTGAACATTTTTGTAATTTTTTGTTACAAAATTTGAATCTGTACAAAATCTAAATTTCTTTTTTTATTGCTTAGATGGGTGGACGAACTCGCAGCCCACCTGGTGTTAAGTGGTTACTGGAGCCCATAGACATCCACAACGCAAATGCGCCACCCACCCTGAGATATAAGTTCTAAAGTCTTAAGTACCTATAGTTACAACGGCTGCCCCACCCTTCAAACCGAAACGCATTACTGGTCCACGGCAGAAATAGGCAGGGTGGTGGTACCTACCCGCGCAAATTAGAATTTTGCGGGTTTGATTTTTATTACACGATGTTATTCCTTCACCGTGGAAGTCAACCGTGAACGATTGTTGAGTACGAATTTCATTAGAAAAATTGGTACCCGCCTGAGATTCGAACACCGGTGCATCGCTCAACACGAATGCACCGGACGTCTTATCCGTTAGGCCACGACGACTTCAAAAATGGCTTGATTACGCTCTTCGGTTGTACTTTTTGCACTAATTCCTAATTCTACCTCAAGGAATTTTTGTAAAGCAACTTTCTTTTCCAAGACAGTTTTAAAATCAGTCAAACCGTAGCTATTGTAGATTTTTTCAACAAGAATATCGACATTCAAGAATTCATTAGAATCCTGGTCTATGTCAATATCCACATTAGCTTCTTTCTTTTGGTTTTTCTTGCCCCATTTCGTTTGTTTCTTTTTGTCATCTTTTTCATGTTCCTTTTTTTCCATGGCCTCTAATTTTTTTCACTTCTGTTCTGCCTTCTCCCATATTTTTTCCTGTTTGTATAAATTTTCAATATTTTTTTATTTGAATGACCTTTACTTTATTTGTCAAGTACGTATTTCATACATAATGAAACAAAACCAAAGTTAAATTATTTCTATTATTGATTTACGCTCATTAAAACCAAATTGTCAACCAGACGGTGTTAAATACAGTATAAGAATTAGACAATCCTTCGTTTGACCATCGTGGTCGCCTTGACATAGTTTATTAACAATTCATGCGTCTAATATTTAATTTATGTGTTACAGATATTTTTCATTTGAAACGTAAACATGGAGACAACAGACGAGAAAAACAGGTTAGGAAAAATTAAATCCTTTATAAAGACGAAAACTGATTTTTTAATAGAATATGAAACAGGAGAATCGGCGAAATTGACCATTCTGAACCGACACGTATTCAGATATCACATGTCGCCGACCGGGAACTTCCCTGAGTACCCTACGCCTAACAACAACGATGATGAAGCCAGAATAAATCACAAAAGGGTCAGTGAATACGAGACTGAACCGTTCAAACTCTCCCTGCTCGAAGAAGACAAAGAATTTCACATCGTCGATACTAATGAGATAAGAATACAGTTTGATAAAACGAATAGTGTTATGTCGATAGTCGATCGGAGAACCGACGAAGTGGTTCTCAAAGAATACCAACCAATATTCTATGACTATGGCGTCATCGTTCAAGAGTTGAAACAACACAACAATGAATATTTCTTCGGAGGGGGCATGCAAAATGGTCGCTTCAGTCATAAAAATGAGGTCATTGAAATTGTAAACAACAACGAGTGGGATGATGGTGGTATTGCCTCTCCTTGTCCATTCTTTTGGTCCACGCGTGGGTACGGCGTGCTCCGTAACACTTGGCAACCAGGAAATTATGATTTCGGTTCGGAAAACAAAGACAAAATCGAAACTATGCATTATGGTGAAGATTTCGATGCATTTTACTTTATAAATAAGAAACCAAAGGATATTCTAAACGATTATTTCGAGCTAACTGGATTCCCTATATTTATGCCAGAATACGCGTTTTATGAAGCCCATTTGAACACCTTCAATCGCGATTACTGGGTAAAGGTTACGCCGGAAACGAAAGGCGCGATCTTGTTTGAAGACGGCGAATTTTACAAAAGTTTTCAGCCCAGCGAGATCGGTAACAAAAAAGGTATATTAGAATCATTGAACGGAGAAAATAATAATTACCAATTTTCCGCGAGAGCTATGGTAGATAGATATCGAAAACACGATATGCCACTAGGTTGGTTCATACCAAACGATGGATATGGCTCGGGTTACGGCCAAACGGACACGTTGGACGGCGATATCGAAAACTTAAGGGAATTCGTGCGATATTCAAACAATAAAGGGGTACAAGTTGCACTTTGGACCGAGTCTAACCTCGAACCCAAGGATCCAAAAAATCCTAAGAAAAGCGAACGAGATCTTTGCAAGGAAATTAGCGTAGCAGGGGTCGTCGCTTTGAAATGTGATGTGGCTTGGATAGGCAGCGGCTACTCTTTCGGGCTGAACGCAGTCGAAAAGAGCACGAATAAATTTACTGCTAGCACTAGAAACAAGGCTAGGCCCCTGATAATAATGGTTGACGGTTGGGCTGGAACTCAGAGATACGCAGGCATTTGGAGTGGAGATCAATCTGGGGGCGAATGGGAATACATACGTTTCCACATCCCCACTTACATCGGTACCGGTTTATCTGGCCAGCCTGTCGTTGGTTCAGATATGGACGGAATTTACGGCGGTGGGCATAGAGAAATTAATATTCGTGATTATCAGTGGAAAACTTTTACACCATTGCAACTAAATATGGACGGCTGGGGTAATACACCGAAAACCCCGTTCAGCTTTGACGTTGAATCAACGAACATAAACAGAGCTTACTTGAAATTGAAATCTATGTTACTACCTTATAATTACACTATCGGTCACGAATCAACTAAAGGTTTGCCAATGATAAGGGGTATGTTCTTGGAATTTCCGAACGAAATACCTGCCTACACGTTGGAATCGCAATACCAATACATGTGGGGTCCAAGTCTGTTAGTAGCCCCTATCTACTGTAACTATAAGTCCTCGGATGGTGATTCAATTAGACATGGAATTTATCTTCCAAATCCAAAACAGATATGGATTGATTTGTTTACGGGTGAAAAATATATTGGCGGTAAAATCTACAACAACTTTAACTGCCCGCTGTGGAAGATTCCCGTTTTTGTTAAAGATGGTGCAATCATACCGTTCGTGAACCCTAATAATAATGTAACTGAAGTACAAAGGGATAAAAGAATAATTAGAATATATCCGAACAATGAAACCACCTTCGATATTTACGAAGATGATGGCATAACTACTGATTATTTAGATAGAATATCGGCTACAACGCGTGTTAATGTAGAAGGTCCACCTTCTAATGAGCGCGGCGACTTATACATACACATCCACAAAACAAAAGGATTCTATAGAAATATGGTTGTAAATCGATCAACAATTTTACAAATCATCGTATCTAAAGACGTTGAGCTTGTAGAAGTTTTGGTCAAAGGAGAATCCATTAAAATTAACAAAGTTGAAACTGATGAATCATTCGAAAAGAAAGAGAACATTTATTATTACAAAAAAGATTTTTACGCGAACCCGTATCTTGCGGATTGTGGTGGCGAGGCAATTAAGCAAAAATGTGTATTAATCAAAATACAAAAGGTCGATATTACAGTAGAAGATATAATAATAAAAGTGAACGGATTCGCAAATGAAACACCTATATTGGGTAACGTTGTAAATATTGACAAAAATATAAAAACACCCGCTTCGTTTACCGTTGAGGAGAAGAAAATTACTGGAAACAGTATTACTTTAAAATGGAATGAAACAGAAAACGCAGATTACTACGAAATAGAAAAAGACAGCTTTATTTATAGCTATATAATCGGTGATATATTCACATTCAACGATCTGAAATGCCACAGCGCATATTCATTCAGAATTAGAGCTGTAAGCCCCGTTGGCGTATCAAAGTGGAGTTATTTGATTACGGTCGAAACAGCCCAAAGTTTGTATGAAAATGCCCTAAAAGACGTACAGGTTTCATGCAATATACCCTGTGAGGGTGGCCAGGAGGTACATAATCTTACCAACGGTAAAAAGAGCATATGGCACACATGTTGGTCCAAACAACACCAAGCTTACCGAGAAACAGGCGGCGTCATTAGGCTGACTTTCGATTTAGGGGATATTTACCCAATCAAGTTAATAGAATACACACCGCGCCAAGACGCCGGCAACGGAACAATACTGCTATTGCAGTACAAATGTTCTATTGATGGGGAACATTGGACTAAAGATTCCGATCCTATAAAATGGGATTTAGATAATAAAGTCAAGACTATTGCACTAAGTGGCGACAAATTTAGATACATTCAAATACACATTTTGAAGTCGATAGGTGGATTCGGTTCGGGCGAATCTATCAGGTTCTATCCATAATTGAAATTCAAAGAACATTGTAAACGAACAAAAACATTTATTAAATATATATATTATTTCATTACATTCTTAACTATATAGGTATTTAATTTTCCTGAAGTTCTTCGGCATTTCTCACAGCGATTATATTACAAACATGCGAATTTCTATCGAAAACGCAGCTAATAGACAGGTCTTCTAACACACAACTGTATTCGTGATCCGGATACCTGCCTCTGACGTAATTCGACCTTGGATCTTCAGACAAAAGACTTTCAATGTTACTTTTGAAGGCATCCGCTCTATCCCCAATTAAGTCATGAAGACGGGCCAGTGCATCATCAGTGAATCTAACGTCGTATCTCTGTGAAGCAGGGTTGTTTATCCACGCGGCCACTCTTATGCCGTCGTGCCTTATACTTTGATTTGCCGACTGCGGTGGAGTGAACCTTTCTTGACCATCCGGATCTCCGCGTTCAGCATCCGGCCTACGTAAAGGCGACCTTGGATTCCCATCAACGTGGTCGACACCAGATGGGGAGTCCGGAAATTCTGATAGTGGGGCTTGCATGTTGCTGAGTCTTGACTCTGGTGAAGGTATATCTTCAAATGGACTTCTACAAGGAGAATCGATATCGATTGGTGTCGCAATTCTGGAACTTAAGCCGTAAAGCGTATGAAAAGTGTAGTACTTTACAACATACAGAAATATTCCAATAAAGCTTAATATCGTACAGAACTGTTAGCACCTTAAAAAAATCTTGGTATATAAATACTCAAGTTTCATGTCCTATTTCATGCCATTTCATAATAAAAAATTGCAGCATACACTTTATCGTTTTTGAAGTTCTCATTTCGTATGACAAGAAATTAAAATTAAAGAAATTATGAAATGTAACAAAAAAAAAGAGACTACCTACATTTGAATTAAACCTAACGAGTTTTATTTTCTGTCTTGTCATCGCTGTTTAATTCGTTTACTAACAAGTTAAATTTATATTTGAATTACATCAACATACCTTCCAATGTCTAACCTATGGTCACCAATATTAACATTCACCATGTCATCGACCACATTGCTTATTCCCTCTGTCCGTGGTCGAACAGAGCTTGTTGCTTCATATGGGTAGTCGTATTGTGGAATATAAGGTTTTATGTCCAGAACGGGTGTGCCATTAACCATGTCAACGCCCAAAAAGTGTATTTTGTTACCTATTGAACAATCATGAATATGAATAAAACTTTGAATAATAAATTACTTATTTCTAATACTCCTCTACTACTCCTACTGACCAATCCTTAAAATCATTGATGTCATGCTTTATGTCAGTACAACAATACCTTCAATAGAATGAATCTTCACAAGTGACAACCCAATCGGACAAGGTCTGTGGGGTGAACGCGTGGAGAATACACCTTGCCTTCCTCCACACAATCTTGGTGGGGCAACTTTAGCTGGTGCATTTGTACTTTCTGTCATGTGGAAGTGGAATATTATCCTGAAACATTAAAAGGGCTTATTGACATGTCATTCTCGTTGTTTGTTATTTTTTATTGCCACTGTAGGCCGATAAGCATACTGCCACTGGTGGCCACTGTCAGAAGCATGCATTTTAAAGTAAAATTTAACCTACACCTTTTAATACACAAATTTAATAAGATAATTTAGTTTTGTAAGAACACAATTGACACACGTGCAAATGTAAGCTAATTATGAACTATACAAATCATTATAAATTTCACAGTACAGAAATATGTATGTAAGAAATCCCTGCATTATTTGGGGTAATGCCTGTGTTATACGGGGGATTGAAGTTGCGTAATATGAAAGTGCATTATAAATGTCCCATACTATAGGGGGGATTACTGTACTTAATTTTTTTAGAGAATTGTACTAACCACATATGTGAAAACTCCTCTAGTCCGCTCAAAGCATGCTCAGGGTTATTAAATACTGAAGTATCAATTACCACAGTTCCCCTTGCATTCTTCATAACAGAAGGTTGCCGAGGAACACCTCGTTTGTTTTGAAATGATGTTTCTATTGATCCAATAGGCTGATAATGTATGTCATCATCAGACCGTTCTGCCTCTACATTATTAACCAAAGCTGTTGTGGCTGTAAAGATATTAAAATCACTGCTTATTTTAAATAGTGTGAAGTTTTGAACAAAGCCATGCATAGGAAAAGGTATACTTTTCACATAATATTTTGATATTATATATAAACAATGGGTATCCAACTCTCGACTCTTATAACCTTAATGTCGAAAGTTGTTTTTTTAAAGCTGAGACATTATTACCGGCTTCAGCACAGTCGGAACAACGGAGACTGTTAAGAGCTGCTTTAATTAGTTTTATCTCCTTCTGGTGTTCGTGCTTCAGAGACGTCAATTGTTGCCTGAGAATAATAATTATTTAACTCGTAATACTTTACAAGTACATTGGTTACGTTATGTTAAATGTAAAATCAAATTTTATTAAAAATTACTGTTATCATTGATATCACCTGAGATTTTTTATTTCTGTACGAGCTAAAGCTATTTGATTCTTATAATATTCAGAATGATCGGCCATTTCGTGTTTAATCTAAGCTTTTAGAATATTGTTCTTGGGTATGACCGATATTTAAGTTACCGTATACGAAATGTATTAAAACCAAGCATAAAAATTTTTGGTTAGCTATTTATAAATTTACTATTTTTTGTAAACTTATAAATAGATTTATCTATTTGATTAGGCAAAAGGAACATAACTCATACCGTCCAAAATAATGAAGTTGAATAATTCCTCAAACACGTCCTTACGAATCCATCGGGTTTTTTTTTATTGCCCTTGTAGGCAGACGAGCATACGGCCCACCTGATGGTGAGTGGTTACCGTCGCCCATGGACTTCAGCAATTCCAGGGGCAGAGCCAAGCCGCTGCCTATCGCTTAATAATCTCCACAAGCCTTGTTTGAAGAAGGACATGTCATAGCGCTCGGGAAACACCGTGGAAGGGAGCTCATTCCATAGCCGGATGGTTCGTGGCAAAAAAGACCTCTGGAAAAGCACTGTGGATGACCGCAGTGGCTCCAGGTATTATGGATAAACTCTACTCCGGTTGCGGGCGGTGTGGTGGTAAAAACGAGATGCCGGTATCATCTCGAACAATTCCTCAGAGCACTCCCCATAGAACATACGGTACAAAATACAGAGGGAACCGAAGTCCCTCCGCAGACCCAGAGGTTCCAAACGATCCGTGAGAATAGGATTATCGAAAATCCTAACGGCCCTCTTCTGTATGGAGTCAAATGGAAGAAGCTGGTATTTGGGAGCCCCGGCCCAGAGATGGGAGCAGTTTTCCCCCTCGAGGCCGGACTTGTGATTTATAAAGCAAAAGTCTTTGTCCAAGCGTAAAGTACCGCTTCGCTCTGTTGAGGACTCCCAGCATTTTAGACGCCAACTTGGATTTGCCTTCCAAATGACTTCAAAATTGGACATCGCTCGAAATGTAGACCCAATGTATCCCGATACTCTCTGAAGGTTGCAGGGATACTCCTTGGAATTGCGGTGCCATGACAAAGGGGTCCTTCTTCGCAGTGAACGCGCAAACTTGTGTCTTTAACGGGTTGAATTGAACTTGGTTCAACCCCATTCGGAGACTCGCCCCAGAGAGTTCTCCACTTCAGACACAGGTGTTGGTCGTCTCTCTTGCACCACGCTCCGAGAGAGACTCTGATGGCCGATATATCGCGCATCCCTCGTGCTGTCATCCGCTTAACAATGCATGCCGTCAATAAACAGCATGTCATTGATATACAAATCAGATGCAATTACTCTTGCATTAGACGACTTCAGCTCTAACACCAAGAACAAGGTTAGGGAATCTGGTAACTGTACTCGTCGATCTTTTTACCGAGAGCAACCTAACCCATACATAGGCCCGTTGAGCTTCGCCGGATCTTCTCAACCGGTCGCAATTCCGATCCAAAGCAGCCCTTGCGCTGTAAGGTCACCTTTGGAGGCACTCTGGTATCTGTTATCAAATCCCAACCCTCTAGACTGAACTTTTGCTTGCCCAACTATCCTGGTGAAAATGGAAATGTCTTGGGGCCATCAAGAATCATGCTTTCTCGTTGAATCCGTCGCTTGCGACGAAGGGCTCGGCGAGTAAATTAACCCACAGACACAGTCCACTGAGTTTCTCACCGGACCTTCTCAGTGGGTCGCGTTTCCGATCCGGTGGTAGATTCTGCGAAACACTGCTCTTGCTAGGGTTGGTGTTAGCAACTTAATCAGGTTTGAGCCCCGTGAGCTTACCTCTAGGAGGACACCTCACAGGAGTTCAGGTTACGCTGAAATAGTCTCTCAAGGTCATCAGCTTAGAGATGAAAAAAAAAGAATCTTAACTAAAAAAACAAAATGTGTGCAATTCACACGTGGTAGAAGTGAAACCTTCCAAAATTAAAATACAATTATCCTAAACGTCTTAAGTATATGTAAAATTTTGTCATTAGTAAATAATTGTAAGGTAGCGCCCTCTGTGAATTGATATTTTAATTTCACGTATAATCCTAAATTAAAATTCACTACAAGAGCTTTCATACACACGTTAGTATTAAAAAATCTCACAGATGGTGCTGTATTAAATAGTATGTATATTTCTGTCTCATTCTTTGCTGGCTTCATCCTACACATTTTTGTAGTCTCTCATTTGTGTCTCTTACCTGTCGTTTTTTCCGTTGCATCCGGTTTGAAATCACAACGATTCTAAAGAAGTTTTCACTTCAATAATAAATTTTATAAATATTATATGAAGTCGTCGTGGCTACAGGATAAGACGTCCGGTGCATTCGTTGTTGGGATGCACCGGTGTTCGAATCCCGCAGGCGGGTACCAATTTTTCGAATGAAATACGTACTTAACAAATGTTCACGATTGACTTCCACGGTGAAGGAATAACATCGTGTAATAAAAATCAAACCCGCAAAATTATAATTTGCGTAATCACTGGTGGTAGGACCTATTATGAGTCCGCACGGGTAGGTACCACCGCCCTGCCTATTTCTGCCGTGAAGCAGTAATGCGTTTCGGTTTGAAGGGTGGGGTAGCCGTTGTAACTATACTGAGACCTTAGAACTTATATCTCAATGTGGATGGCGCATTTATGTTGTAGATGTCTATGGGCTCCAGTAACCACTTAACACCAGGTGGGCTGTGAGCTCGTCCAGCCATCAAAGCAATAAAAAAATAATAATAATAATAATAATAATAAATATGTAAGTAAGTGTACTCGTCTTGGTATAGTTGGAAAGGCAGCATTGCCTGTTATCATAAGCTGCTCAAGATTGTGACTCTCCTTTCGAGCAATGCGTCCAAAGAACTTCAATTCTCTACGAATGCATATTGTGGAAAGTCTAGTTTCTAATATTAAGTTCCTTTAGTATTGACACATTGGTGCGAAATCCAGTCCATGAAATCTGCAAAAAACTCCTCCAGCACCACATTTCGAAGTCGTCTATGCAGTCTCTGTCGAACTTTTTCTGTGTCCAGGTTTCCGCTCCGTAACTGAATATAGAGAAAACTAGCAATTCAAATATTCCTGTTAGATGGTCTTAAATGTTGGTACATTTTATGGATTTTTACGTGACTTTACAAAAGTTTACGCGCGTTTATTTCGCGACTTTACAATTAATATCAAAGAAGCATACCTGATGGTAAAAGTCATCACCAAACCATTGTTTACCCAAAGCCCTTTCATCAAACCTTGTTTGAAGCACGAATATTTTGAGATATGACTTTTAGGATATCATCGTTGTTGTTGCATGGCAATTGCATGTTATAAAAAATCTAATCCAAAAAATTTACAAAATTTGGATAAAAACCAGGTTTCATACTTTAGTGATAAAAACAAGATTTTAAAACCTTGTCTAGTGTTGTACACAACTAAAACCCTAATAATAATAGACAAACATAAAAAGAGATAAAAATAAATAATTGTTATTTCGACAACTGCTTACTGTGAGCTCCTTATTTTGTCTTACGGTGATTCAGGGACCTGAAAAATTAGATTAAATAATAAATTTAAATCGCTCAAATTTTGAAAAATTGATTGTTGAAAACCGAATCGATTTTACTTTTTCGACAATTGAGTCAATCACTATTGCGGTTGCCAATAGCCGCACACGTGCTGAGATATTGTGATATTTTACAACAATAAAATAACTTTAAAACATTCGTCGTGCATCATACCGGTCTACGCGGCTCATATTTTGTTTACCAACATCTGTTCATCAACGAGTTTGCAAAGTGAGTTGGTTTTCTAAATTATTTTGACACTCGGGGTGGGGCAAAATGTCTGTAAGAAGGGACCGCCACGTGTCCTAAATTATAGGTTTTCTATGGTTTTGTTTGTTTTACGCTTATATAAGCTTTTAGGATATACTTTAATTTCCGTCCCTCTGATTTATTCAAATAATATTTTATTTATAAATGGTCGACTATTTTTAGGCGCCGGGTACCTGTAACGTTTCATGGTTATAATCAGAATTATGCAGCGTTAAAATATCTATTGTAATAAATTGGTTAATATAAATCCAACAAATACGATAGGGAACGACGGTTTTTTTAATATCACGAACCGGTATTTTAAAAATTAGCGAACCTTATCGTAAATTTGGAGGGTAGTTATGAATTATTGAGAGAACTTCGAAAAATTCGAGTAATTCCGGATTAACAGTAAATAAAACGTAACGAATATAAGAAAAATTGAGAATAGGTGAATAATAGGTGAATAAAAGAATAGGTAAAATTACAAAATTACTACTACTAACCTACCCACCTACCTACTTAATTAACTGCAACTTAAAAGTAATAAATGAAAACCAAATTCTTAAATAAATTCCTAATAAAAGCAAATTTTAGAATACTTAGTAGTACTATCATAGTAAAATACAAATATTACGCTGCTAATTATTGAATAGCTCCTTAATCAGGTTCATTTTTGCTCCACTAAGGTTTTAAAAACCTGAATGTAGCAAAAAATAGGACAATGTTTATACTGGCTGTCGTAATAAAATACATAATAATTTGTATCCGCTGTTAACCATTGAATGGTCGTCTATCTGGAGA
Organism: Bombyx mori; assembly: GCF_030269925.1. Classification (NCBI taxonomy): domain Eukaryota; kingdom Metazoa; phylum Arthropoda; class Insecta; order Lepidoptera; family Bombycidae; genus Bombyx; species Bombyx mori. Next base: position 3,221,567 of record NC_085134.1, read on the forward strand.
TAATCTTGGAAGTTTATTCAGTTCATGCTTATGATTAGAATACATTATCATTGAAACCAAATTGTAGAAATCAACTCGCTAGGGTAAGAGGATAAATAAATAACAATTAACTTAAACAAATAATCAATTTACTCCAGGATAACGGTTCTATGTAGGCAATATGGATATGGTTCCTGCTAATATTCAAAGAAAATATAGATCTAATAAAATCTCAGTATGGATGTAATACTGTTGTCGTCTATTTTATTTTAAATTACATTCTACGTTGATGAAATGTTTTAATGCCGTAGAACTCTAATGTGAAGAGGATTATAAAAATCTATATAATTACATAGTTAACCTTCTATGATTTGACGTCCTAAAACATTTTGTAAAAATATTGAATTGAGTTGACTAGTAACAGAGCACCAATTATTCTTATGTGTGGGCTAAAATCTATTGAAGCTTAAACGTTAGAACTCATACTGACAAGACAGAACAAACGAGACTAGTATGTACGTAAAAGTTTTACAAGTAAATGTATGTACATACTAGGTAGAAACTTTTACAGTGCTAATTAGATTCTAGATAAAGGAGCTGCTTTCTATAACTGGACATCTCAATCTGGTTTTTTTTTCGGGTATTGCATTGAAAACTGTCTAGTTACTTCACAATTTAATTTGTGTTAATTAAATCATGTAGATTTTACAGTATGATAAACAGCTTGTTCAACAATAAAAAATCTAGCTTTAGGATGTTAAGTAGTTATTGAAACGTATAGACATCAGAAAGTAGATGTTGCCACTAACTAACCTTGCAACATAACGTCGAAGCTTAATGACTGTAAGAAATAAGCAGGATACTGTAATAAGTTGCCTACCTGCCGGAGCTTACAATATCACCAATAGAACATTGAATGAAACTAAAGCTTTCGATGGCTTGGAACCTTGATTTCATGGTAAGAGCAGAGTTTCCTAAAATACAATTTAGTCTTTGTGTTTATTCATGAAAAATTACAATAATATTTTTTTATTTCAATTAAACCTGGAAGTACGTATTCAGAGACTCCCAAAAGGCTTGAATTTATTCAAAGTCCAGTGTTACTGTTATGTTTAGTTTACATTTTCGAACATCATGTAGACTTGCGTTTTCACGGTCGTGGTTAGAAAAAAATGTGTTGTTTCAGTTAGGCATTAATGGCCATGGTGACTGAAGTGAAAGTGAATGGAAGCGAAATGGAAGCGAATACTGAAGTGCCTCCCGCACTGGCTGAGAAGCCAGTCGGTCTCCCACCAGGAAAGTACTCTCTTATTGGCTGGGACATGGATACAACAGGACGGAGACTAATAGATGAGGTAATAACATCGTGTAATAAAAATCAAACCTGCAAAATTATAATTTGCGTAATTGCAGGTGGCAGGGTGTCTTGTGAGTTTGCACGGGTAGGTACCATCACCCTGCCTATTTTCTGCCTTGAAGCAGTAATGCGTTTCGGTTTGAACGGTGTTTGAAGCCGTTGTACTGTTAAGTGAGACCTTACAACTCTGTCTCAAGGTGGGTGGCGGCATTTACATTGTAGATGTCTATGTGCTCCGGTAACCACTTAACATCAGGTGGGCTGTGAGCTCGTCCACCTATCCAAAGCAATATAAAAAAAAAACTCACATTAAGCACATAACTTCTAGTGAGCTTGTTTACCTGTCTAAGTAATAAAATAAAAAGTAATATGTAATCAGCTAATGCTTGTTGTTTAATGCATAATTTAATGATGCCCTTTTTGCTATTGCCTTTGCTGTCATTTGAAAAGTTAGGAGCTATTTAATACCTGTACTGGAAGAGCTATTTTAATTAGCATCCACTTTGAAACTATCCTCTAGACATGCTGCCCGGGGCATGTGGTTTTGCTGACCTGTGCTTTGTAAATGACATAGGAGACCCATCTTCCAAGAAATTGAAAAAAAAGTAAGATTCACAGCACTCCATGAAATTAGAAAAACATTTTTTATTGTATACTATCCTTGTTACAGATATGCCAAATAGCAGCGTATACTCCGAAACAGACTTATTCCCAATATATTATGCCGTATGGTGACCTTAACCCTGGAGCGAGACGTCGTCACAATGTACGGGTTGTCACCGTTGGACGTTACAGAATGCTAAAAGATATGGTTTCTCATAAGGTAATAAGATGAAGATGATTAAAATTGTATAATTGACATCCTCCTCGCGTCGTTTTCCTCATTATTGAGGGTCGTGACTCCCCCGCTGCATCATTTTCTCCCGTACGATTTCCCTCCATCTGCTGCGATCCTTAGCTTCATGAAGGGCATTGTGGAAGTTGATGTTTAGAGAAGATCGTGTTTGGTCCGACCATCTTGTGGGACTGCATCCTCGTTTGCCATCTACCTTTTCTGTCACCATCAGCTGTACTAGATTGTGACCCTCTTTACGAGCAATATGTCCGAAGAATGCCAGCACCCTATGAAGGCGTATAATTGACATACCATTCTTCAAATGAGGCGTTTCGATGCTACTCAGTAGTAGATAGTATGACTTTGACTCTGGCATAGCTGATGTCCATGAGTGGCAATAACCGCGCAGCATCAGATGGGCCGTACGCTCATCTACCTGCAGGAGAAAAAAAAATCTCAAGGCTCTGAGTTCATACTGTGTATGGCTATACAATATCAAAATTGCCTCCTGTACTTAAGCTGACGTTGAGGGGTTCTTGAAGACCACAGATTCTGCCATGTATTTTGCCAAATGTAGAACAAGCAACACTAATGAATATCTATGTATAATTACTATAATTAAGACATGCACACAGAATGCATGTCAAAAGTCAGGTCATGTGATAAAACAAAGAAAAATCTGATAAAAAACATCAATATACATTCAAATTGTAACTTTTTTACCATTGTTGGTGTATGATCTTAGAAAGTCTGTGCCTACCATTCCACACAGCATTTTCTTGTTATGACTGTCATATTGTGGGTTATAGAATGGTTACATGCATTTTTCAATTACATCCCTTGTTCTAAGCTAAAGCGGTATAAGGACTTTATTGAACTGAGAACTGAATTTTCATTACAGCATTCAACATTTACGCAATTAGCCAATTAGGATGTCTAAAGTCTAAACATATACATATCACACAAAGCTAAATTAAAGTTACATTCTGAATATTCTTCAATATAATAACTAACATTATATTAGGGCTTAATACCACTAATAGAGGCTGTTTTTCACATTTGTTACAGATTCTTAAGACAAAATCAGAGATATCAGCTTTAACAGACTTCCTTGATTGGTTAGAGAAAGAGAAAGGAGATGGTAGTGTCATTCTTATATACCACGAACCCAGGAGGTTCAGTCCTACAATGCTTCTTGAGGCTTTGACAAGGTTGGCTGCTTATTGTGATTTTTAAGTTAATAAGTTAGAAAATGGAATTTCTGTGTTTCTTAAATGTCCATAAATTACTCACTAAGTAGACTAGTGGCTTATTAACTTCCAATTGTAGAATATAAATTTACAATCATTCGGAAATCATGTAAAGATCATTAAATTTATCCAAAAATAAACTTGGATATTATTGATTTAAATTATTAACTTTAGATGACATATATTATGGTTAAGAGCTAAACAGCAAAGTCAGAAAACAATTATATATATTGTTCCTATTCATTTCTAGGTACGACCTGTTGGATCGTTTTAATTCAATAGTCGCAGGATTCACTGACAGCTATGCCCTGGCTGCAGATAAATGCAAGGCAACAGTGAAGTCAGTCTCGCTGCGAGTGTTGGCTCGTGTGCTACTGGACGCGGACTCTCTGTCAGTGGACAGCGCCATCGAACGGGCAACAGCTGCCTATAAGATTGTCGAACATCTCGCACAAGGTGCGTACTCTATATCGCTACATAGTATAAAACAAAGTCGCTTTCTCTGTCCCTATATCCCTATGTATGCTTAAATCTTTAAAACTACGCAACGGATTTTGATGCGGTTTTTTTAATAGATAGAGTGATTGAAGAGGAAGGTTTATATGTATAATAACATCCATTAAATAGTGGAGAAATCAATAATAAATTTCAGTTTCCGAAGCGAAGCGAGGGTGGGTCGCTAGTTTACATGTTATTATAATCTAGTGCAAAGCACTTCATAGTCACAGAGAACTTTTAAAAAACTGAAAGGCTCATCATATCATGGACTTTATTATATAATAATTAATTAAGCTTTTTATTGCTAGAAAGCAAATATGTTAGTGCCCACTTGATAGTAAGTGCTTACTGGATCCTTTTAAAGGTAGAGCCACCCATAGCACAGCTAGTTTGCTACATACTGTACAGTTCTATGTATTATACATTTAAATATATACAACATCAACCAAATACTATATTTCAGGTGAACAGCAAGAAGTAAGTGCCTCAGGTGAGAGTCTCTCAGCCAGTAAAGACATGGTAGAGACGGCAAGGGTGTGGGCAAGGCCTGTACACACAGAACTAGAAGCGCTCGCCAATCTTAAGAAGATCCTTGAAAGGTACCCTTGTACTTGATTAATAATTGAGCCATGTTTTTTTTTTCTACCTAAGCTGATAGTCTTGAGAGGCTAGGTTACTGGTGGTAGGACCTCTTGTGAGTCCGCACGGGTAGGTACCGCCGCCTTACCTATTTCTGCCGTGAAGCAGTAATGCGTTTCGGTTTGAAGGGTGGAGCAGCCATTGTAACTATACTAAGATCTTAGAACTTATATCTCAAGGTGCGTGGCGCATTTACATTGTAGATGTCTATGGGCTCCAGTAACCACTTAACACCAGGTAGGCTGTGAGCTCGTCCACACATCTAGGCAATAAAAAATAAATAAAAAAGATTTATGAAAAAATAGGATCATATAAAAACGTACCTGCAGAAATCATAGTTCGAGTAATTTATAATAGTGGGGTGTTTTGTAAGCCTATGCGATTAGATATAGATTTTTTATTGCTTAGATGGGTGGAAGAGCTCATGTCTCATCTGGTGTTTAGTTGTTAGTGGAGCCCATAGAAATCCCCAACATAAATTCGTGACGTAAGTAACTTATCGAATCCTGCTTGAAAAATTAGTCTGCTGTTATACCATACATCTGATACTTAAACCACATATCTCAATGTATGTGGTGTCATTCACCTCGCTATGTCTATGGGGTACACTTACACTTCAGTTACACTGTATGTATTGCTGTAATATTATCCTGTTTGCGACAATCTGAAATATCTCCTGAGGTCACCAGCAAATCGGTAGGGAAAAAAAGAAGAAAAACTACAAATACTTATTATATTGGATTTCATTTCATATAAATAGGAACATTGAGAAAGAAATGGATAAAGAATATTTAAATCAGTGAAGTCAGAATGTTAAAACTGTCGAACGACATGCAGGACTGATATAGACTGAACGAAAAACTATTCTTACTACTATTCTTTGCAACAGTTATAACAACTGAGAAGAAGTGCGAAAGTAGCCCCAATAATTAACAAATTAAAGAGTGGACGGTTAGCATGGTATGGACATGTGATGAGAAGATGCATGTGACTAGGAGATGTATGAAAATGGTAGTGCAAGGTAGAGGGGGAAGAGGTCGATCGAAGAAGACATGGATGGAGTGTGTGAATGATGATATGAGAGAGAGAGAGAGAGGAGTGAGTGTTGAGATGACGGCTGATAGAAAAGAAAGAGAAAAATTGCTGTGCCGACCCTACCTAGTGGGATAAGGTGGAGAAAAAAAGAATATAGCAAAGTATGGAGCTTGTTACATTGACAATTTGGTATTCTTCTACAAGATAGTTCTACATGCAGTGCACTATCAACGCATTACTTATGGTCTGGTGGATCTAACGATTTACTGTTGTGTGCGCAGACAGAACACGTTCCGTCCAGTGTTCGCGCCCCTACTGCGCGGCGCTCGCGGCGAGCGGCGGCGCGTGACGCAGCTGCGGCGCCTGCTCGCCGACCACGGCCTGCTCTATCAGCAGCTACACGACGCCTGGGAGAAACAACAACTCGCAGGTACCTTCCTGATTTGATATCGACGCTTGAAAGGCAACCGTGACTAAGCGACAATAACTGCTTTGTATTCGATGCGCAAAAAAAAATATATTTCTATTTCTATTAAAATAATTTCAATCCTACAGCTAGATTCGTTAAAATAAAAAAAAATTCAGGTATTTCAACTTTAAATTAGTCTACTGTAAAGTTCACGCATTGTCGCTTAGTCATGTTTGCCTTCCAAGCGTCGATATATACCGACAAACGTCATTGTTTGTGCCGTGAAGCCGTAATGCGTTTCGGTTTGAAGGGTGGGGTAGCCGTGGTAACTATACTGAGACCTTAGAACTTATATCTCAAGGTGGGTGGCGCATTTACGTTGTAGATGTCTATGGGCTCCAGTAACCACTTAACACCAGGTGGGCTGTGAGCTAGTCCACCCATCTCAGCAATAAAAAAAAGCTAATCACAGAGTAGAGTAAACTATGCTTTATTATACACCGATATAAAATAAACACAATGACAAAACATTAAATACAAAGGTACAAGGGGCTGTCTTATTATTAAGAGTGGTCTCTTTCAAACAACCATCAGATGGACAAAAACCATGTAAAGAAATAAATTAACAGTGCTGTATTTATCGATTAGAAAAAAGATGTACAATAGTTATAATAATATCAATTATACCGATACTATAATGATAAAATTACTATTTCACACAATATACGAAGTCAATTTATACATAAATGAGTCGTCTATTATCAAGGGTGAGAATCTGTGCATTTGGACAAAAAAAAAAAATTGATATGTCAATACAGATTGATTTGAATATAATCGTCTCCTTCAAAGAATACGGTTCAAAACCTGCATTAAATAAAGGTTAATACTTAACCTGTTATTTATCTAAGATGTCGTTCAGAAGAGTTTTGTGACTGCCAATGGAATACAAAGTCAATAATTCGTTTTTCTGATTTACCAATAATTGTCCAAAAGTCACATTGCCGGCTTTGATAATAGTCGACTCAAATATCACATTTTAGATAAATCACAGCAAGATATTTTACCTTAACACAAACTAAAAAAATTCAAAACCAATTATATGAATATTTAAAATCATTATACTTCATTTAATTCATATTCTTCTAGGAAATTCAGAAGTTCAGTACTTATTCAATGTTGTATAACTCAATTAACAATAAATACAATAGTAAATTAATTTTGTTTCTGTTTACTTTAGGTTTAGAGAAACAATTATCAGCTTTGTCAGTATCTGCTAAAGAGGAAGACATCAAAGAGTTGATTGAAATACTGGACAGTCATTTCGATCCTGCCAAAGAACCGAAAGGACCTAAACCAAGACAGCCTACCGTAAGAGTGAGTTTTTTTATTAACAAAACACATAGGAGAATATAGGGATTTAATTGACTTCTCACATTTGTATGAGAGCATTGTGTATAATGTGGATATGGGTTTAATATCAATGGTGTTGAGAGAACATTTATTTTGATTGAACTGTAATTTGTGTAATTACTTGTGGATAGGGAGGGCGTATCGTGAGCCCCCGCGGGTTTTTTTTTTTTTTTTTTTATAGCTTAGGTGTGTGGACGAGCTCACAGCCCACCTGTTGTTAAGTGGTTACTGGAGCCCATAGACATCTACAACGTAAATGCGCCACCCACCTTGAGATATAAGTTGTAAGGTCTCAGTATAGTTACAACGGCTGCCCCACCCTTCAAACCGAAACGCATTACTGCTTCACGGCAGAAATAGGCAGGGCGGTGGTACCTACCCGTGCGGACTCACAAGAGGTCCTACCACCAGTAATTACGCAAATTATAATTTTGCGGGTTTCAATTTTATTACACGATGTTATTCCTTCACCGTGGAAGTCAATCGTGAACATTTGCCGAGTACATATTTCATTAGAAAAATTGGTACCCGCCTGTGATTCGAACACCGGCGCATCGCTCAACACGAATGCACCGGACGTCTTATCGCTTAGGCCACGACGACTTCACCACCACCCTGCCTATTTCTGCCCAAAAGAAATACTGCGTTTCTGTTCAAAGAGTGAGGCAACTGTCGCACTGTAAATCTGAAACTCGGAATTCATGTCTCGAACTGGGCCGTGAGTTCGTCATCCCATTTGCGCAATAAAAAAAATTGAAATTGATGTTGGATAGGTTTTGCACCGAAACATAATTACAGTCTGTAATTTTGGAACATGTAATGGGCAGTAAAATAACACTAAAATCTGTCTATATTTTTTGTATCTTTAAACGAAATATTTTTTTTAATATATGTGTCTAGTAGATATATTTTGTGCCTCTGAAACAAATATGATTTAAATCAAGTTGTTTTTTCAAATCTATCTATGTCGTATTTGAAGATCTTATTTCACACACTATCCGAGATTGCATAACAAAATAATTCACATTCAGTGAGGCTAACATAATCCCTCGAAGTAACTAGCAATAGGTAGCAAAAAATAAACCTTACCTTCCTACTATAGTAATATTATTTTGTATAATTTTTTGTAGATATTTTTGTTTGATAATGATATTTGTAAAGTAAAAATTACGAATCTATAAGGGCGAAGCTGTGTTGCTCAGTTATCTTATTTTTATACTAAAAATTCTAATATAATTGAATATCTATACTAATATTTAAAGCTGAAGAGTTTGTTTGTTTGAACGCGCTAATCTCGGGAACTACTGGTCCGATTTGAAAAATTATTTCAGTGTTAGATAGGCCATTTATCGAGGAAGGCTATAGGCTATATAACATCACGCTAAGACCAATACAAGCGGAGCACCAATAAATAATGTTTCAAAATCGTTTTTTTTTCCTTTTGAGAGCTTCCGCTGCGTGCGCTGCAGAAACGGTTTAAAGTTTCGCTAAATTAGTGTATGACAGAATTGTCCCCCTTTAAAAGATCTAAAAAAAGTCCGCGACAGTGTATGTCTATATGTTAAGGTTGGCTCACTGTAACGTTTTTTATGCTAACCAAATTTGTTCTAAGATAAAGCATTATTTGTGAACTATTCCACGCGGACGAAGGCTCGAGCAAAAGCTAGTTATTTTATAACTAAACTTTAAGTAAGGTATATCAAGCTTTGCCTGAAAATATTTTATAGTGCAACTTTTTCCGCAGCCTCGATCGACCGCCAATACTAACAATACAAGTGGAGACGCTGAAGGGAGCACCAGTGATTCGCAGAATAGTTCATCGCAAAACTCGCCCAACAAAACTAATGGTATGTAGTAATCATTTGAATCATTTGAAAAAATATCTTTATTTTCATTAAATGAGTGGATGAGCTCACGGCCCACCTGGTTGTTAAGTGGTTAGTGCAGCCCATAGATATCTACAGCGTAAATGCGCCACCCACCTTGAGATATAAGTTCTAAGGTCTCAGTATAGTTACAACGGCTGCCCCACTCTTCAAACCGAAACGCATTACTGCCTCACGGCAGACATAGGCTGTGGTGGTACCTACCCGTGCGGACACACAAGAGGTCCTACCACCAGTAATACTATGTCGAAACTTTCATAAATTAATGTAAAATGGCTTCATCACACCAACAACGTCTATCTTATTTGAAACCTTGTTAAAATCAGACTTTTTGGGATTTGGGAATCAGTACTTATTCTTCTTCCTAACATTTTTCCCGTCTAGTGCCAGGGTCTGCTTTTACGGTAGGCTGTGGCTTGGCTCTGCCCCTGGCATTGCTGAAGTCTATGGGCGACGGTAACCACTCACCATCAAGTGGGTCGTATGCTCGACTGCCTACAAGGACAAAAAAAAAAAAAGACTTAACTCCTCCACTTAGGCCGGTCTTTGGCATACTTCTGGATGAGGCTATTCTCCTCCATGTCCTTTACATCCGGTAGTTGTCAAAAACAATGTTAATTATGTAATTATTTTAATTTTATATGACTTTTAATCTTATATATAAAATTCTCGTATCACTATGTTAGTTACCATACTCCTCTGAAACGGTTTGACCGATTTTTACGAAGTTTTATATGCATGTTCAGTAGGTCTGAAAATCGGCTACTATCTATTTTTCATACCCCTAAGTGTTAAGGGTTGTCCTCCTCTAACATTTTTTTTTGTTTTTTGGACAATTTTTTTTTTGTTATAATGAGGCATTATGTGGTTAATAAGGTTTTATTATTTTTATATTCCCTCATCGTTCACAGCGCTACATGCCTTTACACTCATTTACCACATCCTTACACACTTACAATAAGTTAGTTTTTTTTTCTACACTAGAAGTACTCTAGAAATCTTATACATATATGGCAAAACAACGTTTGCCAGGTCAGCTAGTAATGTTATATTATTGTTTTCAGATATAGCGGCGGGAGATAACAGTTTAAAAGTACAAGAGCCGATCGCGGCCAACTAACGTTTGATTCATCGCAACATGCGCGTACGAAGACTCAAATTAAAAACGTTTTCGCATAATAAACAGTATGTTATTTTAGCATAAGTATCATTTTTTGGAATTGAAACATTTTTATAATGCATGTCGTCTATACGAGATTAATGAAAAAAAAAAACCCACTAAATCGTAATTTTCACACTGATCCCTTGGCTTTTCGCGTTTTTTAATATTTATATATAGATATAAATAATAATGTAGTTGAGTGCCTTAGCAACTCATTTGTCATAAGATATTTGTATGTCATAATATTTTTTGGTGTAAACAGTTAAGTGACTGTATGTTGTTTTTTGCATTATACAGTTTTTTATATATTTAATGTTACTTGTAACATGTAGTTTGAAAAAAGGTTTTTTAAATTAAAAAAGGCTTAGAGGGAGCAATATTTATTTCGGGCTCTTAATAACGCCTGTTTATTTATTTTTTTATTATGTATTAATAATAAAATGTGCAATCACAGCAACGGATTGACTGATATTCGAAATCCGAAATGTATTTAAAAAAAGATTATATTTTTTTATTTACACCTTTTCCTTCTTTTTGTTTTTTACGCTAATCGCTGGTAACATTTTGCTGACTGTTTTTCTTTCAAACTACCATAGAGGAAATATTAGTTTCTTACCACTGAGTAATAAAGCAGTGTGTACCTTTTTAACTGTTAATTTTAGTTAGTTTTTAACATAGACTGTACATATAATTTAATTTCTTATTTTGTTCAGATCTCTAATAAATATGTAAGTCTATAAAATTGTTGTGCATTATTTTGAAAACCTCTCTTAATTTTTATTTGCACGTTTGCATAAGTAAGTTTGTAACGTCCGATTTCTCCATGAAGTACATATTCATACATTCTGGCTTGAGTGATTGATCCCCCATAATACAAACAAACAAGAGACTGGTCTAATCTCAAAGATTTTCCAGTTTTAAATAATTTTCAAAACCATTATACCGTAAATAGTGCCATTGGTATTTGAGTCGTCTATTATCAAAGGTGGCAATCTGTGCATTTGGACAAAAAAATGTTATTGATATGGCAATACAGACTGATTTGAATATAATCGTCTCCTTCAAAAAATACGGTTCAAAACCTGCATTAAATAAAGTATTAACTTAACCTGTTATTTATCTAAGATGTCGTTCAGAAGAGTTTGTGACTGCCAATGGAATACGAAATCAATTCGTTTTTCTGATTTACCAATAATTGTCCAAAAGTCACATTGCCGGCTTTGATAATAGTCGACTCTTTTGTATAATTGGTTAAATGTATGTAGGTACTTTAGAGAAAAAAAGTGCCTGCCTACGGGTTTTGCACATTAACATAGTCTCATTACTCGATACAATTATAGTGGGTATTTTAACCTTCAGGTCACGACTACTAAATAATACTAGAATGTATTTTCAAGTAACTATTCTAAGAGAGTCAACTTGTCGGAACCCTAAACGCGCTAATGTAATTCTGTTCCATTATTTTGGAGTCGACACTTTGTTCTTCATTAAAATAAAACAAATTTGTTTATGAAATTAATTATAAATCGTAATATATTTTGTTTCATATCGTTATTACATCTTGTTTCGTCCATCCCTCTGCCAAATGTTGTCTCACAGCTCCGTCTAGGATCACCTGAAAAATAAAAACAACTTGCTCTCTAACTTTATGTCTACGACTTGTGAAAACCGAAGAAAATGCTGTATCACCAACTTTAAGGCATCCGATTCGCTTTAAAATTGCCCACCCCTCAAGGACCGATAGAATCATTTTATCGCTGTTACTGTACACATGTATTAATGTAGGTACACATTAACATTTTGATCAGAAAAACAAGATTATAAAATTTTTTAGAAATGCTATTTAAATGTTCGTGTTTTCACCCCTTTTTTCACATATTAAAATTGCTCTATCCAGATAACAACTAACATCAATTTTAAGTCCTTTGATTTTTTTCTATAATCTCTTAAAGATATAATTTACGAATCGAATGTTCGTTATATAATTTTAATGAAGAATTAGGAAATGGATTTTTTCTAACAAACGTTTAAGACGAATCAAAGATATAAAACTACATATTTGTTTGTACCATTTGCTTTGCTTTATTATTCAATGTGGACTCATTAATAATTCATCATCATTTTAATTCCTCATTCTTGTCAAAGTATAATTTATCAAAAGATGAGTTTAAATTATGTCTTCACCTCTATATCTCTGCAGCCCTGCATAGCTCTGGTCAATACAATGTTGAAATGGTCCATGTGGAGACGATTTGACATCTCCAATAGCGCTATGCTTCCTACAACAAAACTTATAATAAACAAACTTAAAGACATATTTCTATACATTATTTTTAATGAGTTTACCTGAATGACATAAGATTGTATTTATAAAAGTTATAAATCCACTCCGCCATGACATTCCAGTTATAAAAAGCATTGCAATTAGTACTACACTAAAAAATTTGCACATGATTGCTTTTTTTGTGGCAGGCAGAGAAATGACAACATACAGATCTGTGTGGACACATGGCATTTCCTTCAGTAATTACACTCCTTTAGTACGTACATAATTAAATCTAGTTTGATTCAGTCCAAACTTGAACATTGCGATCAAGATCTCTTCGGTGGAGCTTTACAAAGAAAAAGAAAAAAGGTTTTTGTGCCTAGCATTTTTTTTTATTGCTTAAATGGGTGGACGAGCTCACAGCCCACCTGGTGTTAAGTGGTTACATAGACATCTACAACATAAATGCGCCACCCACCTTGTGATATAAGTTCTAAGGTCTCAGTATAGTTACAACGGCTGCCCCTTCAAACCGAAACGCATTACTGCTTCACGGCAGAAGTAGGCAAAGTGGTGGTACCCACCCGCGCGGACTCACAAAAGGTCCTACCACCAGTAAATAGCATTGGTCTACTTTGAGACAATTAACATCTGAAGTTGCAGTGACATGGTAATTACACTAACCTGTGCTGGGTAAGCTGGCTACGGTCAAACATACTCCATCGGCTGCTTCCTCGATGTGACTAACGTCCACCAGGGGCTCGTGGGTGGCGCTTTGTCGGCCCAGGGACGCCGAGCAGGCGGTCACGTACGCTCTCAGAGGTATACCAGAGTCTATCAGCGCTAGACTGGCTGCATTCACGCTGGCACAATACGTACCACCATCGGCCTGTTAAAATACAACTTGTCTGGGTGGATATCTTATGCTTCTTGCTAGGCAAACTTCAGTTGCACACTTTTTTTTGTATAATCCCACTATCCATTGAAACAGTCTGTCCCTTTGTCTCATGTTAGGAACTGAAAAACCAGCACTGGTACGCAGAGAAAATATTCACAGTTCATTTTTGTTTATATAGTTTGATTAGCATTACATTTCTCAGAAATAAGTCATACAGAACAAAAATGGAAAAAAAAATTTGGGGAAAAAACCATAAACGCTTAGTTGTTTGAACACTTGTGACCGCTGAACTTCAAGCAAGCTGTGAGGTCACCTGCTCTTGACTCAGCTATCATAAGGATGGGTGAAAGGCCATTTCGTTTAAGCGACATTTTTGTTACTTTACAGGAGAGCCATTTAAAGTTTAAAATTTGAAAAAAATATCGCAACAACAAAAACTTCTTCAGCTATTTGAATGCGGTAAACTTAACTGAAGTTCAATTAAAAACATTGGATTGGTGATACTAATACTAAATAAAACCGACCTTTAATTAGAAAGATAAATATCGCATAGTAAACGAAATGTCGTATAACCCAAATAGCATATAATCCGTCGATAAGGATTTAAAAAAAAAAAATTATATGTTTTACCTGTAATACTTCTATGTATATATCTATTTGCGACCTTGGATACATTTCAGTTTTAATAGCAGCAGTTAGAGCTTGTCGGAGATGCATTGACATTTCTTGTGACTTGCGGTCCCCGCGAGGTCGGTTCTTTCGTTCACCTAGATGCGAAATGTTCGATAATAAGTCGTTTAGAAGTCGTCGTGGCCTAACGGATAAGACGTCCGGTGCATTCGTGTTGAAGCGATGCACCGGTGTTCGAATCCCGCAGGCGGGTACCAATTTTTCTAATGAAATACGTAATCAACAAATGTTCACGATTGACTTCCACGGTGAAGGAATAACATCGTGTAATAAAAAAAACCCGCAAAATTATAATTTGCGTAATTACTGGTGGTAGGACCTCTTGTGAGTCCGCACGGGTAGGTACCACCGCCCCGCCTATTTCTGCCGTGAAGCAGTAATGCGTTTCGGTTTGAAGGGTGGTGCAGCCGTTGTGACTATACTGAGACCTTAAAACTGTATCTCAAGGTGTGTGGCGCATTTACGTTGTAGATGTCTATGGGCTCCAGTAACCACTTAACATCAGGTGGGCTGTGAGCTCGTCCACACATCTAAGCAATAAAAAAAAAAAAAATAATAAGTTATGTAGCCTAATAGGCATATATATATAATAACCCTTATAAGTTGTGTAGATAAGAATATTCATATCTTTGGGTCTATCTTAGTTTCTTTTTGTACTGACGAGGGAATATCCTAGTTTTAACTTTTAAATGGGTAGAATACATAGACATCGCAGTGTGTATAATGCCACCGATTTTGAGAGACAGTCAAAATCTCAAATGTATTATGAAACTGCAAAGCATGATTGCTTCATTGTAAACATATAACAGTACCTACTTCTGCAGGCTTATCACATACATAATTGTATTGTTTTCAAATGTATAACATTTATAATATAACTGCCTATCTGCCAGCTATATGCTTACCTAAATTACATATTATATTATGTGAGTGGAGAATTTTTTTTATTCTCTTGTAGGCAGACGAGCATACGGCCTACTTGATGGTGAGTGGGTAACCACACAGTAATGTCGCCCATTGACTTCAGCAATGTCAGGGGCAGAGCTATTGCCTGCCGCTGACTGTGCTTAACACTAGGATAAAATGCATCCTATTTAATTTCCCATAGTAGAGTTTCTTTCATTTTCATGTTATTATTTGCTGTATATTTTCTAACATATAATGGCACTAAGTAAATTCCATAAAACTTTAAATGATGAAAACTTTTTGCATCTTTTGATTAAAATAAAACAAAACCTTTATTCTGTTACAAACAAATTTTTGTCCACCATAAAAAAAACTACACGTACGTAGTAAACGTATCTGGTTCAGTAGGTCTGATGATGTGCAGGAACAAATAAATGTACACACTGAAATTAATTCTAAGATTGATTGGAAATCCACGGATGTTATTAACTTGTGTATTTTTAATGTGCGATTAAGCTCATACAGATTTTTTTCTCTATATATAATCTCATTTATTTGAAGAGGCTTTTGAAAATATGTTGAACTCTCAATGGGTACCTGTTGAGAATGTAGCCATACTGTATTGGCAGTTGACAACTACAGCTTCTGTCGACATCTTCGATTTTGAAGCCTGAAAAACATTTTAAATTATAATGAAGGTTTTTCATTTATGAAGAACGTGTCCGAAAATGAAGTACCTAAAATGTGTAAATACATATTTTTTACCAGCTACTTGGTAAGAATTTGGTTACTAAAGCTGAAACACATCAAGACGTGAATGCGACCTTGGCACATGGGTCGATACTTCAATATTGTAAAATAGCTGTCTTATTCTTCAAGCCAGAAGGCATTACACTTTTGTAGCAGAAATAGTGCAATTTTGTAGCAGAAGTAGCGGGATAGTGATGATTATTTACTCAGGCAGATTTACAGACGTTTTGCCACGGTAAACTAATCAGTATTTGTAAATCGTTTGTATCATATACCTGATGGGGTCCATACACGGCTGCAAGCACTTTCGTGTTTCCTTGTTCGAGATACGCACTTCCATCAGGCTGGGTGAATACACCAAGTTTACATCTTATCCGACGTAATTCATTGGGTCTCCGCCCGTCAAGACGTAGTCCTTGACTCGAGAGTAGATCGGCAGCGGGCATTATTTAACTTCTAACAAAAACACATTAAAAAATAATGAATTGTTCAATATGTTGAATTGTTTTGTTAAAAATATTTGCTTTTTACTATGTTATATTATCATAGTCGATTCCGTTTTTAAAATTCGCGGTGATTCTAATAATTCATGAGATTGGTTATGGACGTTATGGTTATTAAAGAATAAAGACTAATAAATATATTATTTTCGTTCAATTATTTTTTAAACTTTATTTTGTAGGTTATGTTATCGTGTTTTTTTTCAGGGTAGTGTGACCTGGTAACTAAGACCTTTAAGTCATTTCTTATTTTAATTTATATTATTATTTTTATGCAAAATGATAATATGGAGTGAGATGAAATGAAATGAAACGAAGATGATTAATTTGAGACATTAATCAACTGAGATGAAATTAAATGAAATGAGATGATATGGGATGAAATATAATCTCAGTAAAATGGTGGTTATTTACTAAGATTTTTCCAATTTAATGAGCAACGTGTCAGGCAACTTGTCAGTGATGTTGAGTTGGGTGACCGCCGTCCTTCGCAGTTTTTACGTTATCTTAGATCATTGGCAGGAAAAACCCTCACTGATGAAAATTTGCTTCGCCAGCTATGGATGCGTCGCCTCCCACAACATCTCCAAGCAATTTTGGCCGCCCAATCAGAACTCTCGCTGGACAAAGTCGCTGAGCTAGCGGACAAAATTTTGGAAGTTTCGCCTGGTATGGTCGCACCTCATTCATCTGCTGTTTTCTCAGCAAGTACGTCTGCCGTCTCAACCCCTTCGTTAGAAGATATCACACGGCGTCTGGATGAGGTCACGCGTCAGCTTGCTGTGCTTACTGCAGAGCGCGGTAGAAATAGGACCCGGGATTTCTCAAACCAGCGACGACGCTCACAAACGCCTGGTAAGCTTCAAATGTGCTTTTACCATAGGAAATTTAATACTAAAGCTGTTAAGTGTATTCAACCATGTACCTGGACGCCGCCGCCATCTTCGGAAAACGACAAAAGCAGTCAATGATGGCGACGTCTGACTGCTTAAAGGAGAGTCGCCGATTATTTGTCACCGAAAGCGCAACCAAGCGCCGTTTTTTAATAGACACAGGCTCCGACCTCTCCTGTTACCCATACCAGTGGTTAGCAAATAAGCCGGTACGTTCAAACTATACGTTAGCGGCTGCCAATGGTAGTGAGATACGCACTTTTGGTCACATAGAAATGGCGCTTAATTTGGGGTTACGCCGCACATTTCAATGGCGATTTATTATCGCTGACGTCAACACCGCCATCATCGGCTCCGATTTTCTGGCGCATTATCGGTTGTTGCCAGATTGTGCCAGTAAGAGACTCGTCGATAGCATTACCGGGTTGTCATACGTTGCTGCCGTCGCTGTTTTAGACCAGACCAGCGTCAAAGTTGTCTGCGCGCCGTCATCCCAATTTAGTGCACTTCTTGCGGAATTTCCGTCCATTACGAAGCCACCAGGACTTATTCGTGAGCCGAAGCATAACACAGTTCATTATATTCTAACCACTGAGGGCGCCCCAGTCTCTTGTCGTCCTAGACGTCTGGCACCTCAAAAACTTCAAGAGGCCAAAAAGGTTTTTGATGATATGGTACAGTGCGGGACAGCCAGACCTTCGAAAAGTTCGTGGTCTTCTCCACTTCATATGGTCCCTAAGCGCGACGGCACCTGGCGACCCTGCGGCGATTATCGTGCGTTGAATTCACGTACCATACCTGACAGGTACCCAGTTCGCCATATCGGTGACGTTGGCCATAACATATCTGGGTGTTGTATATTTAGTACCATCGACCTCGTTAAGGCATATCAGCAAATTCCTGTTGCGCCTGAGGATATCTGTAAAACCGCCATCATAACACTCTTCGGACTCTACGAATTTAATTACATGACTTTTGGTCTGCGCAACGCAGGCCAAACGTTTCAAAGATTTATAGACGAAGTTGTCCAAGGTCTCGATTTTTGCTTTGCGTACGTTGATGACATATTAGTGTATTCCCGTGATGCTCTTCAACATGCTGCACACCTTCGTACTCTTTTCAAGCGATTTGAAGATTACGGAATCGTTATTAATCCAGCAAAATGCGTGTTTGGTGCTCCTGAGGTTACTTTTCTCGGAAACAGAATATCCGCCGACGGAACACAACCACCATCAGAGCGCATTCAAGCTCTAAAAGATTTTCCTCTACCACAGACTGTACAAGGACTCCGTCGTTTCATTGTGATGTAAACTTCTTAGTTGAAATTCAGTAACCAACTTAAAGTGTCTACCAATAAGGAAATGTCTCCATTTCTTCAATGATTCCACAATGGCGTACGCTTCTTTTTCAATGGCGGAATGGTTTTGTTCGCTTGAATTTAACGTTCTTGAATTGATACACAGCAATCCTGACTTTTCATACATTCGGCTTCCAGATGGCCGAGAAACAACAGTGTCGAATCGTCATCTAGCACCATTGGGTTCAGAAAGGGTAGATCTGCGAATAGATAATGAACACACTATTGATTATCATAACGTCGCAGAACCACTTCCGGAAACAGAAGACCAAAACTTGGAGATTCCTTCATCCAATGAAACGGGACCTGTGGTACTTGATAATAGCAGAGAGCTAGAGACAGAATTACCATCATCACCACCGCCGGAGCCAACACTTCGTAGATCTGGTCGCGTCCATAAAACGCCAGGATTTTTGAAAGATTATATTTTAAAATAGTGCGGGAGAATGATGTAAACTTCTTAGTTGAAATTATCAACCATAAGTTGACGTCATTGTCAATCTGTTTTATTCGTTATTTGTCAATGTATCTAATGTAATGAAAGCAAATTTTACTGTTAATTTTAGCTTATTAAAACCTTATATTCAGTAAAGGTTTTCTCTTATTTCTCATTGGGATGGTTAATTATTATCGCCCATTTCTGCGCAATGCGGCCAAGTTACAAGCACCGCTAGTCAACGCGATCGTGGCCACTGGAGGTAAAGGTCTTACACCAATCACTTGGACACCTGAGCTCGAAGAATGCTGTAAAGATAGCTTGTCATCTGCAGCTCTGTTGGCACACCCTTTGCCTAACGCTGAACTAGGGCTTTTCACCGACGCTTCCAGTTCTCACGTTGGTGCCTGCCTTCAGCAGAAAGTCGGTGATGCTTGGCAACCCCTGGGTTTCTTTAGTAAAAAGCTGAATCCCCGACAGTGCCAGTGGCCAGCATACTACCGAGAACTTCTTGCGGTATATGAGAGTGTGCAACATTATCGACACTTCCTAGCCGCACAGCACGTAACGATTTATACGGACCATAATCCATTAGTTTACGCGTTCTCGCAACGTTGCGAAAGGCTTCCTCCGGTACAGTTAAATCAACTGTCTTTTATTTCGCAGTTTACCACGGACATTGTCCATATAAAAGGGGAGGACAATACGGTGGCGGACGCCATGTCCCGCATCGAAGCTGTTAGTTTTGAAACTGACCATTCTGCTCTCTCCGCTTGCCAAAAACTTGACGACGAATTGAAAAAGTATCGTAACGATGCGAATTCTTCTCTAAAACTAGAGAACGTCGTAGTTCCTGGCACAAACACTGTTTTGGTCTGCGACATGTCAACAGGGCGACCACGCCCATTTGTATCGGAACCTATGCGAAAGAAGATTTTTGCTCAGCTACATAATCTTAGCCATCCTGGTACTAGATCAACCATTCGATTGATCTCAGACCGTTTCGTGTGGCCTGGCATTGCCAAAGATTGCCGTTATTGGTGCCAAACCTGCGTTGCTTGCCAGCGAAGTAAGGTGACGCGGCATATAAAATCTCCACTTGGACATTTCTCCAGTCCTACGTCTCGACTGAAGCATGTCCATATTGACATCATAGGCCCTCTTCCATCTTGTTCTGACTTCCAATACTGCCTGACTGCTGTGGATCGCTACACTCGATGGCCCGAAGTTTGGCCTATGCACGGAATAACAGCAGAAGAAGTGGCGAGCACCTATGTAGCCGGTTGGATTGCTCGATTCGGAGTACCTGCTGTCATCACTACCGACCAGGGACGACAGTTCGAGTCGGACCTTTTCAGACGCCTTACTAATTTATGTGGTACTAAACGTATACGCACTACTAGTTACCACCCTTGTGCCAATGGGCTCGTGGAGCGCATGCATAGACAATTAAAGGCCTCTCTGATGTGTTATGATGATTCGTGGTTGAATGCATTACCTTTGGTCTTATTAGGAATGCGTTCGGCTTTTAAAGAAGATCTACAAGCAACAGTAGCGGAATTGCTTTACGGAGAAACATTAACGCTTCCAGGGGAACTGTTAGTACCTCCCGGTCCTTCTGGCTTCGAGGACCCTACGGATTTTGTCGTAAAGTTAAGACAGCGTATGTCTAAATTGCGTCCCACTCCATGTTCCTCACACACTAAACCATCACCTTTTATATTTAAAAATCTTTCCACCGCCTCTCATGTCATGCTCAGGGAGGATTCGGTTAGACGTTCAATGCAACCACCTTACTCTGGTCCTCATAGAGTTATATGTAGAGCCAAGGACGGAAAAACGTGGTCGATTGATGTAAAAGGGAAACAGGTGACGGTCAGTGTCGACAGAATTAAGCCAGCTTTCGTCGAGCATTCTTTAATAGATCTCGTTCCAGCACCAGCACCGCGGGTTTCTGTGCCTCAACCAGCGCAACCGGATGCTACTAATGTCCCTTCATATCCACTCGTGCCTTCGGCACCTCTAACTGCTACTCCTACACATACACCTCAATATACCACCCGGTCAGGTCGCAGAGTCCACTTCTCCAAACCTTTCGACCTATGATAATTTTTCTCTTTTTCTGCGGATTCTCCTTCTCCGTAGGGGGGTGGTGTGGCGTTTTAGACTTTTTGAAGGATCCCGAGAAGTTACGTCCAGCGGATTTGTTTTATTTTCCCACATTTGTGCACTTTCACAGATATGAAACAGTTAACAAACCACCGTTATTACACACTTAAACCTGAAGAAACACTAAATAGACAAAATAAAATAAATCACACAACTTCACCCCTCGCGTTCCCGCCAAAAAGTTCTTATGAATAGATTTTAAAGAAGGTTTTCGTAGTAATTCCATTTTTCAAACTGGAAAGGTGAAGCTTTCTCACCATACAAATCTGATATCATGTATACATATTCTATTTTACAGGTAAAGGAACGTAGATGAAACAAATAAAAATCTACAGTAAAAAAATAATGACTAGAAAAGATAAAGACAATGCCAGTTGTAACAAAAATAAAGTGGAATGAATAAAATGAAATTGAATAAGCTGAAATGATATGACTGAATTATATTAACCATGAAGCAGAGTGCTTCAGCTCCAGAACCTAGTCCTTTCAAATTTAGACGTTCAACAGGAACAGAAATACTTAGAAATTTTAGTAGGAACTCGGTATAAGCACCTTTATGTTACGGGTTTTTTAACCATTAAAAACACTGAATAGACTAGACTAGACTAGATTGGACTGGACTGGACTAGACTAGACTGGACTGGACTAGATTAGACTGAATAGACTAGACTGGTCTATAAAACCATTTGTCTAAAAATTGACGCATAAAAAAAAGCTGTATGTCAAAGCCAAATGACAAAAATTACTTCAATGGCGGCGAGTTGCCATATTTATTGTTCTGTATTATTGATTGTGAGTGTTTCTTTGAATGCGGTGATTATATTTTGATATGAAATTAATGATGCAGTAACAACTTATTATCTAAAATATTACAAAATGAGATTTTTTACGCTAATTGATTCGAAAGCAATTTAATATTTCGAAATCGCTTAAACATCCACAAACCAAACGAATCTTGATTTGGTTAAATTGTCATTTTGGTGAATGCGTGCGTGTGCATTACGATAATCGATGATTGAATATATTAATTACTATAATAACTATCATTATGGTTGAATAATAAAACTATACTACAGTGTTCTGAGTGAATTAAAATAAAAAGTTCAATGTTTATTTTATGTAATTCGTCGGTAACTATGTGATAATCGGCTTATCGATTTAAATAGATATTTGCCTAATTGTTACAGGATTGAAAAATGGACGTTGACGATTCGGCGGTTGATCTGAGTGTCAGGTGGTATTATTTAACAACTTATTTATATATTTTTCTATAACAGCATTTCTAAATAAATGTGTGAACTACTCATATGTACATAAATTTTCATTTATTAATTTGTCTATTACAACAATTCATTTAATCAAAATCTACAATTAGGGAAAATTATAATTTTAATTTATTTAAGGTATGTTATAAATAGAAGGACTACTAAATAAATATCAATATTGACATTTGCAGTTGTACCTTAGAAAAATGGACAGTAAGAAATATTGAAAAATACTAAAAAATCACTTTTCATGTCAACACTTGTATATATTTACAGTAGCGACAAGTCTTTAACACCATGGACAGAAAATGTCATAAATTTTATATTAAATTATTTCATAGGGAACTATTGGTCTAGAATATGTTTTAGATACAGTTTCTCAGCTGCTCTCATCCAATATGTTAGTTCTCAGAACTAGGCAGAAATATATGTAAAATAGTAAAATGATAATAATAAATGCAAGATTAAACTGTAAAAGTAATTTTAAATAAGTTTGCAAATAAGTAACCCAGAAAAAATACTATATTATTGTTGATATACATGTAAATAAAAAATGTCGTTGTGGCCTAAAGGATAAGACGTCTAGTGCATACGTGTTGAGCGATGCACCGGTGTTCGAATCTCAGGTGGGTACCAATTTTTCTAATGAAATACGTACTCAACAATTGTTCACGATTGACTTCCACAGTGAAGGAATAACATTGTGTAATAAAAATTAAACCCGCAAAATTATAATTTGCGTAATTACTGGTGGTAGGACCTCTTGTGAGTCCGCACGGGTAGGTACCACCACCCTGCCTACTTCTGCCGTGAAGCAGTAATGCGTTTCGGTTTGAAGGGTGGGGGCAACTGTAGTAACTATACTTGAGACCTTAGAACTTATATCTCAAGGTGGGTGGCGCATTTACGTTGTAGATGTCAATGGCCTCCAGTAACCACTTAACGCCAGGTGGGCTGTGAGGTCGTCCACCCACCTCAGCAACAAAAAAAAAATCTACTACCATTTGCATGATAGTGTAATAAAATAAAACACTTGAAAATCAAAGTAATTTATATTATTTTTTTCAGGTCTTTACCGCCAGAAATAAGTGAGTTAAGAGCATTAACGGCAAGTGGTTTAACAATAACCCCAGCGCAGCCTCCACCACATGTATGTATAAATAACTTGATGCAAAAAAATTATAATGTACATGAACATTTCTTTATGCTCGTTATTACACATCGAACAAAGTCATTGTAGTCAAGCTATAGTTGGATTGGGTGTTTGGTTTTTTGACTCGTATCTTGCCTGATGGTAGCTCTTGAGACTGCCAGGCCTTGCTTGGACAAGTCAGTATGCATTTTAGTGGGAGCATTAACACGTTGACTGCATTATGCGACTTAAAAGCCCCACATACGACTATTTCCTGATGCCGCAGTCAAAACTGGTGCATAAAGCGACAAGTCCACATTTCTATATGTATGGGTATGTTCGAAAACATTTTTCAGGTCTATAAGGTCTCATAGCGTAAACAAGTTAAATCTTGTCTTGGAAATACCTCATAAGCACGGGCTAAAAATGCCTCATATAGTCTTGAACGTGTTAAATAGTTATATTACTGCTACTAGGATAGTAGCTCCAGATGGTCGAGGTCATATAAAAATACTTATTTTTATGCCTGTAGTTTCTGATGATAATAAAAGGGTGGTATGCACAAATAATAACTAAAAAAAACTTGTATGTATGATATTCCACAAAGTAATTGATTTTGGGCCAGAGTAATTCAGACTGCTATCTCACATAGTATCCATCTCAAAACATAGTATATTTCCTAAACCATGAAAAAAACACCATACAAGGAACCTAGTGTAATTTCCCATTCAGTGTGCAGTCTCTCTACCACAAATATGTTTGAAAATACTTATGTGTCAATTTACTATCATATTCTAATTATTATTTTTTGTTTTTGACTGCAATATGTGGGAAGATTGATAAGGTAGGTGTTAAAAGTTAATCTAAATGTGAATATTTAATACATATTATGTATATTAGGAGTTTTCCATCTAGATTGCATAAAAAAACCTTATGAATATCATATCTACACTAAGTTCTTTAAAAAAATTATGATTATAAAATATTAATTAAAATAATCATTTCCTACTTTGGTTTGTTGTGAATTGCTGCATTGATTTTAAGACTTTTTTTAAATTTTATTATTACTGTAAGTAGTAGACAATAAAGGCATTATTGAAGAAAGTGTTTCCTGACAAAATCATATAATAAGTAAATTAGTAAAGTAGATGAATCAATAAAACAGTAATTTAATTGATCAATAAGTGAAATCAATGAAACTATGTTGATTCCTAAACAAACCTCAGTAATCATAACTTCATTCATAAACCATACATCAAAATCACACTTCTCCAATATGTTATTATTGAGATTATGACCTCTAAGCAAGTATCTGATCTTTGATTACAGTAGTCATGATGTTCTATGTTTATTTGATAATTTTTAATACTAATTTAGGGCGCCGGCGGCAAGCGGGTGCTGCGCCCACGTTCAGAACAGCGCAGCTATGCAGAGAGTCCCGACATTGTTCTGCTCCCAGCCGCTCCACCGCACAGGAAACCTACAATACCTACAACACCTGCCCCTTTTACTGGTATTTATTAGTTTGTAAATAACCAAATTATCAGTGTCAGTGTAAGCAAAATAAATTCAGCAATTCACGGTTTAGTTAGTCGTTGATTCAAGATTATACATGTACTGAAATGTCATCTTTGTCTGAAACATTTGTAATGTTGGCCTTGTTTATTTGTTTGATAGATACAGGCTTATGAGATTAATCTTATATTGAGTAGTTACTATCTCTAACACCATAAGGTTAAAGTGACAGAGAAACATGTCAAATTAATAGATGCTTAGAATAATTATCATTTAAATCTTCAAATGCTTTATAAGTAGGTATAGTATAGTAGTTTGTCTTGTGGAATAATGGATAATTGATCCATGAATTGAGAGATATAATTCAATTTTTTAGAATTTATAAAAATATGAACCTCTATTGCCAACAAGAAAGACAATATTATGAACACTATACATATATAATTTGATTATCTCAGTAAATAAAGTTATCTATTCTACTTTTAGGTCTATAACTACTTTAAAACAATCTTAAACATAAAATTTGAGACTCATGTTGACTGGTGTTCGTCAGAGCCTAGTTATGACTGAGTTCATATTGTTTTTATGGGATAGATGTAAGCAGCAAATTGAACTCATCAGTGAACGTGTCAATAACACCGAGCGTATCCATACCAGCACCCGAATCGCCACGTGACCCTCGCGATGACGAAGAGTCTGAAGACGATGAGAACGAACCGCCTCTGTCCATACCTGGACACAGAGTGAGTTTTATTTTCTCATTTTTCTTTGTATAACGCCTCGTGAATGTGAGCGGGCATTGATATATTTTAATTTGGGTCAGTGCAGCACTGAAAAAAAAGTGGGTGCTCTTGTACCACTGTCATAAATTTTTATGCAGAACATGCATGTACTATGCCTCCACATATCCTTGATCTGATTCTGCATGATGCTTTACAGGAGCTCATATTTATCGTCATGCATTCAGCTTAGACAACCTAGATTGTCTGAGATCAGGTAATGGTCGTATAGATCAGGTAATGGTCGTATAGATCAGGTAATGGTCGTATAGATCAGGTAATGGTCATATTCGGTCATTAAGATTTACCATCAGAGCGAACTTATGTGTCCAATGTGTGCTCTGTCTGAGTACTGTTTTTTTTAATTTATGGTCTGGTATTTACGGCATTTACACCTTTAAGGCAAGTCTTATATTTTCTTCATACATTTTGTTTTAATATGACAAATGACATGAATTGAAATGAGCTGAAATATAATCTCAGTAAAATGGTGGTTATTTTCTAAGACTGTTTCAGTGGATATATTGGAAGAACTCAAGAAATTTCGTCCAATGGCTCTGCATTATTACCCTACATTATAGTATTTTGACAGATTTTGAACAGTTAATAATACCACTGTTATAACACATTTAAATTTAAAGAAACGTTAAATTAACAAAATAAAGTAATTTCCACAACTATTCTTTAAATTGTGTCATCGCAGCTAAGTAATTTAATGCAAGCAATGTACAGGAGCTATCGAGTGCTGAAATATGGGAGCGCGATCGTCGTCTACGTGCTCTCAGAGAGAAGCTGCGGGCTGAAGAAACTCGACTGGTCCTGTTGCGGAAGATAAGGCAGTCCCAACAGGCCACGGGGCTGCCCCCCGCTAAGGTATGCCCAGCTCTTAATCGGTTCATGATGAAAAGTGTTGCCATGAGTGCTATTGTTATTATTATTGGAATTTGGCAGTATTTCAATAAAACTCTAATCAGATTTCTTATAAAGGACACAATGAATTATATTTGCTTTCAAGTCACATCAGAATAAATTGTCACTTAGAACAGTTGCACAGATAACACACATCAATTTGAATAATCTGTACCAAAACGTTCACAAATACTTTTATGATCTACTATATATTATAAATTTATTTATTCTATAATTATTTTAATATTATTGATTTTAACTTGAACTTATAATATACATGTATAGTACAAATGTTTACTGTATATTATAAGTTTCAATATAGAATGAAACATGAACAAGATTGAGTGCTATTGTTCAATTTGTTTCTCATCCATTCACATAATATAACAATAAATAAATTACATCTATTGATCCTAATGTCTTGCAGGCTTATGCCTGTTTATAGAATAAAATATAAACTAGAAATGGCGCATACAGGAAGAATATTCGTCATTACCATTTACCATTTTTGAAAATAAGTTGTCGTTCCATACAGGAAGAATAATCCTTATTACAATTTTTTTTTTTTGCCCTTATAGGCAGATGAGCATACGGCCCACCTGATGGTGAGTGGTTACCGTCGCCCATGGACTTCAGCAACGCCAGGGGTAGAGGCAAACCGCTGCCTACCGAAATTTAAAAATAAGTTGTCGTTCGTATCTGTGTCTGCAGGAGAGTGGCGCGGGCACGGCGCTGGCGGGCAGCGGCTGCGTGGTGCCGCCCGGCGTGACGGTCACGCCCGCGCCGCCCCCCGCGCACCAGAACAAGCGGCCCGCCCCCCGCCCCGCCGCGCGCCCCGCTGCGCTGCCGGGCGGCGCCACGCTCACGCCGGGCTCGTACCGCGCGCCGCCGCAGGCCGCCGCCGTCACGCCCTCCGTCACCATCACGCCCGCGCCGCCGCCGCCCTCGCACCACCAGCCCGCCAAGGTAACACTGTGCTTCCCCACCTTTGCCGCTAGGGGCGCTGTTCCAATTCGAATTCCATCATTTAAAAAAATATTAACATTCTGCACTTCTTCTCTATATTCTGTATAAATGTGGGAAAATTCATACTCCTCTGTCCACGCAATTTTTGCAAAAAGGGGGACAAAGTTTTTGCTCACGTATTAATTTATAGATAGACTAAATATATATAAAAATTTAAAGATAGGTTATAGATAGATTACTAATATATAGAGTATAGAAAGATATGTTTGTGATTACAAGCCGACTCAGGATAATTCATCCGTCACGAGTAGCACGAGCGATGCAGTGAGTATGCAAATGTGATGTCCTCATTCAATTTTAAATGAGACTAATTACTAAAAAAGGCAGATAATTTATATTAGTTTATTTTAAATATTTTATAAAGTATCAAAATTAGTTAAGCCGCTGGAATTGTTTCATGCGAAACGTGTGCATACAGCGTGTTCCTTTATGAAATTATTTTTTCGTTTTGTTCGCGAATAACGCGAAGTGTGTTCACGAGTGCTCACGTCCAGTAGTCGCCTAGCAATATAGTAGCAGTCGCAAAAAACAATTTTTTTTCGTTACGCTTTCTGTAAAATTAAAATAAGAAAAATCGTTGCTTTTGAACGCAAATCAAAAGTAGTTGCCCAAACGGATTACGGATCATTACGGATCCTCCCGATCTATCAAGGGTGATTTTAGGTACCACAAGCACCGGTCACCGTCCTCGTCGAACCCGTCGCTTGCGACGAAGGGCTCGACGAGCGAATAAACCCATAGACACAAACCACTGAGTTTCTCGCCGGATCTTCTCAGTGGGTCGCGTTTCCGATCCGGTGTAAGATTCTGCGAAGCACGGCTCTTGCTAGAGCCAGTGTTAGCAACACTCCGGTTTGAGCCCCGTGATCTCACTAGTTAAGGTTACGCTGAAATAGCCTCTTAAGGCTATCATCATCAGCTTAGGTAGAAAAAAAACCATACGCCATTAATCCCAGCGTCTTAGCTTCCTATTGATGTTTTGTGTTGTCCCCTCAGGCCAGCACGCGCAGTTCCGAAGACACCCAGACGCCGGCGCAGAGGCAGGCGGCCGCTAAACTGGCCCTACGGAAGCAACTAGAGAAGACGCTATTGCAAGTAAGTTTGGTAGGCAGCGGCTTGGATCTGCCCCTAGCATTGCTGAAGTCCATGGGCGACGGTAACCACTCACCATCGAATAATATAAGCCATAAAATAGAAATAAGTTCCAAACGATATTCTGTAACACAGTTATTAATAAACGAGCAAAACTTTATTTACCCCGGAAAATAAAACACAGTAGCAGATTAAGCTAGTGGGAGTCCCACCTGGCTAAGAAAAAAAAGATGATGAATGCAAGAAAGACACAGTATGAAGCATGTAAGTGCGGGAGGCATGAAAGAGAGAACTGGAGTGAATGTGTTAACTAGAATAAAAAGGGCCCGGTGATATCCAATACCGGGGAAAAGCAGGAAAAAAAAAATACCACTCACCATCAGGTCGGCCGTATCCCGTCTGCCTACAGGGGCAATAAATAAATAACAAAAATGGTGTGCGTTACGTAACAAATCGTTTCCAGATCCCTCCCCCGAAGCCTCCGCCGCCCGAGATGAACTTCATCCCCTCCCCGAGCAACACGGACTTCGTGTACCTGGTGGGGCTCGAGCACGTCGTCGACTACTTGACAAACGAGGACCGGTCAGTGCCGTCCGCTCTATTAGCTTTTGTTATCTGTGGACTGTATTCATTCATAGTAGTAGTAGGGGACTTTTTGGAGGGAACGCGAGGAGTGAAGTTGTGTGATTTGGTTTTATGTTGCCTATTTAGTGTTTCTTCAAGTTTAAATATGTAATAACGGTGGTTTGTTAACTGTTTAGTATCTGTGAAAGTGCACAAATGTGGGAAAATCAAACAAAGCCGCTCTGAACGTAACTTCTCAGGATCCTTCAAAAAGTCCACTGAAAAAATTTCAGTAAATGACCACCATTTTACTGAGATTATATTTCATCCCATATCATCTCATCTCATTTCATTTGATCAATGTCTCAAATTAATCATCTTCATTTCATTTCACTCCATTTTATCATTTTTCATAAAAATAAGAATATTTTAAATAAGACATGACTTAAAGGTCTTAGTTATCAGGTCATAAAATCCCTAAAAAAAAAGTAGCAGGAATAGTAGTAGTAGTAGTAGTTTTTCTCGAAGAGAAAGGCAATAAAACTAACCCATACAGCCAATTCTTAAGTTTTACATTTTCATATCTAGTTTGATATTTCTATATTTATCTATATTTATGTTATTCCTTCACGGTGGAAGTCAATCGTGAATATTTGTCAAGTACGTATTTCATTAAAAAAATTGGTATTATATTATATAAAATTCGAACACCGTTGCATCACTGGATACGAATGCATTGGACGTCTTATCCTTTAAACCACGACGACTTCGCGGCATATTAGAGTTTTTACTGTACTGCATCGTTCAATACAAGCGTGTGTGTCGGGGCAGCATGCCGCGCTCGAGCGTGCCGGCGCTGTGCGCGCAGTGCGGGTGCGACTTCACGCCGGTGTGGCGCTGGGAGCGGCCGCCCGCGCGCCGCCAGGACGCCACGTTCTGCGTGTCGCCCGCGCCGCACGCGCGCCGCCTGTGCGAGCTCTGCGTCTCCGGGAACGTCAAGAGGGCGCTCAAGGTCACTGGAATCTGTTATATCCATTTTTTATACTATTGATTTCCTGAACAAGCCGTACGTACGTGTTATATTTTTTCATCACTCCACTAATTTGCTTAGACATGCAGTGTAGAATGACAAAAACCGAGGCGGCCTCATGGGCGCCAGTCATAGTCAGTCTGTCACATTTAGTCAGTTAGTCAGCCATATTCAGTCAGTCGGTCACAGTCAGTCAGTTAGTCAGCCACATTCAGCCAGTCAATCAATCACAGCCAGTCAGTCACAGTCAGTCAGTTAGTCAATGAATCACAGCTAGTCAGTCACAGTCAGTCAGTCACATTAAGTCAATCAATCATAGTACAGCAACACAGTGCTGACAGACATATGGAAAGTTACAGCACACTTGCTGACCGAAATCGCACTGAGATTTAAATTATTATTAGATTAACAGATTATCCAATCAATTGAATGTGGCGTTTGGTACATGTGTTATATATGTACGCAGGCGGAGCACACGGCGCGGCTAAAGACTGCATTCGTTCGCGCCTTGCAGCAGGAGCAGGAGATCGAGCGGCGGCTGGCGGCCCCCTCCCCGCCGCCGCCCGCGCCCCCGCCCGCGCACGCGCCCGCCGCGCGCCCGCACCACGCGCCGCCCCCGCACGCCGACGCCGACGCGCGCGCGCCCCGCCCGCGTCCCCCGCCCCAGGTACCCGACTTCATCTAGGCGATAAGCACTAGATTAAAAGTCAACAATGAATACTGATAGCTTTCCTATAACACGGCACTGCCACAACACGATAACGAGATGTTAGTTTAAAATTATTTAGAAAGCTACATGATCCACTATGAACAGAATATATGGGAATAATCGAAATTTTACTGATTATTTGTTATAGGTATATAGCTAAAAAAAATACCGGCATAGTTGAGATGTATCACTCAGAAAAAAGTACCCTCCTTTTTGTACTAACTTCTAGTCTCATATAACACCGCGCACGGTACTATTATAACCCTACCATGAAGGCTATTGGGTTGACAGCTCTAACCAAGCTGCACGATCAGCATTCCCGAGTCCTCTTGTTCCGTCCGCCCCGCGAACGACCACTCTTCTCCTATTATTTACTGCTGGTAGGACCTTTTGTGAGTCCGCACGGGTAGGTGCCACCACCCTGCCTATTTCTGCCGTGAAGCACTAATGCGTTTCGGTTTGAAGGGTGGGGCAGCCGTTGTAATGATACTTGAGACCTTAGAACTTATATCTCAAGGTGGGTGGCGTATTTACGGTTGTAGATGTCTATGTGCTCCAGTAACCACTTAGCACCAAGGGGGCTGTGAGCTCTTCCACCCCTGCCGCGGTAAAGCTATTGTATAGCATTTTTTATCACCTAATGCAATTATAATTAGACAATGATAATTTAATAATAAAACAAGACCACGCTATATTGAACATTAATAAAAGCAAAACATTAACTGTCCCCTTCCCACTTATAAGCTAGACCGCGCGAGAGAGATGGGCAGACTTTTCATGATGCGCATGCAGTGTGACGTCACGCCACGCGCTTATTTCCAAATACTACACAAGCCCAACGTTAGAATGTGTTGAATGCGAGCTATATGGTAGGCGGAGTGAGGGGTGTTAGGTTTTTTCGTTACGGAATTTCATGATTCGGTTGTGGCGCTCAAGGCCCGCGATAAAAGCTATGCAATAGTTTAAAAAAAAACTCCGACCTAAGGGGTCGACTCTCAACTCTGAGTTAGTGCGCGTTACCTACCATTGGACATTCATAACTTAGTATTTAATTTTTTTTAATCAAAGTGGCGAAACCCGCTATTAAGGCAGTTCGTATGTTCTGTGAGGAGTAATAGTTGTGACTGTACATTGCAGCAGGCGTCCCGCAGCGCGTCC
Organism: Bombyx mori; assembly: GCF_030269925.1. Lineage (NCBI taxonomy): Eukaryota > Metazoa > Arthropoda > Insecta > Lepidoptera > Bombycidae > Bombyx > Bombyx mori. Next base: position 3,254,071 of record NC_085134.1, read on the forward strand.
CGCGGCAGCGTGCCGGCGCCGCCCTCCCCCGCCCCGCCGCCCGTCACCTCCACCACCAGGTACCACGAACCAAGTATACCAACTACTGCTCCCTCGACGAGCCAAATTCGACCGTAATAACATGCACGAAAAGGTTGAATTTTTTTTTATTGCTTACATATCGTCTTCTCGCATTAAAAGTGTACAATTTCAAAAAATATTCGAAATTGAATTAATATGCGAAATCATTTGGTATCCACCAGTATTTTTCTCATAAATACTGTCAAAAGAGAGTAGTTTAGTTTTTGTTTTTGTTTTTTAGTTTATGTTTTGACGACTATTAAAAAGATTAATACATAATTTTATCTTACTTTAAAAGACAGATAATGTAACTGGTAAAAAATAAAAAATAAATGTTGAAAAAGATGATTAATATAATAAATATCACATGTTAAATCATTAAAATACTCTCCTGTAAAATTTGTAAGTTTTGAGATTCTACAGTTTTAATGCGAAAAGACGAGATGTGGACGAGCTTACTCATGTAAATGTAGATGTAAGTGGTTACCGTAGTCCATAGACATCTAAAACGTAAATGCCGTCACCCACCTTGAGACATGAGCTGTTTTAAGGTCACACTTTTTACAGTAAAACGGCTGCTCCGACCTTCAAATCGAAACGCATTACTGCTTCACGGCAGAAATAGGCAGGGTGGTGGTACCTCTCCGTACGGACTCACAAGAGGTCCTACCACCAGAAATAACGCAAATTATAATTTTGCGGGTTTGATTTTTATTGCACGATATTATTTATTTCTTCACCGTGGAAGTCAATCGCGAACATTTGTTAAGTACGTATTTTATTGGAGAAATTGGTATCCGCCTGCGGGATTCGAACACGGGTGCATCGCTACACACGAATGCACCGGATGTCTTATCCTTTAGGCTATGACGACTTCAAAATTGTGTATTACGTCATTATTTATAAGCTCATATAATCTCATTTTAGAGCAGCGGTCGGGGAACTTTTTTAATTATTACCCCAAAATATTTTTGTCAAAAACATTTAAACATTAGTATGCATGCGTGTGTGCGTCAAATACATGGTATGTAGTGTGTGTAATGCTTTCTTTATTGATTTAATGTATCTTTTATGCATTATTTTAAAAAAATATTAACATTGTGCACTTCTTCTCTATATTCTCTATAAGTGTGGGAAATTTCACACTCCTCCGTCCGCGCTATTTTCGTAAAAAGGGATACAAAGTTTTTGCTTCACGTATTAATATATAGATTAATGATGTATTTGTTTTAGGCCGTTGACGTCATCGGAGTCGCTACGCAGCCACCACTCAGAACGCGGGAGCCGCGACTCTAGTGAGGTGGCTGCGAAAAAGAGTAAAAGTGAGTTCGTTATGCCTAAAAGTACATATAAAGAAATTTTGTTATTAGACTAATTTTATAATTACGTATAACTACGGCATAACAATAATTATTAACTTATTAATGCAGACCGACATATAAAAAAACATAGTTTAAATCATGTTTGTTTGTGTTGCAGGTTCGTCTTCGAGTAGCACCACACAGGGCAGCACCAGCAAACAGCATCAGGTACAATATGATTATTATTGATTATATTTTTAACAGACTTCAAAAAGTAGGAGGTTCAATGTTCGACTGGATGTTTTTTTTTATAAATGTATGTTCACTGATTTGTCCTTTTATTTCTCATAATTTTTTTGTTTTTGTAAATCTATACCCTGGAAGTGATCTTATTTAAAATATTTATTTGATGTATTTATATTAATACGCTTTTATTAGCTTCAGACGTGTATGTATGTTAGTATGTAACGGAATCTTTGAACTTGGTATCAGTTATAAATATTTTATGAACAGATATGAGTAGAAGGGTATGATAATATCCTGAAAAGCACCCCACGCTTTTTTACAATAAAATCATTTTTTCCTACACTATTTTTAAATTAAAATTTATTAAAATTTATTTTCTATTTTTAGTTGGATTTTCTATAAAAGCGTATTTTGTTAGTTTTTTTTAAGCTATTTTTTTTTTTTTAATTTTTTTTTATTGCCCTTGTAGGCAGACGAGCATACGGCCCACCTGATGGTGAGTGGTTACCGTCGCCCATAGACTTCAGCAATGCCAGGGGCAGAGCCAAGCCGCTGCCTACCGCTAAATGTGTCTATGGTCACTGTTAAGTTTATGGTTTCGTTAAGGGTCCTTTTGGTTCCAGCAACTGGCAGCCGCGGCCGCCGCGCAGATGGCCTTCGAGCAGCAGAGCGCCGCCGCCATGCAGGCTCTCCAGCATCAGCTGCTCAGAGGCAAGTCCCGACTGGACTCGACCGATACATCGACTCTTATAACCTTTTTTAATAAATGTGGTGGTTTTTACTGGTGGTAGGACCTCTTGAAAGTCCGCGCGGGTAGGTTAAAATTTAGAAATATAGTTAAAAAGTAAAGTAGTTTAAAATTTAGAAAAAAAACTTGAATTATAGTGTATATACTGTAGTAATAATTGAAGTTCAATTAAAAACATCGAATTGTTGATACCAATACCAAATAAAATGCATCTTTAATTACAAAGATATATGTGGCTTAAACTGGATAGTCTTTCACCCTCGATTTTTTTTATTGCTTAGATGGGTGGACGATCTCACAGCCCACCTAGTTGTTAAGTGGTTACTGGAGCCCATAGACATCTACCTAAATGCGCTGCCCACTTTGAGATATAAGTTCTAAGGTCTCAGTATAGTTACAACAGCTGCCCCACCCTTCAAACCGAAACGCATTACTGCTTCACAGTAGAAATAGGCAGGATGGTGGTACCCACCCATGCGGAATCACAAGACGTCCTACCACCAGTAATTTTGTCTCTGGATGAATGATCGTACTTTATTGAAATATTGGTTGTGTAACGGTCCTGATGTCCTCGGGCAGGTCTGAGCGGCGCGGGCGGGTCGGGCGGCATGTCGGCGGCCGCGGCCATGATGCAGTTCACTCCGCTGCTGTACTCCTACCAGCTCGCCATGGCGCAGGCCTCCGCGCTCGGCAAGAGATGTACGTACCGAACCACTTACCGCTAGCTAGCCTTGATGTGAGACACGTTATCACAACTACCTATGCTGATAGCTTTGAAAGGCTGTTTCAGCTTGGCCTTGACGTATAGGTGAGCTCACAGGGCTCAAACCGGAGTGTTGCTAACCCTGGCCCTACCCCATTGAACACCTATCGTCTTCTCGCATTAAAACTGTATAATCTCAAAACTTACTAATTTTACAGGAGAGTGTTTTAAAGGTTTAACATGTGATATTTTTAATATTAATCATCTTTGCAACATTTATTTTTTACGTTACATTATCTGTCTTTTAAAGTAAGATAAAATTATGTATTAATTTTGTTAATGGTCAAAACATAGGTAAACTAAAAAAAAAATGTGTGCGTGTACTAGTGTACACACGTAAGAAGTGAAACTTGTTTATGGCCTTATTTTTCGAAAAATGATCTACATGCAACTTTCTAGAAATTGGTTAAATAAAGTTAAATTAGATAAAGTTTAAACAAAAGGATTTTATTATCATAGACATGAATACAAAAAAGTTAAATTAGATAAAGTTTAAACAAAAGGATTTTATTATCATAGACATGAATACAAAAAAGATGGCGCGTAACGGAAAAATGTGACGCGTAACCGAAAAATGTGACGGTAAATTTTTTTCCAACGCCGATAAGGAAGTTTCACTTCAAAAAGATGTGTGGTGTCGCGGGACACCGGAGAAGTTCCTTAGTATAAAAATATTAATTTTAAGTTCTATTCGAGGTATAAGGAAAATAAAACTGGAGGTTTCGCAACAACCCACGGTCATTCGGTAACGTGCGAACTTATTGTGGTACACTTCATTCACGACTGTTTGCTTAAGAGTTAGTGTATTGCGCAAACGAACGCTCTGAGATCGTGGTCAATAAACAAATATGTTTTTGAAGTGAAACTTCTTTATCGGCGTTGGAAAAAAATTTACCGTCACATTTTTCGGTTACGCGTCACATTTTTCCGTTACGCGCCATCTTTTTCTTGCCCCTACCACGGTTGGTTCAGACGAAGAGTACTTTCACTTTCCAGTGGATTTTTAACAAAAGTAAGTAATTATATCTCTTTTTCTAATACTTGGGTGGGATTGTGGTATTTTTTTTTTTAAATTTAAGATATTTAAGGTTAACCTCAGTTTCTGATTGTAACTATCGGTCAATGTATATGATTTCATTAAAATAGTATTGAAGTGAAACTTCTTTATCGGCGTTGGAAAAAAATTTACCGTCACATTTTTCGGTTACGCGTCACATTTTTCCGTTACGCGCCATCTTTTTCTTGCCCCTACCACGGTTGGTTCAGACGAAGAGTACTTTCACTTTCCAGTGGATTTTTAACAAAAGTAAGTAATTATATCTCTTTTTCTAATACTTGGGTGGGATTGTGGTATTTATTTTTTAAAATTTAAGATATTTAAGGTTAACCTCAGTTTCTGATTGTAACTATCGGTCAATGTATATGATTTCATTAAAATAGTATTTATTAATTAATACGACTGCTAATTTAATGAACATCAATTAATTGGCATAAAGTATAAATTCTGAAATATGTTATATAATTTTTGTAAATCAATTAACTAATTTTTGTAGATTCAATGATGGAAGAATCCACAAATCCTGAGGAATCTTCGAATGCAATTACTATACAAGTTGATGTCCATCATCGGCATTATTCACAACTCAGTGCATCAATCGCTACCACAAGCCATGACTGTGTGAATGAACCTGAAACAACGAGTGATCTTCCTTCAATCCACCGTGATTATCCAAAAACAGCTGCACAGCGAATGGCAGAGTATAGAGCTCGGAAAAAAAAGGAAACTCCAATAGTGAATCATCGAAAACATAAAAAATCAGACGCAGAGCGTGCAAAAGAGTATAGAGCCCGAAAAAAAGCGAAGATCCAATCAGCAGGTAAGAGTTTTTCAGTTATCTACGATCAAAATTATGATTTATTTCGTAAATTGATTAATTAATTCTTTTTGAAGTGAAACTTCCTTATCGGCGTTGGAAAAAAATTTACCGTCACATTTTTCGGTTACGCGTCACATTTCTCCGTTACGCGCCATCTTTTTTGTATTCATGTCTATGATAATAAAATCCTTTTGTTTAAACTTTATCTAATTTAACTTTTTGAAGTGAAACTTCCTTATCGGCGTTGGAAAAAAATTTACCGTCACATTTTTCGGTTACGCGTCACATTTTTCCGTTACGCGCCATCTTTTTTGTATTCATGTCTATGATAATAAAATCCTTTTGTTTAAACTTTATCTAATTTAACTTTTTTGTATTCATGTCTATGATAATAAAATCCTTTTGTTTAAACTTTATCTAATTTAACTTTATTTAACCAATTTCTAGAAAGTTGCATGTAGATCATTTTTCGAAAAATATGGCCATAAATAAGTTTCACTTCTTACGTGTGTACACTAGTACACGCACACATTTTTTTTGTATTCATGTCTATGATAATAAAATCCTTTTGTTTAAACTTTATCTAATTTAACTTTATTTAACCAATTTCTAGAAAGTTGCATGTAGATCATTTTTCGAAAAATAAGGCCATAAACAAGTTTCACTTCTTACGTGTGTACACTAGTACACGCACACATTTTTAGATTCAATAATGGAAGAATCCACAAATCCTGAGGAATCTTCGAATGCAATTACTATACAAGTTGATGTCCATCATCATCATCATTGCTCACAACTCAGTGCATCAATCGCTACCACAAGCCATGACTGTGTGAATGAACCTGAAACAACGAGTGATCTTCCTTCAATCCACCGTGATTATCCAAAAACAGCTGCACAGCGAATGGCAGAGTATAGAGCTCGGAAAAAAAAGGAAACTCCAATAGTGAATCATCGAAAACATAAAAAATCAGACGCAGAGCGTGCAAAAGAGTATAGAGCCCGAAACAAGGCTCAAATCCAAGAACACACAAGCCAAAGTCAGAACTTTGTTGAGTCAACATCAATTCAACAATCAGAACATGAAACTAATCATCTGGCTTACACGGATTTTCATCGTCATCATCTGGCTCATGATGAATTTCAAAAGAAATTTGTTCGAAATTCATTTGGTTATGTGTGCTCAGTTTGTGAAAGACTGTGGTTTAAAGATGACTTACGATCTGCATCCCTTCAACATAATGCAATCTTGAAAACAATAGTTCCTCATCTTGATATAAAGGACGTTGCTCTCTGTAATACCTGTGTAGCATCTTTAAATAATAATAGTATTCCTGTGATGGCTTCTTATAATGGATTCAAATTTCCGAAGAAGCCCGATTATTTACCGCCATTAGACTTAGTATCTGAACGATTGATTTCTCCGCGAATCCCATTCATGCAGATTAGGAGATTAAGACACGTTAACGGTCAGTATGGTATTTATGGACAAATAATCAATGTTCCAGTGTCTATTGATTCAATGGTTCGTACTCTCCCCAGAAGTTTATCTGATGATCACTGTATCAATGTGCACATTAAACGCAAGAAAATCCATAAATCGAGTTATTTGCATGGTATAATAAACAAAGGTACAATAAAGATTTGGCTTCAATTTTTATTAAAGTCGCCATTATATACTATGTATGATATCAAAATTGATGAATCCTTTTTCGAAAACAATGACATTGATACTATACCTCAAGATGAAATAAGCGAACACGTACCAATCGAAGAAAGTCTGGTATCTCAGCAGCAAACATTGATGTGGAATGAAGAAAAATATTTAAGATTAGCCCCAGGAGAAAAAAATCTTCCACATAGTTTACTTTTTGATGAACACGCGGAGGAATTGTCTTTTCCTGCAATTTATTTGGGCCAATTTCGTACGTTTCGTGATGGAGTACGAGTAACTCCATATACAATGGCTACAAGTGAACTTAGACGCTCGGACCGTCGTGCTGTTACTCCACATCATGTATTATACGTGGCAATGAAAATAATGAGACTTCGAGTTCGTGATTCATTAACAGTTGCCTTCAAACATATAGGAAAAGACACAAAAATCACACGTGAACAAATTGAAAATGAAGATTATGTCAACAATTGCATTGAAACTAATTTTGCATTTCTGAAATCAATTCCCAATTCATTATGGTACTGGGCTGATAAAAAGAAAAATTTATTTGCAATGATTAGACAGCTAGGTAAACCAACAATATTTCTCACTATTAGTGCAAATGAAATTGGATGGACTGATTTACTTCAATTATTATATAAGTTGAAAAATAATGGAGCCGAATTATCAAAAAAAGATGCTGAAGAATTACACTATCTTGAAAAAGTTACTCTGATTAATGAAGATTCTGTAACGTGCGCAATCTATTTTAATAAACTGGTAAACGTACTCTTGAATATATTACAGTCTCCTAAGAAGAGTCCGTTTGGAAAATATTATGTGATGCATTATTTCAAAAGAATTGAATTTCAGCACCGAGGTAGTCCACATGCCCATACATTACTGTGGCTTGCAAATGCACCGAATGATGCTTTAGGCGAGAATAAAATGGATGCAATTTCACTGATTAATCATCTTATCTCGATTTCATCGAAAGAAGCATCAGAGCATATAAAATTACAAACACACAAGCACTCATTCACCTGTTACAAAAGAATATCGGCTCATAGACCTCAACAATGTCGTTTTGAAGCTCCATTCTTGCCTTCTCGTTCTACAGAAATTTTATTACCTATCCAACAGGATGAAATTGGTTTTAATCGTTATTTGCAATCTTACAGAAATATTCGAATTAATCTCGAAAATAATGATTATGAGGATTTTGATAGTTTTTATCAGCAAAATAATATTTCATCAGATGATGAATATCGCAATATACTTCGAGCGGGAATCAAGAGACCAAGAGTTTTTATAAAACGCGAACCCAGTGAGAAATGGCATAATCCATTTAATCCGTTTATTCTGAATCTGGTAAAATCGAATATGGACATCCAGTTCATAACAGAGGAATATTCGTGTGCCCAGTATGTAGCTGAGTATGTCAATAAAACAAATCGCGGAATAAGTAATTTACAACGTGAAATCATCAAATGTATAGATGAACACCCGGAGTTCGATGTTGTGGAAATCACAAGAAAATTGGGAGTTGAGATGCTGAACAGTGTTGAAATACCAAATCAAGAAGCTGCCTGGTATCTTTTAAGAGAGCCGATGTCGAAAAGCTCTTCTGTTATAGTTTATATTCCAGCGATGTGGCCGGAGGAGCGGCAAAAACTCAAGAAAACCACTAAAGAGTAGATGAAATGGGAATTGATGATGATTCAACTGACATTTGGAAAGAGAACTGGTTCACCAAGTATCAAAAAAGGCCTGAAGAATTAAGTGATGTCACGCTTGCTCAATTTGTTGCTTATTATAATGTTCACGGCGATGGAAAAGTTACAAAACGGCAAAAGCCTCGAATAATTCGTTATCGCAGTTATAACATGTCTCAAAATTTGTCAGATTATAAACGGGAAATGGTAACTTTACATATTCCGTTTAGGAGTGAAGATGAAGAAATTTTAGCTGAAATGAAGTTTATTGAAATTTATACTACTAATGAAAATTTGATTTTACAACGCAGACAAGAATTTGAATCGAGCTTAGATATTCTCAAAACTATAGAGATTTGTCGTGATTTGTGTCGTGAGGACGGAATTGATGATGATAATGAACCGGAAGAAAATATTATTGCTGAGCAAAATCCATTTCAGCATTTGTATGATAATCCAGATGCCATCGTTAATGATGATATTCGTTCAGCGACGTTACATAAATTGGGAATTATTGCAAAAAGAAGGGAAAATTTAATGGCCAACGAGGATTTTTATAATTTGATGAGAATGGCTAATGAAAAACAAAAAAGATTATTACTTCATGTTATTTATCATCTTTTATCATCAGATAATGTTCCATTTCAAATATTTTTTACAGGCCCCGCTGGATGCGGTAAAACATTCGTAATTAAACTTTTGATGGAAATTTATAATCGTTACACTGACAATGACGGATACTGTAATGCATATATAACTTGTGCTTCAACGGGTAAAGCTGCAGTGGCGATCGCAGGAACAACTGTTCATACAGCTTTGAAAATATCATTATCAAGGTTGCTTCCTTTAAGTAACGAAACTGCCCAGCAATATAGAACATTGTTTAAATATGTTAAAGTTATTATTATTGATGAGATAAGCATGATCAGCGCTCAATTATTGATAAAAATTGATTCGAGATTAAAACAAATCACTGGTAACTTTCAATCGAACTTCGGAGGATTAGATATTATTTTTATCGGAGACTTACGTCAATTACCTCCAGTTCGCGCTACTCCTATCTACAAGCAACCTAAACAGACTATTGTTGGACCAATATTATGGCGAAATCTTAAATTTTATGAACTAGATCAAGTTATGCGTCAAGCCAATCAACAATTTTCGTCAATACTTACAAAAATCGGAAATGGTGAACGTCTCGATGAAATTGAAATATCTGTCATTGAATCTCGTTTTTATTCTGTAGAAGAAGCTGTAACTAAGTGTCCTCAAGGTATTCGATTATTTAATACAAATCACGCAGTCACTAAGTATAATAATCAAATATTGAACTCTTATTCAGAAAAAATAATTTCTACTGCAAAAGATGTTTATAGTGGATGAACTTCCAAGGAACAAGAGACTTCTGTGCATCAAAAACTACATAAAATGTCCTTAATTGATACAAATGGATTGCCTTACCTAACAACATTTGTAATAAATATTTATTACATGATTACTACAAACATTGATGTATCTGACGGATTAGCAAATGGTGCTGTTGGGAAGTTAGTTCATGCAGAAACCGATATCGATGGAGTAGTTAAAATAGCAGCATGGCTTGAATTTCCAGCATTACCTCGAATTGGTGAAAAATTGAGACGTAAAGCAGCGGGTCACGCAGCAGAAAATAATATCAGTCGAATGGCTGTACCAATTGTACAAAGATCTTCTACAATTCCGCTCAATAATAACAAAACTATACTTGTTAAACGTACTCATATTCCGTTGGTTTGTGCTTGTGCTACTACCATTCATAAATCACAAGGCAGCACATTTCCGGAAATTGTTTATGAATATGAGAAACATCACAGCCAATCGTTGTTATATGTTGCTTTATCCCGTGTTACGAGTATTGAAGGATTGTATATAACGACTCCAAATAATGACAAAACATTTTATCATGGTCGAAGAACGTCAACGTCCACCATCGATTTACAAGCGGAATTTAAACGATTGTCTCTGAATAAAGTAGAAACTATAAATGAACATTTGATTAAGTTCATGAACAAAAGAAGAGGTTTGTCACTTTTTATTTTCAATTGTCAAAGTCTTAGAGCTCATATAGATGACCTGGATGATTCAATTGTGAAAAATTCAAATGTTTTAGTTCTATCTGAAACATGGCTGAACAATGACAGTCAAGTAAATATCACTAATTTCAAATGCATTGCAAAATTTAAACGGCTGAGCACGAGAGCAGGAGGTGTAGGAATATATCATAATTCTAATGATGTTGTTAATGTTGTGACTTCATCGATAGATTTTTCTGTTTTTTCTCCTGACTTTCATGGGTCACTAGCATCAGCAGTTGGTGATTTATGTATGGCTCAATGCCAAATGGAAAATGGGATGAAAATTTTGATTGTTGCACTGTATATATCTCCTAATCAGAAGTTGGACGATATTATTAATTTTCTTCACCATTCATTGTTGCCGTACACAAGTGAAGGTGCCTCTTTACTCGGTAACAATAATTATAAAATACCGATGATTTTAAGTGGAGATTTTAATGTAAATTTTGCATCGGAAAATTCTTTGAAGCTAGTTGAATTTCTGAAAGATAAATTGAATTTATCCATGAAAAACAGTCCTCAAACGTCAACAACAAGATCTGGCACTACAATTGATGGAGTTTTTACTCGGTCACTAAATTTCGTGGAATGTAAACCATATATTTCATATTTCAGTTACCATAAGCCATTAATTACAAAAATATATAATGACAATGACAATGATAGTAATAATTCTATTACAATTAATGAAATGCTGTAATAATCTTAGTAGCAAAAAGGTAAAGTGAAATAATTGTATTATTTGTATTCATGTCTATGATAATAAAATCCTTTTGTTTAAACTTTATCTAATTTAACTTTATTTAACCAATTTCTAGAAAGTTGCATGTAGATCATTTTTCGAAAAATAAGGCCATAAAGAAGTTTCACTTCTTACGTGTGTACACTAGTACACGCACACATTTTTTTTTTTTTGTACGTTATTACAAAGTTAAGTCGTACACTGTGTGCATTACTAATAAAAATCTTACGTTACGGACGTTTTTTCGTGATTAGGGTACCCCTCCGCATCGTCCCATAAGGAAATTCGTTCCAAACAAAAACTCAAAAACTAAACTACGCCCTTTTGACAGTGTTTATTAGAAAAATTCAGGTGATACCAAATGATTCCGCATATTAACTCAAATTCGAATATTTTTGGAAATTGTGCACTTTTAATGCGAAAAGACGCTATGGGACGAGCTAAAGATGCGTGTTTGGGCTCGTCAGCCATTTGCACAAACGACGCAAGAGCTGAAAACTGCCATGGGAGAGGAATGGGAGATGATACCTCAGAATTACATAGCGAGACTGATTAATTCTATGCCCAATTGCACCTGTCGTAGGTGCATTTGGAGGTAATGCTGTGGCGGGTAGCCATCATACAACGCAAGATATTTGACAGATGCTTGAATGCTTTTTACTGGTGGTAGAATCTCTTGTGAGTTCGCGCGGGTGGGTACCACCACCCTGCCTATTTCTGCCGTGAAGCAGTAATGCGTTTCGGTTTGAAGGGTGGGGCAGCCGTTGCAATTATACTTGAGACCTTAGAACTTATATCTCAAGGTGGGTGGCGCATCTACGTTGTGGATGTCTACGGGCGCCAGTAACCACTTAACACCAGGTGGGCTATGAGCTCATCCACCCAACTAAGCAATAAAAAAAAACTTGACTTCATCATCATTAGCCTGTATCTCTCCACTGCTGGATGTAGGCCTCTCCCATAGTCCGCCACAATGAACGATCCTCCGCCTTTCGCATCCAATCTCTCCCAACATATCGCCGCAAGTCATCGGTCCAACGGGCAGGGGGACGCCCAACGCTGCGCTTACCGTTACGCGGTCTCTAGTCCAGTGTGCACTGTGCTTAGTGCGAGTTTTGTAACGTTCTCGATAGCGAGCCAGTTTGCTCAAATTTGTATGCAATTGGAACAGCGCCCCCTAGCGGCAAACGTACCCGGTGTTATTGTGTGAGTGCGAGTTCATATTAACGTTGTGTTCCCGTAACCGAGTAATTTTACCGAAATGAGTACCACGAATGACATTTGTGCGAGTGCGTGTTACATATTAGTGGATTTTAACGTTTCGATCGAGTATTTCTTTAGTAGTTCTATTTTTCTAACTAGAGAGGCAAAAGTATCATGCCACAGAGCCTAATCTTTTTTTATGAAAAATGATAATATGGAGTGAAATGGATTTGATTAATTTGAAACATTAATCAATTGGCATGGAATGAAATGAAATGAGATCAGATAATATGGGATAAAATATAATCCTCAGTAAAATAGTGATTATTTACTGAGATTTTTTCAGTGGACTTTTTCGAAGACTTCGAGAAGTTACGTCCAGCGGTTTGGTTTCATTTTTTTACATTTTTGCACTTTCACAGATACTAAACAGTTAATAAACCAAGGTTTTTTTTTTGCATAGATGGGTGGACGAGCTCCCGGCCCACCTAATGTTAAGTGGTTACCGGAGCCCATAGACATCTACAACGCAAATGCCGCCTTCCACCTTGAGATATTAGTTCTAAGATCTCAGTATAGTTACAACGGTTGTCCCACCCTTCAAACCGAAACGCATTACTGCTTCACGGCAAAAATAGGCAGGGTGGTGATACCTACCCGTGTGGACTCACAAGACGTCCTACCACCAGTAATTACGCAAATTAATTTTGCGGGTTTGATTTTTATTACACGATGCTATTCCTTTACAGTGAAATTCAATCGTAAACATTTGATAAGTAGGTACGTATTTCATTAGAAAAATTGATACCCGCCGGCGGGATTAGGACGCCGGTGCATCGCAAGATACGAATACACCGGACGCCTTAATTTTTAGGCCAGGATGATCTCAAAATTACACTTATACCCGAAGAAATATTAACTACGCATTAACTAAAAAACATTAAATAGACAAAATAAAACAAATAGTGGTTCAATTGTAAATTAATAAATCAAAATCAAATCGAGCTTACGTTCTATATGGTGAAAAATGAAGAATTGTGAGTGTCGTTTATTCACCGAGAGCAGCAATAATATGATTTCTCGTAGTGGTGTTTTGGCATTAGACCGTCTAAATGAAATACAACGCATTTTAACAGTATTTTAATGGGAACATACTACTTTCAAAATTATTCAGGTAATGTCACGTGTTACTCAATGTTCAATACTATTTTGTACCTTTAGAATTAAAGTGGCTCAACCCAAAATTATTATTTTCTGGTAAACTTCAATATTGTAATACAATAATTGTATTTTTTTAGTTTTTCGCTTTAAACACTTTAAGGCATGCATTTTATTTGAAAAAGACAGAAAGAGTACTTTGTCCTTTTCTAGACTAAAAGAGACTGTTTAATTTTATAAGCTGATAAAATAATATAGAAAAGAATAATAGGATACCCTCTAATCGTCACATTGGAAAAAGGTATGGCTTTATAATTTTATCATTTAAATTATTTTTTATTGCACTTATAAAACTAATTTAATTTACATAACTATATTAATCCGTACTTGTCAAAATCCTCATAAATTGTCAATATTCTTAATAAAATTCCTATTAATAATATACAAGTGCAAATGTTGAGCTGCTGCCAGGAATGATATAATAGTGCTTTGTGTTTTTGTTGTTTCCTTGTAGGCTGCCTGTAATAATCTAAATCTGTGTGAAAGGCAATAAATGATTTTATTATTATCTACTAATGGTAGTCCAATGGTCGAATTTCGACCATAGTTTATTTAAATTTTAAGTTTGAACATTATTATAGTTCTATTGTCACCTTTCTATTATCATCATTTCTATAATAATCATTGCTTTATAATTACAGATGTCGCCAAGGCTACACTATAGACAAATAATATTAAAAACAAAAAATATTAATCAATTCTCAATTTGATCACAGATTGATAAATCAATAAACAAAAAAAGTATAAATGCATGTGTGTGTGTGTGTGTGTGTGTGTGTCAAATACATGGTAATTGTGTAAGATTTTTTTATTGATTTAGTTTATTTTTATTGTTTATTCATAATAATAAAAAATATCAATCTGCACTACTTCTTTATATTCTCTATAAGGGTCGATTCGACCAAACAAGAGTAAATCTTATTCCTAGAATAACTCGTCAGTTAATCGAGAGGAAATCAATTTTACGTTTTACTATCTACAATTCTAAGAATAGTGGGCCTATTCTGGAATTGTTACTATACCGCCGTTTCGCACGGAATAACGGAGCTATTCGTAGAATAAAATAATGGCGTCAGTTAGTCCAATCATCTGATTTCTGTCATTTCATAATTATTTTTTCTGTGTTTTAATTTCAAGTCAACGCAACGCACTAAATTATATGCAACGTTTAAACAATTTGATTGATGATAGTGATAGTGATGAGGAAATTATTAGACGTCCAAGATGGTTAAAAGAAAGAAAAGACTTATTTGAATATTATGATGACCATGATTTTTCGATGAGGTTTGTTTGAGCAAAGAAGCCACTTTGTTTCTGCTATCGAAAATTGAACGTTATTTCCGACCGGTAAGTGTACATTCTTTATACCTGCGTAGTTTTTTTTGCACCCTTTTAAGTGCACTCTGACCGTAGGTAGTGCCGATGTTACTGTATTTACCTGCCTACATAGATAGGCTATTACCTGTCTGTCCAGTATATGGCTAGGTAAATGTTAAAATAATGATAGGATAGATTATTTAACATTATTATTCTTATAATAACATGTAGCTACCTAAGTACATTTTCTAGTAGCTATGCCAAATTAATTAATTTAATGATAATTTTGTTCTATTTCAACAACTTCTCCATTTTACCTATAAATCAGTTGCTGGGAACTCTACGATTTTATGCAACAAATTCGACTCAAATGACCATTGGCGACACCTGTGGTTGGAGCACTCCTACTACAAATAAAATAATACACAGAGTCAGTGTCAATTATTGCTGCACTACCTCGTGAATACATAAAGTTCCCCAGTACTCAACTAGAAATAAGGACAGAACAAGACAATTTTTATCTCATTGCTCGATTTCCAAGGGTAATTGGTATAATATGGACTGCACGCACATTAAGTTATCTTTTGTCCCTCTCCGATCTCAAGTAGGAGGTGAACAAGCAGAATTATACCGAAACAGAAAGGGTTATTTTTCTATAAATGTGCAGACCATATGCAACTCCAACCTAGAAATCACTGACATCGTGGTAAGATGGCCAGGGTCATGTCATGACAGCACAATATTCAACAATAGCATAATTAAGGTAAAGTTTGAAGATGGATGTTACGGTGATGCACTATAAGTAGTTGATGGTGGATATGCCTCAACGTGTTACATGATGCCTCCATTAGAAAGCCCGAGAACACAGGCAGACCAACTCTATAATAAGTCACAAATAAGAACCAGAAATCCCATTGAAAGGAGTTACGGTGTATGGAAAAGACGATTTCCTGTGCTGGCACTTGGGATACGTGTCAAATTAGAAAAAGCATTGATAATTATAGTGGCCACAGCAGTTTTACACAATATTTTACGCCGTAGAGAAAAAACATTACCTCCAGATGACCCAGAAGTGCATTTACCGGCTCCATGGGAGCAAATTTTAAGTGATGGTCAAATACCTCAAAGTCAAAGCACTGAAAGTGAGCGAATACCTGGCCGACTTCATAGAACTCGTGATGCTCTTATTGCCAATTATTATCAAAGTTTGTTGAATAAATAAGTTTTGTTGGTACATATGTCTGGTTGGTCTTTATGATAGTTATTGTAGATCAAAGATTCTTTAAACGACACATCACTCACATCATATTTCTACTCTACACTGCTACATAATCACACGTCTATCATAAATGCGAAAGTAACTGCCTGTCTTTCTAAGGTAGAACTGCACTTATGAACCTGCTTGAACTTCAAGAAAAAGTAGGTAACACAAAGTAGGTTTGTCACAAGTGATATTCACTTACTTTTACTTACAGAATCTACTTTTGCTTACAGAAATAAAAATTGTAAATAATATAAATTATTTATTTTGAGAAGTTATTTTGTAGTTTTTCTGCAAGCTAATAATCTTCTTCGCTTGATCAGTAACAAATTTGTTTTTATTTTTTCTTGTCTTAATATTTGTTTTTTAATTTGAATATCAAGGTCATGTAAAATCTTTGTTCTCTCCATTTCCTCCATCGCATGTTTTTTTTGTAGCTCTATGGCTTCTATCTTCTTTTTATGTAACAGTTCTAAAGAAGACATATTTGTATGGATTGGCCTCCTCCTAGAAATCCGGGTCCCGCGATTTGGTTTCTGCTTCTCAATCATGTTCTCTATATGGTCAGTCACAGGAGTATTTTTTTCCACTGCACCATCAATTTTGAGTGCCTGTGACACCGGAGTCCTCAACAATTGCGGTGTGTGATGTCCCCAATCCTAATACAAAAATGTTAAAATTAATAAATAGTTTAAATAATATTGATGTTCATAATGATTTTTAACAAATATTTTAAAAGTAGACTACATTTTATTAAGACAGTTTATGTAGATATCAATAATTATTACCTTTGTCACAAAATCTTTATTCTTATTTTGTACTGTTGTTTCACTTGTCTGGTCGTCTACAATCACCAGAGTTGGAGGCAGTAAGATATATGCAAAAAAAAAATTATGATTAATAAGTTAACCTGGTAGCAGTAAATAGCACATTATTGTTTACAATTTTATAAATATGTATATAGGCTGAAAATAAAAGTAAAAGATTCTGTTTTTTTTTTTACCTTGATGCTGGCACTATCATTGTCAACATGATGATGGATATAAAAGAAGAAGCCTGGGATTACTTGTAATTCATTTGTGTAATATACCTGTACATAGGCTGCACTAAAAGTATCGGAAATGGAATATTTCCACTGTTCCTGTCATATTAAAATCTTTTTAATTGAAAACTCCTTGGTTTTAAAAATCGAATACCATTTATTTATTTAAAAAAAGATTCTCGGTCTTGTCACGAGGTTTTGTCAAACTTGTTTAGTCGTTGAGAAAATGGAATTGACTCGAGAAAATTCAAGAGCGATGATTTATTATGACTTTCGAAGTGGTTTAACACGAAAACAGTGTGTTGACCGGATGATTTCTGCATTTGGTGATGAAGCCCCATCCAAAACCACAATTTATCACTGGTTTGCTGAGTTTCAACGTGGACGTGTCAAGCTCGGTGATGATCCCCGTCAAGGTCGTCCAAAAACTGCAGTCACCCAAGAAAACGTTGATGCTGTGTGTAAGCTGATTGAGGAAGATCGACATGTGACATACCGCGAAATTCAGGCAACTTTAGACATTGACATGAGTCAAATACAAATAATTTTGCATGAACAATTAGGTGTAAAAAAGTTGTTTTCCCGATGGATACCGCATTCGCTCTGTGAAGAGCAAAAAGCGGCTCGCGTTACTTGGTGCGTCAGAACTCTCGAAAGATTCCACGCAGGATCCTCAAATGCTGTATACAACATTGTATCAGGTGACGAATCCTGGATATACGCGTACGAACCCGAAACAAAAAACCAGTCACGAGTTTGGGTGTTCGAAAATGAGTTAAAGCCAACAAAAATTGTTCGTAACACTAAAAAATGGTGGCCACGTTTGTCTCCAAAACCGGCCATGTTACGACTATTCCTCTTGAGGGACAAAGAACGGTTAATGCAGAATGGTATGCTAGCATTTGTTTGCCACAGGTCGTTTCTGAACTCCGTAAAGAGAACTGCAACCGCCGCATCATCCTCCATCACGACAATGCGAGTTCTCACACCGCGCACAGAACAAAAGAGTTTTTAGAGCAAGAAAACATAGAATTATTAGACCATCCGCCGTACAGCCCCGACCTAAGCCCTAATGATTTCTATACTTTCCCTAAAATAAAGAATAAATTGCGTGGACAGAGATTTTCATCACCTGAAGAAGCTGTGGACGCCTACAAAACGGCCATTTTGGAGACCCCAACTTCCGAATGAAATGGTTGCTTCAATGATTGGTTCCATCGTATGGAAAAATGTGTCAAATTTCGCGGAGAATACTTCGAAAAGTGATAAATACATTTTTAAATAGTAATGTTGTGTCACTTCGTTAATTCCCGAAATTTTCAGTGCCGCCCTCGTATACTATGATGACAACTGTATACTATGATGACCTACTGCAAAAAAGGTTATGCTAACCTTTATATTGTGCTGCGGGTGTTTCTGGGAGATCCTCAGTCTCTAGAGAAGGTATTGCAGTTTGATCTTGCACTGCAGGAATACTATAATCAATATCATAAGGTTTAAATAACCCAACAGCACTGGTGGATATTAGGCATAAGATCCGCTGAAGAAAGGGATCTTCCTTTTTAGGAGGTATAGGGGATCCACCTCCTGAAATGATAAAGAAAATTACACACATTTAACGTATAAGTTACCTACTATTTTACACATATTTTTGGATAATAGGTACCTATAATATTATACTAACCTGTTTGAATCATATGTCTCCTATTATTTGCTGCATCTTTTCTAGCTACCTTTTTCATACTCTCCCACTGGGCTTTTAGGTTTTCTGCTGTGCGAAAGCAGTGGCTTGTTCTACTATTGTATTGGTCTGCAATAATTTGCCACTGAGCTAATTTTGATTTTACAGTAACTCTATCAGTCTTTTTATTTTCTATAAAATTAAAATTTAATTCAACTAGGCTCAACAGAAGTTCCTTTTCAGACGATAGCCAATTAGGACTGCGTTTACGCTTATCCTCACTCATTTTCAATTGCTTACGAAAAAAGATAAAACCACACGACAAAACTTGACAATTCCCTCAAACAAACAACAATTATAAATAACACGTTTGACAGCTAGATATCTTACACTACAGTTACTTTTTCACACTAAAATACGGTAAAATCGAGTTGACTCCTTGTATGCTCTTACACTATGCCGTTGTATAACAACATTTGTTTGCCGGATTTTATTTTCGTTCACCATTCTCTCTGCTATTCGCGTATTGCTATTCTTAGCGCATGTATACTATCGTTTACGTGGAAAAACGCCTATGGATTTACTCGAGATTAAAATCATGGAATAGGTTATTCCTCGTGTAGTTACTCGTGTATAAATTTAAGTTTGGTCGAATCCACCCTAAGTGTGGTAAATTTCATACTTCACCGTCAGCGCAATTTTCGTAAAAAGGGGTACAAAATTTTTGCTTCACGTATTACTTAAAATATAGTTTCTTAATAATAATACATAAGTGTTTTAAAATATAAAACTAATTATCTTAATTGTTTTAGTTATACCACTTTAATTCTAAGGTTCTGCTATTTCGTAAACAAACTTTGCCGTAATGACGTAACATTTAAAATACACGAAAACTGCCCAGCATAAATTTGATTTTTTAGTAACTTTAATATAAGTATTAGAATTAGAGATTTATTATAGAATTTAATTTAATTGTAATTACATATTTAGACATACTTAACATAATTAACCTTGAAATAGATAATAATTTCCGCTTTTTTTTAATTAAAGAAATTATGTTTTATAAAGAGAAATAGGTTTAATCATTTACCCGTTAAACGTTTATAAAATGATTGTATTTACGGTAATAGTGTTGATGATCTTCATTAGGTGGTCCAAATAATTATACTAAAATTATTACGATCATCCAACCTTAATTAAAGAAGCAAAATTATAAAATTTTACATTGTTCAAATTTCTATATTATTTATAAATATATATCTGTATGTATGTTATTTGGGTATGTATGTATGTGTAAATATGTATAAGCATGTCTATATGTGTATGTACATAATGTATATAGGTATGTACATGTGTGTGTATATATTTCAGTAGATAGGTACACCGTGTGCAATTCATTTCGAAATTATTCTTGCCCATCTCTAATCTAATTCTCTAATGGTTGTCTGGAAGAGATCGCTGTTAGCGATAAGACCAAGATTTGTACTCGTTTTTTTGTTAATATTGTTTCGCAATATTTATTCATTTTGTGTACAATAAAGAATACTCTATCCCACTCCTTCTCTCATCAAACAACTCTTTAAAAAAAAGCAATGATTAATATTTACAACTAGCCAGACGTCGATAAAATTTTCTAACCGAAAAAATATATGTGAGTCGTCTATTATCAAAGGTGGCAATCTGTGCATTTGGACAAAAAAATGTTATTGATATGTCAATACAGATTGATTTGAATATAATCGTCTCCTTCAAAGAATACGGTTCAAAACCTGCATTAAATAAAGGTTAATACTTAATCTGTTATTTATCTAAGATGTCGTTCAGAAGAGTTTTGTGACTGCCAATGGAATACAAAGTCAATAATTCGTTTTTCTGATTTACCAATAATTGTCCAAAAGTCACATTGCCGGCTTTGATAATAGTCGACTCATGTGTAGGTATAAACCATTAGAATAGATAAAAGCTTAAAAAACAATATTATTATTCAAATCAAATCAAATCAAATCAAATCAAAAAAATTTTATTCAACATAAATGAAAGTACATACTTGTTGAACGTCAAAAGAACTACCGCCAATTCACAAGAACTAGCCTCCGTCCTGAGAAGAATTGGCAAGAAACTCAGCGGGCATGTTTTTTTTTTTTTTTTTTTAATAAATTATTATTTATTAATTTTTTAATATTACATTATTTTTTTTAAATATGAGTTTTTTACAATGAGTATTATAACGTAACAATTACTACAATATTGAAATGCCCGGAGCGAGCAACTCATTCCCACTTTGTGCAATCTTCTAGATAATCATTGACTTTATAGTAAGCTTTATTGCACAGATGTTCTTTAACAGTTTTCTTAAACCTATGTATATGTAGGTTCTGAACATCTTGTGGGATTTTGTTGTACAGGCGCACAGACAAACACCCGAATGAATTTCGTATCTTATGTAACCTACTCATCGGCACAACAAGCTTGTGTTTGTTCCTAGTATTTCTATTATGTATGTCCGACTTTTTAGGAAACTCCTCAATATGTTTACGAACATACATCAAATTTTCAAAAATGTACTGGGATGGCATAGTGAGAACTTTAATTTCTTTAAATTTCTCCCTCAGGGATTCCCTTGAGTGCATGTTATAAATAGCGCGTATAGCTCTTTTCTGCAGAATAAATATCGTTTCTACATCGGCCGCATTGCCCCATAGCAAAATGCCATAGGACATGACACTGTGGAAGTAACTAAAGTAAACTAAACGAGCCGTGTCCGCGTTTGTTAACATTCTAATTTTTTTTACACATACAAACTTTGCGTTTTAGTATTTTAAATTTTAACATGTGACGTCACAAAAGTATTGACCCCCCCATGCCCCTTGTCACACGATGTCACACTTCGGTGATACCCTCCCTCCCCATTAACGTGTGACGTACTTTATGGATGGCCCCCTAGGTGGCACTGATACAACCTCACACCAATTAAACATAACATTAACATCGACTTAGTAATTAAAAAAACTCGAACTAACCACAGGTACATTACCCATTACCCGACTAACTATAAATATCGTTAGAAAGCTTGGCATTTAAATTAAACGATTTAAAGAAAACCTTGCGTGCTACCAATATAAGAAGAGAAACAATTATCGCTTCTCAAGATGAATAAACGTCCTGCAAATCGAGTAACTCGCACTCAGACCTCCGCAAGTTTCACCGTTTCACGTGAAACTCGTACTAAGCCTACAGAATACGTCTGCTCCATCGGCCATCGGTTCTGCGACACGTATGTCCGGTCCATTGCCACTTCAGCTTGCTAATCTTTAGGGCTACGTCGGTTACTTTGGTTCTTTGACGAATTTTATCATTTCTGACTCGATCCATCAAAGAAACTCCGAGCATACACCTTTCCATAGCACGCTGAGCGACTTTGAGCTTACGGACCAAACCTACGGCAATGTCCACGTTTCAGCGCCAAATGTCATGATCTGCAGCACGCAAGCGTTGAAAACTTTTGTCTTTAAGCATTGCGGGATTGCTGAGTTCAAGACGTGACGGAGTTTTCCATACGCAGCCCAGCCCAACTGTATGCGCCTATCAGCTTCCTTCTCAAAGTTGGCCCTGCCCAGCTGAATAATTTGGCCTAGATAGGTGTATTCAGACACAACTTCGAGTACCGCAGATTCGACTATTACCGGTCCAGGAATGATATGGTCGTTGAACATGACCTTAATTTTGTCCAGATTCATTCCCAGACCAACACGTCGTGACGCGGCATTGAGCTCACCTAGCATACAGCTGAGATCCTCTAGCGACTCTGCCATTATAACGATATCGTACGCAAATCGGAGGTGTGAAAGATACTCGCCATTGACATTGATGCCCAGCTTACTCCAGTCCAGAGTCTTGAAGACATCCTCGAGAGCAGCAGTGAACAGCTTCGGCGATATAACGTCACCCTGTCGCACCCCTCTGTGAAGCTCAATCGGGTTTGTCTGCTGGTTTTGGATCTGAACTGTCATTTTGGCGGCTTTATATAAACTCTTCAACACCTCAACGTACCGATAATCGACTAGACATCGCTGTAAGGATTCCAGAACAGCCCAAGTTTCGACGGGGTCGAAGGCTTTTTCGTAGTCCACAAACGCGAGACACAGAGGACGATTGTATTCTTCAGTCTTCTGAATAACCTGTCTCAGCGTGTGGATGTGGTCTACCGTACTGTAGCCTTTGCGAAACCCAGCCTGCTCCGGAGGTTGGAACTCGTCAAGTCTAGAGGCCAAGCGATTTGTAAGGACTCTCGAGAACAGCTTATAAATATGGCTAAGAAGTGAAATAGGCCTGTAGTTCTTGAGCAGAGTACGGTCTCCCTTTTTAAAGAAAAGAATGACAGTACCCTTGCTCCAGGCTTCCGGTGTAGTCGTTTTTTGGATGACGGTGTTGAACGTTGTACATAATTGGTTGAGAACTGGTGTACCACTTGCTTTCAACAATTCTGTACTGAGTCCGTCATCCCCTGTAGCTCTGTTATATTTTCTAAGCTGTTCCAAAGCAGCCCTTATCTCCTCTATACTGACGTCGGGTATGTCTTCCGTATAGTGGCGGACTAAAGGGGCTCGGTGATCATTCTCTGGGTGGGCAAAGGGTTTGGGAGCATGTGAGGCATAGAGACTACAGTAGTAGCTCTCCACTTCAGTGAGGACTTCTGATCTTGAGTCAACAATTCTTCCATCGGCAGTTTTGAGCTTCGTCAGATGGCTTCGGCCTAGTTGTTGTTGCCGTATAAACACTTTGGTGCCTTTGTTTTGTTCTATTGCCTCTTTTATCTTTGTTGTGTTGAATTGGCGAAGGTCACGCCTACTCAGCTTTCTGATTTTAGTGTTTATAGTTTTTCCATCTGACGGAGCAGCATCTGCAGTTTCCCTTCGCTGTTTCATCAATAGCAGGGTCTCGTTGAAGAGTTTAGTGTCTTGGCCTTTTCTGCTATGCTGAAAGTATTTATTGCCCACTGATGCCCACTTCTCTTAGAATTTTCACCATTTCGTTGGTACGCCTATCTCCACATCGCAGTCAGTTTCCAACACGTCAAACCTGTTTTTGACTTCCAATTGGAAGTTTTCTGGGGGCTCCGAGATTTGTTGCCTAGTTGGTCGCAAGCCACACTTTACTATACGCGATCTCTCCAGCTTAATGTCGATATTTAGGGTGCCGCGTACCAGCCGGTGATCACTACCAGTCTTAACCCTATTGATCACGGTGACATTCCTAAATATGTGCCGCATACTTGACTTATACCACCATCTTATACGCAATCGCGGTTTTTTTTTACATCAAAATTTAAAAAAAGCATACTAAAGGGTTGACCAATAAATCAGCTTCAAAAGTGCGTAAAAACTTATTACTCCACCTAACATTTATTACACGCTTTATATAAGCTTCACTTGTATGTATGTTTGTCAGGCCAGTTTTCATTCAAACTTTGTAGATTTTTCGAGGACCAATGACAATACACTAATTTGATAAGATTATTCCATTATTTAATTTGCAAAAAAAAATTAACTAAAAAATTAAAAATAAATAATAGTTTAAAAAAACTAAAAAAATACGCTTTTATAGAAAATCCAAATAAAAAAAAGAAAATAAATTTTAATAAATTTGAATTAAAAATAGTGTAAGAAAAAATATTTTACGGTAAAAAAGGTGTGTGAGGTGCATGGCAGCAGTAGTTATAAATATTTTATGAACAGATATATGTGTAGAAGGGTTATTTTGTTAATATCCTGAAAAGCATCCCACGCTTTTTTATCTATATATATATATATATATAAATTAATTGCTGTTCGTTAGTCTCGCTTAAACTCGAGAACGGCTGGACCGATTTGGCTAATTTTGGTCTTGAATTATTTGTGGAAGGCCAGAGAAGGTTTAAAAGGTAAATAAATATAAAAATGCTCGAAATTAAATGAAAATAACAATTTTGTTTTCCCTTTGATGTGTCCCCCGTCGTACGGATTCCTTTTACGTCTTTTATTTATCGATTGAGGCACTACGAAGTCTGCCGGGTCAGCTAGTAATACAATAAAATAATTTTTTCTTACACTATTTTTAATTCAAATTTATTTTCAACTTTTTAGTTGAATTTCAATTTTTTTTATATATTTTTTAAATATTGATTTGTCATCGGTCCTTAATAAGTATGCCAAATTTCGAGTTAATCTGACGTTTTGAAGGGGTTCATAATCATGTTCAAAGATTCCGTTACATACAAATACACGTCTGAAGCTAATAAAAGCGTATTAAAAAGAGTGATTTCTCAGTTAAACTACACTAACGAATGTGGTTTTTTTTTAAATGTAATATATCGTATGTACGGAGTGTTTGTTTGTTTGTTGCAGCGGGCAAGGGCAGCTCGTCGGGCGGCAGTAACGCCGCCATGGCCGCCGAGATGCAACGCGTGGCCGAGGCGCAGCGCCAGTACCTGCTCGACTTGATCCCGGGACAGCACGCGCGCAACCCCTGGACCAAGAACTGAACGGTAACGGAGCAGCTGATGCACGAGAACACGACCGCCCTCTCACATGTCCAATGAATCGATAGGTGCTCTGACCCTATTCTGCGTAAAACTATCTCCAGCCATGCAAAAAAAAAAACCTACCCGCAGCAAACGACCCACCTGATGGTGAGTGGTCACCGTCGCCCATGGACATCAGCAATGCCAGGGGCAGAGCCAAGCCGCTGCCTACCGCTGAAAGTATTAATGCTGTACAGTTTTGCAAATTAACTAAGAGTTGCTCGGTAGACCGACGCGCCAACGAGGCCCTTGTATGCGCTGCTGAGTACACAACTTGAGATTTATATAGGGAGAAATCATCGATAGTCAAAGGATATCCGTTTGTTATATACTTCGCTAACAAGTAACTAATTCTATCAATGTTTTTTTATTTTTTTTATTGCTTAGATGGGTGGACGAGCTCACAGCCCACCTGGTGTTAAGTGGTTACTGGAGCCCATAGACATCTACAACGTAAATGCGCCACCCACTTCGAGATATAAGTTCTAAGGTCTCAGTATAGTTACAACAGTTACCCCACCCTCCGAATCGAAACGCATTACTACTTCACGGCAGAAATAGGCAGGATGGTGGTACCTACCCGCGCGGACTCACAAGAGGTCCTACCACCAGTAAACTATGTATGTTGATGTGGTGAGTACCGCTGTATATGAGTGTTGAACGTGTACTGGCGCTTTGTACTACGGTAAAGCGGTTTGTGTAAAGCAATGTAAAAGTGCTGATGTGAATGCGCGCGTGCCCTGTACTATACATGACTATATAGTACAAATGTAGAGACATGTTTTTCTTTAATTTTTCTTTATTGCCTAGATCGGTGGACGAGCTCACAGCCCACCCGGTGTTAAGTGGTTACTGGAGCCCATAGACATCTACAACTTAAATGCGCCACCCACTTTGAGATATAAGTTCTAAGGTATCAGTTGTAACAGTACAACGGCTGCCCCACTCTTCAGCCGAAACGCATTACTGCTTCACGGCAGAAATAGGCACTCACAACGGACTCACAACACGTCCTACCACCAGTAAGGTGCTCTGACCCTATTCTGCCTATTCAATAAACCTCTCTCCACCCATGTAAACATTTTTTCCTACCTATGCGAGGCTATATCAGCATTACCCTAGAGTGTAGGTGAGCTCACGGAGCTCAAACCGGAAGTATCGCTAACACTGCCCCCTATCAAGAGCCGTGCTACGCAGAATCTACCACCGGATCGGAAACGTGACCCGCTGAGAAGGTCCGGCGATGAGCTTTTTTTTTTATTGCCTCTGTAGGCAGACGAGCATACGGCCCACCTGATGGTGAGTGGTTACCGTCGCCCATGGACTTCAGCAATGCCAGGGGCAGAGCCAAGCCACTGCCTACCTCAGTGTGCTGTGTCTGATGGTTAATTTACGAGGTTATTTGCGAGGACGGTGACCGATTTTTTTTAGTAAAAACCACTATAGACCGGTTATTGGCGACGAATTATAAGCCCACACGAGTAGGTGCCATCAACCCTCCTCTTTCTGTCACGAAGCAGTTTGGAAGTTGATTACTGGTGGTAGGACGTCTTGTGGGTCCGCGCGGGTAGGTACCACCACCCCGCCTATTTATGCCGTGAAGCAGTCATGCGTTTCGGTTTGAAGAGCTGGGCAGCCGTTGTTCTGTTATAAATAAAACCTTAGAACTTTTGTCTCGAAGACGGTGGCGGCATTTACGTTGTAGATCCGGTAACCGTTTAACACCAGGTGGACCGTGAGCTGATCCACTCGTCTAAGCAATAAACAAAAATCTAGGACAAATTGGAACGAAGTTCCTTATCGCGCGTTGTGAAAGGGGGCTAGACGGAAAAAATTCTTACGAAAAGTTGTCACGACACTTTTTAGATCCGTCATTCTGACCAATCAACGTGTAGACGCTTATCGCGTGACATTGCTCGTATCCGATTGGTCCGCGTAATGAGTACAGTTTCTCGAGATAGCGTTTCAACAATAGTAATTTAGTTCATAGCATAGTATTGTTTTTTTCTTCTTCATAATGCCGTAATTTATTATTATAACTTAAAAAAAAATTACAATTCCTTCACTAATTAATCGAAAGGAACTTCGTTCCATCCGGGTGTCCCTTGACACCTCTGGAGTTTTTTATATTTGAAATTATTGAAACTCATGTCTCAAGATCATCGGCAAATTCACTTAACGATGTCTCTGGAATGCGCTAGCCACTTAATACTAGATGAGCCGTGAATAAATCGATGCCTCCAATGAACACTACTCTAACTCAACATTTTGAAATTTTCGTTTTTCACGCAAATCACTTCATTATGTTAAAAGTATTATAATTATTCATTATTGATGGGGTTCGGAGCAAAAGTAAATCAGCTAGTTACACAAAAAAACCATAAATATATCTGCAATAATAACGATTTTATCAACTTTTTCCGTTTAAACGCTCCTCCTGTAAAGCTACGAATTTGGAGTTAGCGTAGTTAGTATTCATTGGAGGCATCGAATAATAGTAGTTACAATCATGTCTCTCATTCTAAACTTTGTTCTTTTCAGTTCATCGGATTCAAAAAGCGGATGCATTTTAACAATATAAAATAGATATCTTAATTTTAAGATAACTCTTAGGTTAAGACGAAGAATTTTCGAATGTTTTTCTAATCAATGTTTTGCACAAAATAAGAATAAAAACAATTAAATACGTAAGTAATGCTTAGATAAGTTATCGGTTGACAGTGCTGTATTAAAAAAAAAATTACTAAGACGTGCCAGCCCTAATTGAGAGCTTTCATCTTTACTCATGAAAATCGTTTGGGTTTGGAAAATAAATACGCTGTACGTATTTATCAATAAAGAGGATAGTGTTGAAAAAAATATCGATATTATATCGATGTTTATGTTCTGTTCGAAAAAAATCGATGTTTTGAACATTATCGATATGCAATCCATGAGTGTTTGTGAATTTGGACAGATTCGTTAACAATGTAACCGTTGATTCTATAATTGCACCTCTAGAATTAAAGTGGCTTAACTAACATGTTTTAAGAAAATGAGTTTTATACTTTGAACGGCCATTAAACATGTCTATGAGTTTATTAAAACTAGAGGTCCCGCAGTAGTCGAAATTCGACTATAATTAATTGGAATTGTAAGTTTGCACACTATTATGATTGTATTCTATATTTCTATAATCACAAATTTCGCCAAGACTACACTATAAAAAATATTAACAAAGACAAACAATATTTAATCTCAATTTGACAACAGACGTCAAGAACAAAAGTTTGACAATAAATAGTATGCATGCGTGTGTGCATCAAATACATGGTATGTAGTGTGTGTAACGTTTTCTTTATTGATTTAATGTATATTTTATGCATTATTTAAAAAAAATATTAGCATTGTGCACTTCTTCTTTATATTCTCTATAAGTGTGGAAAATTTCATACTCCTCCGTCCGTGCAAATTTCGTAAAAAGGGATACAAAGTTTTTGCTTCACATATTAATATATAGATTAAACAGCCCCTTTTAGTTTAGAAAAGAACGCTAATACGCGTTAAATGAAGCGCTTACCAAAGTATTATAATTGAAAAACTAAAATATAAAAAAAAAACTTTAATTATTATACATTTTTGGTGTTTACCAAAAAAAATATTTTTTTGGATAAGCCACATCAATTGTAAAGGTGCGTAATGTTTTTCTTTTTAAACATTTCAAAAAATATTTTACATTCAAGTTCTCCAACAAGGATACGGATCATGAAGCGAAACACTTTACACTTGTAGGGCAGGGCTACTACCCTTGCATATTAGTCATGACTTCGAACCTCAAGGCGGGTGACGGTATTCACGTTGTGATGTCCATGGACCGGTGACCATTTAATGCCGGGTGGAAAGTGAGCTCGCAGCTAATTCGTAGACAAAAAATTATTAAAATTAATATTCGATTTTTTTTTATAAAATCATCAAAATAACATTTATTTTGTCTGTTTGTTCCGGCTAATCTCTGGAACGGCTGGACCGATTTTGACGAGACTTTCACTAATAGATCGCTGATGGTATAAAGAGTAACTTAGTCTACTTTTTTTTAGACTAGCTTCGTACCGCGGCGTCACATGCGGTTCGATAATAACCGCGATTAACATCGCGGGATTCAGCTAATTGAACATAAAGCCAATGAATGAATTATCGCACGTGTGCTCTATAGTAGAAATGTTTAATTTTAGCGAAAACGAGAAAACTTGACTTTGGTAATTATAATACTAGATGATGAATTCCTCGGTATTTTTTTTTTATAAATTGTGCTTTTTAGAAATTCTATTTAAATACGAATTACATATTGATAAAATGATGAAATATTCCAAGATCCTTTAGGCATTTTTAAGTGAACACGTGAGTTAAAAAGACACAAATAATATAAATGAACAATTCATTTTCTTGGTCTAACCTTAAACCAAACACCCATTGGCTTCGGGTGGCTTAACAACGCCATCTGCTGAAGTAGCTTTAATGTTATTGTGTCTTTAAAGCAGTTAGTTGCTCTCAATTAAGAAAAATAGTATTATTATTCGCCAATAGATGTCGAGAAGAGTCATAAAGTTGATTATTGAAAAACACGAACAAAATAACATTTTCTTAAAATAAATCGTAGCTAGATCCGACTTATCGCCCCCGAAATCCTCTTATACTAAATTTTATGAAAATCGTTTGGAGCCGTTTCCGAGATCCAGATTATATATATTTATATACAAGAATTGCTCGTTTAAAGATATAAGATTAGTGAGGTGACAGCTTGTCATCGATGGCGCTGCGAGCTCGCCGCGTCCGGTCCGACGTACCACTAACGTAAACAGCACTGTTCGTTTGTCCGTACGCGTGAAAGTCGAGAAATGATTTTTGTATGATTTTTATTTAGTATTAGGTAAATAAAAGAGATTTGTGAAAATTAAATGCGTTTTATTTTTATGTATACGTATAGAAAGATGGTGCGGGCGGTCCGTCAGTCCTTGAGCATTATGGCGGATTTGACGAGTTCCTGAAATGGTGATTATTTTTATAGATTTTAGTTAAAACAATTTGACAAGCAAAATAGTCTGTATGACATTTTAATTTAATCCATGACAAGAATGGTATATAGTATATATTTTAAATAGATATTTATTGCTAAGATAGGTGAACGAGCTCATGGCCCACCTGGTGTTAAATGGTTATTGGAGACCATAGACATCTACAGCGTAAATGCGCCACCCAGCTTAAGATATGAGTTCGAAGGTCTCAGTATAGTTACAACGGCTGCCCCACCCTTCAAACCGAAACGCATTACTGCTTCACGACAGAAATAGACAGGGTGGTGGTACCCACCCGCGCGGACTCACAAGAGGTCCTACCACCAGTAATTACGCAAATTATAATTTTGCGGGTTTGATTTTTATTACACGATGTTATTCCTTCACCGTGGAAGTCAATCGTGAAAGTTTCTTAAGTACGTATTTCATGAGATAAATCGGTACCCGCCTGCGGGATTCGAACACCGGTGCATCGCTCAACACGAATGTACCGGACGTCTTATCCTTTAGGCCACGACTACTTCAATTACGACTATTTACCTATATATTTATGTAGAACAAATATATACTATGTACCTGGTGATCGTCCAGATATTGGAGGTCGGTATCGGCTCCTAATATCTGAACTGCGTCTACGATAACATCCGCAGCCTTCTTAACGTTCTTCGAGAATGTTGCCAGAACTTCGCTCACCGAGACCTGTGTTACGACGCAATAAAAAAAAACTTGCACTGTTAATGTATCTGTGTGCTTAGTGCGAGTTTTTTAACGTTCTCGATAGCGTAAAAGTTAACCCAGTTTTGTATGCAGTTGGAACAGCGCCCCTAGCGGCAAACGTAGACAAACGATCTTATTCCATACAAACATGAGTTAACTTTTACGCTATCGAGAACGTTAATATACTCGCACTAAGCACACTGTTGTAAAGTTTACATACTTTTTTAGACGTGGAATTTC
This sequence comes from Bombyx mori, assembly GCF_030269925.1. Classification (NCBI taxonomy): domain Eukaryota; kingdom Metazoa; phylum Arthropoda; class Insecta; order Lepidoptera; family Bombycidae; genus Bombyx; species Bombyx mori. The sequence goes on from NC_085134.1 coordinate 3,285,583, forward strand.
AAAACATCACTGGTTAATAGGTTGATTGTAGGTTGCGTGCGTCACACACAAGCATACCATACATAGAAAAATTAGAAATTTCGAGAATTAGAATTTAGGGTTCCCGAAGAGTACTTATTGGGTTGCAAATCGTAAATTTCTAAGTTCACTGGTAATTAGGGGTACGGATAAATCTTGATAGTCAATGTGCCTACTTATTAATTTTACAATGAATGTCAATAATCGACATGTCGATTCGCTGAATGAGAATAATTATACAGTTTTACGTAATTGATTTCAAAATTACTAACAATATACTTGATTAACATAAGGAATTGTGGATTTTGAAATCATTATGTATAACAACTCAATACAAATTGATCTTTTTTTAACTTTACTGTGCAGTGGCAGCATTATTATTCACTTCATTAAACTATTTTATCAGATATGTAAGTGAAGTTCTTTCACTATGCTATCATGTCCTCTTTATTTCAGAACCATTTATAAGGATGAAAGGTTCTTAACTTTCTTTTAAAAAAGCTACAATATTAAAAATACTCAGAATATTATTAAGGGAGGAGTTTAAAAAAAGCTATTGACGTTTGAATGAAAACAACCGCGACGTGAAATTGTGGAAGATTCATTATTATTAATAATAAGACAGTTGACATTCAATGAGGCGCGTTTGGGTGGGATAATGAAATTTGATATGCAACTGGGGAGAGCTTAAAGAGAGTTTTATTTTTGTAGATTTTTTTTTAAGCTATACTTACGGATTTTTCATTTTCCCTCCAACAATCGTAATCTGTGACTAGTGCCACGGCAGCGTAACTCAAGCCGGCTTCTTTAGCTAACACAACCTGTCAATGTCAAAATGAAAGTCTGAATACAACACAGAACCATGGCGGGTTAGGAGCACCATCTCAGTGTACTAAAAGTGTCCGCTAAAAGTGAGCAAATTAAGGTGGCGCGACAATAACAAGTGGAGGGTTTTGAAGTTATACTTCTTTAGGCGCGTTATGAAAAATTCTGAATATAGCCGCAGGTGAACTTTCCGACCGTACCGAGAACTACCGAATTTATACGATGTCAAGAAAAGGGATGTCCAATATGCGTGTTTGAGGATGTTGTTTAATCGATTTTTTTTCAAATTGATTAAAATTTAAATAAATAAAAAAAGAAATAAATTGCATAAAAATAAAGTATAAGTTCTTACGCGCGTACGTAAGTACACGCAGCCTTTTTTTTAAAAAGGTTTTAATATATCATATGTGAGGAGCTCACGAATATCCAAAGCAATTAGATTAGCTGTGACGTCATCAAGAGTGTGTCCTGTATTTTTTCATTAATGATAGCTAGGTATCGAAATGGTAATTCGAATTTTAAAAATGAATATTATTGAGTTTTGCTTGGTTTTTAAGAATACAAGTACAATTATTGGTAGATTACCGAAGTTCTTAGTCGTTTGTGGCCACGAAAACTGTGAAATAATCGAAATACAGGAAATCGTAAATAGAAAATAATCTACGCAAGTTTAAGCTTAAAAAGTTTGAATACGTCAATACTTACCTCAGGGACAGTTGTCATGTTCACAAGATGGCCACCCCATTGTCTATGGACCAAGCTTTCGGCGCGACTTGAGAATCTGAATTCAGAACAAAATGAAGAGCACAGTTAATTTAAACTTAAATGAAAAGTCACTCATTTGTTTTGTTCATACTTAAAGGGTTTCTTTAAGTTTTAACTCGTAATAATTATGGCTTATTAACCGTATAACAATCTGTGAAAGTGCATCGGTATGCGTAAATGAAAGAAAGTCTACTCCGACGAAGAGTTCGACGTGTGAATTAGCTCATAGACGCAACCCACTGAGTTTTACGCCGGATCTTTTCAGTGGGTCGCGATTCCACTTATTTAATTAATTCTGGGAAGTACCTACTGCTCTTGCCAGAGCTAGTGTTAGCAAATTCTCTCCGGTTGAGCCCGTGATCTCACCTACCGGTCCACGTGAAGTTGGAATAGCCTCTTAATCTACCAACGATACGTAGGAAAAAGGCGACATTCAGCCAGGGCATGGCTTCTCGCGTACTTCCAAGAAGTCCATCGAAATAATACTGAATTCCCATAATTTTACTAGGATTTTATTTTAATTCATCTCTCTTACCGATTACGGCCATTAGTTGTTCGGTATTTTAGCCAATTGTTCCATTTTTCAATCGACTTTTTAAGAAAAAACATTCGAATCACTTTTACAAATACTAAAGTTTTATAAATATTGATAGTTAAGTGTTTATTTTTCCAAAATATATCTACGTAATTGAGAGTTTTAAAGTGTTTGTGAAGTGTTTAAGTGTTCTAAGTGTTAAATACAGTTTTTAAGTTGTACTTTGGTGTTTTTATTTATCCCGAACCCCAGCGCGTAACTGTATGTATAAATGAATGATATATATTCACCTGGGTCCCTGTATGACAACCGCAGTGCCGGTTTCATGGCACGAGTACCCCCTAGACTTGGCCGCGCTGTACAGTGCGGCGCGCGCTCTCCCACAATACGCCGGCCGCATGGGCAGGTGGCACACGCCGCGCGGACCCCCCTCCGTGTTGTCGTAAAACGTGCACTTCCGACCCCAAGTCCTTTGAAACAGTTTCACAATAGGAAATACCGAAACCGGTGTGCTTAGTGCGAGTTTCTTAACGTTCTCGATAGCGTAAAAGTTAACCCAATTTTGTATGCAGTTGGAACAGCGTCCCTAGCGGTAAACGTTTCAAATTCCTTACAAATATGAGCTAACTTTCACGCTATCGAGAACTTTAAAAAACTCGCACTAAGCGCTCTGTGTCCTTAGTGCGACAGTTTAACGCTCAGACAGAGCCCACTGAGTTTTTCGACGGATCTTCTCAGTGGATCGCGTTTCCGATCCGGTGGTAGATTCTGCGAAGCAATGCTCTTGCTAGGGCCAGTGTTAGCAAGACTCCCGGTTTGAGCCACGTGAGCTTACCTACTTGTTAGATTACGTTGATATAGTCTCTCAAGGCTAGTAAAAAAAAAACTAGTTTTTAACGTTCTCGATAGTGTAAACGTTAACTCAAATTTCTATGGAGTTGGAACGTTCGCCTAAGTCGGTAGGAGCGCTCTTCCAATTGCATACAAATTTGAGTTAAATTTTACGCTATCGAGAAAGTTAAAAAATTGGCATCAAGCACACTGTTCAACAATATATTTTTTATAAAACCGTTGTAGATTATTGCAACCGGTTTACTTGCTCGATTAAAAGCCATAATGACTAGCGTCAGGGTTGAAATTTGAATAGAGGATCGCGGGTAGATATGATCGGCTCATCCACCAGTAAATCCTGGTTGTCGAACGTACTATGCTGAACAGGGCTCATGTCCATTCTCTAGTTTATCCCTTAGACACCCTCTATGATATCCACCCTGTGGGGGATAGTATTCTAAGCCTAGACAAACCACACATTGCCTCCTTTTGAACTTGCATGTAACAGGTCAAAGACGATAAGCTAGGCAGCGGCTTGGCTCTGCCCCTGGCATTGTTGAAGTCCATGGGCGACGGTAACCACTCACCATCAGGTGGGCCGTGTGCTCGTTTGCCTACAAGAGCAACAAAAAATAAAAAAAACCTATAAACAAACCTATCAATGAAATCGTCCAATATGACCAGATCCCCAGGCCTGTATTCTTCAACTAGAGACCCAGTGGCGGTCGTGGCGAGGATGTGAGTGCAGCCGACTTGCTTCAGTGCCCAAATATTAGCTCGATAGTTCACATCGCTAAAATTAAAAGTATTTAGAGATATTATAGTTTAGGTATACATTACAACTAAAGCTAATTTTACGGTTTAATCTAGTTATTTTTAGTGTCATTATAATATTATATCATTTATTTATTATTTCGTCAGTGATGTCGGACGACTGGTACCACAAAATTAGTTTTAATCACGTATCTATACGAATTATACCTATTGTACCTATTATATTGTACCTATATTCGATTTTTTTTATTGCTTAGATGGGTTGACGAGCTCACAGCCCACCTGGTGTTAAGTGGTTACTGGAGCCCATAGACTTCTACAGCGTAAATGCGCCACCCACCTTGAGATATAAGTTCTAAGGCCTCAAGTAACGGCTGCCCCACCCTTTAAACCGAAACGCATTACTGCTTCATGGCAGACATAGGCAGGGTGGTGGTACCTACTCGCGCAGAATCATAAGAGGTCCTACCACCAGTATTACGTTTAGATTACGTTTAGTTGGGTTAAAACTTTTAGAGATGTACATAATATGCGTAATTCTACAAATTGTAATTTAATTATTAACGGTTGGTAATTGAAAAATATTGATTGCTCGTGCATGCATTATATATTATATATTATATATAATGCATATATTATACTCCGACAATTGAAATCAGACGAGGGTCGGTATGTACGCTCAGCGCCAATGAAATCGTGATATATTAACTAAAGTTTATGACCAACCTAGGTTGAAGTTGATGTTTTCTGCCGTGTCGTGCCAGCAGAACGCATTGGACCCGTTTGATTTGACCCTCTATCAGTACGTCCGAGGGTCTCCCAAACGGTGTGACCACCTCCTTTTCGATTTGATTCTCGAAAAGCGTCGGATCATCGAAGCCCGAACCTCCGATAATTCCGATCTGTTTGAGAAAACGAAAAAGAAAAACACTTAAGCTGCAAATCCTGCAATGCGCTTATAGGTATCAAAATATGGTGTTAACCCTTTGCACTCGAGAGGTGAGTATCGTTCACCGTATGATTTAATTAGAAACGACAAAAATAATGTTAAGGACAGATATAAAAAACGCTAACAAGATGTCAGTCATCAAATAAAAACAAACTATCCGGTCATCGTTCTCGTCGATCCGACATCTGTCAAGGGTTCGGCAAGTAAATTAACAGACAAAGCCCACTGAGTTTCCCGCCGGATCTTCTCAGTGAGCCGCGTTTCCGATCCGGTGGTAGATTCTGCGAAGCACTGCTCTTGCTAGGGTCAGTGTTAGCATCACTCCGGTTTGAGCCCCGTGAGCTCACCTTCTAGTTATGGTTACGCTGAAATAGTATTTTAAGGCTATCAGCTTAAGTAGGAAATAAAAATAGGATGCATGCAAAATCTAGAAGACACTTACAAATAATAACGAAAACAACGTAAATATAACGAAAACATTCCAAGACCTCTTCAACCAATTCGATACATTCGAATTCAAATGTGTTCAGATAATTACGACAAAATTTTCATATTAAATAAAACAACATAATATTTATAATAATTTATTTTTAAACAATACACAAACGAATATTCTATTTGATTTTTAACAAGTATTTCATATAATACTATTTTCCATCCAAACCTTGTTGAAATTTAATCTCTTTCGTAGTTTCATGCGCCTTTTGCAAGCTCTGTGCAATTTCAAAGAATCGTTTTGATTCATCCTGGTTTTTCTCAACTCCGTCACCTTTTTTGTACATTAAACTGACATTGGCACAAGCAAACATATTACCTAATTCACAAGCTCTTTTCGCAAAACGGAACGCCTCTTTTTTGTCTGGTTTTATTAGATAATCTATGTTTTTATTTTTTTCAGGATTATGCGGGTTGAAATCCTGAACGTTTTTAGGTACACCAGTCAGATACATTCCGGAGAGGTAGTGGCACGCCATATCATCATTTTGATCGCAGCTCTTCTTGAGGCAGTTGTATCCTGAAATTGAATGATTCTATTAATGAACAGTGTTGTATTATTGTTGACAAAAATACCATATTTTTTTAAATATATTTTTGGAAAATTTTTTCTCTAACTATTTTCCCAGGATAAAAACACAAATTAAAATAACAGTATAGAAAAATAAATTGGCGTGGTGGGCAGTTTTTATAACACAAGCCAGCAGTTTAGAGCTTCAGTGCTATTGCTGTCACTATGTCCATTGACACAACTATTGGATCAATGACTCTTGAATTAACATGTCATATGGGAGAAACCTGTACTAATTTATCTTTTTTTGCCTTCATGAGGTTCTCGTTGTGGGGAATGTTGATATTAACCAATACTACTCGACGCACAGACCAATCTATAATCCTAATATCAGACTTATTACCAACAATAGGCCTGTTCATAATAATAAATTGGCCCTAGTAGAGTAGTATGGCCATATACAAAAACTTGTCAAGGTTGGTATTAGTGATAAGGTACATACAGCAGAATCAACACAACCAACACAATATTTCTATTTCAACATAATATGTCTAATTCTCTCATGGATGGTGACATGCCACGAACCTAACATGAAAATAAGACTCTGAAGTAACAGCTTCTATTTCCACTGAAGTAGCAGCTATATACATTAGAAGCATGATACGTACATAATTTTAATTTGCGTAATCACTGATGGTAGAACCTCTTGGGAGTCCACACGGGTAGGTACCACCACTCCGCCTATTTCCGCCGTGAAGTAGCAATGCGTTTCGGTTCGAAGGGTGGGGTAGCCGTTGTAACTATACCACTTAACCACTTAACACCAGGTGGGCTGTGAGCTCGTCCATTCATATAAGCAATAAAAAAAATAAAAATAAAACCTGAGTTAACGTTAAGACATTTATTCCTAAATTAAAATTGTTATCTGTGTCTATGAAAACTTTATGGTAATATCATGAATAATTAATATTGATTTACCTTTAGGGACATCCCTTTGTATGTTAACGCCCGGTCCAGTAGCCGTTAGCAGCATCCCGGCATGTAGACAAGCACCGGGGTCATTTAATTCGCAACCTTTTTCGAAATAAATTAGAGCTTCGGCCGGGTCACCCTTTTCCCTTCCCCTTCCTATTAATGTATAGTTACCTATTTTCAGGCATGACTTTCCGAATTTATATTCTAAACAATTACTTTTGTACACTTTAGCGGCCTTTTCGAAGTCTTTTTTGATAGCTTCTAGATAATCGGCTAGCAGATGACAAACTTCCGGTTTTTGCTCCTTATAACAACCGAAGCGATACTCTATTCCAATGTTTTCTATATAATCTTTGACTTCATCTTCTTTTTTTAAGTCATAAGCCATTTTGATTTATTATTTAAACGATTTCACGAGACCTTAACTTAAAAGGTTAGGGTTAGGTAACACATGAAATGTCAAATAGATAAGCTTTATCAGTTTATAAACAAAGCAGTACACCTACTCTTTTCATAAAATAAATGAAATAAGATCAACATTATTTTGTAGTAATTACAAATATAACTAAAGAAGAATTTGGATTGAAAAGGTTTATATGACCCAGACTTATAACATGTATAGGAATTGAAATTAGCTTTTTAAAATATAATAATTTAGTTTTTTACTTACCTTTATTTTTCTTACATCGCCCATATCGACGGAACTATTCAACACTATACACACCGATACAAGAACTTTCCTATTTCAGTTAAATAAGTAACCGCTTAAATTATGTGTTTACTTTTATAATTTATCTAATTAAGCACCGGAACTTCAGATTAATTAAAGTCAAACTCTTTGCCTCGAAGTGTGAGAATCGGGAACTGACCGGAAATATATATTTTTTACTAATATTTATTGGATTAGATTCTAGTCCTTTAGCAAAAAAAAATTGTCTGTATATTATGCTAAATGAAAAGTAAGACAGTGCGGGTGTAGTTGATATAATATGGGTTGAAATTGAATAAAGTAAAACGAAACTATTTCTAAGCTATATAGTAGGATTTTGCTGAAACTTGAACGGATTTTTCGTAAGAACCTGTTATAATTTCAAATGCTAAAACTCGTTCTGTTCAATCAATACATTATATTTGGACAAACGTTTTTCGAACAGCCATCCATAATAGTGAATACAACAAATTGGAATATTTCTTTTCGAGCAAATTACAGATTTTCATAACGGTCGATACACTGCTACTACTCAGTAGTTCAGTACACTATTTCACAAGCCCGCTGTACTTACTGTCTTGCTGGTCAGAAAGATTACAACACTAGCTTACTGTGGGTTCTTACTGCTGAGTATTATGTATATTAGTAACGGTGGCTTATTAACTGATTAATATCTGTGATAGTGCACAAATGGGGGAAAATGAAACAAAGCCACTGGACGTAACTACTCGAGTTCCTCCAAAAAGTCAACTGAAAAAATCTCAGTAAATGACTACCATTTTACTGAGATTATATTTCATTCCATATCATTTCATTTCATTTCATCCCAGTTGATTAATGTCTCAAATTAATCCTCTTCATTTCATTTCACTCCATATTATCATTTTTCATAAAAATAAGAATATAAATTAAAATAAGACATGACCTAAAGGTCTTAGTTACCAGGTCATAAAATCACTTAAAAAATAAAAAATAAATCAGCTGGTAAATGACAAATCAAAATGATTTATGAAATTTCAATAAATTGTTATTGTCTGAATTGAAACCTAATATCGGTATTCTGTATTTCTTTGTTTGTTGTTGTGTTGAATATAAGATTAAATTGTTCATCCTAAAAGAAAATGTCTGAACAAGATCTATTCACGACACGCATGAGAAAAGCGACTCGGAAAATACATTCTGTCAGCGATGCCTTGGTCAATGCGAAATTTGCGATATGTGAGCAAATAATACTATTAAACAATTCATTGCGCAGATTATAATCAACAACTAAAAAGTACTAGGAAAAATTTGGAAATTACCTTTCATTCTCATTGGAGGTTTTTGAGAATAAATCTCTTTTTTGCGAAAAAGTTATTTCTGATATTGAATTTAAAATATTTTATTACAGCGTTGAGAGACCATACAGTATGGGGTGGAGGCCTGTTTGTCTTCTACCATATTTTTGCATATCTTGAAGATGCAAAAGAGAGATTAAATATGCCAGAATTTAATAAGCTGTTTGTGCATGAAATTCTTTACAGGTACGATTTAGACACTTTATATCGAGTTTTTGGTACATTTTAAGTTACCATCGTAGTTTTATTGTGTATAATAATGAGGTTATTTATTAAAGATTAAAGAAATGTTTGATTAAGACTTGATTTAAAACAACATGTGATGAATTACAGATTTATAGTCTGTGGTTAAAAAACAGAAATCTCACCAAAACTAAAAAATTTACAATGAAACTTTTAAATATCTAAATAGTACAATGTTGTATAATAGATTGATATTTCACATTACACATACAATTTAATAATTGCATTGTTTAACTAAACATCAACATGTATTTGGCATGTTGACCCCCAAAAGAAAAAGAAGGCAGAGTGACAGTTAATTGTGTTGGTCCACTCACTAAAAATTAAGGTTACGCGGGTTTAGTATAGAAGGTAGTTTTACTGTTCTCTTTGCATGGCTCATGTCCATGCGTGAAGGTGATTACTTACAATCATGTGGGTTGACTGCTGCTGCTTACAAATCCAACAAAAAGTTGGGATGTCTGTTGTAGCTGTTATATGTTACTCTGTTTTTGAATAAAATAATCACTAATCATCACGACATGAGCTGCTTAACAAATACCATATATGTATAATATATAAAATGAATACTTTTTCAGAAAGAAGGCATTTGAGCAAGATCTGCAACACTACCTTGGTGACAACTGGAGGTCAATACCTAAATCCTTGGCTCTAGAGAACTATCTACAACATTTACAAGACCTGGAAAGAGACAATCCCAAGCTCTTAATGGCCTATGTCTATCATTTGTATTTAGGACTCCTGAGCGGTGGACAGATTTTAGCCAAGAAGAGGAGGGTATTTGGTGAAAGTAAGTGTAGAGTTAATGCATGGGATATTGCGATATATTGTGACAACTTTTACAAATTGTGGGCATTGAAATGCTTGGGGGAGGCAATATGTGGGGTTACATGTGATGTAGTGTACTAAAATGAGTACACAGTTCACATTAACGGCCGTCTGGTGTACTGGTAAGTGACATGGTCACTACACAAGGGGGTCGCGGGTTCGAATCCCGCCAAGGGAAGATATTTGTATGATAAATATAAATGTCTTTTCCAGGGTTATGGATGTATATTAAATATATGTATGTGTATAATAAAAATCTTACATTTATATCCGTTATCTGGTACCTGTAACACAAGTTCTTTACGAACTTATCACGGGACCAGTTAACGTGGCGTGATTGTTAGTAAATATTTATTTATTATTATTATTCTTGCTGCAATATTGGGTGAACTACAATCTATCCCTATCTTGTCTCTCCTGAATTATATCATAGATTTCACATCAAACTGGTTGTGTTGAATCTAGGTATAGAAATAACAGTGTTTGTATTAAAATCAATATTAGAACTTTTACATTTCAATTACTTTTAATTATGTCTATGATTTGCGAAAGATGGAGAAATTATTGTATCAACCTTAGAATTCAAGGTCCACCTCTCTATGTAATATGATACACCTATTAAAGTCACCATTATATTTTCAGAAAACGAACAACCAAACACATATTATGTAGACAAAGTAACTGATTTTGCTGCTGTAGACATAAATAAATTGAAAAATGAGTTCCGTGAAGCAATGAACCAAATAGCGACGACAATGTCTTCAGAGGAGCAAGCGACATTCATAGAGGAGAGCAATCAGGTGTTCATTATGAACAATCTGATAGTGAACTCTGTTGAGGGCCAGAATAAGGTTCTATATGGCTTGTTGTGCAAAGCCTCAGCTGTAGTTTTTGTTGTTGCAAGTTTATTGTTTGCATATAAGTTACACAGAGGATAATTTCAGCTATGAAGTTGGTTTTGAAAATATTTCTAATATTTAAGTAGCACTTGAACTTACTTATTTGTGTTCTTAATATCATATGACAAAGATGTAATTATAACTTGCTTTACATATTTGGCGTGATGTGAGCTAAAGTAATAAAACATGTAGATTCCTAATTAAATTGTATTAATTTTGATGTGTTATTTAAAATTAAATTGTCAGTTCAAAAATAAACTACTGTTATGTTGACTAATTCAAATATGCATAATTCGATATTTTTTATGTAGTTTACATGTATTGATATATTATTGGACTGGTTGAAGTTACTCCTTTGCTTAAAATATTATGTAGCTAGTTTTATAAGTTTTGTTTGTAAGTGAAAATGAACACTGTTTGATTATAGTTAGAAGAGACTGATTATTAATTGAATTATATTTTATCCTACTTGTTTTAGTGGTGTAATTTTATTAATGTCCAATGCTTATCCTGTGATACATTACTATGATAGATTATTTTCCTTTACCTATGAGGTTGTCATTTCACAATGCCTTTTGAAACCTCATTTATTTTTAATTTTTTATTCATTAGATGGATGGACGAGCTCACGGCTTACCAGGTGTTAAGTGGTTACTGGGGCCCATAGACATCTACAGGTAAATATCGGCATCCACCTTGAGACAAGAGTTCGAAAGTCTCATTTGTAACAGTACGACCGCTGCACTACTCTTCAAACCGAAACGCACTACTGCTTCACGGCAGAAATAGGCAGGGCGGTGGTACCCACCCATGCGGACTCACAAGGCTTTCTGCCACCAGTAATTTATATATGGCCAGCAATCAAATAAAAATTCAAATTTTATTTGAAAAATGTCTTAATTTTATTTTCAAATCGTGTCATTTGTTTATTGATTAGTGAATTGTTTTTACTACATTAGTATCTCCTTCATCAATATGGACACGATAAAATAAGAGTACACAGATTACTCACTTCAGTTCTTTCTTACTGGTGGTAGGACCTCTTGAGAGTCCGCACGGGTAGGTACCACCGCCCCGCCTATTTCTGCCGTGAAGCAGTAATGCGTTTCGGTTTGAAGGGTGGGGCAGCCGTTGTAACTATACTGAGACCTTAGAACTATATCTCAAGGTGTGTGGCGCATTTACGTTGTAGATGTCTATGGGCTCTAGTAACCACTTAAGACCAGGTGTGCTGTGAGATCGTCCACACATCTAAGAAATAAAAAATAAAAAAACAATAATAATGATGTGTACGTAATGAACACTATAAATGAACGCACAACTCGTTATAGGTTTGGGTCACCGTTCTCGTCGAACCCGTCGCTTGTGACGAAGGGCTCTACGAGTAAATTAACTCTCAGACACAGCCCACTGAGTTTCTCGCCGGATCTTCTCAGTGGGTCGCGTTTCCGATCCGGTGGTAGATTCTGCGAAGCACGGCTCTTGCTAGGGTTCGTGTTAGCAACGTCATCAGGTTTGAGCCCCGTGAGCTCACCTACAAACGTTAGGGTTACGCTGAAATAGCCCCTAAGGCTATCAGCTTAGGTAGGAAAAAAAAAAGGTTTGAAGGCATCAGAGATGGAAAATTTAATTAAAAAAAAAATTACCCCATTAATGGCGATAGTGGCGTTACTCATCATAACAATATCGGTCCACTTGCGTCTAATTGGCAAGGTAACAAAACTTCATATGTGAGTGCTGCATGAAATGAATGATCGCCAGCGTTATGAAGTTGCTTTGCGTTGCTTAACAGTGTGCCCGGTCACCGTCCTCGTCGGACCCGTCGCTTGTGACGAAGGGCTCGACGAGCGAATTAACCGTCAGACACAGCCCACTGAGTTTCTCGCCGGATCTTCTCAGTGGATCGCGTTTCCGATCCGGTGTTAGATTCTGCGAAGTACTGCTCTTGCTAGGGCCAGTGTTAGCATCACTCCGGTTTGAGCCCCGTGAGCTCACCTACTTGTTAGGTTACGCTGAAATAGCCTCTCAAAGCTATGAGCATAGGTCGGAAAATTTACACGGAGGTGAGACCCCAATAGATCGTGTGACCCATCACCAATAATAATGGGATCATATCGCTTGGGGTCTATTTCCAAGTGTAGGCAATTGCTGACTGATGCTAGTTGGGATACGATCGTAGTTAACTTATACTTGTCACAGATCTCTTGTCTCGATAGCGTAAAAGTCAATTCAAATTTGTATGTACTTGAAACAGCACCTCTAGCGGCAAACGTTCCAACTGCATACAAATTTGAGTTAAATTTTCCGCTAGCTAGGCCGCTTATCTTATACACAGCATTCCGAATTACAAGAGAAATTTGATTTAAGAATAAGAAATGAATAAAACCACAATACTACACACCACAAAAGAAGTTTCACTTCTTTCACGTGCACCGTTTAATTAATTTATTATTATTACGTAAACAAAAACCTATGCGTACACCGCAGAAACATATCGGCCTGCCAAAACACCTCTTCATATCTCGTCTCGTATAAATATAGGCATATTTATAGGCAGCAACATTCTCAGAGTATCATATCGGCATATTGTGATCACGAAACCGCATTTAATTGATGCACACGAGTAGGTGCGTACATGCGTTCCATTTTAAAGGGTAGGGTAGCCTTTAGATAATAAAATAAAAAAATGTGTGCAATTCACACGTGGTAGAAGTGAAACCTTCCAAAATTAAAATACAATTATCCTAAACGTCTTAAGTATATGTAAAATATTGTCATTAGTAAATAATTGTAAGGTAGCGCCCTCTGGGAATTGATATTTTTATTTCACGTATAATCCTAAATTAAAATTCACTACAAGAGCCTTCATACACACGTTAGTATTAAAAAATCTCACAGATGGCGCTGTATTAAATAGTATGTATATTTCTGTCTCACTCTTTGCTGGCTTCATCCTACACATTTTTGTATTTGTGTCTCTTACCTGTCGTTTTTTCCGTTGCATCCGGTTTGAAATCACAACGATTCTAAAGAAGTTTTCACTTCAAAAATGAAGCTTCAATGTCATGTTTCAAGTTGATGCATTTTTGGGGTCTGGTACCGTTTTAATACCAATTAAAAAAACAATAAAAATCAAAATCACTAAAAACATTTATCAACTACACAAAGCTATTTTACACAATGTTATATATTATGTATATTTACACAAAATTAATATAAAAATTATCAACTAAGCGACGGTATGGTGGGGGGCTCCATCGCCATGTCAATTAAGTCGTCAATGTCGTCTGTGCTGAAGAATGCTAATTCCCACTGAAAATAAAATTGTTATATTTATATTGGTCGTTTCTCTCTATCTAAAACAATCATAAAATAAGACCACGCTATATTTATGAACATTGACAAAAGCAAAACATTAACTATCCCCTTCACACTCATAAGCTAGACCACGCGAGAGAGAGAGAGATGGGCAGACTTTTCATGATGCGTATGCAGTGCGACGTCACGCCGCGCGCTTATTCACAAACACTACACAAGCGCAACGTGTGAATGTGTTGAACGCGAGCTACATGGTAGACGGAGTGGGGGTTTTGAGAGAGAGAGAGAGAGAGTATTCTTTATTGTAGACCAAAAAACAAATAAACAGTTCGATACATTAAATACAAAAAAGTACAATTGACGATCTTATCGCTAAGAGCGATCTCTTCCAGACAGACAACCATCAGGTGGACAAGAATCATTTGGAAACTAACTACGCGCGGTGTACCAATCCAGTGAATTATGTATATATACACATACATACATATATATACATATATGTACACACACATATACACATACATACATACACACATATATCCGTAAATATACATACAATTAATACACAATGTAATATAATAATAATTATTAAAAAATTGGTTCCTTACACATAATTAAGAATAAGCAATTTACATATAAAACATACATAAAATATAATACCTTTGAAACATATACAATTAAAGTAGATACCAATTTCAGAAATCTACTTTATCACATATTAAACTGGTTGACTAATATAAAAAAAAAAAGGTTTTATTTTCGTTACGGAATTTCTTGATTCGGTTGCCGCGATAAAAGTTTTTTTTATTTTTTTATTGCCGTATAGGCAGACGAGCGTACGGCCCACCTGATGGTGAGTGGTTACTGTCGCTCATGGACGTCAGTAATGCCAGGGGCAGAGCCAAGCCGCTGCCTACTAATACCTACAAGCTATGCAATAGCTTTAAAATATAGAAGCAAGCTACTATACCATTCTGAGTGTGTCGGCGCAGGGGCGGCAGTGCGTGGCGCCGGCGCGGCACTCGCAGCGTGTGCGCGCGCACCGCGCCGCCCCGCGCGCCGCCCGCGCGCCCGCCACGGACGAGAACCGCCGCGCCGAGCGACGCTCCGCACTCAGCTTCGTGCCCGCCAGGATCGTACCTGCAAATCACGAATTACATAAAACATATATTATCATGTATATATCGTCTTTTCGCATTAAAACGGTATAATCTCAAAACTTACTAATTTTACGGGAGAGTGTTTTAAAGGTTTATTTTATTGCTTAGATGGGTGGACGAGCTCACAGCCCACCTGGTGTTAAGTGGTTACTGGATATTTACGTTGTAAATGCGCCACCCACCTTGAGATATAAGTTCTAAGGTCTCAATATAGTTACAACGGCGGCCCCACCCTTCAAACTGAAATGCATTACTGCTTCACAGCAGAAATAGACGGGGTGGTGATACCCACCCGCGCGCACTCACAAGAGGTCCTACCACCAGTAATTACACAAAATATAGTTTTGCGGGTTTGATTTTTATTACACGATGTTATTCTTTCACCGTGGAAGTCAATTTTGAACATCTGGTACGTATTTCATTAGAAAAATTGGTACCCGCCAGCGGGATTCGAACACCGGTGCATCGCTACATACGAATGCACCGTACGTCTTAGCCTTTAGGCCACGACGACATCGATAGTTAGGAGTTACATACGTTCTTAGTACCGTTGCCTTATGCCTGAGAGAAAGAGAAGTCGGACAAACTGGCGCCGTAACACGTTACGTAACGGTTACACGCCCATAAGAAGCAATCACTTGAAAAAACATTTTAGTCTCACCATTCGTTTCCATGGCAAGGGAGATGCACAGTCCCAGTTTATCTTTCGGCAATTTGACTTGTTTCCTGAGAGCTGCGTCTCCGACCAGCTTCTCGTAATCCTTGTTCGTATAAGCCAGCGTGCTGTCCACACCTGGTATACACAAATATACACAAAAATATCAAAACCTCGACCATAGTTTTTAGAAATTTATCATCTGTCTCCGGAATGAACCTCTCCCTTTACTCAATGTCATCTGACAATTTTAAAATACCGTCTATAATCGCTATTAAACTAGTCGTAGACACGTTTATCTTTGACACGAATAAACAGTATAATAATTTAACTTAATCTTATTTGGTATTTAAAATATTAATTGTAAGGAAACATGTTTCATTATAAAAATAAAAAAAACAATGCTAAAAATAAAAATATTTATATACATATATGTATACGATAAACAAACTTTTTTTAAAAATCTAATTTCAAAAATTATCGTGTCGCGGTGTTTGTTGCCAAATTGCTCCGAAACGGCTCAACCGGTTCTCATGAAATTTTGTGTGCACATCGGGTAGGTCAGAGAATCAAACATCTATTTTTCATACCCTTAAACGTGAAGGGTGGTCCACCCAATATTTATAGGAATTCGATTTGATTTCTTTGTTATTATTAGCAAATTATTATTATATTATTATTATAACTAGCTGACCCGACAAACGTTGTTTTGCCATATATATATTATCGATCGAATCGACTAAACTCACCGAACAAATATTTGGATGCCCTTTTCTTCGATAGTGTGAAGTCGTCATCCATTAAAATATGAAGCGTTACTGAATTCTCCATCAAACTTTGATACATCGATGAGTAGTCCAACTGAAAATAATACACAATTTCAGAATAGCTTTGAGAATGATAACGGCCTATCAATAACATGTTAATTTTTTTAAGACAGAAACATAAAAAACAAAATTCCGTTTGCCAAGGCTTTTTGCTTAGTGGCAACACTAGTTACAGTTTGTGTATTATAAAAAGTATATATGTATATTTGTTTATCGCAATCCAATTGTCTATTCATAATCTAATACGACTAACTGTTGTTTCGAATGTGGGTACTGGACAGCTATAAGCGCTGAAATTGTATTAGAAAACCGGAAAGGATAAGACTATCGCGAATTATTTAACTTCTCGATCGCGTAAAAGTTAACTCAAATTTGTATGGAGTTGGAACAGTGTCCTTTTAACCATCATGTGACTTCATTTAGGCTTAAGTTTTACGGTGACGTAATCATAGATGCGGCAAAAAAAAAGGCGCGTGCAACTTGGTGCCCGTGAATGAAGTGAAACTTCTTTTTCGATGTGTAGTATTGTGGGTTTTCTTAATTTTTAATCCTTTAATCAGATTGCTCTTGTAATAGGGAATGCTGTGTATAAGAGATGCGACATCTTCAATATTTATTGTGAGACCGCGCGGGTAGGTACCACCGCCCCGCCTATTTCTGCCGTGAAGCAGCAATGCGTTTCGGTTTTAAAGATGGGACAGCCGTTTTAACTATATTGAGACCTTAGAACTTATATCTCAAGGTGTGTGGCGCATTTACGTTGTAGATGTCTATGGTCACCAGTAAACACTTAATACCAGGTGGGCTGTGAGCTTGTCCACACATGTAAGCAATAAAAAAATACTATACTAGCTGTACTCGTCCGCTTCGATGGGTATTTAAAATTAGCATTATTATATGTCACTCCCACAAAAATTCTCATCATTAACGGCCCCGCAACTGGTGTAGGGAGTCTAAAACTCATATAAATATTAGCCTATCCATTAAGTACATGTATTTTCTACATGGATACCAAGTTTCAAGTCAATCGGGTGCATGGTTCAGTAGTTCTAACGGAACATCCGTAAAAACCACTGCAGTTTTATATATTTTAAATTATAGATAGATAGATAGATTACAGATTATAGATAGAATATTGGAGCTACTCGTTGTTAACGCTCGCGCTAGCTTGTAACAGGTATACTGCGCGCATGCGATCGAGTGCCGCCAATTCACTCTCGCTCTGTCTCTTTCTAATATGGTAGCGTTAAACGTTTAACGCAACCTTGTTGGAAGTCGCATTAGAAGTTTCACTTCAAACATTTTTTCTGCTTACCCTCATGAACTGCGAGTCGCATCTGGTGCAGGGCATCAGCAGGAAGGTGCGGGGAACGCCGGGCCGGAACGGCAGCTTTGTTGCGAAGTTCAGAGCGCTGAACATATCCGCCTTGACGGTCTTGTTAGGGCGCGCCAAATCTAACTTATCTGTACGAGAGATTCACGAAAACGATATTTTATTTATTTATAGCATTGTTGGACGGACGAGCTAACAGCCCACTTGGTGTTGAGTGGAGCCCATAGACATCTACAACGTAAATTCCGCCACTCACCTTGAGATATGAATTCTAAGGTCTCAGTATAGTTACAACGGCTGTCCCGCCCTTCAAACCGAAACGCATTATTGGTTCACGGCAGAAATAGGCAGGGCAGTGGTACCTACCCGTAATTTAATGAGTGGTTATTGCAAATTGAAAGTTAATAACCTAACTCAAAGATTGCAGATTAGTTCGCTCGGGGTCCGTTTTAAGAAATCAGATGAGCATCGTGGACTACACAATATTCTATATAAGAAAACTAGCTGACCCGGCACACTTCGTAGTGCCCAATCGATAAACAAAAGACCTAAACTTTTGTATAAAATAAACTTAAAACAACAACAACAACAAACAAAAGGAATCCGTCCGACGGGGGACAACAATCAAAGGAATAACAAAATTTGTTATTTTTATTTAATTCCGAGCATTTTCATATTTGTCTACCTTTTAAACCTTCTCTGGACTTCCACAAATAATTCAAGACCAAAATTAGTCAAATCGGTCCAGCCGTTCTCGAGTTTTAGCGAGACTAACGAACAGCAATTGATTTATATATATATATATATATATATATATATATATATATATATATAGATAGATAGATTGCAATATCAATAGAACTAGTAAAGTTGAGAACATCCGAGAAGTACAACGGCATCTATTGTCAGATAGCGGAAACACATCTAAGCTACTCGACTTGCCCAGAATGTTCTAGGGATGTCGTATCGACTATAAAAGCGTTGCAGAGATGGCACGTAAGCAATTAGTAATCGGAACTTCTCGAAGCGAAACAGCGAATGGATCACCTGAAGCGAAGCGGAAGAAGTGAATTAAGAATTTTAAAGTGTTCTGTGAGTGACCTAAGCGTTAATACAGCGTTAATTTGTACTTCGGAAGAATTTTTATTTATCCCGAATCCCAGAGCGTAACATAATCAAAAAATGTGATGACGTGAAGAACGACTTCGAAGTAGAACTTCAAAAAACCAGTGCAGGCTCACCGATTTGGAAAGTGTCGAAGTGCGACGATATTTCTATTGGGTCAGTGAACACTTTGTTGTTGACGTACACCGCCCTCGGCTGTCTGTACACGCCGCGCCCGCCGAACCCGACCACCGCGTACCTGCAATTGTAATTATTACATAAAACAACTGATTAAATAACTCTGGTATCCCCTGAGATATCAATAATAGACTTGGAAAGAAATGTTTTAATTGTTTATCTTTGTACTTCAAGCACTGGTCACCGTTCTCGTCGAATCAGTTGCTTGCGTCGAAGGGCTCGACGAGAAAAATTAACCTAGACACAGCCCACTGAGTTTCTCGGCGGATCTTCTCAGCGGGTCGCGTTTCCGATCCGCTGGTAGATTCTGCGAAGCTCTTGCTAGAGTTCGTGTTAGCAAAATCGTCAGGTTTAAGCCCCGTGAGCTCACCTACTAGTTAAGGTTACGCTGATATGGTCTCTCTAGGCCAGGTATGGGCAAATATTTTAATTTTTTTTTTCTAATTTTACTTAAAAACTAATATTTGTGTTATTAATAATAATATATGCAATGCTTCACGGGCCAGACAAAATTCTACCGCGGGCCGCCATTTGCCCAGGCCTGCTCTAGACCATCAGCTTAGGTAAGAAAAAAAAAGAAGAAGTTTGACGTTTGATCGCTTACCGGTTGTCGGTGAGGCCGCCGGCCTGCAGTTGTATGTCGAAGGTCTCCAGGAAGAGATCGAGATTTTTCGTTTTCCTAACGTTCTTGTTGCAGACCTGCGCTTCGATTATGAACACCACGTCCGTCGATTCTGGCACGTTTTCCAGCGTGTAGAAGGACCCTTCGTCTATGACGTCACCGTGCGGGGTCGTGCACCTTCGAAGCGCAAAGTTGTGACGTCATGAGTCGTTGCGTTTGCGAGACGTAAAGTCGGATATCAATGATCTCGAATTTAACAACAAAATCATAATCTGCGTAATTACTGGTGGTAGCACCTCTTGTGAGTCCGCACGGGTAGGTACCACCATCCTATCTGTTTCCGCCGTAAAGCTGTAATGCGTTTCGGTTTGAAGGGCGGGGCAGCCGTTGTAACTATACTGAGACCTTCTATCTCAAGGTGGGTGGCGGATTTACGTTGTATTGATACACTTAAGACCAGGTGGGCTGTGAGCTCGTCCACCCCTTTAAGTAATAAAAAAAAAGATGGCCGACAGAAGAGGGGAGCGACCTTTGTGGGCCGATGATGTTGCACATTGTACGTACTGGTTGCAGTGGTCCGGCATGTGCGTGGGCACGTGTTGCTGCGTGCACAGTTCCAGGTACGCACTGGCGAGCGCGCACGCCTCCACGCCCGCCTGGCACTCCGAGTAGAACGGCGCCGCTTTGATCTGCCAACACATGCGTCAAAACCACCCTTACAAAACATTCCTGAAGTCATGCTTCTTTCGTAATATCATTCCTGAAGTTATACTTCTTTCGTATTAATAGCGGTACCAAGTGAATGATTTTACGAGCCGCATTGTGGTAAGCGGTTACCGGAGCGCATAGTTATTGCAACTTGTATACCTTGAGGTCTATGACTCAATTATTTAATAAACATGCCTATACAATTTTTTCGCGTGTTTGACTTTGATTATATGAGGTTGTTCCTTAATCATGGTAAAGTGATTCGTCAACGTGGGTTAAGTACGTATTTCGGTACTTGTCTGTGGTATTCGAGTGCCGGCACAGTTGCATCGCTCGATACGAATGTACATCTTATCCCTTAGGCTACGACGTCTTCAAAATGCGGTAATAAATTATTCCTAAGCGCCAAAGAAGTACAACTTCTCAAGTGCGTTCATAAGGCATTTTTTTCTGGGTTCAATGCACAGACCAGCCGAATCACAGCGTGTATGCGGGCACGCCCCTCGACACGCGAACTTGAAACCTATAATAATGTATGAGCCGTCTCATCGTCGAAAAAGCGACCACAACACTACGACGGTACTTATGAAAATATCATCATTAAATTTTTTATTATTTCTTAGAAATATAATATTTTTTTTATTTATGCTGTGATTTAATATTAATCTAGTCATTATTTATAATTAGCTAGTAATTAGGTCTAGTAATTAGCTCACCACAGAGAAACAGGGATGGAAGGGCGAAACTTTATTCTGGAAGAACTTCTCGCACTGCGTCTCGTTGTGCGGGGTGGGAGGTGCGGGGAGCGGCGCGGGGGCGGGGGGCGCGGGCCCGAGGCGCCACGCCGTCGCCAGCGCGCCGACGCTGGTCGCGAAGCTGTTGTTCGGCAGTTGCAGGTCGTCGTACTGCTCGTTGTTGTACGTTCCCAGCAACCCACCCAGGGTCGCGTAGAACCAACCTGTGGTAGTACATAGCATATTTAGACAAAAGAGCACTAATTTATACATAAGACATTTTATTTGTACAGTAGAATATTCATTTATACATTTGAAAACACATTTGTACATTAGAATACTCATTTGTACATTAGAACACTCATTTGTACATTAGACTACACATTTGTACATTAGAATACTCATTTGTACATTAGAATACTCACTTGTACATTAGAATACTCATTTGTACATTTGAATACTCATTTGTACATTTGAATACTCATTTGTACATTTGAATACTCATTTGTACATTAGAATACTCATTTGTCCATTAGAACACTAATTTGTACATTTGAATACTCATTTGTCCATTTGAATACTAAGTTGTACATTAGAACACTAATTTGTACATTTGAATACTCACTTGTACATTAGAATACTCATTTGTACATTAAAACACTCATTTGTACAGTAAAACACTCATTTGTACATTAAAACACTCATTTGTACATTAAAACACTCATTTGTACATTAGAATACTCATTTGTCCCTTAGAACGCTAATTTGTACATTTGAAAACACATTTGTACATTAGAACACTCATTTGTACATTAGAACACTCATTTGTACATTTGAATACTCATTTGTACATTTGAATACTCATTTGTACATTAGAATACTCATTTGTACATTAGAATACTCATTTGTCCATTAGAACACTAATTTGTACATTTGAATACTCACTTGTACATTAGAAAACTCATTTGTACATTAGAATACTCATTTGTACATTTGAATACTAAGTTGTACATTAGAACACTAATTTGTACATTTGAATACTCACTTGTACATTAGAATACTCATTTGTACATTAGAATACTCATTTGTACATTAAAACACTCATTTGTACATTAAAACACTCATTTGTACATTTGAAAATTCATTTACACTTTAGAATACTCATTTGTAGCCAGCTGACTGGTGCTCTCATATAACCCACCTTCGACACCCAGCTTGCAGGACTTGAAGCGCAGGTTGCACTGCACGTCGAGGCCGCTGTCTCCGCGCACGCTCAGGGTCTCCATCTGCCGGTCTATCACCAGACCCTCGACCGAGGCCGGCAGACTCAGCACCGTGTCGCTCACCGTCACTTGCTGCAGGGGAAACACCGTACAGTGCCGATTGTGGACAGTGGAAAATACGAGGACTTTTTGGCGGGAACGCGCGAGGAGTGAAGTCGTGTGATTTGTTTTATTTCGTCTATTTAGTGTTTCTTCAGGTTTAAATGTGTAATAACGGTGGTTTATTAACTCTTTAGTGTCTGTCAAAGTGCACAAATATGGGAAAATGAAACAAAGCCGCTGAACGTAACTTATCGGGATCCTACAAAAAGTCCACTGTAAAAGACTCGGTAAATGACCACCATTTTACTGAGATTATATTTCATCCCATATCATCTCATATCATATAAGTTAATGCCATGTTTCATATTAATCAACTTCATTTCAATCGATAATATCATTTTTCATATAAAAAAAGTTTTCATTAAAATTAAAATAAGACGACCTAAAGGTCTTAGTTACCATGTCATTAAAACCCTAACAAAAAAAGAAGAAAAAATACGTTTTTAATAAAACAGAGGGTATTTCGAATAATTCTGTAATGTAAGTGGAAGGAAAAAATATGGTTTTTTTTTACTGCTCCGTTACCTGAGCTCGTGGACAACACCACGTGAAAGTGACCTTGAGACGTGAGCTTTTAATAAATCAATCGAAAATACTGCTTGTTTCGATGTTTTTAAAAATACAACACGTGGCTTTATCCTATCTATTTATGGTAGGCAGCGGCTTGGCTCTGCGCCCTGGCATTGCTGACGTCCATGGGGGAAGGTAACCACTTACCATCAGGTGGGCCGTATGCTCGTCTGTCTAAAACGGCAATAAAATAGTACATTGTGCACCAAGGGAGAAAAGTAGGACATTTCCTCCCGCGTGTAAAATTGGCAAAAATGCGGGATGAGATGTCCTACTTTTTTTCCGCGGTGCACATACTAATTTTTCTCGTACCAGGCCGAAAGTTCGTGGAGCACCGAGCCGGGGTCCAGGGGCGAAGCCCTGGCCGGGGGGGGGGGTTCATAAAAAACAATTTAACTGATTTAAATTTTTAAATAAACTACTACTAATTAACTAAACTACTACTACAGCGGGAGGAAAAGTTACACTTTCTTCCCTGTACAGTGGGAGGAAAACAGAACTTTTGGCGTAGGTAAGAGAAAAAAAATTACCTCTTTAGAAAGATCAATGTAGACCAGTTTCGTTCTGGTCACGAGCACGAGGTCGTATGTGCCTCTGTCGTTGGAAGCCATGAGCACGGTGAAGTTGTCGCGCCTGTAGTCCTTCGTGAGCAGGAACACGCCGCGCTCGGACACCGTGAACACTTGCTTGTCGTAAGTGACCAGGGCGCCTTGTTCCGTCATCATTGCTATGCCTGCGTTCAAAATGTTCTAACATAACATATGAAGTCGTCGTGGCCTAAAGGATAAGACGTCCGGTGCATTCGTGTTGAAGCGATGCACCGGTGTTCGAATCCCGCAGGCGGGTACCAATTTTTCTAATGAAATACGTACTTAACAAATATTCACGATTGACCTCCACGGTGAAGGAGTAACATCGTGTAACAAAAATGAAACCCGCAAAATTATAATTTGCGTAATTACTGGTGGTAGGACCTCTTGTGAGTTCGCGCGGGTAGTTACTACCAGCCTGCTTATTTCTGCCGTGAAGCAGTAATGCGTTTCGGTTTGAAGGGCGGGGCAGCCGTTGTAATTATACTTGATACCTTAGAACTTGTATCTCAAGGTGGGGGGCGCATTGACGTTATAGATGTTTATGGGCTCCAGTAACCATTTAACACCAGGTGGGCTGTGAGCTCGTCCACCCATCCAAGCAATAACAAAAAAAAAGAAACACAGTGGAGGGGAGCTCGTTCCATAGCCGGATGGTACGTGGCAAAAAGATCACTGAAAATGTACTAGAAATGACCGCAGTGGCTCCAGGTAGTATGGATGAACTCTACTCCGGCGGCGGGCGGTGCGATGGTCCTTGTTCAAACGAGGCTTGTGGAGAGTATTAAGCGGTAGGCAGCGGCTTGACTCTGGCCCTGGCATTACTGAAGTCTATGGGTGACGATAACCACTCACCATCAGGTGGGCCGTATGCTCGTCTGTCTACAAGGGCAATAAAAAATAAAACTCCACACTGACCAGGGAAAGGCGGCATCAAGTTGTTGAGGTCCATGTACGGCCTTATCTCGTAGTAGTAGGACCAGATGCTCTTGTTGGTGGTGAGCCACTCGTCGAAAAAGTCGCGGACGGTCTTGTACTCGGATATCTCAGTGAAGTCCGGCGAACTGTTGAAGGCGTGCCAGGACATCGGCAGCTTCTGCTCGAGGACGATCTCCCCCACTCGAGGATCGAATATGAAGTTGGTTTTGGGCGTGCGGTGCCTGTAACGAATATTGTTTACTTGAACATATGATCGACGATAACAATTGAGGAACGTCGACCTCCATGACGACCTGGACTTAGAGTAGTAAGTATCTAGTCGGCATCACTTCGATAAAGCGGCACGACACGAGAATCCTCTCATCGTGGCCGCCGGTAACTACATTCCCGATCCTGCGGGCAGAATGGAAAGCAGTCGACGTCGCCCCAAACATGTCATTTCGGATCCTCCCGATCCACTAACGGTGCTTTTAGGTACTTCAAGCACCGGTCATCGTTCTCGTCGAACCCGTCGCTTGCGACGAAGGGCTCGACGAGCGAATTAACCCTCAGACACAGCCCACTGAGTTTCTCGCCGGATCTTCTCAGTGGGTCGCTTTTCCGATCCGGTGCTAGGTTCTCACGGCTCTTGCTAGATGTTGTACCATATCAGTCTGCCTTTGTCTAGTCTCATAGACTGTCATAGATAGTCAAAGCTGATATAGACCTAATGAAACTAAAGCGTCACGGGGGAGTGTCTATAGGCATATGAACACCACGTACTAGACTCTATTAGTGACGACACAAAAGCTATTTTTAATTGTATATACTGATGTACTCACAGTTCTTCGTACTGCAGTGCAGTCTTCGCCAAGTCCGTGAGCTTCACGTAGATGATTTCGCCGATCGTGTTCAAGGCCTCGCCGATCAGGAAGTAGTCGTACCACCACTTCAGACGGACGTAGGCTTCTTGGTACTGTACAAGAATATGTACAAATATATATATATATTTTTAAAGGCGTTATATGACCTGGTAACTAAGACCTTTAGGTCAAATCTTATTTTAATTTAAATGAAAACTTTTCATAATATAAAAAATGATATGAAATATGACATGAAATGAAATGAATTTGGAGGATCCCGAGAAGTTACGTTCAACGGTTTTGTTTCATTTTCCCACATTTGTGCACTTTCACGGATACTACATTTAAAAAATCACCGTTATTACACATTTAAACCTGAAGAAACACTAAATAGACCAAAGAAAACAAATCCCACAACTTGACTCCTCGCGTTCTCGCCAAAAAGTCCCACAAATATGAAAATATAGGTCGACCAGTGACGCGAATGGATCGGTGCTCGAATCCCGAAGGCAGGTACCGAAATTTCTAAAGAAACTAGTACTGATTACTTATTCACGATTGATTTCCACGTTGTTTTTTTTTTTAATTGCTTTTTTTTATTGCTTAGATGGTTGGACGAGCTCACAGCCCACCTGGCGTTAAGTGGTTACTGGAGCCCATAGACATCTACAACGTAAATGCGCCATCCACCTTGAGATATAAGTTCTAAGGTCTCAGGTTACAACGGCTGTCGTCAAACTGAAACGCATTACTGCTTCACGGCAGAAATATGCAGGGTGGTGGTACCTACCCGCTCGGACTCTCAAGAGGTCCTACCACCAGTAGGACGATGAAAGATTAACATCGTTTGATAAAAGTTAAAGCGGTGTTTTATGAGAATGCCCGGGTAGGCCGTTACTGGCACGAAGGTGGGGTAAGTTGGAAGGGTGAGGCAGTGGTTATTAATATACAACTAAGATTTAGACTTAATGTTTCAAGATAGATGGTGGATTTAACGTGGTGATGCTAAAGGCCCCGCTAACCGATTGGTAGGCCGTGAGCTAGTTCATAGGTCTATGCAATAAGTTCTGAATGCTCTTAGTGCTTAATATAACGCAATGATACACAATCAATAATCAGCCAACTAGTTTATGAACCCTAAATTTTGTACGCATACATTGCGCGCTAACACAGGCAAGCAAGCAAGAAAGAAAGCAGTAACTATCAATTGGGTTAAAATTGCCTAATATAGAGAATCCTTAGAGGAGGCTTTTACACGAGGAAGGGTTCTTGCAAGTGGAAACAATACCTGATATTAGTCAGCAAACATATTTGGTTAGTTCACTAATCACATAGATCACAAAGATTTAATTTTGTTTTTATAGGTCACTTGTGTGAAATATTATTATTTTTATTTTTTATTTTATTTATGTATTAATTAACAAAACCAGAACAAAAGGCGAAATGTACGTCGAGTTTGGTCACAAAGTCGCTTCACAACAGCTGAGCTTTTAAAAGTTCGATATTGATCGGGCTCACCTTCTCCCTGACGTAGACGACCTGCGGGGTCTTGAGGAAGTCCTGCCAGCTGTCCTTGAATTCGTTGTAAAGCTGCACTATCTCGTCTTTGAACGGGATGTATTTCTCTATCTTGGTCCAGACAGCATCCCACAGTTTCTTGCTGTACTTCTTTATGTTCGTTATCAAGTCGTTATTGACCAGGTCCTTGTAGATTCTGAAAGATGATATTAATGCATCTTACTGTTATTGGAACGCATTGTTAGTCCGATCGGGTAAGTGCCACGACACTGTCTGTTATGCCACTATGCAGCCTTCCGTTCTTGTTGGAAGGGTTATAGAATTGTTATACAATTGAGACAACGGATCCAAGGTGATAACCAGTTAACATGAGGTGATCCACTGACTTGTTCGTCCAGGTGGAGTTTTGTGAAACAGCATAATATTCTATTTAGAAGTCAAGCTTGCAGAAGTAGAAGTCTTATAAGAAGGGGTCGTCCATGACATTGTTAATGCATATTCATAGACTGCCAAAAGTGCAACTAAATCTTTGATCAAACTTACAGCAGGGCGCATTTACTTAACTAGCTACTAACTACCTAACTACTTAACTAGCGCGTAACTTCCTGGGATCATACAAAAAGTCCACTGAAAAAAATCTCAGTAAACGACCACCATTTTACTCAGATTATATTTCATCACATATCATCTCATCTCATTTCATGTAATTTCATCCCAGTTGATTAATATTTCAAATTAATCATCTTCATTTCATTTCACTCCATATTATCATTTTTCATTAAAAAAAAAAGAATATAAATTAAAATAAGACACGACATAAAGGTCTTAGTTACCAGGTCATAAAATCTCTTTAAAAAATTAGTATAACTTACTTGTCCATTTCATGACCAAACGTCGAAACGTAGTTGAAATACGGCGAATCCGTCAATTCCTGGGTGCGATTGTAAAAGAAGTCCATCAGACTCTTCCACACCGTGAAAACGAACGACTCGCTGTAATGCAGGATCTTGAAGAACAGCGGCTCAATAGACTTTAGCAGTTCGTGCCAATATTTGGTCAAACGATTGGTCGCGTTCACCCAAGTCTCCTCCCAATACTCCAACAATTTCATGTGGAGGTCCCTGATGAAGTTATCGTACTGTAATATCATGGCTTCGAGTCGCTCCGACACCAGTTCCATAAAATCTGCCTCCAGAGCCTTGTTCACGGACTCCAAGAAATTCGCGTAGGCGTGTTTTATAGTGTCGACCACGTATGTCAGACTCTGCTTGATGGACTGACTGGTGTTGCCCATCATCCCCCACATGTCGTTAACTATGCCGGGCAGACTCTCCAAGTGATTCCTTATGGCCATCTCGTCTAGCACGTAGTAAGTAAACTCGACTATGTCTTTCACGTAAAAATCATTTTTACTGTAGGATTCGTTTAAGAATGTTTCAAAGTCGTCTAAATCGTCTTTGATCACTTGCAGGTCGTCTAAGTCGTGCAAGAAATCACCGATCCTAGGTCTGGCGTCTGCCCATATGGCTTTGAGCGCCAAGTGAGCTTCCATGGGCGCTTCTTTCAGTATGACCAGACTGTCGTTTATTTGGCCGTATAAAAGCTTCAACGTGGAGACCGCTTGAGCTTTGACTTCGCTGAAGATCTGCGGCCGCCACACCAGCGAGCTGGTCAAAAGTCGGGAGTGGTTGAGGCGGATGTACGAAGCCAGGTCTACGGTTGTGACGTCATCGAAGTCGCGCCACGCGTCTAGTTTCGCTGATCTCGTGTTTACAATGTTACCAACTAGATGGTACGATATATCTGGAAAATATATTTTTAAATGACGTTCATTTATCATTGAAGCCGTCGTAGCTTAAAGGATAAGACGTCCGGTGCATTCGTGTTGAAGCGATGCAACGGTGTTCGAATCCCGCAGGCGGGTACCAATTTTTCTAATGAAATACGTACTCCACAAATGTTCACGATTGACTTCCACGGTGAAGGAATAACATCGTGTAATAAAAATAAAACCCGCAAATTTACAATTTGCGTAATTACTGGTGTTAGGACCTCTTTTGAGTCTGCACGGGTTGGTACCACCACCCTGCCTGTTTCTGCTGTGAAGCAGTAATGCGTTTCGGTTTGAAGAGTGAGGCAGCCGTTGTAACTATATTGAGACCTTAGAACTTATATCTCGAGGTGGGTGGCGCATTTACGTTGTAGATGTCTATGGGCTCCAGTAACCACTTAGCATCAGGTGGGCTGTGAGCTCGTCCATACATCTAAGCAATAAATAAAAAAAACAGCCGTTGTAACTATACTGAGACCTTAGAACTCATATCTCAAGGTGGGTGGCGCATTTACGTTGTAGATGTCAATGGGCTGGAGTGAGACAATCGGCCTATCTTCAACATTAGCTACAGTGCCCGGCAATAAATATTGCACATCGATATTTGAGTAGAAGCGATCGGCTAATATCAGCTTCGTAGAGAACTGTCTCTGTCGCACACTGCCGATGTTACGTTCAAGTGTGACAGCGTGCGGTCGGACTGTTAGCGCACCGTGCTCTTTCCACAGGTTGATTTTTATCACTTGCTACTGTACTTTAAAATTTATAGTATCTTTACGATTTTATATTGAGAACACATTTAATATTTAACAAAAAAATTATTTTATTATTAACTAGCTGACCCGACAGACTCCGTAGTGCCTCAATCGAGAAATAAAAGACCTAAGCTTTTGTATAAAATAAACAAAAGGAATCCGTCCGACGGGGGACAAATCAAAGGGAAAACAAAACTGTTATTTTTAATTAATTCAGAGGATTTTCATATTTATCTACCTTTTAAACCTTCTCTGGACTTTCACAAATAATTCAAGACCAAAATTAGTCAAATCGGTCCAGCCTTTCTCGAGTTTTAGCGAGACTAACGAACAGCAATTCATTTTTATATATATAGATGAAATCATTTTGGACGGATTATCAGCGTGATATGTTTCTGATATAATTTGTGCCCCATATCCCGAAGTCGCAATTTTGAGACGAGATCGCAAGACGCACCATCGTCGTGACGTCATAAGTAGGTAGGACAAAATTGAACTTTTTTTTGGTTAGACATTAATAGGTTTGATAGCTGCTTCTTTGTTTGGACATTGTCAATGACATAGACATTTTATTGGTGGTTGGATTTCTTGTGAGTCTGCACGGGCAGGTATCACCACCCTGCTTATTTCTGCCGTGAAGCAGTAATGCGTTTCGGTTTGAAGGTTGGGGCAGCCGTTGTAACTATACTGAGACCTGAGAACTCATATCTCAGAGTGGGTTGCAGATTTAGGTAGATGTCTATGGGCTCCGGCAACCACTTAACACTATGGGTGGGCTGTGAGCTCGTCCACCCATCTAAGCCATAAAAAAAAACATAGGCCTGTAATCTTACCGTCAGTACTATTCAGATGGGCGACCAAGGACTTGTCTTTCATTGAGAGCACGGCCAAACCGGTGTCGTTGCCGGTGGTGCGATGTATGAACGACTTTATCGTGTAGTCCGGATACGTGAGGTCCCAAGTGCCGTTCACTCTGTAGAAGTACGTCTCGTTGGTGCGCTGCAATAAAGTTCAATATCGTTTGTTGTTAGGGTTGTGACTTGGAGGGGAAAAAATCGATAGTTAAACAATCGATTTTTCGATGTTTAAAATAAATAGATTTGTAAAAAGTAGATTAACAAAAAAAAAACGATTTTTCTGACTAACTTTTTCTACTAATTTTAGTATTATTACACATTTTATCAAAATGTTAAGAAAGAAATGACTACCTATTAGTCTCATAACTAAAAAAACAGAAAACTTCCTTGAAGTTTAAGGAACACCTAAAAAAAGAGTAACTAATATAAGCGATTTATTACAAATCGATTTTTAATATTTAGAGGATAGATTATGAAAATCGATTATAACAAAAAATAAACGATTAATATAAAAATCCATTATTTTTCAGCACCTACGTTAGTCTTTATATCAACTTCGCAGTCTAAATGTGAATTAAATCAGATACTTTAGTTGGACTGTTATTTATTGTTCAGTTTGGAATCAATCAAACTAAAATATTTTTCTCAATAACAAGACATAATTTCCTAATAATATCCTTATATTCTATATACGATATATGTGTTATGTGAACCTACCTTTATGTAGACAAATAGAGCTAGTTTTATTTATTTATTTATTAAGTTGCACCAACAAAGTGATCATCAATACAAAACATTGACAAATTGACAAAAGTTCATGGCAGATGTCACCTCAATTATAGGTGCAATCGAATTAATTATAATTTATCGCTGTGATTTGAATATTTGTTTATGATTTGAGACTCGAATAAGGGCTGCTCGCCCCTTTTTAATGCGTTACCGGGCATACGACTCAGATAGCACCTCATTGATGCTCATAGACATCAGCAACGCCTGAGCCGCGGCCGAGCGCCTCCAATCTCCAGAAATACTTTACGAACCTCCCAATTGACGAAGCTCTTCGTGGTGTCCACCACGAGCTTGCTCTGCCTTATCTTCTCGTAATACAACGACTTCTGGAACCTGTAGTAGTTGTAGAAGTAATACCACTTGCTGTGTATGTTCACGTCGGACTTCATGTCCAGGTCTAGGTACGTGGAGGGGTGCGTGCAGGTCAGCGCGAATGAGTAATCGCGTATCGGACCATTCGAGTTATCGGTTAGAATCGATTTTAATTTTAGATATTCGCTCTCTATGTCCGAGTATTGCAGCTCTAGCGACACGTTCGACATCACCGCTGGCGTGCTCGAGTACTGAGCTTTCAAGTTCACGTCCTGTGGAAGAAAAAAGCTCATGTCACTGTTTGTTTGTAATCGGTGTGATAATATTGATTAGAGCCAATACACATTATGAGATAACGTAGGTCTGTTTCGTGACTGGAATAGATGGTACTGCTAGAATATAAAATACCATCCCTTTTTTTTGTTTTTGTAAACTTAAATTGATAAATTTTAATTTTTTTTGTTCATTTTCTACTTATATGTGATTTTGATGGTGGAAACTTTTTTGTTTTTTTGAAGTGAAACTTCTAATTCGACTTCCAACAAGGTTGCGTTAAACATTTAATGCTACCATATTAGAAAGAGACAGAGCGAGAGTGAATGCGTGACACTCAAACGTACGCGCGTAGTATACCTGCTACAGGCCAGCGCGAGCGTTAGCAATGAGTAGCTCCAATATCTAAATGAAGTGTTTAAAAAAATATGTTTATTTATTTTTTTATCTATAATTTAAAATATATACAATATGAATGTTGAAGATGTCGCATCTCTACTATAAGAGCAATCTGATTTAAGGATGAAAAAAGAAGAAAAACACAATACTACACATCTAAAAAGAAGTTTCACTTCATTCACGTGTACCAAGTTTCACGCGCACCGTTTTTTGTGTATTACAATTTTTTTTAAATATATTATATGTTTGTTTTGTACTGTTGGTTTTCGAATAAATAATAAATAAATGAAAGAGAAGAGCTTACCTTCCTGAACGAAGGATGCGATAGTATCAAATCGATGTTATGCATGTTCCCCTCTTTTATGGGGGGGTTCTCCCACCTGCCTCTCAATTCGGCTGTTTTGTTCTCGGCTTTCACGTCCCAGTTCAGCTGTGCTTTACCATCGAGCAGGGTGTCTTGCAAGTTGTATACCGCTACCAGATTGAAGGTCCGCAATGGATAGTAAACATTCATCACGAGTTGCTGCGATTCGGTGTCCGCCTAAAAAATCAATGTTAACCATTAAAATCAACAAAATTGGTATTTTTGAAGTGAAAACTTCTTTAGCATCATGATGATGAAACGAAAGAGTGGCAGTAAAAAGAGACAGACACATAAGATTTAATGTGGGAGAAAATGAGATAGGAAGCATTGTAAAGTGTTTCTTATATTTGTGGCTCTCTTTGTGCTCTGCTTCGTACCTAATATTCGTACTTAATACATTCTGAATAATTCTATTTAATATAGTATACGAATAAAATGTAAAATAATTAACAAACTTTGTATCACTATGATCATTACTAAAAGCTACAATTGAGTCGTCTATTATCAAAGGTGGCAATCTGTGCATTTGGACAAAAAAATGTTATTGATATGTCAATACAGATTGATTTGAATATAATCGTCTCCTTCAAAGAATACGGTTCAAAACCTGCATTAAATGAAGGTTAATACTTAACCTGTTATTTGTCTAAGATGTCGTTCAGAAGAGTTTTGTGACTGCCAATGGAATACAAAGTCAATAATTCGTTTTTCTGATTTACCAATAATTGTCCAAAAGTCACATTGCCGGCTTTGATAATAGTCGACTCAATTATCCTTTTCCCGAAATTTTACATTCGTCTCATTAACTTGAAGCCAAATTTTTTTGAATGATTCACTTCTACCACGTGTGAATTGCACACATGATTTTTTTATATTGGCCTTTTCTCTTTGGTATTTCAATGAGGTAATAATAGTAATGGTTGTTGTTGGAGTAAATAAATTTCACTACGAATTGGCGCGCTTTTGTTGAAATTCACTTGCGCTTTATAATTATTATTTTTTTGCATAATTGCTTCCCGCAGTCCACAGACTAATAAACTTGAGATCTTATTGCATGTGGCCTAATGGATAAGACGTCTGGTGCATTCTTATGGAACGATGCGACAGATACCGATTTTTTTAAAATACGTACTTAACGAATGTTCACAAATGACTTCCACGGTGAAGGAGTTATGCTATTGATAATTAAGAAGGATGGTGGTATCCACCCTTGTGGGGTCTAAGATGGGCATCGACCAGTCTTTACACAAATATATTTTTTGCAGTTTTAATTTTTACAGTTTGTAGGCAGACAAGCATACGGCCCACCTGATGGTGACTGGTTACCGTTGCCCATGGACTTCAGCAATGCCAGGGGTAGAGCCAAGCCGCTGCCTCTGTGCAGGATTCGAACGCCGGTATCGCCGCATCGTTCGATACTATTACACCGGGCGTTTTATCTTTTAGGCTAGGACGACTCTAATATTATTTACTTCTATGTCAAGTCACGCGACAAACTTTCTCCGAAATAGATATGGCAATATTTAGTGCATAGCTTCGTTCCATTACGTCTAACCTTAACTACTTATTAATCTATCGCTAAATGTGAATAGAATCGATTTGTCAAAACCACTAGCGCCATCTACCGGAGTTTGAAAGTACAATGAAATTTTACACGTGAAGTACCGTTGACAGCTGAAACTTCTATAGGCATTATTATACGGACTAGTGGTCCCCCAGTAGTCGAAATTCGACTATAATCAATTGAATTAATAGAGAAATATTCATAAAGTCAAATAATATTTAATCTATTCTCAATTTGACCACAGACGTCAAGAACAAGTTTGGCAATAAATAAATAGTATGCATGCGTGTGTGCGTCAAATACATGGTAGTGTGTGTAATGTTTTTTTATTGATTTAATGTATTTTTTAAGCATAATTTAAAAAAATATTAACATGCTGCACTACTTCTCTATATTCTCTATAAGTGTGAGAAATTTCATACTCCTCCGTCCGCGCAATTTTCGTAAAAAGGGATACAAAGTTTTTCCTTCACGTATTATTATACGGATAAATGAAAACATCACGTACCGTCGTCATATTAGTGACGTGGATGTCATAGTTGATCCAGTAGTCTTCGATCCATTTAATCTTGCTGCCCTGCTTGAGCTCCTTGTCGAAGGCCTCGTAGTGGTTGTCGAAGGTCCAGGTGCGGGTGCCGTGGACGGCGGTGAGCCTCAGGTCCTTGCCCGTGTCGTACGTGAGCACGTCCAGCTTCCCGGTCACGTTGAACTTGGTCGCGTTGTGCAGGTGGAACACGGTCGCTTGCTTCACGTCCTGCGGATTAAGTTACGTTATGGTAGCTTCGGCAGTTAAGTTTAGGAGAGAGATTCGGCTGTGCTTTTTTATTTTATTTATTTTTTATTGCTTAGATAGGTGGACGAGGCTCACGGTCCATCTGATGTTAAGGAGTTACTGGAATACATCGTAGCTCGGGTGATAGGACCTCTTGTGAGTCCACGCGGGTAGGTACCACCACGCACCACGGGTGGGTGGCGCATTTACGTTGTAGATGTCTATGGGTTCCAGTAACCACTTAACACCAGGTGGGCTGTGAGCCTGTGAACCTACCAGTCAATTTCTTCAAGGTTGTTCGTTCGGTCTTTTCTTGCACGCGTTCCAAATACTCTAGAATTCGTTTGAGATATATAAATTTATTTATTTTTTTGCCTTTAAACTAAAAACAATAACAAGAAGCACGAATTTAACAGCTTTGTAATTATATATAACGTACAACTTTCCCGGTTTCGTCGTATTCGTGTATGTACTTAACGCCGACCGGCGTGTGTACGTTTTCGACCTCTATGTCCGTCGTGGCAAGGTCCAAATTCCTTTCGCTTTTACTGAGGATTTGTTTGAAGGAGCCCTTCACGAACCGATCCCCGTCCAGATCGACGGTCGCGTTACCGTTACTAGACTTGTCTCCTGTAAATATTCATTAGTGTACTAAGAACCTGGCCATAATGTGATTTGATTTTTTTAAGGGATTTTATGACCTGGTAACTAAGACCTTTAAGTCATGTCTTATTATAATTTATATTCTTATTTTTATGAAATTGATAATATGGAGTGAAATGAAATGAAGATGATTAATTTGAGACATTAATCAACTGGGATGAAATGAAATGAAATTATATGGTAGGAGTGGGTGATATAAATCGTATATATTTTCAATATCTATATATCGCAGCAATATCGTTGAATCCGATATCGCCCCGCATGAAATCTATATATCGATATCAGCCGATACACGATATTGCTCGATGTGATGCGCATCGGCATATCGTACCGATTCGTGAATCGAAATCTATATAACGATATCAGCCGATACACGATATTGCTCGATGTGATGCGCATCGGCATATCGTACCGATTCGTGAATATCAGCAATATTCGTTTGGTTCGTATCGAATCGGCCAGAGTGAGTGAGCGCACGATAGGGCTATCATGTGATGAATGAAACAGAAACAGGCATTATCCATACAATTGTAAACCTTATATTTAAGTCCATATGTCTGTAGATTATTCTTAGCGTATCAGCAGGATACAATTTAGGAAAGAAGTTTCAACTTTCGACCCTAACTTGAATGCAGTATAGCCTATTTGCATCGTTGAATTTAATTTCACGCGCTTTGACCTTGAACTAGAATTTTTGGACAAGTGTTTATAAATACTTAAAAGTTTTTTTGTGTTTGATTTTTAAAGTACACATTTTTCTATTTTTAGTTGAATCCAAATAATTAAGTTTATTTCTTGTTGTGTTATATGAGTTGTGTTTGTATTAAACTTTTGAAATCTACACTCTTTTGGTATATTTTGTAATTTTAAATTAAGACACAAAATACTAAAAACTGAAAATAATGTAGCCAGTCCTAGCCTGAAAATAATGTAGCCAGCCTGGTAAAAGCCTGAAGGAAAGTTTTTTTGATATTTTTATTTTCATGTTCTTTTTATTACTTTAAAATCATATTATAAATTGGTATCAGAAAACCAACCGTATAACGTTGACTTAAATCTATATTATATATATTATATACTACGATATTATATCAGCGTATCGTTTCAAATCTCAAATATCATGAATCGAGAACATCTACTAGCATTCATCAATATATATATTTTTTTTTTAAGTAATTTCATGACCTGGTAACTAAGACCTTTAGGTCAAGTCTTATTTAAATTTTAATGATACGTAACTTTTTTAAATGATAATGATATTATGAAATGAAATGAAGTTGATTATTATGAAACATGTCATGAAGTGAAATGAAAACGAAATGAAATGACATGAAATGAGATGATATGGGATAAAATATAATCTCAGTAAAATGGTGGTCATTTACTAAGATTTTTTCAGTGGACTTTTTGAAGGATCCCGAGAAGCTACGTCCAGTGGCTTTGTTTCATTTTCCCACATTTGTGCACTTTCACAGATATTAAACAGTTAATAAACCACCATTATTACACATTTAAACCAGAAGAAACACTAAATAGACAAAATAAAACAAATCACACAACTTCACTCCTCGCGTTCCCGCCAAAAAGTCTCCATCAATA
This sequence comes from Bombyx mori, assembly GCF_030269925.1. Lineage (NCBI taxonomy): Eukaryota > Metazoa > Arthropoda > Insecta > Lepidoptera > Bombycidae > Bombyx > Bombyx mori. Next base: position 3,322,958 of record NC_085134.1, read on the forward strand.
TATAGATTCAGAAAATATATAGATTCAATATCCGATATTGATACTCGATATATAGATACGATTCGATACGCGGCAAAACCGATATTACCCACTCCTATTATATGGGATGAAATATAATTTCAGTAAAATGATGGTCATTTACTGAGATTTTTTCAGTGGACTTTTTGGAGGATCCCGGCAAGTTACGTCCAGTGGCTTTGTTTCATTTTCTCTAATTTGTGCACTTTCACAGATATTAAGCAGTTAATAAACCACCGTTATTACAAATAACACAAGAAACACTAAATAGACAAAATAAAATAAATCACAAAACTCCTCGCGTTCCCGCCAAAAAGTAAATGCGATTTGAAATTTTTTATTAAGTACAGATTAACCCTGCGTCATCGTACATACTAGTCTGTCATAATATATGTCGAACCTGAACACACAATTAATGTAATACTATCAAATGTAACTATCATCTAACATTCTATTGGTGTACTAAGCCAAGAAAATGATAAGACACTGCTTTAAAAGTAGAGACTTAAAAACGCACAGTTATGTAAGAAAAGAACAAAAAAGAACTAATTTTCGTAAAAAAATTAGTCTTATGATTTAGGGTACGAGAGCTGTAAACAATACAATGCAATAGTATAAGATCTGTAATCTATAAGAAGACACGAAATGCACACATTTATCATTGACTTTGAGGCGTTTTACGTCCGTACGCACCTTGCAGATAATAATACTCGGTGTTGACCAAGTGCTGGGTGCTGAGCGGAACGGACAGAGCTATTTGTCCGGTCTGCTTGAACCCGCCCGCGTCCTTCGAGTACTGGTGGGTCGTGTTCACGGACGCTGTCTTGTTCGGCCAATACAAGTTCACTTTGTTGTCGGAATGCTCCTCAATATTGTTGATCTGTGAACGAAATTGTTGCAATTGATGTTGCGAGGTTAGAAGATTGGGGCGTGTTGTGAGTCCATATGGGTCGGTACGACAACACGAGCAGTTTCTGCCGTGAAGCAGTAATGCGTTTGGAGGATGTAAAGTAAAAACGGAGACTTAGAACCCATATCTCAAGGTCGTAAGTTCGTGTACCCATTTTAGCAATAATAAAAGGGTATTATGTGTTCCGTTTGACGTCCGAAGTCCATTATGAGAGAGTACATCGTATGATTTCCACTGCAGGTCGCTAAATTTGACTACTTCCGTTTCCTAAGTCCCGCCTACAGCGCCCTCTATAACGTCTGGAACCGAACCAACAAGCAAAGACAAGCCGCCATATTTGTCATTGTTGCGTCGTTTTTTCCCACGTGCAGTCGTTAATATTTAAAAAAAAAGTTAATAGTTTAAAATGTTATAAGCAACTTTCGAGATTTAAAGTAGAAAGTTTGTTTCAAACAAGTGTTATGATTATATTCCGTTTCGTGAAACCTCCAAGGCTCTACAATGAGTGACGAGGTCATCGCGCCTTTTCAAAGTAAAACTTAAGTGAGGATAGTTCTTCGACTTCTTGGGATATTTCTTCGGGTTCGTCGGAAAATAAAGACGAGGGACCAGCAAGAAAACTTCGAAAGCGTGACTGGTCACGAGATCTGAATAAAAGGTTTGACTTACTGTCTCAATAATGGGTGAGTCATGTGAATAATATTTTGACTTCGAATCATGCTATTGCTGGTCGTGCACCAGTGGTCCCGCCTTTACACTTACAAATACCAACATCTTATAATAATAAAGTGTCTGATCTGGTTTCAATTTCCAATCGAAATTCGACAACGACGAACAGTTTTTACGTCCGCTACCAGACCGTCCGTTACCAGAAGCGGGTAGGTTTTGAGATTTGAGCGTTTCTATAAAAGAACCAGATATGCAAAGATTTGACTAGCCGACATGGAACGCGGTGCGCTACTCAGAGGTTAAATAAAAAAAAATAAAAAATGCAATGTTGTTTTGCTGCGTTATCTAATGCTATCTTGGCACAGAACGAATGCGTTATACTGCCATACAAACCTTGCCGACTGGTCAAATTCAGCGGATGTTCAGCTTAATACTTCCGCCATTTACGAAAAGTTGAAACCGCTATTCGGTAACGATTTCGCCTATAAAAGTTTCTAACGATATCCTTCAAATAATTTTCGGTAAGCGAGCCGAGGTTATACGATAGCGTCGTAGATACCTCATAAAGAAATTAAAGGATAGATATATCAGGGAAGATATAGAGAAAATATCTTCTCCTTGTGATTATATGTTTAACCCCAACTTATTATTGGGATATATACAGAAAATTGGTGGTATTGATAAATTACAAAAGCGGCACCATCTGCTACTCGCATCCGACCTGCATCGCCGGAACCCTCGGCTTGTACTGCCAATGCAAAGCCATGTCGAGCTAGGCCACATTCCAATACATCTAAAGAGGCCGAAAACAGATATTCTGAGCGATGTTATCCAAATAATTCCTCATTAAGAAAAACGGGGGGAGGGGGGAACAAGTACAAAGTGGAACGAAAATCAGGAAATAAAAATAAATTACTCAACAGCATTTTCAGGCGGATGTCTATAAGACTATATCGAAACATCTGGACTCGATCCACCAAACGTAATATTGAAATTAATAATAACTTGATGTCAATCAAAATCCAAAATTTAATTCAATAGAGTTTTAGAACCCGCACCCCCGACACCGTCTTTCATATTTCCTCTTTTCATACTTCCCAAGACCAATAAAAAATCGAACAATTTTCAACCTCAAGGCATTGAACAAGTACATGAAACAGTCGTTTTCACCTTTTCCACCATCAACGAGTTCCTAAGTTTTATAACAGATTGGAATGTCAAACTGGATCTGAGCCAGGCCTATTATCATCCATCAATGAGGTTTCTCGGGATCAGTTATCAGGGTCGTCTACTTCAGATGATATGTCTGCCATTCGCTGCACCACCGCGGATTTTTGCTTCAGTGACAAACTGAATAGCCGAAATACTTCGCCAGAAGGGTCTGCGACTAGTGGTTATCTGCTTGTACACCAGGGTAGAACACCTCCCGCCATCGGAGCAAAGCTCATCCATATTATCTGGAACCGCTGCGTTTATTGACAGTGCGTTTCCAGAGGTCTTTTTTGCCACGTACCATCTGGCTATGGAATGAGCTCCCTCCACGGTGTTTCCCGAGCTCTATGACATGTCCTTCTTCAAACGAGGCTTGTGGAGAGAATTAAGCAGTAGGCAGCGGCTTAGCTCTGCCCCTGGCGTTGCTGAAGTCCATGGGCGACTGTTACTATTCACCTTCAGGTGGGCCGTATGCTCGTCTGCCTACAAGGGCAAAAGACTTGTTGAAATCTCAAGTAACTATACTGAGACCTTAGAACTCATATCTCAAGGTGGGTGGCGGCATTTTCGCTGTAGATGTCTATGGCCTCCAGTAACCACTTAACACCAGGTAAGCTGTGAACTCGTCCACCCATCTAAGCAACCGGTTATGACACTGACGAGCTTGATAGACTTTCTGGGAATCGTATGGGACACCAAATCCAAGACAAAGTCCCTGCCCAAGAATTTGCTCGTGCGATTTGCTGCCGGCGGTTGGAACCTAAAGCAGGCGCAAAGCCTCTTAGGATATCTCAACTTTGCGACTTTCATCACCCACCGGGGAAAGTTGCTTTGCCGAGTCCTTGCAGTACCACAGCAACAAGCTCTGGAGGTATCCTCATTTACCAAAGCAGTATTCGGACGAGGTATGTACAGAGCTGGATTGTTGGTTAGAGAAAGTCAGTCAGAGCACACCAATTCATCCACAGAGAATGGCCACGAACCACGTCATCACCGACGCGTCGGACATTCAGTGGGGAGCCCTTGTAAACAACAGAACAGAATTTTCCTACATAAAGAACGCGGGAGGAACCCGGTCACGACAATTGCTAGATCTGACTGGAAAATTGCTTAACTTAATAGACCACCTCAAAGTTGTACTTTTCCCTCACCACCTACCGGGATTGTACAACACTGAAGCCGACCACCTCTTACGCAATCGCGGCGGCTTGGAGTGGTATCTCACAGAAAAAGCAACCACTAGGCTATTCAGCCTGTGGGGAACTTGTTCGCGTCTCGGACCGCTCATGGGTAACAAACTATGTTACTCAAGACTTATTGAAACTCGTGGTAGGACCTCTTGTGAGTCCGTGCGAGTAGGTATTTTGCTCTGAAGCAGTAGTGCGTCTCTGTTTGAAGGGTGGGGCAGTCGTTGTAACTATACTTGAGACCTTAGATCTTATATCTCAAGGTGGGTGGCGCATTTACGTTCTAGACGTCTATGGGCTCCAGTGACCACTTAATACCAGGTGAGCTGTGAGCTCGTCCACCCATCAAAGCAAAACTCGAACGCCTGCCTCTACAACGCGTTCAGCAGATCTTGGCATTACTGACTAGCATGGCCGTTTCCGCCGCTCAGTCTGATATCCAGAGTGCTGGACCACCTCAACTCAACCTCAGGTCGGTACATACTAGTGGTACCCAAGTGCAAGAAGCCCCCGTGGAGGCCAGACCTGAAATCACCTGCCCTCAAGCGACTCAAGAAGCTCAGAGATCTGAACATCAGTCTGGTGGACACTGACAATGCTACCTCCAGGCTAAGTCAGCAATCTACACCTGCAAGCTTGGCTCATTTTGGGTGGGACACGCTGACAGGGACATGGACATCGGCAGGAGAGAAACTTACTATTATCGTGCTGGAGAGAGTCTACGATAAGAACATACGCCCCTATTTGGAATAAGGGGTAAGGTTTTGTCAAGAAAATGTATTAATTCTCGTGTATCCGAATTAGCAAATGTAGCTAGATTTCTCTGTTATCTGTATTTATCTCATGGTCTCTCCTACCGGACCATTCTAGTTCATAAGTCTGTTATATAGCGTCCGTTTGTGAAACTATATCGGATATAAAAATAGCTTCGAGCCCGACAGTGAAACATACTGAAATCTATTCCCTTGACAAAGCCTGCACCTTCTAAATTAACCGATATTTGGGTCGAAAACTAATTGATCTTCACACCAACAGTCCAGTTGGACATTCGTGGCTGCTCCTGACCAATCGATCATCGATGCAGTATACTGGCTACGCAATCTAGTGAATATGACACAGCAAACCAGTAGGAATATTAGTAATCTATTCTTAGCAACTAAAGGCTCAACTAAGCTAGCTACTGCAGCGAGGATTAGTAGTTGGCTAAAAGTCTTTTAGGAGACTCAGGTATTCAGGCCTCAGTTGGAAGCTGTAGAGCGGTGGTGAAAACTTTAAACTGGGTAGGAAATTACCAAATTAATGATATTTTAGCTAAAGCTAACTGACAACATGAGCATACTTTTAGAAAGTTTTATCAAAAACTTATTATTAATGCATCAAACACTGATATAAATTCTGAGAAATCTTTCTCAGTATTTTCGTCCTAAATCTTATTAGGTCGATTTGAATTAAGTGGGTAATATTATACGGTTACCTTCAATTAATTTAAATTATGTGCTTAATTTAAGCTTTGCTTAATTAAACATAATAAGTCACATTGTTGCTTTTTAAATAAATAGTATTTTATTTCAAATACAAGCCACCAGGAGATAACAAACAGTCTCTCATAATGGACTTCGGACGTCAAACGGAACACATAATATATAAATTTTACCTTCCAATAAAATTTGTATTATGTTTCCTAAGACGTCCGAAGTCCAGATAATGTCTTCCTGGGGCTACATCCATCATTATGAGCCGAACAATGACAAATATGGCGGCTTGTCTTTGCTTGTTGGTTCGGTTCCAGACGTTATAGAGGGCGCTGTAGGCGGGACTTAGGAAACGGAAGTAGTCAAATTTAGCGACCTGCAGTGGAAATCATACGATGTACTCTCTCATAATGGACTTCGGACGTCTTAGGAAACATAATACAAATTTTATTGGAAGGTAAAATTTATATATTAATGGAACGCTGCTGTAGTCTCAGCGTGGGGGATCCAATGTCGTTCTATCCTTCGACAAAGACCGTGTGCTTTTAAGGTCTCAAGTATAGTTACAACGGCTGCCCCACCCTTCAAACCGAAACGCATTACTGCTTCACGGCAGAAATAGGCAGGGCGGTGGTACCTACCCGAGCGGACTCACAAGACGTCCTACTACCAGTAACAACGCGAATTATAATTTTGCGGGTTTCATTTTTATTACACGATGTTATTCCTTCACCGTGGAAGCCAATCGTGAACATTTGTTGAGTACGTATTTCATTAGAAAAATTGGTACCCGGCTGCGGGATTCGAATACACACCGCTCAACACGAATGCACCGGACGTCTTATCCGTTAGGCCACGACGACTTAAAAAAAAGCCTTACGTCAAATATAGATTTGAGCCATTTCAGTTTCTGGAAGGGCGTCGTGAAGTTGAAGTATCCGTCTGTGTGTTTCACGCCGCCGTAACGCACGTCCATCTCGCCGATCTGGGATGCACCAGGCTTGTGCATGTGGCCTCTGAAAACAAAAATAAAAAAACGGTGCGCGCACGTGAAAGGAGTGAAACTTCTTTTGAGGTAGTATTGTAGTTTTCTTTATTTTCCATCCTTAAATAAAATTTTTCTTGTAACAGGGAATGCTGTGTATAAGAGAAGCTTTTTTTTCTTTTTATTGCCCTTGTAGTCAGATGGCCCACCTAATGGTGAGTGGTTACCGTCGCCCATGGACTTCAGCAATGCCAGGGGCAGAGCCAAGCCGCTGCCTACCGCTTAATACTCTCCACAAGCCTCGTTTGAAGAAGAATATGTCATTGTGCTCGGGAAACACCATGGAAGGGAACTCATTCCAAAGCCGGATGGTGCGTGGCAAAAAAGACCTCTGGAAACGCATTGTGGATGACCGCAGTGGCTCCAGGTAGCCAAGGCAGCCAAACTCTCTCCTGGGTCGAGTGGTTCGCGAGACGCACTGTCTATTTTCTCGCTCTCGTTCTTACTAAATTGTATCTTTTCTCCTTAACCGTAACGAATCTGTCGCGAGTTAAATTTTACTCTCAACGTGCCCACAGAAGTTTCACTTCACAAATAATTTTAAATCAACATTTCGCTTAATGCTCTGTAGCGTGCAACACTCGGTTGCACACGGGCGTCATCAGATGCGATCGGAGTTCCCGAACGTGCAGGTGTCCCGTGACGTCATGCTATCAGATTCGCGCGCATCGATTTAAGTTGATTGTAAAACGTATTATAATTTTAGTTTTAATTGGTGTCTTGAAGTGCCTAGCGACTTGTTTACTCTTTTTACTTTATAATAGAACATTGTACACATATTATATTATATATCTTGTTTAATTGGTGTGTCTGACTTTTATGTGTTCGGAGCATAATATCCCGAGAATACGAATAACAAACCACAGCTCCAATATCAAAAGTGTGCTTACATAAAACGAGACTAAAATGTATTATTGTCAGTGATTCCGTAAAACGATTTAGCGTATTTTCTATCTAGCTCTATCTCTTTCCGACAATAGCATAAAATTTTTATTGCGTATAAAGTTCAGAGATCATTCAGCTACCCGCAGTAAGAGAACTTTCGTAAAACTCACTTGACAATCTCCAATTTGTGCACCAAATCCCTCTGGTACGATCCCTTGACCTTGAACGTAGAGTCGTTCTCGTAGAGCGGCGTCACTAGAGTGTAGTCTATGAAGTGGGAACCGTTAATGTCCCACTTGTGGTCTATGTAGTTCTCTATGTTCTTGTACTCGGCGCCCGACGTCCAAGTCACAGTCGAATTCGATTCGAAGCTTTCCGGTAGTTGTATCAGCTGGAATCGTGTTTTATAAAAATACCCTCACTTTCGTTTATTTAAATTTAACATATATTGCGTGTTGATAAAAATAATGCTTTTGTTCGTTGTACGAGCTAACGATACAGTGCTGGGTCGTTATCGCGGCCCATAAAGATCCCATCACTATCCATCTGGAGACGTGGAATGGAAGTCCCTCTGTCAACCTTCAAACTAGAAGAGTTGTACTTATTTGGCCCCACAACACGCATACCACAATTAAATGCCGGTTGACGGTCTCAGTACGCTGGTCTTAAGACTCAATTATCGCAGCACATAAAGATCCCACCACTATCCATCTGGAGACGTGGGATGGCAGTCCTTCTGTCGACCTTCAAACTAGAAGAGGTTTACTCGTTCAAACCCACAAAACAGCTATACCACAACTAAATCCCGATCTTAGTACGCCATTAAGCAGGTCGAATGCAGGCAACAATGGTGGAAGCTGGTGCAAAAACTGTACCAAGGTGGTCACGACCCTCAGTAATGAGGAAATGACAAAGAAGAAGAAGTACGCTAGTCTTAACAATCAAAGAATGTAGTGTCAATTCTAAAATAAACTTCAGCTTTCTGTTGAGTTGGCTTCACTGAGACTTAGAACTCGTATCTCAAAATGGGGGACTGTATTTGTTTTGTTGATGTCCACAGGCTCATATAACCATTCAACACCAGGTAGACCGTGCTTGTCCGCCTATGTATATAAGCAATATAAAAAGCTGCATTCGTTCATACAACATTTCGGATCTTCTCTATCCACTAACGGTGCTTTTAGGTATTTCAAGCACCGGTCACCGTCCTCGCCGAACCCGTCGCTTGCGACGAAGGGCTCAGCGAGTCAATTAACCCACAGACAGAGACAGAGACCCACAGACAGAGTTTCTCGCCAGAATTTTTAATGGTCGTAAGACCTCTTCTGAGTCCGTACGGGTAGGTACCACTGCCCTGCCTATTTCTGCCGTGAAGCAGTAATGCGTTTTGGTTTGAAGAGTGGGGCAGCCCTTGTAACTATACACTGAGACCATAGAACTCATATAGAAGCTTTTCTAGGGTGAATGTTAGAAACGTCCTCAAGTTAGAGCCCCGTGAGCTCATCTACTCGCCCGGTGAATCTAGCATGACCCTTCGAGGTCACTAGAATAGGTAGAAAGAGAAGCATTCGTTCAATACCGTTAAGACAGCGGTAGAGCTGGCAACTCACGTTTCCTTTTATGGCGGTCAGGATCTTGGTGACGTCAGTCTTGTACTTGGCGTCTATAGTCTTGATCGGGCTCTGGTCGCCGCCCAGGTCGCCGTCGACGCACAGCGTGTGCACATCCACGTTTGGCTTCGGAAGTATGACGTTCAGCACCACGCTGATGCGTTTGTTCATCACGAAGCCGACGGACGCGTTAGCGCCGATCCTGAGAACGTAACCGTCAAAGCGATCTGTATCCTAATGAATATCAGGTAAGGTTTTTTTTTTCTCCTGCCTAAGCTGATAGCCTTGAGAGGCTATATCAGCGTCGTCTTAACTAGTAGGTGAGCTCACGGGGCTCAAACCTGATGATGTTGCTAACACGAACCCTAGCAAGAGCCGTGCTTCGCAGAATCCACCACTGGATCGGAAACGCGACCCACTGAGAAGATCCGGCGAGAAACTCAGTGAGCTGTGTCTGAAGGTTAATTTACTCGTCGAGCCCTTCGTCGCAAGCGACGGGTTCGACAAGAACGATGACCGGTGCTTGAGGTACCTAAAAGCACCGACCCTTAAGTCGGTAGATCCCGAATTTTAACAGTATATCTAAGGGTTCTTCATCGAACATAATACTGCCCTATATTAAAGGGAAATAAGGTCAATTTTACTCTAACAACTATTTAGCGTTTGTTCGACTTTTGACATAAACCATACGACGCTACATGAACACAATTACTTTTTTAGTTTACTGGTGGTAGGACCTCTTGTGAGTCCGCACGGGTAGGTACCACCACCCTGCCTATTTTTGCCGTGAAGCAGTAATGCGTTTCGATCTGAAGTGTGCGGCAGCCGTTGTAGTATATTGAGATCTTAGAGCTGATATCTCAAGGTGGATGGCATTTAAATTATAAAGGTCTATGGTATCCAGTAACCGTTTAACTCCAGGTGGGCCGTGAGCTCGTCCACCCATCTAAGTAATAAAAAAATATATGATAATATGGGTGACACTATTTCTTCTGCTGCTCTTGAGTTGCTAGGTCTCCTTCGGAGGCGCTCGGGCAGTTGTTACCAAGTCCCACCCCTCCTGGCTGAGCCTTTGCTCGCCCACCTGTCCTGGTGAAACTGGAACGGCCTCCAAGCCACCAGTAATCCTTCCTTCATAAAAGGCCCTCTTCTTTCAACCGTGTGATGTCATTTAGAGAACAACAAATGACCGATTAACAACAATTAGACAAATATGACATCATGATATTCTAAGGCAATAAATACCGTAGAGCTGAGAGTACTGGGTGCTTGTTTTATTTAATTTGCTGAGATGGTGTACGAGCTCACAGCCCATCTAGTATTAAGTAGTTACCGGAACCCATAGACATCTACAACGTAAATGCCGCCACCCACCTTGAGGTATGAGTTCTAAGGACTCAGTATAGATTGAACTTACTGCCATATGTGATCCAGGTCCATTCTGAAGCCAGCGTCGGTTCTGGGCAGGTGATCGGCACCGGTCCGGTTGCCGTAGTAGATATCCAGGTCAACGCTCTTCTGTATGTCCTGTACGTTCTGATGTCCTAACCCCTGGGAGAAGTGCGTAAGTTTGTAACATTCTCTACGTTATGTACACAGATATTATTTCTGGATTGATTTCGAACGTTTACGTGGTGGTAGGGACGTCTTGTGAGTCCGCGCGGGTAGGTACCAGCACCCTGCCAATTTATGCCGTGAAGCAGTAATGCGTTTCGGTTTTAAGCGGTTTTAAGGGTAGGGCAGCCGTTGTCACTATACTGAGACCTTACAATTCATGTCTCGAGTTCGGTGGCGGCATTTACTTTATAGTTGTCTATGGGTTCAATAACCACTTCACAGCAGGTGGTTTGTAAGCTCGTCCACCCATTTAAGCAATAAAAAAATCGTACTGGATAGATTTGCACTCGGCCGTTTTAAGGGTTAGCCTTTCCATAAATATTCGAATTTAAAATATTATAGTCCAAGAGGTCGAATACGCGAGCGACGAAATTCATTAGAGGAAATCGTTATAAAAAGCCTAATGTTTGTAATTCTATCTGGCCCAAGGAAATTAAAGTATTCGTATAACCACGGAATGATGGTAGCAATCTCGAGAGGCTTATGGTGACTGGTAAGGTAGATGGGAAAAGACCTCGTGGGCGCAGCGCAATACGTTGGTCCGACCAGATCCGCACCGCTCTTGATTCCACGTTTCACAACGCCCTCCACACCGCCAGAGACAAGAATGGATGGAGAAAGATCGTGCGTGCGAAGGTGGTACAAAAGGGTGGTCACGACCCTCAGCAATGAGGCATACGACGCAAGGAGGAAATGATAACCACTTTTCTAATTATTTCTACTGCGAGGAAGCTGTGCCTTTCAGTTTCAGACTACAGCTGTAGCGTAATTTTATCACTGAGAATTCAACCTCATGTCTGAAGGCCGCGGCGATCACGTGCCATTAGTTTAGTTTACTCAGTTAAGTCAGTATTAGTTAGTTAACTCAAATTTGTATGGAGTTGGAACGTTTGCCTACATTTGCCACTAGGGCCAATTCCATATAAATTTGAGTTAACTTTTACGCTATCAAGAAGGTTAAGAAAATCGCATCACGCACAAAAGTAGGCCTTAAACAAAAATGCAGCTATATTCGTCAAAGAGCAAATTCACTATAGAAGTTTGTTGGTTAAATATAAAAGTTATTTTACGGTACCTTGATAAACAAGTCGTTTAGTAGGAAGCTCCATTTCAAGTCTCCCGCGCCCTTCATGTCGGGGAAGTCGAACTTACAAATCAAGTATCCAGTTTTAGGGCCAAAACTGTTGAAAACATGATGGTCTTAATTAGCAGAGTGACTTAATGTGAAAGTAAATTTGTTTGTTTGTTTGTCGCTCTTTGACGTAGAAACAAAGCAACGGGTTGACATGATATTTTTTAAGTTGATGGTATTCAGGGTTCCCAGATTAGTTTGGTGTAGTCACCAAACTCGGTAAGAACGGGCCTCTCAGCAGACTAGTTGGGGAATTAATCAAATTGCATAGCAAGTATTTTCTGGACGTTTTTGCCGGCACTGTTGACAGTTTTAGACGAGAAGTCTACAAACTTGTTCAATGAGCTTTTTCAATAAAGTAATAGCGTATTTGGTAGTAAATGTGTAATAATGTAAGGTTTTCATGTAATGTTATATATAATTTTTTTTATACAACGAGCCGGTTTTTCTATCAATGCATGCAGTCGGTACCAGTAATTATGTTAGCTATTAGTGTGAAATCAATGTATATGATACCTGTAATGTTTTGTGCTAATTTATAACATGTTGGTACCCAATAAATAAAATAAATTACACTTATTTTTTCTCTACCTATTTTTGGGTAGGCTAAGGGTCTACACCTACGCTGGGTCTGGTAGATGAGCTCACGGGGCTCAACTTGAAATAATTGTTAAGACTAGCCCTAACAAGAGCAGTGCTTCGCAGATTCTACCACCGGATCGGAATTGCGATCCATTGAGGAGATCCGACGAGAAACTCAGGAGCAGTGCTTCGCAGATTCTACCACCGGATCGGAATTGCGATCCATTGAGGAGATCCGACGAGAAACTCAGTGGGCTGTGTCTATGGGTTAGTTTGCCCTTTGAATCGATGAGTTTGACGAGGACGACGACTGGTAACATTGTCAGGAGAGTGACACAGGCATTTTAACCAGAAAAAAAAATCTAATTCCCGCGGAAAATTACACTGATACTTATACTAAATATTGGTGTTTAGCTCTGGCGTCAATCACAATCAGCACAATTTTTTTTTACCATTAAAACAAGTTTTACGATATTACCTCGAGTTTTTTTAATTTATCTTTACATTATTACCGACGTTTGGAATACTTTACAGTTTTCGTGGTAACATAGACGACTAGGGTGTTGGTTATTCATCGATATTAGAATACCGTGAACAATATCACTAAATCATAATCTATCTATATATGTATAAATGAATTGCTGTTCGTTAGTCTCGCTGAAACTCGAGAACGGCTGGACCGATTTGGCTAATTTTGGTCGTGAATTATTTGTGAAAGTCCAGAGAAGGTTTAAAAGGTAGATAAATATGAAAATGCTCGGAATTAAATAAAAATAACAATTTTGTTTTCCCTTTGATGTGTCCCCCGTCCGTTGGATTCCTTTTGTTTGTTTTAAATTTATTTTATACAAAAATTTAGGTCTTTTATTTATCGATTGAGGCACTACGAAGTCTGCCGGGTCAGCTAGTATCAATATACAAGTGATGATTTAAAATGGTAAAAGTTATTTTAATTATGTTTAAGGCGATGTAAAAAGTACAATAATGATACTTACACGAAATCCGTGTCTGCCTTCAGAAAACTGAGTTTCTCGAGGGGCGTGGCGGCCTGCACACTGACCACCTTCCGAAGTCCAGGGTAGTGATCCACCCGGGACTTGAAGTATATCTCTTTGTTCTTATTTTTTGGGAGGCTGACCTGTGACCAGTATAAGTTAACTACGAGCGTGTTCCAACCATCATTAGTCAGCAATTGCCTACACTTGGAAATAGGCCCCAAGCGATATGATCCCATTATTATTGGTGATGGGTCACACGATCTATTGGGTTCTTAACTTCGTGGAATTTTTTTCCTAACTATGCTCATAGCCTTGAGAGGCTATGTCAGCGTAACTCTAACGTGTAGGTGAGCTCACGGGGCTCAAGACTGACGACGCTGCTAATACTAACCCTAGCAAGAGCAGAGACCCATTGAGAACATCCGACGAGAAACTCAGTGAGCTGTGTCTGTGGGTTAATTTACTCGCCAAGCCTTTCGTCGCAAAATAATTTTAATACACATTTTCTATACTAATTTAGTGCGATTACCCCCCTTAATATTATCAAATTGCCCCTTGTGGGGCGTGGGGCCCACGTTAGGAAACACCGGTCTAGTGCCTTGTGTCGTTTTCTCCTTTTTGGTAATATTATAAAATTGTACACATCCAAAACATTATAAGCATTTATGTGTTTGACTAATTCGTTCCGAGGAAAAGTTACCCGCTAATACGAGAAGTACAACACAAACCAGAAACATAACAAGTTTTATTTAAGTTTGAACCTTAAGCGTACTAACCTTAAAGTTGATATCGCTGTAAGCGTCCACTATTTCAGCTCTGGCGAACACCGTGCAGACTACAGGACCGTTGATATGCGCCGTTATAGTCCGAGCCGTGTTTGTGGATTCCAATTTGATACGGGCATTGATCGTGTCGCCTTGTCCTTTCGGCACGAGTGACAGAGATAGCTAAAAATCAAAAAAGAGTGAGTCGGGAAAATGAGCTTTGTTGCTTGGATGTTAGGGGTTAGTTTGTTTCGTTAAGAAAAAGCGATTATAAACTGAACTCTTCTACCTATTCGACACGTACGAGATCCAAGTGTACCGGTTTCGCAAAGTTTTTTTTTTAAATTGTTTTTTTTAATGATTTTGTTTATATTTTACAGCTTTCATGGTAGACATAGACGACTGACCACGAAAACTCTAAACTATTCGAAACATAAGTATAATGAATGATACGGAATGATAATAAAAAAAAAAAAAACGCAATATCAAAACCGTAAAAGTAGTTTTAATTTTGCCTCCGAGTCGCGATAACTGAATAATATACTAACTACACTAATATTTGTCAGGCTTGTACTTTTAATTAAAACGAAATATATTAACGTGTTTTTCGCTAGATTCTTTATCTATTTACTTAAAGAGTATTCTGTTTTTTTTTTATTGCTTAGATAGGTGGACGAGCTCACAGCTCGCCTGGTGTTAAGTGGTTACTGGAGCCCACCGACATCTACAACGTAAATGCGCCACCCACTTTGAGATATAAGTTCTAAGGTCTCAGTATAGTTACAACGGCTGCCCCACCCTTCAAACCGAAACGCATTACTGCTTCACGGCAGAAATAGGCAGGTTTGTGGTGCCTACCCGTGCGAAATCACAAGAGGTCCTACCACCAGTAAAAAGTGTGCGTAGTTTGTTAACAATGTTATTGACAGCAGTTGCATTTTACCGATGCCTCGTCTGTCATGATGAGATCCTTAACTCAGGGATGCTATTCATTCGTACTCACATCTAAAGGATTTCGACTCAGCACCTTCCCGGTGATACTGTATTCCTTCGCATCGGTCACAATTGAGCCAACTACGTCATCGTCCTGGAACTCTCCTATCACTTTCATGGCCCTGAAAAATTGTCATTCGATATTACGTTTTATCATTACAAACATAAGGTACACTAGATGATGACCTAGGTTAGTTGCCCTCAATTAAGAAAAATAGTATTATTATTCGCCAATAGATGTCGGGAAGAGTTGATTATTGAAAACACGAATAAAACAATATTTTCTAAAAATAAATCGTAGCTAGATCGATTTATCGCCCCCGAAATCCCTTGTATACTAAATTTTATTAAAATCGTTGGAGCCGTTTCCGAGATTCAGATTATATACATATATATGTATGATATACGAGAATTGCTCGTTCAAAGATAAGATAATGTTAACTGGTAATAATATAACGCGCTGGGGTTCGGGATAAATAAAAACTCTACCAAGTATAAATTAAAATTGCATTAACACTTAGAACGCTTATCGAACACATTAAAATTCTGAATTCACTTCTTTCGCTTCGCTTCAGGTGATCCGTTCGCTGTTTCGCTTCGAGTAGTTTCGATTACTGACTTCGTGCCATCTCTGCAATGCTTTTATAGTCGAAACGACATCCCTATATGTATCGAGTACATTTTGGGCAAGTCGAGTAGCTTCGATGTGTGTTTCCGTTATCTGACAATAGATGGCGTTGTACTTCTCGAGCTTTCTCGAAGTAACGAGTTTATTTGATATTCGTTTCGGCTATTCGGCAATAGATAGCGTTACTCTTACCGGCGTAACAATAATAAACCGAATTAAAAAAAACAGACTTCTTAAATTTCAAATGAGAATTTTAAAAGTATATTTTTTAATCACATAAATATGTATTATTAAATATAACAAGACAGATCTTCATTAACTTTAAAAGCACCAAGAATTCAGATTAAAATTTCAAACAAAAATGGAATCATCAACATCGGTTCACAAGAATATATTTTTTTTATAATAATAATTTATTAATTTCTTTCTCAAAGTTATAGTACAAATACAAATGGAGATTAACATTATAATTTATTTTGTAAGCATTTGAAAGAGCTGAAGTCTGTACTAGGTTCAAAGACCTGTATTACTGATCTCCAGGCTCCCTCCTTCTTAAGATAGATTAGGTTAGGTTAATAGAAGATAAGCGCTATGACAATGTCCTTCTTTAAAATAGGCTTGTGGAGAGTATTAAGTTGTAGGCAGCGGCTTGGCTCTGTCCCTGGCATTGCTGAGGTCCATGGGTGACGGTAACCACTCAAAATCAGCTGGGCCGTATTCTCGTCTGCTTACAAGGGCAATAAAAAGTCTAGACTAGACTAGATCATACTAGACTAGACTAACTAGACCAGACTAATTAGACTAGACTAACTAGACTAGGCATAAAAAAAAAGTTGTAGTGTATACCTGAAGCCTCTGTGGGGCGTGCTCATCGCCACGCTCAAGGAGGTGGGGCGCTGGTCTCCCTTCAGCGAGTACGTGGCGTTCTCGATGCTGAAGTCCACGGTCAGGGAGCGGCCGGTCTGCGCCTCGCCGTACAAGAAGCTCAGCTCGGACGGCGCCAGCACCGGGGGCAGCGCGAAACGGGACTTGAAGCGGACGTGACGTTGGGGGGGCGGACCCCATATCGCGTCTGCGAATAGCTGAGGGGAAATGCTTTTTGAGTCATCATCTGGTAATAACTGGTGGTAGGACCTCTCGTGAGTCCGCACGGGTAGGTACCACCGCCCCACCTATTTCTGCTGTGAAGCAGTAATGCATTTCGGTTTGAAGGGTGGGGCAGCCGTTGTAACTATACTGACACCTTAGAACTTATATCTCAAGGTGGGTGGTGCATTTACGTTGTAAATGTCTATGGGCTCCAGTAACCACATAGCACCAGGTGGACTGTGAGCTCGTCTACCCAAATAAGTAATAAATAAAAAAATTCGTCGTTCTCCTGTCCTCCCAGTCACCTGGGGTCGGGGCAACATGTTTTCTCCTTCCATACTCCTCTATCATGTACCATTTCTTTTTTTTATGCACCCAATACTCTTAGATCTGTGGTGGTATTGCCGTAGAATATCATGATGTCATATTATGTGGATAATTTTTGGTTAATGCTTAATCGGTCATTTGTTGTTGTTTAAATGACGTCACACGGTTGAAAGAAGAAGACCTTTTATGAAGGAAGGATTACTGGTGGCTTGGAAGCCTTTCTAGTTTCACCAGGACAGGTGGGCGAGCAAAGGCTAAGCCAGGAGAGGGTATCATTTCTTCGCTCACTCCCCTCTTACACATATCGTCGGGAAATGCGCTTCAAGTTTGGGTCTTTTATTTTAATAGACTTTATCAGCTCGGCATACCTCGCAGCGGACGGATACTCATGGAAATACTTGCACACGTGCGTTCGCAATCCTCAGTAATAAGAGAACGATAAAGAGGAAGATCTTAAGTAGTTACTGGAGCCCATAGACATCACGCAAATGCGCCACCCACCTTGATATACAAGTTCTAAAATCTCAGTATAGTTACAACGGCTGCCCCACTCTACAAACCGAAACGCATTACTGCTTCACGACAGAAATAGGTGGGGTGGTTCTACCTACCCATGCGGAGTCACAAGAGGTCCTACCACCAGCCTGTCTATTGAGACAAACAATATAAAACTTGACTCACGTAATTATTCTGATCGCCCTGCTGGATCTGTATCCCACCAGCGATCATGTTCTCGACGTCAGACAAATCCTTCTTGAATTCCATTTTGATGAAGTAGTCCTCTAAGTAGACGGATGTTAAATTCAAACTTCCCGAAGTCTCCACGAACGGGTCGTCCAGCTGGAAGCGTATACAGAGCTATACGGTGATAGTCGAACCGGTTATCGGGCCGAGCACACGGATAACCGGACACAGTATTATTATCTATATATTAATACGTGAAGCAAAAACTTTGTATCACTTTTTACAAAACGGACGGAGCAGTATGAAATTTCCCACACTTGAGTCGACTATTATCAAAGCCGGCAATGTGACTTTTGGACAATTATTGGTAAATCAGAAAAAAGAATTATTGACTTTGTATTCCATTGGCAGTCACAAAACTCTTCTGAACGACATCTTAGATAAATAACAGGTTAAGTACTAACCTTTATTTAACGCAGGTTTTGAACCGTATTCATTGAAAGAGACGATTATATTCAAATCAATCTGTATTGACATATCAATAACATTTTTTTGTCCAAATGCACAGATTGCTACCTTTGACAATAGACGACTCACTTATAGAGAATATAGAGAAGGAGTCCAGAATGTTAATTTTTTTATATGTATAACGTGTAAAAATACATAAAATCGATTATAAAAAATATCACACACACTACCATGTGTTTGATATACACACTCATATATACTCTTTTGTTTATTGTTAAACTTTGTGGTCCAATTGAGAATAGATTAATATTGTTTGTCTTTAATTAATATTATTTATAGTAATCGGCAAACTTCTTGAGCAAATGACCTTGACTGCGCAGAACCGAATTTTAGATCACTTTGGTGGTGAGGGTGAGGCGCGACGGCAGGGGAAATCGTATCGAGCGCGTTATTGGTAGATCAGTCGAACCTTGCGTCCCGCACCGCGCCCTCGTTCCGCTTGCTCCCAAATGTACGCTTGCGTACAGTGGAAAGTCTATCGTTATTAATCGTTAAGTTATTTGTTATAATTGCTTGTGGACTTTGTTGCCATTGCTATTTGTTGAGTGTTTGTTGATTTTTTATAAAACATACACTATGCCGTGACAAACTGGTGTAGTACTTAAAAGAAAGGGTAGAAAATTTGTGTACGACGTATATTGCTTCATTATAAAACAGGGGAAGAATGATATGGAAAAATTAAAACAGACTTTGGAAGCAACAAAAACATCAGTGAGTACTGTTAGGTGCATTATTAACGAAGCTAAAGGCTCTGGCTTGCTCGCCGTGTTTCGGACTCCGGGTAAGAAAAGATCAGGGAAGAAGAAAGTTACCGGAATGGATAGTTTCGTTCAATCTGTAATAAAAAGATGTAATCATAATAACTACATAACAAGTAGCGAAACTCCGTACCGTAGAAAGGCTTCGAAAAATTTAAAGAAGATATAAATTTTAATGGCTCGGAATGAAGCTTACGACGAATTATGAAAGAGCTAGGCTTCAGATGGAAAAAAAGAACAGAAAATAACCGGAAGCTGGTAAATGAAAAAAGTAACATTCGATTACTACGAATCGAATATCTTCAAAAAATAATTAATTATAGACAAAAAAGAAGACTGAATCGACCGAGTTGTAAACTACGCCGATGAGCCCTATGTCGACTCATCACGATGATAGCGACTCGGGTGATGAAAACAGTGATGATGATGATGGTCAAGATTATGATAACGAAAAAAAAATTACAAATACCAGCTTCGCTTCAACTGAACCAAGACCTGGCAACAGCTCTAGTTTTGACTTAATAGAAGGAATATCTATTTTACCCCAAGATTAAATTATTACAATTATTAACCTATATGTTTTGTTGATGTTCTAATAAATATAAAAATAAATACATATGTTGATTTTAATAATTTAATAGCATTATGACGCAGAGTAAGTAATGTTTTTGCACGTGAGTGTACCATGCGCAAACTTACCCCCACTACGTTAACAAATGCTCAAGAAGTTTGCCGGTTATTATACCTATAGGCGAAATTTGTTATTATAGAGGTCTATGATACAACAGACAATAATGTTCAAACTTATAATTTAAATTAATTATAGTCGAATTTTCACTACTGAGCGAACACTAGTTTAAATAAATATTAATGCTAGAATTATCTAAGTTCTTCACAGAGCTCAGAGTTAATAAATTCCGATATGCAAATTTAAGCTCTAATGTTAATGCCTTAAAGTGGAAATTGGTTTGCACGGATTCAATGTGTTTAGACAGCGGATGATACCTGAAGGTTCGCCGCCGCGTTGATGGTGAAGGAGGGGCAAATTTAAACTCTAATGCTAATGCGTTAAGGTAGGAATTGGTCTGCACGAATACAATGTGTTTAAATAGCGGATGTTACCTCAAGGTTCGCCACCGCGTTGATGGTGAAGGAGGGTCAAATTTTAATGCGTTAATGTCCTAACACTTAATGCTCTAATTAATGCTCTAATGTTAATGCGTTAAGGTGGAAATTGTTTTGCACGGATGCAATGTGTTTAGACAGCGGATGACACCTCAAGGTTCGCCAACGCGTTGATGGTCAAGGAGGGGCAAGTTTCAATGCCTTAATGCTCTAATGCTTAATGCTCTAATGTTAATGCGTTAAGGTGGAAATTGGTTTGCACGGATGCAATGTGTTCAGATTGCGGATGATACCTCAAGGTTCGCCAGCGCGTTGATGGTGAAGGAGGGCATGGATATGTCCGCGGACATCTTCCACAGCGCGTCCTCGAGCCTGGCCGACACGCGGCTCTCGAGCGCGGGCAGCACGGCTAGCGGCGTCGCTATACCGACCGACGCCACGTACGAGCGGTACGTCGCGTCCTCGCCCTCCTCGAACTCGTAATATATCTTGTATGATATCTGTAACACGGATGGAAAAGGTTTACTGGTGGTAGGACCTCTTGTGAGTCCGCGCGGGTGGTAGTAGTAGTAGTTAGTAGTCGTCGTGGCCTAAAGGATAAGACATCCGGTGCATTCGTATGTAGCGATGCACCGGTGTTCGAATCCCGCAGGCGGGTACCAATTTTTCTAATGAAATACGTACTTAACAAATGTTCGCGATTAACTTCCACGGTGAAGGAGTAAAATCAAACTCGCAAATTTATAATTTGCGTAATTACTGGTGGTAGGACGTCTTCGAGACCTTAGAACTCATATCTAAAGGTGGCGGCATTTACGTTGTAGATGTCTATGGGCTCCGATAACCACTTAACAACAGATGGGCTGTGAACTCGTCCATCCATTTATGCAGTAAAAAAAAGTATGTCGTGTTGTAAGGATCTTTTCAACTCGGTCGGTTGTCCGCGCTGCTGTCCCCGGGCCCGTACCTCGTGCCAGTATGTTCCGTTGTAGAGCAGGACCAGGCAAGTGACGTTGAACCTCTCGCCCAGGATGATGTCCACCGTGTACAGGGACTTTAATTCTCTGACGGCCTCGAATGGAGTTATCAGGTTGAGCGTGTTCCTCATTGTCGTGTACGTCTGCGAACGATGTTTGACATTTAATCGTTTTTCGAAGTGAAACTTCTAATGCGACTTCCAACAAGGTTGCGTTAAACGTTTAATGCTACCATATTAGAAAGAAACAGAGCGAGAGTGAACGCGTGGCACTCGAACGCATGCGCGTAGTATACCTGCTACAGGCCAGCGCGAGCGTTAGCAACGAGTAGCTCCAATATTTTAAGGAAGTATTTAAAAATAATATATATATATTTTTCTATCTAAAATATATATAATATAAATGTTGAAAATGTCGCATCTCTTATACACAGCATTCCCTATTACAAGAGCAATCTGATTTAAGGATGAAAAATGAAGAAAACCACAATACTACACATCGAAAAACACGTGCATAAATTTTTTTTGGTTATTCTTGACAGGAGCAAATGGCTTAAAGGTCTCGTTAGCGGGCCGTTAAAAAAAACAAGAGTAAATCGGATTTCTTTTATCGATCTCTAATTATTCAAGAAACACTTATACTGTTTGTAAACGTAATTAAAAACTACTTCCACAGTTAAATCTCGCGTTTCACGCTTGCTGTTTTAACTTTACTGACCTTAGTAAATATTCTTAAAAAAATTGATAGGATTTATCACGAAATATAAATGTCGATGGATAACACAACACACACGTCACGAAAACTTTAAACTTATTCGAAAACAGTTTTTAGCTTATGAACGCTGATTCCTATTAAAAAAAGTTCTATTTACTATTATTATTATAGATTTTTTTTATTTTATTTTGAATCTTAATGTTTTTGAAATAAATATCGTAATTGAACAACTGACCTCTAGTACGAATACGTCGGTTAAGACGATAGGCGGTTTATCCGGTAGATGAAGCGTTGCGTTTGCCTGGACGATCTCCTCCTCCTCCGGCCCCACAAACTGAGGACCAAACATAAGTGGGAATGAGTTGCTCGCTCCGGGCATTTCGATATTGCAATAATTGTTACGTTAAAATACCTATTGTAAAAATTAATATTTAAAAAAAAAGTGTCTGTGTGTCTGTGTGTGTGTGTGTGTGTGTGTGTGTGCAAGTCACACACGGTAGAATTGAAACTTATTAATAAGATATAGATATACTGGCTATCCCACTACGCAGGAGCATACATATGGACAATGTTTAGTAGACGATAGTGGGGATGCTACGAAGAATAAAGAGGAGACCGAGATGTGTTTGTGTCTTTATGGACTTATTTTTTCGTTTCATCGAGTTTGAAATCATTCCAGTGACAGAGCCAAGCCGCTGCCTACCGCTTAATACTCTCCACAAGCCTCTTTTAAAAAAGGACATGTCATAGCGCTCAGAAAACACCGTGGAGGGGAGCTCATTCCATAGCCGGATGGTGCGTGGCAAAAAGACCTCTGGAAACGCATTGTCGATGAACGCCGCGGTTCCAGATGATATGGATGAACTCTGCTCCAATGGCGGGAGGTGCGATGATATAAAGGAGATGAGGGGATCATCTCAAACAATTCCTCAGAGCACTCCCCATGGAACAGACTGTACAAAAAATATGTTTCTCCAGTTGAAAAAATATAACTGTTGTACCTTAGTGATGTGCGAGTGGAATGTTATCGTTGGGTAGTACAGAGTGTCGACCACCACCCTGGCGGTCGTGTCGAAGTCTTCCAAGAACACGTCGGAGTTCATGTCGAATTTGTTTTGAATCTTGTCCTTTAGGACGTCCACTAAGCCCTTGCCGTTGTCCTTTAGCAGGATCGCTATGCCGAACTGAAAAGGAAATAAAAGAAGCAATTAATAAAAAAAGGGTGCGTGTACTTATGTACGCGCGTAAGAAGTTATACTTTATTTTTATATATATATATATTTTTTTATTGAAATATTAATTAATTTGAAAAAAAATCGATTAAGTAACATCCTCAAACACGCATATTGGACATCCCTTTTCTTAACATCGTATAAATTCGGTAATTCTCGGTACGGTTCGGAAAGTTCACCTGCGGCTATATTCAGACTCGCCAAGTTACGTCGGTCGTATTATAATGAGCGATTTAGTGGGCAACTTCGTTCTGTTAATTTTGTGTCACGGTGCGCGCGCATCGTAAAATTTCACTCTCATCAATTTTTCATAACGCGCCTAAAGAAATATAACTTCAAAAAAATTCGATACTTTTGGTACCTTGTGTTTGGACAGACGAATCGATAGTTCTGTGTCCAGTCCGTTGCCGTAAATGTTCTTGAATACCAATCCGTTCTCTTCGAAACCCTCCAACGGTGTGTAAAGTTTGTATAAATATACAAAATCGACGATCGCCCTCCAGTGCCATATTGCGGTGAAACCAAAGTCCATCTTGTTCCATCCCACTCGGAAATCGACCTGTGTGAATAAAACGAATTATAGGTATCAAATGCACTGTTGACATAGCACTTTAGCCAAATACTGAAGCTGTATGTAAGTTTATAACTGAAAGTGTATAAGTGTAATTGTAATTTTAAGTGTAAGTGTAAGTGTGTGTGTGTAAGTGTAAGTGTGTGTGTGTAGGTGTGTGTGTGTGTGTGTGTGTGTGTGTGTGTGTGTGTGTGTGTGTAGGTGTGTGTGTGTGTGTGTGTGTGTGTAGGTGTGTGTGTGTGTGTGTGTGTGTGTGTGTAGGTAGGTGTGTGTGTGTGTGTAGGTAGGTGTGTGTGTGTGTGTGTGTGTAGGTAGGTGTGTGTGTGTGTGTGTGTGTGTGTGTAGGTGTGTGTGTGTGTGTAGGTGTGTGTGTGTGTGTGTGTGTGTGTGTGTGTAGGTGTGTGTGTGTGTGTAGGTGTGTGTGTGTGTGTAGGTGTGTGTGTGTAGGTGTGTTTGTGTAGGTGTGTGTGTGTAGGTGTGTGTGTGTGTGTGTGTGTAGGTGTGTGTGTGAAGGTGTGTGTGTGTGAAGGTGTGTGTGAAGGTGTGTGTGTGTGTGTGGGAAGGTGTGAGTGTGTGAAGGTGTGAGTGTGTGAGCGTGTGTGTGTGAGCGTGTTAGTGTGTGAGCGTGTGTGTGTGAGCGTGTTAGTGTGTGAGCGTGTGAGTGTGTGTGTTAGTGTGTGAGCGTGTGAGTGTGTAGGTGTGTGTGTGTGTGTGTAGGTGTGTGTGTG
Organism: Bombyx mori; assembly: GCF_030269925.1. Lineage (NCBI taxonomy): Eukaryota > Metazoa > Arthropoda > Insecta > Lepidoptera > Bombycidae > Bombyx > Bombyx mori. Next base: position 3,347,413 of record NC_085134.1, read on the forward strand.
TGTAGGTGTGTGTGTGTGTGTGTAGGTGTGTGTGTGTGTGTAGGTGTGTGTGTGTGTAGGTGTGTGTGTGTGTAGGTGTGTGTGTGTAGGTGTGTTTGTGTAGGTGTGTGTGTGTAGGTGTGTGTGTGTGTGTGTGTGTAGGTGTGTGTGTGTGTGTGTAGGTGTGTGTGTGAAGGTGTGTGTGTGAAGGTGTGTGTGAAGGTGTGTGTGTGTGTGGGAAGGTGTGAGTGTGTGAAGGTGTGAGTGTGTGAAGGTGTGAGTGTGTGAGCGTGTGTGTGTGAGCGTGTTAGTGTGTGAGCGTGTGAGTGTGTGTGTTAGTGTGTGAGCGTGTGAGTGTGTGTGTTAGTGTGTGAGCGTGTGAGTGTGTGTGAGTGTGTGTGTATTTTTTTCTTCTAGATATGAGTTCTAAGGTCTCAGTATAGTTACAACGGCTGCCCAACCCTTCAAACCGAAACGTATTACGTGGTCCTACCACCAGTAATTACGCAAATTTTAATTTTGCGGGTTTGATTTTTATTACACTATGCAAATCTTGGTATGATTTTATTATATATGAAAATGAAAATAGAAATGTTGTTAAAAGACTGCACTTACCTCTTGCGGGGCTCTCTTCGCGGTGACCATGGCTCTGTTCAAGTACTGTATGGGGAGTGCGACGTGCCCAAATACGTGGAAATCTTGCAGCGACAGGAGTTTCAAGAAAACTTCGATACCTGTTTAATAAATCATATATATATATGTCGATTGAATTTATTTATTACACCGTGCGGGTAGGTACAACTCAAGGTTGACTTGGTAGAGGCGTTATGTGCTCACGAATTGTGCTTGCGGCATTGATGGGCACAACGATGCCACACGTGGGGACGCGCAATGCCCCTTACCATCCCCCACAAAATGCTAACGATAACTTTAATTAAGCTTACAGACACACAATGTCCTCAACAGTAAGTCTGTCTACCGTACAGAAACATCAAATTTCAATGGCGATGATTTTTTACTAACGTTATATCGAACCTTTAGAATTGAAGTGGCTTAATCCGAAATTCTTGTTTTTTGATAAACGCCAAAGATGTTATTGAATTGAATTGTAATTTTTCAGTTTCTATTTTAATATTTTAAGCCTTAACACGAATACCTTAAAGTTTAAAGAATTTCATTTTTAATTTTAATAATTCAATTTTATAAAATGATAGAAGACACGTTTAGAAGTATGTAGTTCAAAGTATAAAACTCATTTTCTTAAAATTTTTAGTTAAGCCACTTCAATTTTAAAGGTGCGGATTTTGCGAAAACTACACTATTCATAAATAATATTAATTGTTTTTTATATTGATTTAAAGTACATTTTTGGCATAACCTAAAAAAAAAAATTACATTTTGCACTCTTCTATATTCTCTATAAGTGTGGGAAATTTTATATTCCTCCGTCCGTGCAATTTTCGTAAAAAGGGGTACAAAGTTTTTGCTTCACATATATAGACGTATATATTTTAAGCACTATGCGTATCATTCTCCGGTTCCCACAACTGGGGGAAACCCAGTTCGGGGGGCTAGGTGAACTTGTGTGAGTATTTGATAGAATCCTCACCGGTGGTAGTATTTGGTGTGACCACAATAGCGACCAAATGCCTGTCCGCTTCAACGAAGCCGAACCTGGCCGTCGTCTGCGATATTTCCGTGGTGGGGCTGGTCACGTTGACTACCAGCATGCAGTTCGTGATCCTCTTCATGTGACCGTTTACGTATATTTTCAGGACTTTCTCCTCTAGGTCCAGATACGTGATTCCGTGGATGTCGCGTTTGTGTCCAAATAGGAATTCGGTGCGGAGGAAGCCCTTTGTGTAGCCCTGTTTCGGAAAACGCAATTCATTGACCAAGTTAGAGTTAACTGTTTCCTCAATTAAGCAATTGTCTATCACGGTATTCAGGAAAATTAATTAACAAACTACCCTACTATTCTACTATAAATACGAATTACTTTTGTCGCACAACACCATAGATAATACACATCACAACATATTCCGACTCGAGCAGCCGACCGAGGCGGAGCTCTCTGTTTTTATCGCTGTACACTTGAAATGGAATAAATGGAATTCATTGGAAAAGTGAGTCAATTACTGGCACTGTGGAAGGCGTTGATAATGATGAAAAGAATGGCCGCTGACGTCATTATTTTAAGAACACCATGGAAACAGCCTCTTCGTCATATTATATATTTATAAAACTTTTTAATTTTTGTACTAAATTAATTATCGGGTAACAATAAAATATATATTTCTGAAAAAATATGAAATTTATGATCACAGTGTCTAAGTGTGATATAGGGCGTAAATTTTTTACATTTTCCTAAATATACATATTATCACTTAGCCGAGTGAAATGGAAGTTTGTTTTGATCTTTCTCTGAACTAGTACTAGTTAGCCCGAAACCTCGGATTCGCTTAACGTTGAGTTTCAAGACACCCTGTATATTTGATAACACTAACGCTCCTCAATGTCTATAGCAGAAAAAAAAACAAACGAAAATGGGCCTTCAGTATTTCCTCTAAGCCTATTTATGTTAGAATCAACAAAGAAAATAGAAGTACTGAACAAATTTGTAATGAATAGTTACACTCACTTGGAAGGGCGTGAGCAGTGTGACCCGACCGGTGACGTTGGTCTGCTTCTCTCCCTTGTCGAGGGTCCACGACGAATTGATCATAAGTTTACCTTCTTCGTTATACTGGAAATGAAATTGCACATTGAATGGAATTGTTGCCACAGATTTGGGTGATATTGCTCGGTAGATCGAGGCTCCGAATGTTGTTTTTTTTCCTACCTATTCGAGTGACCTCGAGGGGTCATACTAGATTCACCGAACTATAGTAGAATTAGTTTGTCCGTGCAGTTTGGGTGATAAATAATCGGAGCGGTGAAGCGAATATTTCCCTCTCTCTTCCACTCACGACCCTTATGGACGGGCATAGTGATGCGCCTTATTGTTTTTGATAAGCGTTATCGATAATATATTTAGTTTTGTCATTTGGTGGGTTAGTGATAAAAATGAAAGTAAAAATCACTAATCGAACACTTACACCACATATCGCCGCAGCAAGTTAACGAGAACGGTAGAATTTAGCACTTTGTAACTTTTCGAGATCTATTTTCATTTTAGTGAATTTTTTTAACACATTGTTGATAAGAACACGTGCAAATATTTTGTGAATAAATTCTACCGTTTTGGTACAAAACAAAGGAGTAGCCATTATGTCACTAAAGAAATTCAGAGAGTGAATGCATAAAAACAGATTTCTCTTCTACATAATATGTACTATAATTTGCAGGTAAGTACAACAAATGACTCATAACATAACAATGTCTCACCACCCTTCGTATACCGCCCCGCCGCCGTGTACCTGCCTTCGATACTCATTTGTTTTTATCGATAATGACGTTGCGCCCGCGCAACATGTTCACCGCCCTAGCCGGGCTATTTTTTATGACCCAAACTGCACCGAAAAAATAATTCTACTATAGTAGGTGAGCTCATGTTTCTTGAAGGTTTTCATTGCTGAGGTATCGTTATTAGATCATAAACTTAAATTGTTTATTGTCTTTTATAAAATCTCTTTAATACAAGAAACAAAAGGAGTTATGCAGGTGTGAACTAACCTGAAAACTTAGCAACGTGTCGGCACTCTTCTTCCAGATAACTCTGTGCTTGGCGATGGCGGCCGCTTTGGGTAGCGTCGGTATAGTCGAGTTCACGACCGCGTTTATTTCCCCGTAAAATTCGTTCGTTTTGAACAGATAGTCGGCCAGCAGGTTGAAGGATAGGTAGTCTTCTTGCCAGTTCATGCTACCGTTGATGGCCTGGAGGTTGTCGTGGTAGCGCCACCTGTCGGCAGAGCACGGGAGGTCCAGGGGTCGCGGTTCGGTTCTCGCTCACGACTTGGGAATGAGAGACCTTCAGAGGTCCAAAACCGTGAAGCTTACTAGTGGTAGGACCTCTTGTGAGTCCACGCGGGTAGGTGCCACCACCCTGCCTATTTCTGCCGTGAAGCAGTCATGCGTTTCGGTTTGAAGGGTGGGGCAGCCGTTGTAACTATACTTGAGAACTTGAGACCTTAGAACTTATATCTCAAGGTGGCTGGCGGATTTGCGTTGTAGATGTCTATGGGCTCCAGTAACCACTTAAGACCAGGTGGGCTGTGAGCTCGTCTACACATCTAAGCAATAAAAAAAAGCTTGACGTTATGACAATAAGTGCATCACTTAAAAGCTGTCCCAGATGTTATATTTTTTTTTTAGTTACGACGTCTGCCCCACCCTTCAAACCGAAACGCATTACTGCTTCACGGCCGAAATAGGCATATGTTGTACGAATCACAAAAACCGATGGTTGTACTAAACATGATCATTTATGTCTATCCCTGGTGAGTACTGGTGCTTACATAACGTTGAAGCTGGTGTCCCTCCAGCCGTTGAAGGGCGTGCTCAGGCTGGACAGCAGCGCGTAGACAGTCTCATTCTTCGCTTCGGAGTACATCTTCACCCTCCACAGGATGTTGGCGTCGTGAGCCCAGCCCATGCGGACGTGCCATTGACAGAACCAATCTAATGTTCAAATACAATGGTTTTTTTTATGATTGAGGGATTACTGGTGGCCTTTCCAGTTTCACCAGGACAGGTGGGCGAGCAAAGGCTCAGTCAAGAGGGGTGGGATTTGCTAACAGCTGCCCGAGCGCCTCCAAAGGAGACCTAACAAATCAAGAGCAGCTGCTTCGCGATTGAATCTACTACCGGATCGGAATCGCTAACCGCTGAGAAGATCCGACGAGAAACTCAGCGAGCTGATGTTTAGGTTACGTTGCACGTCGAACTCTTTGTCGAGTTCTACGAGCACGGTTGATACTAATACCAAATAAGACGCACCTTTAATTATGAACATAAATGTCAAGTATTAACTGAAATGCGACTTAAATCAAATAATCTTTTCTCCTCGATATTTTGACTTGAGGTCATCAAAGATTTTAACTTATTTTGCTTAGTCCCCCTGTGCTTAAATGGCCACCATTAGAAAGCGGCATATAGATCAGCAATACTGCGACTCACCGTGCGACATGAGATCTAAATCTTAGTTCTATGGTACAACAGCTGTCCCACCCTGTGAACCGGAACACAGTAGAGCTTCGCTGCAGAAATATGCTGGATGGTTGTGATTATTTGTGTGTGCCCACAAATGGCTCTAGCATTAGAGAAGTTGAACTTCTGAAACAACTCAAACCGACCTCTGAGCAGGACCTCGAGTTCGCCGGTAACCATCCTGCCCGGGTAGTACAGGGACAGGTGGGCGGCGTGGTGCCAGGGACCCTTGTTGTCGAGCTGCACGTCGACGCTGACCTTCTGAGATGGGTTCCGGTTAGCGTCCCAGTTCACGGCCACGCTCAGCCGCTTCTGGTGATCGTACAGCCAGCGGTGGTACGAGATCTGGACGTCCCTTAAGCTACAAAAATTTAAATCTTAGTATCTCTTCCTTGCGTGTTTTTTTTATTTTTTTATTGCTTAGATATGTGGACGAGCTCACAGCCCACTTACAACGGCTGCCCTACCCTTCAGACCGAAACACATTACTGCTTCACGGCAGAAACAGGCAGGGCGGTGGTACCAGCGCAGAGACGAGGGACCAGCTCAAAATCTTAGTTAGTTTATGGTTTTCGTGCAAGGTTCTAATTGAGTATATCCTGAGGAGAGCTGTTACTGATGGCTGCTGGACGTTTCGCAACAACCCACGATCATTCGGTAACGTGCGAACTTATTGTGGTACACTTCATTCACGGTTGTTTGCTTAAGAGTTAGTGTATTGCGCAAACGAACCCTCTGAGATCGTGGTCAATGAATGATAAACAAATATGTTTTTTTACGTTATTACAAAGTTAAGTCGTACACACTGTGTGCATTACTAATTAAAATCTTACGTTACGGACGTTTTTTCCCGGTTAGGGTACCCCTCCGCATCGTCCCATAATTAATAAATATATGTTCCGTTAGTTCAATTCAAAACACTCACTCGTCGATGTGTATGTCCAGATTGACGCTTGTGTTGTTGTTCAAATCGGCATTCAAATCGAAACTGTATGCCTTCTCATTAACGTCCAATTCGGCGTACGTCGTGAAATTCTGTTCCGACAGCACGACGTGACGTATTAGAGTTCTGTAGATGTCTCCGTTGTATTCACCCTATGGAAATTTTAATAGTTTCAATGTTGGTTTATGTTTATTTTTTTGCCTCAGATACTTGACCCATATACTACCTGGTCCCAGGTCAACATCAACGCGATCTTAAGAAATTAGGTCACAGCTATTTTGCTGACCTGTCTTTAAGTGGTTATTGAAGTTAATATTCGCCGCTATTAATATCGAGACAAAAGATTGAAGTCTCATTCCTATATTCCTATTGTATTTGTCACATTTTTTCTTTTTTTGTAATATTTCCTTTGTAATGTAGATTGGGGGAATCGGGACCCTTTCAAAAACCAAGACAAATTTTCAATGGTTTTTCTTAGGGTAATACAATAAAATTTAGATTAAAATGATTTTGGAGGCTTAAATTTTTATATACGATGCGTTTCATATATTCGCGATTATACATAGTCCATTACAAAATACATATACACAAAAACTGAAAAAAGTAGCTTGACCCGATTCACCTTGGCTTTTTTTTTTGGATAGGAATAGCACTATTTAGTTGTTAGGTAGGTACCTTTAGGTAATTAACTGTTTAATATCTTTAATGAGTTACAAAACTTTGATGACTAAATTTTTTTTTTATATTCTTAAACACTAAATAAAAGTCATTTTCAGTTCAACGAAGTTAAATCTAACAACTAAACAAAAGTAATTGTGACATCCAGATTTGTCCCTATTCTAACTCTAGTCTCTATTCCCCCCAATCTACTGTTCTTTGAAACCCCGCAGAAACCGGCGGTACTTCCCAGTGTAGTCCCCCCCTTAAGGGTCAATGACCGGCCGGAGCGCGAGCGTGCTCCACAGCCGCCCTCTGTCGGTAAGATTGGAGTACTCACCACTCCTATAAAAGTGACTTGTCGGTTGTCCTGAGTGAATCGCCCGTCGACGGCTATGTTCTTGAAGTGGTTGCTGTTTATCATCGCTTTCAGACGATGCGACGCCATGTTGGTCTTGGATTGGTCCTGGTATAAGGCGTCTACATTGAAGTCGACGCCCGTGAACCATATGCCAACAGAATTCACCTGGTACAAACAGTTTTTTTTTCATTGCTTTAAGTGGTTATCGGAGCCCATAGACATCTATAAAGTAAATGCCGCCACCCACTTTGAGACATGAGTTCGAAGGTCTCACTTTTTAACAGTACAACGTCTGCCGCACCCTTCAAACCGAAACGCATTACTGCGTCACGGCAGAAATGGGCAGGGTAGTAGAACCTACCCGCGCGGACTCACAAGACGTCCTACCACCAGTAAACGTAAAAAGTAATTGTCTTCATGTAGCATCGTATGGTTTATGTCAAAAGTCGAACAAACGCTAAATAGTTGTTAGAGTAAAATTGACCTTATTTCCTTTTAATATACGGTAGAATTATGTTCGATGAAGAGCCCTTAAATATACTGTTAAAAAGCGGGATCTATGGACTTAAGGATCGCCAGAGAAAAACGGACCTTACCTGGTATTCATTAGGTTGTTTCTCGTGAACTTTCGTTTTGATGTTGCAAGGATGCAGCGTGGGCAGGGTCATGTTCAATTCAGAGTCCAGATACAGTTGAGCCCCGGGGGGTAGGAACAGGTATCCCGATACGAGTATCTCTCTTGATTTGGGATTGAAGTTCAAAAGCGCTAAAGTCGTATACTTCGGTCCGATCTGTTGAAAGCAGTCCAATTTAGATAGGAGTTCATAGCTTCTCGGGTTCTCCCAAAATATGTAACTGAAGTCTCAGTAACTTTTTACTATATTACTAGGACTTTATTTAATTAAATCTCATCTGGTTTTAATTTGATTTTTGATGTATTTTTTTTAAATACGTTCGTTTTGACTTATAGACTTTAATTACAACATAATCAATAGATTGATATTCGAATTAAAACAATTTCATCTCATTCCGTTTTGTAATGCAATTAACAGAACACGTGTGTAAATAAAGATTGAAGTTTATTAAAAGCTCAACTCTGGCAATAATGACATTTAAAGAAGCTGACACTGAAACAAGGAGAGCTTTTTTTATTTTTTTTATTGCTTAGATGTGTGGACGAGCTCACAGCCCACCTGGTGTTAAGTGGTTACTGGAGCCCATAGATATCTGGGGTGGGGTGGTACTGGCGGTGTCTTTAGACATCTCCAACGCTTTCAACACCCTACCCTGGAGTTGTATTCGGGAGGCTCTGAAATACCATCGCGTGCCTCCCTACCTCCGCCGCACGGTAGGGGCTTATCTGGAGGGTAGATGCGTCACTTATCGGGGACGTGACGGTGCCGGTCGGCACCTCATGTCGTGCGGTGTTCCACAGGGATCGGTCTTGGGACCGCTCCTGTGGAACATCGGCTACGACTGGGTGCTGAGAGGCGAGCTCCCGTCGGGCGCCAACTTGACGTGTTATGCGGACGACACGCTTGTCACTGCCCGGGGGAGCTCGCACAGGGAAGCGACGTTGATAGCCGCGGCTGCGGTGTCACTGATGGTGAACCGCATCCGGCGCCTGGGCCTGGAGGTGGCCCTAAACAAGTCGGAGGCTATGGTGTTTCATGGCCCCCGACGTGCGCCGGCGCCGGGATCACACATCGTGGTAAGTGGGACCCGGATAGCTGTCGAGTCCACCATGAAGTATCTGGGATTGGTGCTCGACAGCCGATGGGAATTCGGGCCCCACTTCCGGCGGCTGGTGCCCAAGCTGATGGGTGCAGCGGGCGCGCTTTCAACGTTGCTTCCCAATTTGGGGGGCCCGAGCGCCGCCTGTAGGCGGTTGTACGTGGGAATCGTGCGGTCCATGGCCCTGTATGGGGCCCCTGTGTGGGCGATGGACATGACGGCCAGCACACTCGCCATTCTGCGTAAGCCGCAGAGGGTGATGGCCGTCAGAGTAATCCGCGGGTACCGCACGATTTCCTACGAGGCGGCTTGCGTCCTGGCCGGATCCCCGCCCTGGGACCTAGAGGCGAAAGTACTCGCGTCATTATATCGATGGCGCGAGGAAGAGCGGGCACGGGGCTCGAGGCTGGTGCAGCGGCAGATCGCGCTGCGCCGAGAGGAGCTCCGTCTGGCCTTGGTGGCGGAATGGCGGCAAAGGCTTCTGCGCCCTACCGCCGGCCTCGCAACCGTCGAGGCGATCCGGCCAGTACTCGACGACTGGCTCGGGAGAAGGCACGGATCCCTGTCCTTTAGGGTGACACAGGTGCTGTCGGGGCACGGTTGCTTCGGCAAGTACCTGTGCCGCATAGACAGGGAGCCGGACGCTCGGTGCCACCACTGCGTCCACTGCGGGGAGGACACGGCGCAACACACGCTCGCCGAGTGTGTAGCTTGGGAGGAGCAGCGCCGTGTCCTCACAAATGAAGTAGGAAGCGATCTGTCGCTGCCGGCCGTAGTGCGGAGGATGGTCGGCAGCGCAGAGTCGTGGGACGCGGTGGTGTCCTTCTGCGAGGACGTGATGTCGCAGAAGGAAACTGCGGAACGGGAGAGGGAGATCTCGACTCCCTTTCCCGGCCGCAGAAGACGCACCGGGCGCAGGACAAGGGCGGACAATGCCCTTTTCCGCCCCCCATGAATGGGTCCAGGGGCGAGGGACTTGGGAAAGCCCTCGCCCCCTATTCGATGGACCTGAGACGGAGGCGCATGCGGGTGTCGGCGCGTGCCTCTGAGGCGATGCACGGAGTAGCTGAACGCCTCACTACTCCGTGCAGGAGACGAGGCCTGGATAGACCGGGCCAGCACTGGTGTGGGGCTGCGGAAGAATTTTGGATTCCCGCGGCCCTGCGCGCACGTGTGGGTGGACACCGGGGTGGTTTTAGCCGGTAGGAGTCCGGCACGCCCCTTCGCTTTTCCCTAGGCGAAGGTAGTCCATGAGGATTTCCCCCCGAGAAAAAAAAAAAAAAAAAAAAAAAAAAAAAAGCCCATAGATATCTACAACGTAAATGCGTCACCCACCTTGAGATAAGTTTTAAGGTCTCAAGTATAGTTACAACGGCTGCCCCACCCTTTAAGCCGAAACGCATTACTGCCTCGCGGCAGAAATAGGCAGGGCGGTGGTACCTACCCGTGCGGACTCACAAGAGGTCCTGCCAAACATGGCAACACTGCCTTACCCCTTCGAATTGAAATTTAACATCGATAGTCTTCGGTCGGCGTAAATTGAGTCCAGTGTCGATTTTAACCCCATTGGGCTTATCCACTCGAATGAACTTCAGTACAAACGATGGATCTTCCTTCTCTTTCTTCGACGAGCTCACGTTGAAGCCAATGTCGACGTGACTTTGAGTTTTCTGAAACGAATTTTTTTTTCGAAGCATAAAACGAGCTAAAATAAATCTTATGCTATTAAATTTAAAGATCATTTTGTTTTGTTTCGATCAGTCGAGATGTACATTTTTAAGGAACTCTATTGCAAATCGTTGTTAGATTATTGTACGCGCAGAACTAGTTGGCTACGCCTTAGGTATGTGAGCAGGGGGACGGAGAGGCGGGGGGGGGGGGGGGTGTGCTTGCTGTCATTACTGATTTTACAATAACATCATTTTTCTTACACTATTTTTAAATCAAATTTATTAAAATTTATTTCCTATTTTTTAGTTGGATTTCCTATAAAAGCGTATTTTGTTAGTTTTATTAAAACTATTATTTTTATTCATTATTATTATTCATATCATTTCGTTATTTATTTTTCATTTTTTAGTTGAATTTTAAATTTTAAATTTTTTTTTTTTGTTGGTTTGATGGGTAGACGATCTCACAGCCCACCTGCTGTTAAGTGGTTACTGGAGCCCATAGACATCTACAACGTAGACGCGCCACACACCTTGAGATACAAGTTCTAGTCTCATTATAGTTACAACGGCTGCCCCACTCTTCAAACCGAAACGAATTACTGCTTCACGGCAGAAATAGGCAGGGCGGTGGTACCTACCCGCGTGGACTCACAAGAGGTCTTACCACCAGTGAACATACATACGTTTGAAATGCGTATTAAAAATATACTTACAACGTTCTTGAAGACGGAATAAAAATTGTATACGGGATAGGCGGTGAATTGCATTTCGACTTCCGCGTAAATGTCGTGTCTGTAACCGGCCGCTTTCTCCGTGAATAGGCCCTCCATTTTGATCGTCTGGTTCGAGTTCTTGTTGAACCGGTAGTCAAGTCTGAGGTTGGCGCCGTGCGTGGGGCCGTTCAGTATGTAGTAGCCAGTGAGGCGACTGGCCAGCTGTTTCGTTTGGAAGTCCACTGTTATGTCGCACTGGGACACGCCGCCTTTAGATTTGACTTTGAAGACGCCTATAAGGAAATACCCGTGTTACGTGACAACAATAGTGGCCGTAGTGCGACTTTTTTAACGTTCTCGATAGCGTGAAAGTTAATAAAAATTGGTATGCAGTTGGAACAGCGCCCCTGGCGGCAAACGTAGGCAAACTTTCCGACACCTTTTTGAAGTTATACTTCTTTAGGCGCGTTATGAAAAATTGATGAGAGTGAAATTTTACGATGCGCGCGCACCGTGACACAAAATTAACAGAATGAAGTTGCCCACTAAATCGCTCATTACAATACGACCGACGTAACTTGGCGAGTCTGAATATAGCCGCAGGTGAACTTTCCGAACCGTACGAAAAGGGATGTCTAATATGCGTGTTTGAGGATTTTGTTTAATCGATTTTTTTTTCAAATTGATTAAAATTTAAATAAATAAAAAAAAAATATAAAAAAAAATATTACTTCTTACGCGCGTACATAAGTACACGCACCCTTTTTTCTGTAGGGCCAGGGGCCGAACCTCCTACGAGGTCCGCGCCTAGCGGGCGCGCGAGTTAAGTGGGACTTGACGATCTGCAAGGTATTGGGAGCAGACCGCGGGCCCAAGGAATTTTAGGACCCTACCGGACTAAACGACTCCCATGCACTTTTACACCCGACGTCCGGGGTCAGAACCCGGTCAGAGTAGTGGGGTTCCCACGGTCAACACTACAACCAGACACGCGGCGCCCCCCCGAGGACGCCCGACCGACGGGTCGCCGAGGCGAAACGTTCCAACACCATACTTAACTTACTTAGATAGTTAGAGTTAAATTTTACGCTATCGAGAACGTTAAAGCACTCGCACTAAGCACACTGATATACGTTACTAATTTAGTCATATGTCTAAGTGCAGTTAATCCTGTTCAAATTTGGTTTTTTTATTGGCTTCGGTGATTGGACGAGCTCAAGGCCTACCTACCTGATGTTAAGTGGTTACCGGAGCCCATAGACATTTACAACGTGAATGCCGATACCCACTTTGGGATATGAGTTCAAAAGTCTCAGTATAGTACAACGGCTGCCCCGCCCTTCAAACCAAAACGCATTACTGCATCACGGCAGAAACAGGCAGGGTGGTGGTACCTACCCGCGCGGACTTACAAGAGATCATACTCTCCAATAATGTAACCCAAGGTGTAAAAAAAATACCTAAAATATTCTTTACATCGTGTACCCTGCGAAAACTATTGATGATAGAATAAAATAATGTACTACGACTTTGTAGAACACATTATTATTTACAAAAAGTGTCGCGACAGCATATATATAGTTATATATAGTTATGTCGCAATAAGTGTTCTTTTATTTTTTTAAATAAAACAACGTCAAATATCGTTGAAATTTTTGTTAGAGACCCGAGCGGAGCCGGAGCGGACCGCTAGTTTAATAATATATGTAGCAACGGAACAAAGTGATACGGAGGAATGACAGATATGGAGCATGACTGAGTGAGAGAGATAGGAGATGTCGTGTTAGGAAGTAAGAAAGGAGGCGAACGAATGCGGAACATATAGTTTATTGCATAAGCAACACGGGAGTAGTTTCCGGACGCGACGACGCTCAGACGCATTGTAACCCGGAAGACGAAAGACGTAACTTAAGACGATTATATTAAGACCAAATAAAGAATCGTGATTTTGTGAAGTGATCGAGTGTTTCACTGGCCCACCCCGAATTTAAAATCCCACATATATATTACCAGAAAGTTCTGCGACGCGATCGTTGTCGACGACCCAGTACGCGTTCGGTATCCAAACGTAGCCGTTCTTGATGTTGTAACGCTTCACCGACATCTTAGTGTCGAACTGTTTCCGCCCGTCCACGTCCAAACTCGCCTCCAACGACTTATCGTATTGCTGGTTCCTGTACAGGGCCTGAGCTTTTAATGTGCTTTTGGCCGACTGGAACGACAGCACCGCCGTACTCGACGTGTTCGATAAGCTTAAAGCTGCATTAATCATTCGCTTTTCCTGTCGAAATTAAAGAATTATTGAACACTAGCTGTACCCGTCTGCTTCGCTGGGCATTTAAAATTAACATTGTTAATTCTCACCCTCACAAAGATTCTCTGGTGTAGGGAGTCCAACACTCATATAAATATTAGCCTATCCATTAAGTACATGTATTTTTTACATGGATACCAAGTTTCAAGTCAATCGGATGCATGGTTCAGTAGTTATAACGGAACATCCATAAAAACCACTGTAGATTTATATATTAGTATAGATGTTTTATTGAACGTGTCCCAAGAATGTTCGGAAAACTTTTGCAATTATTTTTTTCAGTTAGTATACGGATGCAAATTTAGACAAGAATATGAAAAAATTGAATAGATTTGAAGGAAGCGTTTAACCAAAACATTCATTTCCCAGACAAAAAAAAAAGTATTATTAATAACTATTATATCTATATATATAAAAGAAAGTCGTGTTAGTTACACTATTTATAACTCAAGAACGGCTGAAATGATTTGGTTGAAAATTGGTGGGGAGGTAGCTTAGAACCAGGAGAAGGACATGGGATACTTTTTATAACGTTCCCGTGGGACGTGATAGACAACGTGGTATAACAAAACACAACTGATATGGAATAACAAAAAGCAACTGACAGCTAAACGTAATGTAGTCTATGGTTAATTATAATAGAATTTTAAAGTTGACTGGTTGATGTGTTTGTTTCGAATTTCTATTGGTTTATTGTGCCGAGATAGGTAATCATTAAGAAAGCCATGTCGCGACCAATACGATCAAATCTTTCCCGACTAATCCGTAATGCAACTAAGATTAGAAACATTGCGAGTGAAAGGACTGAAAAAGAACAAGAAAATATAATAATAATAATAACTACTAAAATACATGGCCAATAAAATATCATTAAAATACTTGATTTTTTAATTTACATTAATTATCCAAATAAAAAATTGACCTTGATAAAATCAGTCTGCTCATTTATTGCCTCTAAGGCGGAACAAAGTTCGCCGGGTCATCTAGTTAAGTATAATTGTTAACGCAAATATTATCTTTTCTTTTCTTAGGCAGTTTTATTTTTAATAAATAAAAAAAATGTAACTTACTTGACTATCAGGAGTATCGAATGAGAAACTTATGACGTCATTTGTACTATTCCTATCCCACTTGTATTCAAGGGCATACGTTTTAGCTGACGGATCGGCTTTTTCTAAGGACAGAATGTATTTGGCCGGTCCACTCATTAGGAAGTATGGTGCGTCTCTTAAATTTGTCATGTTTGGGAACTGTAAGAAAAAAAACTATTAGAATATCCCATAGTTTGCAAAACATCATTAGATTTCGTCTCATTTTTTTGAAGCACACGTTTACAATTTTTTTATTTGTATTTGTATAGTATTTCATTTGATAAAAAAAAATTTATTAAGATTTAATAAAAAATTTTTTATCAAATTTAAATTATTAAGATATAAAAATTATTAAATTATTAAAAAGATTGTTAATGTTGCCAATATATTTGTAAAGTAACCTTGTAAATTAAAGCAAAATATACTTCATAAAAGTAACAAGTTATAATTACTATAATGTAACAATTAACGTATTGGATCGGTATGTTATTACGACAGGACATGTTTAAATAACTTTTAACTTAGGATGATCTGATTAGTGGCACAAATTAGGGAAGGCTAAGTCGATGACTCTGGGTCGATGATGATGACGATGAACTTTGTCTATATTGATAGTGATGACTCTTGAACTCAAGCGTATTGGGTTTCAGTGTCATCTCGCTAAAGTATTAATTATTATCAGTGTAGTTATATGTTAAAATTCCACATATATTTTTATGAAATTTAATAAATCTATTAAAAACGCTCATCGCGAATCCGAAAGCAATAATTTATTTGAAAGCGTTTTAACTGTAGACAGAGATCGCATTATTTTGAACAATGACGTCATCGTTCAAGTAGCGTGTGATTTTGTATTGTATACCAACTCGCGACAAAATCTTAGAACCGTGCGAGTCTACCTCTATTGTTTTTCAGTACACGTTTTAATATTTTTGCTGAAAACCTAAAGGGATAAATGTTTTATATAAAAAAAAACAAAAAGGCATACCTGATAGGAAGCGCATACTTTAATCCCTACAGCGTTGTCAAAAGTTGACCAACTGCAAGTATTCTGTTCTATTCTGTTCTTGTTCAATCCACCTTGCTGTATTTCTTTGTCGCCGTGTAGTATGATCAATTCCGACCTGTATTACAAAGGTTTAAGGATCGATTTCGAATACATCTCTAATTTAGCAAGTTTGTTCTTTAGACTCCATATGTATCTTGATTTTTGCATACACAGGCTATATTCTATCTTGTGCCAATCAATAAATTGAAAACATTACAAGATTATCTGTGGAAATATTCTTAATAAGATTTGGCTGTATGGGCCACGTTTCCATTGTCTATGTAATGAAATGCAAACGTATTCAGTTATTTCGGTTTGGGGTGGAATTCTGTATGTAATCAAAGCTACTTTTTCAGCTTAATTTCCCGTTTCTTATTATCATATATCTTTTATCTTATTTTTTTTATTATTTAGGACGTTTTGAATACTTTAAGAGTTTTCGTGGCTACTGACCATTAAGAGAAGAGTCTTAGTTGACTGTAAATTATTTTAATTATGTGTACGGCACAATGGTAAAATCATTTAAAGTGTTGTGTGGTAATATTATTAATCGCAACATATCTGTTTGATATTCAATTTATGCCCAGATTACTGCACCAAATGAGGCATACAAAATTACACTTAGTATGAAAAAATGTGTGGTTATAGTCATGATAAAACAAAAAGACGTTTGATAGATACTTGAATTTCACTAACGAAATTTTCACGATAAGCTTGCATATAATATAAACAAGTTCCAAACAACAACATTCGGACTAACAACGGCAGGTTTGAGCCCCGTGAGCTCACCTACTTGTTAAGGTTACGCTGAAATGGTAACTCAAGACGATCAGCCTAGGTTTAAAAAAAAAATTCGGAGAGAGCTTCACTGACTTATTGGAAGATTTTTCTTTTGTTCGTTTTTTTCTTTTTATTGCCCTTGCTTGCCTCTAGGCAGACGAGCATACGGCCCACCTGATGGTGAGTGGTCACCGTCGCCCATAGACTTCAGCAATGTCAGGGGCAGAGCCAAGCCGCTGCCTACCGCATTTCGTTTACTCCCACTCCCACGTATACTCACTTGGCGGCAAAGATCTCTTGCTTGTCGATGGGCAGGGAGAGGTGCAGTCTAAGCAGCCCCAGGCCGCGCACGGAGAGCCGGGCTTCGACCGCGGTGGCGGTGTACAGGCGCCAGTTGACGCGGATCCCGCTCGAGCTGAGCCCTCCAGCCACGACGCTCATGGTGGCAGCCACGTTTACCGCCACACTGTTAGAACCGTATACTGTTTTTTAAGACGCTTTTATTAAATTGAAGTCGTCGTGGCCTAAACGGATGAGACGTCCGACGCATTCGTGTTGAGCGATGCATCGATGTTCGAATCCCAGGCGGGTACCAATTTTTCTAATGAAATACGTACTCAACAAATGTTCACGATTGACTTCTACGGTGAAGGAATATAACATCGTGTAATAAAAATGAAACCCGCAAAATTATAATTTGCGTAATTACTGGTGGTACGACCTCTTGTGAGTCCGCACGGGTGGGTACCACCACGCTGCCTATTTCTGCCGTGAAGCAGTAATGCGTTTCGGTTTGAAGGGCGGGGCAGCCGTTGTAACTATATTGAGATCTTAGAACTTATATCTCAAGGCGGGTGGCGCATTTACGTTGTAGATGTCCATGGGCTCCAGTAAGCACTTAATACCAGGTGGGCTGTGAGTTCGTCCACCCATCTAAGCAATAAAATTGGTAGGTTTTTTTTTTATTGCCCTTGTAGGCAAACGAGCATACGGCCCACCTGACGGTGAGTGGTTACTGTCGCTCATGGACGTCAGCAATGCCAGGGGTAGAGCCAAGCCGCTGCCTACCGCGTTAAGTACTCTTCACAAGCCTCGTTTGAAGGAGGACATGTCATAGCGCTCGGGAAACACCGTGGGGGGAGTTCATTCCAAAGCCGGATGGTACGTGGCAAAAAAGATCTCTGGAAACGCACTGTGGATGAACACAGTGGCTCCAGATAGAATGAACTCTACTTCTGTGTTGGGCGGTGCGATGGTAAAAACGAGATGATGGTATCATCTCCAACAGTTCCTCAGAGATGTTTATCTGTAAAGAAAACGACCAGCACCAAGTAACCACTTAACACCAGTTGGGCCGTGAGCTCGTCCACCCACATAAGCAATAAGACGCCTCAACAGATCTAATCTAGTCATTGATAACAAATATATTAGTACGCTGTGGCAGTTAACGGAGATACCAATCCTTGCGTGCTCATAGTACTATCAATCACAAAAGCGTTAACTTACCTCGGCCTCAGTTTCCCCTCGAAGTCCAAGTTACCGGATCGCGAATTTTTGTACTCGACTGTACCCGACATCCTAGTGTTGACGTAGCTCGTTCCCATTAAATTCATGTTCAAAGGCAAACCGCATCCGGTCGGCACCGAGTAAGTCGTGTCCAAGAACAACGATGCTTTGTTGTACGAAATTTCCTGAAAGTTAAGGATAAATTTCATAATTGAATGATCGAACGGTTTTTAAACGAAATTCGACCGTTATGCCTGACACTTAAAGGCTTATATTCATTTAATTAAATCACATTTTCTCTTTTGATTGTGTATTGATAACACTAAAGCTCCTCAGTAGTTACTAAAAACAAAAAAAAAATCGGACAAAGTCGGTTTAAGGACAATAGTTTTACTTGATAGCCTCAGTAGCAGAACTATTCGTATTACTAGCTCTGACGTCATGCGAGAGGAGAGATAAATGTGTCACAAGCCAACGCTTGGGCTGATCGTGCCTCTCCATCGCTTCTTCCGCGCTCTCGCTTGCAAGCTCAGGCGGAACATGACACTTTTTTGTTGCTCTTGCTAGGGCCAGTGTTAGCATCACTCCAGTTTGAGCCTCGTGAGTTCACCTAAGCGTAAGGGCGAAGCTGAAATAGTCTCTCAAGACTATTCTCCTCCTCGCGTCGTTTTCCTCATTACTGAGCGTCGTGACTCTCCCGCTGCATCAGTTTCTCCCGTACGATTTCCCTCCATCTGCTGCGATTTTTAGCTCAAGGCTATCAACATAGGTAAAAAAAAAACAGATCACACCAAGTTACTCACCTTTCCGGACAAGATCTCCATGATCCTCAACTCCGGGTTCAGCCTGGCCAGAGACTTGCGTATCTCGTCGTCGCCCTCGGCGCTCCAGTACGATATCTCGTTACCGAAGACCTTGATCCCGAGCTCAGCCAGGGGGAGCCTGTGTTTGAGAGCTTCGTTCTCGTAGCCCAAGTCGTCGATCTTGCTTCTCACGTCCTCAGTGTCGTTTAGTGAACGCGCGAAACGCATGCTGTTGATCTTTTCCATGATATTGCTCTTGCTGAACGGTCCGTTTCGGCTGAAGTAGTTCTCGAAGTACGATTCGAAGCCTTCGGCGCGGGCCTTCATCTAGAAAAATTTCGATGCGTTCAGATCGATTCAAACATATTGTACAGTGACGTCATTGTTCTCACCGGTCATATGAATAGTAATACAAAAATCACTTTGTGGCTGAGGGATGGAATAACATGGCCTTTTATATCATATTTTACTTTTCATTAAGGATTTTGATTTCAACAGTTAATTGAAATACCCGATAATAACATAGTAGCCCTAAATTTGAAGTCACTGAATACGTATCTCGAAGATTTATGGTTTTTTATTTATTTATTTTTTATTGATTTTATAGGTGGACGAACTCAAAGCCCACCTGGCGTTAAGTGGTTACCGAAGCCCAAAGGTATCTACAAAGTAAATGCCGCCACCCACCTTGAAATATGAGCTCAAAGGTCTCACTTTTAACAGTACAAAATTGTAAGTATTCAAAGAGTTTTTCATATTTTTGGTCGTCGTACACACGAGAAGGGTTTTTAAAAGCCCTTTGAGTTTCTCGACGGATCTTCTCAGCTGATCGCGATTCCGATCCGGTAGTCCATGCATTCGCGAAGCAGCTGCCCTCTAGTTGTCAGGTATCCTTTGGAGGCGCTCGGGCAGATGTTAGCAATTTTTTTATTGCCCCTGTAGGCAGACGAGCATACGGCCCACCTGATGGTGTGTTTACGGTCGCCCATGGACTTCAGCAATGCCAGGGGCAGAGCCAAGCCGCTGCCCACGGCAAAATCTCACCGGGTCCGACTGAGACTGATCTTGCTCGCATAAAAAGTGTCATTAAGAGCACAGTTTTCACCAATAGGTAAAGTTAGTCGAAGGGCATGTCACATTTTGATGCAAGCTCGAATCTCACCTCGAAAAGGTTGATCGACTCGCCAAACATATCGACAGTCAGATTGAGCGACAGCGACCTTGGGATGTAAGAGTCCGGTGAGAACACCACATTGGCTTCGTAGTTTCCACCTGAATGGAACAAATTATTGAGATAGTTAGATTTCGAGCTCGTGCCGTGTCTATTCGCTCTTATATCTGCAACGTTGGCACGTTTAATAGGTTTTTTTTATTTATTGCATCGATGGGTGGACGAGCTCACAGCCCACCTGGTGTTAAGTAGTTACTGGAGCCCATTGACATCTACAACGTAAACATGCCACCCACCTTGAAATATAAGCTCTAAAGTCTCAAGTATAGTTACAACGGCTGTCGCACCCTTCAAACCGAAACGCATCACTGCTTCACGGCAGAAACAGGCAGGGCGGTGGTACCTACCCGGATTCACAAGAGGTCCTACCACCAGTATATAATAGTCATAGACCATAGATGATCAGTGTGCTTAGTGAAAGTTTTGTAACGTTCTCAATTGCGTAAAAGTTAACTCAAATTTGT